>NW_025999479.1:6794214-7535928 GCF_019419815.1 Pyrus x bretschneideri
TTGGGCACCAGTTATCAAGTATAAATTGATTTGCAAAAATCAAATCTTGTTTCAAATCAGGAACATGTAACACATTGTTCAGGGCAAATGTATATGTAGAAGTAGTAAGTCTAGAAGAACTAGAGTGAGTGATAGGCAAACCTTTGTCGTCGCCAATGTAGACTTGCTTAGGACCATTGTAAGTTTCAGAACTCTGAAGATTGTTAGAGGAATTCGTCATGTGAGAGCTTGCACCGATATCAAGAAGCCATGTAGGATTTGCTAGAGAATGTGCTGGCATGAAATACAGTTTGAGAATACTTATTGCCATAACCAGGAATTCATCTGATGAGGACAATTAAGAGCCTCATGATCAAATTGGCAACATATTTGACAAGAATTTATTCAGTTTAAATTATTGAACTGAGATCTGGATTCGCGATTGTACCTCTGTTGACCTTTGCGAGAGAAATTTGGACGAGAATCATTGGAGAGATTTTGAAAACTTTTAGGGTTAGAGAAATTCCGATCCATGCGACAGCCTTGTGAGGATTGAAATTCGAGCCTTGTTAAACATAATACGCCTGAGAATTTGAGTCATTGAGCGGTGTAGGAAGAATTTCAATGGATGAATTGTAAGCTTGAAATGGTGCTGATGATGTAGCTTTCTTGTGACTAGTCAATTGAATGTCCTTGCTAAGTAAGAGGCCATGTAATTCATCAATGGTGGTTGAACCAAGACAAAATTGAATAGCATCCACAAAAGAATCATATTCAGGTGGTAATCCATGAAGAGTGACAGAGATCTGAATCATCAATCGGAGCTCCAGCACTTGCGAGAAAGTTCGCGATTTCTTCAATCTGTTGAAGATAAGTAGATGCGGTTAACTCACTTTTGGTTATTGTCCGAAGTCGAGAACGAAGTTCATGTATGTGTGAATGAGACGCCGACGCAAGGCATGACTCCAATTTGGACTAGAGGTCTCAAGCGGGGGTAACACCAACAGTGTAGGGAATCAAAGAATCCGAAAGTGTAGAGTTGATCCAAATAAGAATGTTTTGACCATTCTCAAACCATGCCACATACTGAGGATCCACAGTTGAAGTGCGATTTCTTGAAGAAACAAGAAGATACTTAGGCTGCACCACCATAGAGCCATCAACAATTCCGATGAGATTATACCGGTGAAAGATTAGTGCAAATAGAGCACTCCAGGTAAGCCAATTTGTGGTTGTCAATTTGATCGAAACCAGTGAGCCAATGTTCTGAATTGTGATCGAAGAACTGGCCGAATTAGGGCACGAATTTCGGACTGAGGAATGTGTAGAGAGAGATTTAGTGAGAGAAAGCTGTAGAGAGAGAAAGTAAAATAATATTGTGTATTGTGCTAAATGAATAATCTTACACTTTAGGTATATGTATATATACCAACATTTACATATGTAAACCACCTATCTTAATGAGTAAGCAACGTATAATTAATTCTCATAACAAACTCTAACAATACCACATTTTATCAGTTTACATTACTACCCTTAATAGTCTGCAATAATGCAATGCCACTCACATTATCACATACAGCGTAATAGCACTGTTCTTAATCTACTACGAGTCTAGGATGCTAAAAATCAAAACAAAGCAAAATTAAAAAATGCCACAATTTTAAGAAATTGGGAGCTCACATAATAATACAATTTGGGATTTTAAACTAGTCTTAAAGTTAAAGTACGGTGCTATGTTCCAGACTGTTTCAGACAACTCGAGTCCACCGTGCTATCGTGAACCTTCTCATGGCGAGGGAAGAACAAGAAGAAGAGACATGGTTTGGAGAAGAGGACACACTGATATCGATTGGCGGAGAAGAAGGAGCACTGTTTGGTTGAGAGGACAGATTGGCATCGAAAGGCGGAGGCCCAACGCTTTGGAGAGACTAAGGCTCTAAAAACTCAGGGCGCGCTGGTGAGGCTGTGGACAAGCTCCCTGAAGTTAATGGGGTCAACTTTGTAGACTCTTGGTAGGGTTGGAGGGAGTGGTGCAACTGCAGGCTTCTTCCAAGGCTTCGACGAAGATTTTCGGACAGAGTGGAGTGAACCCTTTGTTGGTTGAGTGGTTAGGGACATGAATGTCGTGGTGGAGGAGGTTAAGGAGGAAGAGGAATGAGATTCCATGGACTTGAAATTGAATTGTGGGGTTTGGAGGAACTAAACAAGGCGATTGTTATATGAGATTGGGAAGTGAATAAAAAAAAGAACGACCTAGAAGTGAAGCCGTTTGAGAAAAAGAAGAAGCAAAGAACTTCAAAGCTATTTTTGTCTTTGAGCCGTCGGCGGTGACGATTGTTTAAATTTATAATTGTGCAACATTGCAACGTGGTCAGAAAATTATTTTTGACAGTATATTATATATGCATATATATACACACACATATAGAAATAAGTATAGGATATTTTATTGTGCTCCATTATTGGGGTTTCTCGGTTTCTCTCTTCTCTGTGATTCTTTTCTCTGTCTTTTGGTCATTGTTTGTATGTATGATGGTGAGTGGTGTAAACTAATAATAAAACCCAATAAAATATGATGGTGGGGTGGTTCAAACCATATGCACTGCAGTGTTGGTGGTCATCATTTGTCTTTAGCCTTCTCTTGGCGTTTTTCCAACCTTGTTAAGTTGGTTGCTTATATTATATGTATTAATAGAATTTTACGGCTTAATCTTCATGTATTGCATAATTTGATATATAATACATACAATTCTTGTTCTTAAAGGAAAACTAAACAGAACACGAGATATCCTTCCCAATAAAGGACTCTAATATTTACACAATATTTACATTCCTATTTTAAAGATTACTCACAGCAACACTCCCCCTCAAGTTGGAGTATAGATGTCACACATACCCAACTTGACGAGTGAGTCACCAAAAAACCTACTACACATGGCATGACTGAGAATGTCCACAAGTTGTTCTTCTGAGTTCACAAACGGTATTGACACGATGTTCTTTTCAAGCTTTTCCTTAATGAAGTGCCGATCAACCTCCATATGCTTTGTTCTGTCATGCTGTACCAGGTTTTCTGCAATCTCTCATGCTGACTTATTGTCACAGTACAAATCTATGGCCTCCTTTAGTTTGAAACTAAGACCCTAAAGCAACTTACGCAACCTAAGAACTTCACATACACCATGCACCATACCCTTGAATTCGGCCTCCACAAAAGACCTAGACACTACATTATGTTTCTTGCTTCTCCAAGTAACTAAATTTCCACCAACGAATGTAAAATATCGAAAAGTAGAACGCCTATCAGTCACATCACCTGCCCAATCAGCTTCAGTAAACCCCTCAATTTTTAGATGACCAGAATTTCTATACAAAATTCCTTTTCCCGGGGCTGACTTTAAATATGTCAAAATACGCATAACAATAGCCATATGATCCACACTTGGTGAGTGCATAAATTGACTCACCACACTCATTGCATATGCTATATCCAGATGGGTATGAGCAAAATAAATTAGTCTTCCTACCAATCTCTGATATCTGCCTTTATCCATTGGTTCTTGATTCGGATAAATCCCCCAAGTGATGTTTCTCCACAATAGGAGTATCTATAGGTTTACACACAAGCATACCTGTTTCCTTTAACAAATCGAGAACATACTTCCGTTGAGACAAAAAAATACCTTTGGATGAACGAGCAACCCCAACTCTAAGAAAATACTTAAGTCACCCAAACTTTTCATCTCAAACTCGGCAACAAGGTTCTTTTCCAGTTTGACAATCTCATATGAATCATCACCTGTTAAATCATATCATCCACATAAATGATTAAGGCTATTACTTTTACCATTTCTCCATTTCACAAATATAGTATGATCAAAATGACTCTAATAATACCCATTCTTTCTCATGGCCTGAGTGAATCTTCTAAACCATGCACGAGGTGCCTACTTAAGTCTATAAAGGGACTTCTGCAATTGGCACACTCATGGTTTTTCCTCCATTATTATATCCTGGATGAAAATCCATATACATTTCCTCTCCAAATGTCCATGAAAAAACACATTTTTTACATTAAACAGTTTCAATGGCCAATCCAAATTTGTAGCTAATGAGATAAGAACTCATACCATATTCATATTTGCTACCGGAGAAAAAGTTTCCTGATAATCAATACCATACGTTTGAGTATATCCTTTTGCTACCAACCGTGCTTTATACCTGTCGAGTGAACCGTTAGCTTTGTATTTAACTGTAAAAATCTATCGGCACCTAACTGGTTTTTTCGCTTTCGACAGCTCCATTATTTCACATGTATTATTTTTTTGTAGTGCCTTCATCTCTTCATCCATTATTTTAGCCCACTCTCTATTCTTCAACACATCCTCTACTCGAGTTGGTACTTGAATTGCCTTTACATTGTTAACCTAACCTTGACGTTCAGGTGAAAGGTTTTTACATGACACATAACTGGTTATTGGATACTTTACTTTTCCTTCCAGAGAAAACCTGTCAGGAGGTACACCACGATTTTGCCTTGGTGGCAGTTTATATGTACTTATAACATCATTAGTTACATGAGCATTACTAGTACTTACCTCGTGGATATTCAGAGAAGACGTATTGGGCGATAAGACTATCGAGCTCAAGAGAGGGAGGAAGCTTGGGCACAAATCTCAGGGCTGCTAGCTTCAGTAGACTCATGCAATGAGGCTAGCTTGGCTTTAGTAACAGCTGGCCGAGCACCAACTATAGCACAGGTTTCCTCGGCGGCAATCAATGGCTGACCACCTGTAGCAATCTCGGTAGAAAGGAACGAAGACTTTGTTACATCCCTCGGCATAGTATTGTCATGATCTCTCCTGAAGCAATTACGTCTTGTACATTCAACCACCTAAAAATACCATCAAGATCACAAATAGCACTCTTCCCTTTGGGATCGAAAGTGATGATACGGGAGAATAAAAATATTCTGATTCAGAGAAAGTCACATCCATGGTGACATACATGTGGTGGGTTTCAGGGTGGTAGCACTTATAACCTTTCTGTTGGGATGCAAAGCCAACAAAGACACACCGAAGAGCACAGGTATCCGATTTACCACGATGAATCTTGTGGATATGAACATAAACAACACAACCAAATACCTGAGGAGTAAGAGTGTTAGTGGAGATTACAGGAACATGTTCCATCAGTGCTTAGAGTAGAGTACGAAATTCTACAACCCGAGATGGCATGCGATTGGTGACAGACATTGCATAAGTGACAACGTCTAGCCAAAAACTCTTAGGTATGGATGCACCAATAAGCAATGCACGAGCAGTTTCCAAAATATGACGGTTTTTTCTCTCAGCCACCCTATTTTGTTATAGGGTATGGACAAGTGGTCTCATGGAGGATTCCTTGATCACGGCAAAAAGAAGAAAGGTCAAAGTTAACATATTCACACCCGTTATCAGAACAGAAAACCTTAATAACAGAGGAATATTGTATAGCCACCATTTGAGAGAAAGACCGAATAATCATACTAACATCACTTTTATGTTTCAACATATTTACCCATGTCATACAAGTGCAATCATTAACAAATGTAATAAACCATTTAACCCCTGAAACGGTATTAACGGGTGAAGGCCCCTAAATATATGAATGCACAAGCTCAAATGGAAGCAATCTTTATTCATACTAGGAGAAAACGAAGCACAATTGCTCTTAGCTAGAATGCATACTTCACAATATAGTTTGATTCTTTTATTTCATGAAACAAACTAGGCAACATACACCTTAAATAACAAAAAGAAGCATGTCCTAACCGATTATGCAACAACCACACTTCTTGCAGATTACTAGTACGAGATGCTCGAACTACATTAACTCTGCTGGGAAAGACGTCATCCACATAGTACAACCCATCTCTCTTAGTGCCACGCCCAATTATCGCATTGGTCTGAATATCCTGAAGTAAACAAAAAAATAGATACATATGTACAACATAAACCAATTGCTCAGTAACTTGGGGAATAGATAATAAATGATGAGACAATGATGAAACAAGCAAACAATGGTGAAGAGAAAGAGATGGCGTGAAGTCCACTGTTCTGGCCCCAGTCACCACAACTGTGGTGCCATTCGCCATTGCTACACACTGGTGATGAGTCGTTGTGATACACGTGAATAATTTTTTATCGAATGTCATATGATCAGTTGCATCAGAGTATAGAATCTAACATGTATGGTGCTTAGTGCCGGAGGCTAAACAAACACATCCAATAGTACCTGTATTGGATGAGGACTTCCTAGGATTGGTCTTAGTCAACAGAGTTTGACTCAGATCCCCTTGAGTAGGCACTACCTCCTTATTCCAGGTGTTATAGCAGCTACAGATGCACGACTCTTACTAGCTCCATTAGCAACACGTTCCTTGGCACACAATTCTTCTTCAATTTTGGGAACCATTCAAGTACTCCGTGTTTTTTAAAACATGTATTTTTTGTATGACAAGTTTGCCCACAGAAAATACACTTCAAATCATCCTTATTTTCTTAAGTAAATGGGTGAGAATTTGTTGAGGATGACAAGCTATAGGACCGACCAAAAGATGGTGGTCGTGACACCATAGCCACCGGAGGGGCTCCTCCTTAGTTCTCAATGGCACTACTTCTAATCATAGTAGCATGGAGTTGTGCTTCCCACCTAACAACAGAAAACACTTCCTCTATGGATGGTAACGGTTAAGTCCCAAAATATCACTACGAACTTTATGAAAGATATCATCAAGCCTTGCTAGGAAGGTATACACACGGTCCAATTCGATTTTTTTCTCGTAGTGTCTTCAAGTCAATAACACTTCCATCTTGATTAGTCTTCTTTGATCTAGTTCTTGCCAGACAACTTTGAGATTGGCATAGTACACACCAATAGGCTGCCCTTCTTGTCGAAGTCAGAATGACTTTACCTTCAATTCATAAATTTGAGAGATAAAAGACCCATCATAATACGTTCGAGCAACTTCTTCCTATACTTCTTTAGCAGTATGAAGATGGATGAAAAGCCCCATAATGGTAGGATCCATGGAATTAATCAACTACCCTTTCACAATTGCATTCCCAATCTCCCAAGTTTTATACTCACCATTGTCCTCCTTAGGCTCCTTGATGCTCTTTGTCACGAACCCTTTCTTACCACGCCCATTAATATGCATCTCCGATACTTTAGACCAAAGAGGATAATTTGATCCATTAAATTTTACGGTATTTGGTACGTTTGAAGCATCGCTTTGAATTACAACCGAACTCCAAAATTGAGTTGTTGGCCGAGCCATGCAACCCACCTTCCAATTTGAGCCATAATCCTTCCTGACCACTCACAATGAATCACATACAAGAACACATGCTTATCACGGCACTTTTGCAGCCCTTAGTTTGCTGCAAAGAACGCAGTACGAACACATGATCACAGTCTTGAACACCCAGCAGCAATTAAAAAGGACACATGAGATATCCTTCCTAATAAAGGACTCTAATTTTTACACAATATTTGCATTCCTATTTTAAAGATTACTCACAACAACAATAGTATGAAGTTTTTTTTTTTTTTTTTTTTTTTTAACGTGACAATATGACATAATTTTACATTATAAACGTTAGGGTTAAGTACCTAAAATCTCTTAACCTTTTAGTGTCATTCTAAATTGGTCTTAACATTTTTAAACATTCCAAACAAGTACCTAACCAATTAAAAATGTCACATACAATAAGCCCCATAAATTTTTCAAACATAGATTATATTCAAAACCAACCAACTTGGTATATCATGGTCAACAATAATATTAGTTGCCTCAAAAACTAAATTTCAACTATATATAATACAATATGGAACCCAATGATCAAATGAGTATTGAATTGAATCGAAAATGGACCCAAATTGAAATTATATCAGAAGGACAATCTTCTAACAAATGAGAGGGTTAAGAATTCAGATAGGGTTTCAAAGGGCTTGTTTCTGCTCATGTGTTTTCCTCATATGCCGACTCTCGGCTAGTAAAGCTTCCAGTTTTTTTTTGTGGGCGGTAAAGATGGTCATGGCCGCTTCATGGCAGTTCATAACATTTCAGCAACCCCCATACCCTTCTTCTTGATGTTAGTGACTTGAGTTGTAGGGTGGAGTTGGTAGTTTTGTATTGGGTTCGGAGGTGTGGCATGATGTGGGTGGTGGGGATTGTTAATTGGTGAAGGCTATGCTTCCATGACCTTCTATTGATTTTGGAGAAAAAATACCCCTAGTTAATTTTATATATTTTAATTAGGGCTTAACGGGTATAACATTTTCAATCAATTGGGTACTTTTTGGGAATTATCAAAAAGGTTGACCAATTTGGAATGACACTTAAAGGTCGAGGGGTTTTAGGTACTTAATCGCAAACGTTATTGTGGATGCAAATTTTTGTCTTCTTCTCCTTTGATGAAAACGCACCTACAAAATAATAACACCTAAGATTACGCCCATGATGAATTGGGGGGGGGGGGAAGCTTTTGCTGTAGAATCTTAGATGCCAAAGTTAGAATTTTAGAGCGAAAGTGTTTAGGGATTTTTTTTAGGGAGAGATTGGACTTAGCTTTTTGGAGAAAAATGGGATTATTTATAGGGGTGTGGCAGGCCCTATTTGGAGAATAGGGATCGGCCACTTACGGTGGTTTTATGAGATTAATTGCAAGATATTATTTAATCAATCCCAATTTAAATAGAATAATTGGAGTTACCTTTTGGGTGAGGATTTGATGAGGAGTGATGAGAGGGTTTTGAATAAATACCATTTTGGTCACCTTTGACTCTTCCATGATTGAGTTGTTATTGTCCGTTGCATGAGCATGGGAATCCCGATTTGCCTTGAGGGTAATTTTGTCTTTTTCAACCCAAAAGTCCACGTGTCACCTCCATAATTTTCTTAATTATTTTTAGCTCCACAAATGCTCCTACACCTATTGGGCTGCTCATAGGAAAAGGGCAGCAGGTGTAGAGATCTTCTCTTGCTCTAGGAAACATAGGATTGTTTCCTATTTTGATGTAGATTCCCTCTTTAATTGGAAATTAAATCCTTCTAGGAAAGGGAAATAAATTACTTCTAAAGTCTATTTAAGTCTACCTTAAGTAGATGATTAAATTAACTTCAGAGAGCAAAGATGTGGTAGAAATTAACACACAAATTAAACCCCATAAATTATGCAATCGAAGTATGAGTAAGTAGGATCGTTCGATTCCGGGGATTAGAAGGGATGCTAATCAACACAAATTAAACTTATAAAACTGAAAACTAAATTAAACTAACAACAAAACAATGACTGGGGGGACTTTGACGAATTTAATTAAAACGAAAGTAAAGTGCAACAAGTAAATTAAGTTGTGAATGAAATATGGATGAAAAGATAGCTAAAGGATTCTTCTCCACTGATGCGAACTAAGTAAGCACACAAATTAAAACCCTCTTGTGACAAATGTAGTATATGAATAAGTAGGGATCGTTCTTAACCGGGGATTAGGAGGGATTGCAAAATCACTTGGAAACTAACTCAAAAACGTAAAAACAATATAAAACACTAAACTAGACTCAAAGAATGCAAAACTAAACAATAAAACACAAAAACAAATCAAAAGACTCAAATAATACAAAACACTTATAAACACAAACTAAGACACTTTCTAACTAAATTGGACACTAAAGTAAAGGGGGATTGAGATTTTGACGAAAATAAAATAAATGCACAAATTGTAATTTAAAGGCAGAATTTAAATATGAATGTGATGAAATATGGAATGAATGCTAGCTAGAAGGTTCTTCTCCACACATGTTACACTTGCATACAAAATGATTTTCAGTTGGTCTTTCGATAAATTATGGAACTCAACACTCCGGATTAATTAGGTCTGCTTAAATTAACCGTCAAGTTTTCCTTAAGTTAATGAATTGGATGGGTTTGCGCAACGCAATTCACAACATTCTCCAAAAGTCCTTTACGTGAACAGCACAATAAAGATACAATCAAAGATCATTAAGCATTATGAAAACTATAAGTGTTGACGAGGCATTCGTTACTATGATGAGCATGAAACTCGTGCCAAGAATTCATTTAACGCGATTGTTTATAAGCAACCTCCACTACTTGTGAATATAAGTTCATAACGATTAGGTGAAATTTACTTATATTCTAGCGTCATATTTATGCATGAAAATTAAGCGCGCATTCTTAATAAACATTCATAAATAAGTTATCAATCAAACGGTTAAACAAATTGAATCCACAACTTATGAAATTCCAACGAAAGTTAATCAATTCATATTGCAAATATAAACATAGTTTCGAATCACCCCCTAGCTAAAGGGGGTTTAGTTCCTCATAACTTTGAAATCAAAGAAACACCTAAACATTCCAACAACTCAAAACTTGAATTGTATGAACGTTTAAGCACTCTTCTCTTCCATTCCTTATACGTACAAAACAAAGAGAATTAAAATGAAACTTCGAAATCAAAGAAACACCTAAACATTCCAACAACTCAAAACTTGAATTGTATGAACGTTTAGGCACTCTTCTCTTCCTCGTTGTTGTAGCACAAGGTTTAAGGATATGTTGTGTGATGGTATGAAGTGTTTTTGAGGGATGGGAAGTGTTGTGTATTGCAATGGAAAAATGAGATGATTTGGTGAATGGAATGAATGGGTATTTATAGGAAGAGAATGGGTGTTAATGGATGTTTGTTTAAGGTATTTGGTGGATGGGAAAAGGTGTGGATGGTGGGAATTATGGTGGATGGATGGTTTAGTGGATGTAATTTAGGGTTTATTTAGGTGAATGTGGATGCATGGTTTAGTGGATGTAAAGGATAATGGGATGGTGTGGAATTAAAAGCTAAAAAAAATGGGATAATGGGCATTTAAGTGTGAATGGAATGGTGGGATGCACTAATGGAAATTATGGAATGGAATGGTGGGATGCACTAATGGAAATTATGGAATGGAATGGTGGGATGCACTAATTAGGAGGAAGAATTAGGGTGAAGGGCTTAATGCATGGATTTGGGCCAATTAGGGTGAAGGGCTTAATGCATGGATTTGGGCCTAAAATGCCTCCCCTTGCATGGCAAGGGAAAGGACTTGGGCTAAAGCCCACGGCAATGGCTCTAAAATGGGCTAAGGTTAGGGTTTAGGTGCGGCATAGGCTTAGGGTCCACAAAGAGTTAGGGTTTAGGTCATCTAAAAGCCCAAAGCCAAGAATAGAAACTCACGACAATGGAAACCTCCAAGAAAGAACTTCAACTTTTAACTTGGTTACCATGACTTCCTTGCTTTTCACTTTCATCATTCTTAAACTTTGACCTTCAAAACGTTATTCTAACTCGTGCTCTTAAACTAACAACACACATCCAGCTAGTTTTGCTCCAAAGCTCCCAATGCATCTTTCATGAAATTAATTAAACACTGAAAACACATGAAAAGTAATTAAGACTACTTTAACGAATAAAACATAAAAAAAATGCATAAGATAGCTAAGGCGCTAAATTCTCCTATCATCCACACATGAAACATATGTACAAATCAATTTCTAGTTATTCTTCCTATAAACCATGTATGACAATGCCCCAAATTAACTGTGAATAGCACTAATTAACTCTCAGATTTTTCTTCTCAACTTCCCTGACTATGAAAAGCTTGATAAAGATACATCTCAAAGATCATTAAGTTCTATGAAAATCATAAGCATTGACAAAGCATTCGTAACTATGAAAAGCATGATACTCCTGCCAAGAATTTACTTAACTCTATCATGACTAGTGACTTTTACTACTTACAAATATAAGTTCATAACGATTAGGTGAAATTCCCTTATATTCTAGCGTCAAATCCCTGCATGCTAACTAAGTATGCATCCTTAATAAACATACAAGAATAAGTTCTCTATAAAGCAGATAAGTAAATCGCATTCATGTTTTATGAAACAATAACTGGATGTAATCAATTTATATAAAACATATGATCATGGCTTCGAATTCACCTTTAGCTAAAAAGAAACTTAGTTACACATGTTCATCATAACTGAAAAACAATCTAAAATAAATATTAAAACTTAAAATAAAGATAGAAAGAACTCTGAAAATTCCAGCAACTTCAATGGATGAACGGTAGGCATGGGACTCCCTAAATCTCTATAGGAATTTCATATATATAGGGGAAAATGGCTGAATCCAAGAAGGAAAGGGCTTTGGTGTTTTTGAGTTATTTTAGGACTCAAAAAATTAGGTTGAAATTGTTGGAATGTGATTAGGATTTCTCTTTGCAGCTGGAGATATAAGATAAGAAAATGTTGGATAAGATAAGATAAGATAAGGTTGGATACGATAAAATAAGATAAGGTTCATCTCCAACTAGGATTCCTTTTTCTTGTGTAATTCCTTATCTTCCAAGCCTCAACTTTAATTTCTCCAGATTTTAGAACATGTCTAACATCATTTAAACACCAAAAACGTCAAGCCCAAATCTATCCACGCATGCTATCCAATCCAAGTCCAAAACTGCTCCAAATTGCTCCATTTGACTATTTATTGTCATCTTTACCAACTGGACCTACAATAATACGAAAATAATTTAAATTACCAAAATAAATGTAAATTAACTAAGTAAATGCAAAGAAATAAAATAACAAAGTCGCATAAATATGCTCCTATGAAGCAATTTATTCTACCCTACAAGAGAGAAAGCTAGAGGATATTTGTTCCCCCTCCCCTAGTAATCTTCTATACTTGCCTATGCAAAGGACCATCTTTCATTGCTTTCTTCGTCTTCACGATGCACCAAGGTAAGAAAAAAGTAACTTTTCCTTGTCTTCGTAATTTTGGGAGCCTTGGGGCTTGAAATTTAGCTCGACGGAGTGCATGACGTGTTAAAAGGTGGCTGGAAAGCCACGACATGGCTGTCTAAGTGGCTTACTGTTGTTGGCTTGGTGTGGAGACGGCTAGCTAGGCTAGGTGCTTGGGACAAACTAGTAGGTGCTGCTCGGCTTGGGACAAACTAGTATGTGCTGCGGCTCTGGGCTGGATCAAGGAGGCACAAGCTTCATTCTTTGCTGGGCTCGGCCCCATGTACGAAGGAAAGTGAGAGGGGCCGAAAGCTTTTGGGCCGCTGGGCTAAGCTAGTTTAAGTGGACTAAGAGGTGCATTGGGGCACCTGCCCTCTTTTCTTGCGGGTTTGGGCAGAGAGAGGAGAAACGATCCAAGTCGTGGGGCCTGGCATGGCTTGTTGGGTTCTTACGGTCTTGGGCCTTGAGGCCTGGTGCGCCGTTTAATGAATTTTACCTTCGTCTTTGTAGCCATAAGGGTGATGATGATGTACCGTCATTGTATCGTCAAGGCGGGTTTTTGAGTAAGAAGGGCGATTTCAAGGCTGCTCACTTCAAAATTAATTCTAATAACTCGTTCAGAGACTTCCTTGAAACGTACTGGCTTGCAATTCCGTCGGGGGTGCATGTGAAGTGTACTAAGGAAAGTAGCAGCCATAAGCCATGTAGTGGAGCTCGAAGAACCAACAAGTTTCACCTCTACTACTTCATGTTGGGATTTACTTTCCCCATGTTGCATTTCTTCCAAGAAGTGCTTTGCTTCATCAAGTGTGGCCCTGCTCAATGTTCTCCAAATGTGGTATGTGTGATGGTAGGATTCCTTAACCTAAGTCAATTCTTCGACTTGGACTTGACTGTTAACGAATTTTGGTACTTCTTTGACATAGGCCACTTTGAAAGAGTCGGGCAGCTACGATCTTACCATAGGCTCTTCGATCATTCAAGCAAGGGAGATCATGACTGGGTCAAGAAGACTTTGGAGATAAGTATAGAGTGGAAGTTTGATTCTTTACCTGAGCTGCGTGTTTTGATGGTTTTCATCATCGATAAGTAGACAACTTAGTCTTTAGGCTGTTTTGTACTTTTGTTGAGCTGCTTTTTGATTTACTGATTCTACTCGTCTGCTTTTGGAGATTCAAAATTTGGCTCAACTCCCAAGACTTCTCCAAATATAAAGAAGGTCCATGTTGCCCTAGGTATCCATGCTAAGTATCGTGAATAGCGTTAGCTGATTAGTCATTTTTGCTGGGAAAAAGGTAGGCTACCTCTGAGATAGAAGATAAAACGGATCAAGGCAGAGGCATTAGCTCATCCGATTGCTATCATAAATGAAGGTGGAAAAAATAGATATTCCCTACCTGCTCAAGAGATGCTAGTTGAGAAAAAGCCGAAGACTTCCTCCGCTGTTTGTAAGGGTTCGCCTATTACTGATAGGCTTATGATTGACTTTACTTCTTCCAAGGGGAAGAAAGATGAGGTTGTTAGATCCAAACCGGTGACACCTACCATGCCAAAGGTGGCTAGTATGATTGCTGATAGGATTGCTCAACATAGAGGTTTCATCGTGCCCCCAATGCTAAAATTTAAAAGTTTGTTGGGGGCTAAGTCTGGTTCACCTTTAGAGAGGCTTGCCACTATGAAGAACGATAAGGTGGACTCTGCCGCTAAAGTAGCGCCAAAACTCACTCCTCTCACTACTAAGACTGATTCGCCTGCTAAGAAAGATAAGACTGTTTACGTGGGCAGTTGTGAGAAATCCACCAACCCCATTTCTAGGGAGGTTACTGAGATTTTTGCGCTCTTGAAACCAAATATGCTTGAAGACATAGAGGAGTGTGCCCAAGCTTGTTGATGGTGTTAAAGAGGTTGTCCTCCCAAGTTCCTTTGCGAAGCATACGACCGAATATAGGAGGACTACTTTGCTTGCTATGATGCAAAAAACGGTGATTTTGGTAGCCAAATCTATGCTCATTGACTAAAAGATACGAAGGCTGCCAAAAAGATGGCAAAAACTATAGCAGCCGAAGCTTATTCCTCACCTGAAAAGATTAAGAGGTTGGAGTCTGAGCTCGTTGCTTTGAAGGGGTCTAATATCTCTATCTCCACTTCTCTGCAACTTGAGACCACTTGCCAAAAGATCGTTAATTTGAAGAATAGACTTGACACGATCTAAGTTAAGTATGAAAGTATAGAGAAGGAGATTGGATGTTACATACCTCAGATTCAAAATATTGAGTGCGCCACTTTTGAGTTTCGTTCCATTTTTTATGCAAATGATGAAAAGTTGATTGCTGCTTATAATCAAGTGATCCACTTCAAGAAGATCATTAATAGGCTTAAACCCCATGTGTTGGAACTCCAAGGTGCATTAAAGATCAACAAAAGTCTAAAGAAGGAAGTGAATGAGCTGTAGCGAGTCCATGTTAGTCTGCTCAAGGAGAACGAGTAGTTAAAAGGTGAGAAGGTTGGGCTCAAGACTTCGCTTGTTCAGAGTCAGGCCGATGTCTACAAGCTGGGTTATGTAGATCATCTCTTCGGTAGGCCGTATGACTTTAAGTTTGCTGGAAAAGACTTTAATACCTTATCTATTTCTTTGGAAGACTTGCTTGCCTTTACTTTCAAGGCTTCCATTAGTGAAGTAGTCGAAGAAGTTGGTGCCTAGGCTGGGGCAGCTAGGGGTGAAACGCCGGATGGTGCCGCTGCTAAGAACATCACAGCTGCTGAAGAAGTGGTAACCATGTAGTCATGGCATGTTCAAGCAATTGAAGAGTAGTCTTCTAGGTAGCCTTTAGGATTTTCTTTGTTTTCTTTGTTACTTTTTGCTTTGCTTGAACTCCTTCGGCCTTTGCTAGTTGTTTATTAATTTTGTTAGAAAATTTAATAAACTTGTTTCCTTCACTTTTCTTCATCTCCACTTCTTTTGTTCACGCCCAACCTTTAGCCTTTAAACCAGCACCAGGAGTGCTACTTTTCCATAAGCAGACAGGCCCGCATAGCTTATGTAGTTGTGGGTGTTAATGCAGAACCTTTGCAAAGCCGCTTTACTTACAGAGGCAGACGAGTCCGCGTGACCCTTGGCTGTTAACCTTGGCTTTCTTTAATCTTTTGAGTTGTGTGGCCTGCATCACAATGTACCAAAGATTTTTGGGTCATGAAATTCGCTAACCTTTCGTATCATAAGTACACAGTTGTATGGAATTTCGTAAGCAAAGGTCCAAGAGAACTTCTTGCTCTTATGTAACCAATTTCATGAGTTACGTAGCAAGTATCACAATACTTTAGGAATTAGTGTAGATCTTAAACGATCATTCTGCGCTTTGAAGAGGTGAAGCTTATCGACTGCGTAACATGTCGATAGTGGATAAAATTTCGTATATGCACGCTAACTTGTTTAACCTTTCACAAAAATGTGCGGTTGTATAAGTTTAGCGTGGCTTACTGCTCAAAAAGCAAGCCGTAAGCAGTATTCTGGAAATAGTAGGCTACCTTAGTGCACTCACTAGCAGCTTTTAGGTTCTAGGGCAACCATCCATAAGGCGTACTACGTAATGTGCCTCCTCCATCTCTGAGGCCCTATTCCTTATGGATTAGGACAAGAAACCCAAAATCCTTCAAACCATTTTGGCTACTTCTAAGAATCTCGGCGCAAGCTATCGTGCACCTAGTTATACCAAGGCAACCCAACTCATCCACTGTCTGGATATTCGGAATCTAAAGTTTATCCTCTCACATTGGACATCATGGTTGGTCCCCAAGGGGGTTCAATTCCTGTGATAAGTCCGTAAGAAGCACACGATCTTCTTTTGAAGTGTAGGAGTGATCAGTTGTTGTAAGCATGCAGCCGAGCCAAGTTGTAAATTACTTTTGAATTCCTCATTGAAAAATGAGTGAAACGAACGGAAACTTAGCTATAAGATAGGAACTGCATAACAACTGGATAGTACTCAGCTTGCGAGGTGGTACTCGTCGAGTTGCTTGAGTCTTCAGGCCTTGACGTAAAGGGAGGTCATGCATGGTACTTCTTCAGATTGTAGGCGTTCCACTGTTTTTTTATCTCTTTGTCATTCATGGTGGCGAGTGTGTAACTACCCTTGCCGCCTACTCTACTAATCTTGTACAGACCTTCCAAGATAAGATCCATCTTTTTGGAGTCTTCTTTGCGGATGATGAAGGCTTTTCTTAGGACTAGATCTCCAGGTTGGAACTGCCGGATCTTGGCCCTTTTGTTGTAGCTGGAGATGAGTTACTGCTGGTAGGCTGCAATGCGGGTGATAACCTTTTCGTGTTCCTCCTCTGCCAAATCTAGATTTATGGTTATCTCTCTTTCATTTGGCTCAATGCTTGGCAGTAGAGTGCTAATACTTGGCAAAATGACATTGGGAAGAATGATTGTTTTTGAAACAAATGCCAAAGTGAAAGGAGTCTCTCCGGTTGCTCGTCGTTTGGTTGTGCAATACACCCATAGACTTCCGAGAAGTTTGTCTGGTCATTTTCCCTTCTTGTTAGAGAAGGATTTCTTGAGATAGTCAAGAATTGTCTTGTTTGATGCTTCGGCCTGCCCATTACCTTGGGGATACCTCAGTATGAACATGCGCTGCTTAATGCTGTATTTCTGGAAGAACTTCACTAAATCTTTGCCTACGAATTGTGGGCTGTTGTCTGTGATGATGGATTGAGGGATGCCCGATCGATAAATGATGTTCTTCCAAATGAAACGTTTTATGTCCGTACGAGTTGTGGTTGTTATAGGCTTTGCTTCCACCCACTTGGTGAGGTGGTCAGTTGCCATGATCAATATGCCTCTTCCCCCAATAGCGGACGGCATTGGCCCTACCAAGTCGATTGCCCATCACATGAATGGCCAAGGACTCTTCTATAGGTGTAGTTCATTGGCAGGCAATACTGGTATCAGTTTGTAGCATTGGTAGCAGTCGCACTTTTATACTAACTCCTTAGCATCTTGATGATGCATAGTAGGCTAATAGTAGTATGCGTTAAAAGCCTTCAGTGCTAAGGATCATCCTCTGAAATGATTTCCACAAACACCTTCGTGGATCAAACTTAGAACATTTAGGTCGTCGGGAAACGCTAGGCAGTGAAGATATGGTCCACTATAGGATCTTCGAACGAGAATGTCGTTCGACATATAGCAACATGCCACCTTTGTTTGGAGCTTTCTAGACTCTAATCTTTCCATGGAGAGTGTGCCATTGACCAGGTAGTCTATAATGGAATTTTTCCAGTTTGAAGTTGTACTAACTTGTGACAACTCGGCTGTTGGCTCCACCTCTATGCTTGGCTTGTTTAGATACTCCATCGGAATATAGCATTTGAGTTGGTGGTCGAGGGCGGGGCCTAGGGTGGCTACCGCGTCCACGTGGGCATTGTTTGCCCGTGAAACTTAAGTGAAGGTGTAAGTTTGAAATGCCTCAAGTTATTTTTGTACCTTGTCTAGGTATTGAGCCATCTTCGATGTTTTGCCATGTACTCCCCAGTAGTCTGGCTAGTGATTAGTTAGGAATAAGAATGAATTACAAACTTTTTCACCACCAAGTCTTTTGCCATTCGAATGCCTGTTGATAAGGCCTCATACTTTGTTTGTTACTGGATTCTTTGAACCCTATAACGATTGCCTGCTCTAGCATCGAACTGTTTAGGGTGACAAGGACCACACCTGCTCCCGAGCCCTTGTAGTTGGATGCATCATCAACATACAAATGCCAGAAGTCTCCATCAGCTAGAAGAAAATGTGGCTAAGGCGTGCTCGGTTGCCTCTGGGGCGTCGTTTGGTCGCTTTATTGCATCGCTTAGGCTAGGTGTGAACTTTGCTATGCAGTTCACCAAGGCTTGGACCTTTATCGTCGTGCGGGGTCAGAAAACTAAGCCGTATTGGTTAAGTTCCAACGTCCATTTTATTACTTGTTGAAAAGCATCTAGACCATGTAGGATTGATTATAGAAGATATTAAGTCATGACAACGCTGTGTGAGCTTGAAAATATGGTCTGAGTTTCGAACCGCAACAACTAGTGCTAAAATTAATTTCTCGATCTTCAGATATCTAGTCTCCGCATTGAGAAGAGCTTTAGAAGTTCAAAATACTGGCAGTTGGGCCCCTATCTCTTCTTGTATGAGGGCATAACTCACCGCTACTTCCGAGACTACCAAGTAGATGTACAAGTCTTCTGCTGCTTTTGTCTTGGATAGTAAGGGAGGTGATGTGAGATACTTCTTCAGGTCTTGCAAAGCTCTTTCGCACTTATCATCCCATTTGTCTTGTTATGTCATTTTGATTGCTTTGAAAAAAGGCTTGCATCGATCAGTGAACCGCAAGAGAAAGCGGCTAAGTGCAGCTGCTCATCCGATCAAGCTTTGCATCTTCTTCAAGGTCGTTGGAGATTTCATCTTTAGGATTGCTCAGATCTGCTTGGGATGTGCTTCAATTCCTTGTTAGGTTACTAGGTACCCTAAGAATCCACCTGAAGATACTCCAAATGTGCATTTGGCGGGATTGAGCTTCATCTTATACTTTCTAAGGATGTTGAAAGTTTCCACCAAGTTGCCAATGTGGTCTGATCGCTCTTTGCCCTTCACCATGATGTTGTCGACGTAAACTTCCATGGTTACTCCAATTTGCTTCTTAAACATCATGTTTACCAATCATTGGTAAATGGCTCCTGCGTTCTTGAGGCCAAAAGGCATAACCTTGTAGCAGTAGGTGCCTCGTTTGATCATGAGTACATTTTTCTGCTTGTTGGGTTCATGCATGGCTATTTGGTTGTTGCTGGAGTATGCGTCCAAGAAACTGAGTAGATGGTTCCCAGAAGTTGAAATCTACTAGTATATCGATTAAGGGAACTGGATAAGGATTTTTCAGGCATGCCTTGTTGAGGTCAATGTAGTCTACGCAAACGCTCAATTTGCCATTCTCTTTCTTCATTACTAGCACGACGTTGGCAAACCATGCTTAGTGTGCTACCCCTTCTATGAACCCGACCTCCACTAGCTTGTCGATTTTTGCTTCGAAGATCACCATACGTTCGGGTGCAAAATATCTTATCTTTTGGATTACTGGTTTGGTAGCCGGGTTGACGTGTAGCTTGTGGCAAGCTATCTTGGGGTTGATGTCGAGCATGTCGGAAGGTGACCACGCGAAGACATCACGATTTTCCCTAAGAAAGCTATGAGTTCCTCATTTTTCTTCGGGATCAGATGTGAGTCATTTCTAGAAGTCTTCTTCGGCTACTAGGGATTAAGAATGATGTGCTTGGCGTTCTCTTCGAGTTTCCATCCCTTTTTGTCTGTTGGCGCGTTGATTTGGACACCATCTTCTTTATATGTCTGTGGTAATTGCTATTTGGTAACTTTGTCATCTCTTTGGACCTTGGTAGCCTCTACGAGGGTAAATGATTTCTTTTTTTATTCCTTCAGTGCTTGCATAATGTATCTTCGAGATGTGGCCTGTTCAAACTTGATTTCTCTGACTCCTCATCCCAGGATGCAGAATCAGATGTTTTGATACTTGACGGAGGTTACGAAGTTCAGCTTTATCAACCAAGGTCGCCATAGAATTCCATTGTAGGAAGACAGGTCGCTTACTATCGTGAACGTCTGCTTTGAAACAACTGACGGTGTTCTCACGTCAAGTGTAATGTTACCAATGACAACTGAGGTATGCCTGTTGAATCCAGTGAATACCTCCGCTCAGCGTATGATTATGCTTTCTAGGCCTATCTTCTGAGTTACTGAGAGCTAAAGTAAGTTGATCGCACTTCAGTTGTCAACCATTATTTTGTCGACTATCGCATAGTCTAGTTAGACAGATACCACTAGTGCATCATCATGTAGGAAATCAACGTCTTCGGCATCTTGCTCGGTGAAGCCAACGATAGGTCCAAGTTGGGTGTTAACTGCGTGGACCTATGAGACTAATAGAGTTTGTTGGATCTTCATTTTCTTAAAATTGTTGGTGGCCCCCAAGTGTTCGGATTCGACGAAGTTGCCATTAATCTAAATCGTCTTAGTCTGCGGTTCTTCCTCAATGTTTGTGTTCTTTCTAGGTTGCGCAGTTGTCTTATCTAAGTATATATCAACCTTACCTTCTTTCACGAGCTTCTCTAGGTAGTTCTTCCAAGTGTAGCAGCAGTCCATTGTATAACAAGGACCTCGGTGGAATGCAAAGTACATGGTGTGGTCCAACCTTAAAGTATCTTTATTTGATTGTTTGGGCAGCTTAAACCATGGTTCGCTCTTGATGTCACGAGGGATTTGGTGGATCGAAATAGAGAACTTAAAGTAGTTCTTATGTGTCAGGCCGTCTTTAGTTAGGGATCGATCCTTGCGCTTGACCCCTTGCCTGCTTTTGTTGTTGTACTGTTTCCCGTCCTCCTTCTTTTGAGCTAGTGCTGATTCTTTTCGAGGCTACTTGGGTGTCTTGTCTGGTCACTAAGCCTCATCCCTAAATGTATGATTCTCTGCCAGAGCGAAAGAGTGCTAGAGTTAGATCTTCTTTCATGATTAATTCTCCGAACAGCGAGTAGCCTGCTGGGAGTCCTTTTTGGAAAGTTGCACTAACTATTGAGTAGTTGCATCTAACTATCTTTGCCTTTTTGTAAAGCTGCATTGTTATCGAGTCTTTTTTGGATTCTTCTTCACAATGAACAAGTGGTCGGACTTCTTCTTGATCGAGCGGTTTGATAAGTATTATTTGGTGAAAACCAAAGAAAGCTCATCAAAACTCGGATAGATTGTGGCGGCTAGGTATGTAACCAATCTTACGCCTCGCCTTGTAATTAAATTTGGAACAACCTTACCTATGGTGGACGAATTGGGGTCTTGAGGTGGCTGCGGCAAAGGTGTTTCCACCCTTTCCGTGGGTTGGGTGTGTTCCTCTTCCTCAAATTGCAATCTTTCATCTTCCTTGTAATTTGATTTTGATGGTTTAGGGTCTGTTCCAACCTCCTTGCTGCTTCTCAAGATGATTTCCTTGGCAGTTTCAAATCCTCCCTTCGAATTTGCAATGGTTGAACTAGGGAGTTTGCCTTGGTATTGAAATTGTCCTACGAACTCCGCTATCTGCCCAATTTGCTTTTCCAAATGGTCCAACCTTTTGTCTCAATTTTGCATTGCTTTCTTTTGATTTTCTTGCCCCTGAGACAAATTGGTGAGTAACTTAATAAGCATATCATTATAGAAAGATGTACCTGAATTTGTTTGGGCAGGTTGTGGTGGTTGCCTAGGTGTTGTATAAAACTCCTCATATGGCTGCCAATATTCTCCTTGTTGAGCCTCCTTGGCTTGATTTTGTGAGCCCTGCACCAAAGAAATTAATTCATTAAGAATTTGATTATAATCTATTAACGAACCTGAGTTTGGTTGGGCATATTGAATATGAGGTGGTGGTGGCTGCAAAGGTCTTGAATAGAACTCCTCATATGGCTGCCAATATCCTTCTTGTTGAACATGTTGAGGTTCCCACCACGTAGAGTTTGAATGATCACTCCAATCCGAATTGTAAGTATTGGAAAACACGTCGTTCCTTGATTGATTATGATCAAATGTACCAACTCTTTGGGACCTTTCCACGAGCTGTGACAAAAGAGAAGCATTATCAAGTGCCATGTCGTGCTTCTCTAGTACCTAAAATCAACAAAACAAAACAAAACACAAATCATAAGCTAAAACTAAAATATATAAACAGAAACAAAGGGAAACAACGAGGGATTAGCAAAGTTGCTAATCCCCGACAACGGCGCCAAAAATTTGATGTGATAAAAGATAGCACTCAAATTAAACCCTCTTTTTGACAATTGTAGTATAGATATAAGTAGGGATCGTTCTAGGCCGGGGATTAGGAGGGATTGCTAATCTAATGAAAACTGACTCAAAGATACAAAAATATGCTTAAAAACACTGAAACAAACTCAAAGACTCTTAACTAAACTTATATGACTCAAAACAAACTTAAAAGACTCAAAACAACACAAAACAATCAAAAAGACTCAAACTAGACTCTAGGACTCAATTTGGACGAAAATATAATTGGTTTTGACTCAAAACACTCAAAAACACTAATTAGGACAGATTTGACACAACTAAATAAAGGGGATTGGGTTTTTGACGAATTTAAGATAAAAACAAGTAACTAAAAGACTTAAACAAGGTTTGGACGAATTTGGGGATATGGATGGGTGAGTAGCTAGCTAGAGGATTCTTTTCCACACATGACACACTTGCATACAAATTGATTTCCAGTTGCTTTTCGATAAACCATGAACCTCAACACCCCAGATTAACCGTGACATCACTAATTAACCCTCAGATTTTCCTTAAGTTATTGGATTGGATGACATCATACGACAACCCAAAGCATTCTTCAAAAGTCCCCTACATGACATCATAATAGAGATACAATCAAAGATCATTACGTTCTATGAAAATCATAAGTATTGACAAAGCACTTGTAACTATGACATCATGATACTCATGCTAGGAATTTACTTAACATGATTGTGAAAACAACCTTAACTACTTGTGAATATAAGTTTGTAACGATTATGTGAAACTCCCTTATATTCTAGCCTCAAATTCATGCATGCAAACTAAGTGTGCACCCTTAATCAACAAACAAGAATAAGTTATCCATCAAACGGTTAAGTAAATTGCATTCACAATTTATGAAATCACAACTGGAATTAATCAATTCATATTGCAAATATAATCATGGTTTCAAAGTCTCCTCTAGCTAAAACAAGTTTAGCTCCTCATGTTCGCAAAACAAAGATAATTAAACTTAAACATTAAAAACAAAGATAGAATACACCTAGAAACACTCCAGGTGGCTCCTCCTTCCTTCCTTGCTACCAACAATGGGGATTTGTGTGAATTTAGGCTCTTGAGGTGTGGTGGATGATGTGGTGTAAATTTGTGGTAGAGGGTGGTTTAATGTGAAAAGGAGTCCTCTTTGAAGTTGGAATTAAGGTAGGAAAAGATTAGTATAGGATAAGATAAGATAAGGTTGGATAAGGTTTGGATAAGATAAGGAAATTTGGATAAGGTTCCTTATTTCTTGCTCTTTCCTTATCTTCTTTGCATTTGGACTTCTTTCTCCAGATTTTTAGCCTTTCCTAGCATCTCTTGACTTCAATTTCGTCCATCCACATTGCTCCATAGTTAAGCTATCCAATCCATGCCCAAAACTGCTCCAAATAGCCTCAAAATGCACTTTCTTGCTCCTTTTGCCATTAGGACCTAAAAACATACGAAAATAGCTTAAAAGACTAAAATAGATAGTAATTAAGTAACTAAATGCAAGGAAACAACATAACTAACTAGCATAAATATGCTCCTATCAAATTCCCCCACACTTAGCTTTTGCTAGTCCTCGAGCAAAACGAAATAAATAAAACAAACAAAACACAATCTAAACCTTCCAACAATTGCCTCAGGGATTTCCAATGCAACATGACATATTAAAGATTACCACTTACATAGATTTTAGTTATCCCTACCCTCGAGTATATACTTAACCATAGTTACCACACACTAGCTCCCATTTAATCAATTAAAACAACATTTTGAATGTAGTAACATGCCTTAGAGAATTCCCTCAATTCCTCACTGGATATACTCTCTATTTTCACACAGATTTTCTGACTACACTCCCTACACTAGGTATATGTGAGAAGATTGATGGAAACATGTAGACTAATACTCACATATGTATAATCAAAGAAGGAACTTTCTGGAATTATTAACATGTATATGATCTCATGAATGGAATGTCACTACTTAGACGCGAGAACCAGGGCTACTGCCATGGTTGCTACCATAATGGTGCCCTATAAGGATGGTGCCACTCCACTCGTCATTGCGTTGAGCTTCGTGGATCGCCATCGTCCAAATCCTTGAACATAGGAAGTTCCATTCGTTATGGTTTTTGAATTTCTAGCCATTGCACTTTTCTTTTACGTTTTATCAAAGAATTTTTATAAAAAATAAAAAAAAATTAAAAAATTAAAAAAAATTCTAAGAATAAGAACGTATGAAAAATCTACAAATGAACAAGAATGAGAAACTTTGAATGCGAGAGTCTTCTTCAAGCGTGTGAATCAAGACTCTCAATGAAAGCACCATTTTGTGGATGCAAATTTCCGCCTTCTTCTCCTTTGACAAAAATGAACCTGCAAAATAATAACACCTAAGATTATGGCCAAGTGCCTCACGTGTGCACAATGAATGGGGGGGGGGGCTTTGGCCAAAGAATCTCCGATGCCAAAGTTAGAATTTTAGAGAGAAAGTGTTTAGGGATTTTTAGGGAGAGATTGGACTTAGCTTTTTGGAGAAAAATGGGACTATTTATAGGGGTGTGGCTAGCCCTATTTGGAGAATAGGGTCCTGCCACTTATGGTAGTTTTATGAGATTAATTGCAAGATATTATGAGAAATAATATCTTGCAATTAACTTGGTAATCAATTCCAATTTAAATAGAATAATTGGGAGTTACATTTTGGATGAGGATTTGATGATGAGTGATGAGAGGGATTTGAATAAATACCGTTTTGATCACCTTTGACTATTCCTTGATTGAGCCGTTATTGTCCGTTGTATGCGCGTGGGAATCTCGGTGTGCCTCGAGGGTAATTTTGTCTTTTTAACCCAAAAGCCCATGTGTCGCCTTCATAATTTTCTTGATTTTTTTTTTCCTTTTTGGCTCCACAGTTATAGTTCTAAATTTTTATTCTATTTATCATAATTCAGAAATCATCTCTGAAAAAAATTATGAATGTCCTTAACAAAAGGCTGTAAAAATAGAATGATGGTGAAGAGATTAACATAACAATGAAAAGAACTAAAAAGAAGGCTAAAGGTATTAACAAAACTAAAAAACTACCATTGATGAACACTATGAACTCATAAAGAAAGATTGAGAGAAATGTTTAGAGAGAGAGAGAGAGCAAAATGAGAGATAGAAAATGTAAGAAGTTGAATTGATTTCTTTGAAAGAAAACAAAATTATTACAGGGCATTTGTACTAAGCAATGGTAACAAACTATGCCTATATGGCAGTACACCTCATCATACTCTCACTATCTCATTACAACATACCAACAATTCTAACTAACCCAATCAGTAAATGACAGATGGCATTTTAGTTTTATTGGTTGTTACTCCCCCTCAATATCAGCGAGGATAACCAAGTCTGAGATTGTGACAGTGTTTAATGAAGACTGGACTATGTAAGCCCTTTATAAGAACATCATCTACTTGATTCTTAGTAGGAATGTAATGAACTGTCACATCTTTCTTCAGCACTCTTTCCCAAATAAAGTGATAATCTGTATCCATATGCTTTATCCTTGAATGGAAGACAAGATTTGTACTTAGTGCAAGTGCAAAGATATTATCATAGTGTAGTGAAGGTGGTGTATCCAAATACTCATGCACATCTCTGAGTATATTTCGAATTCAACAGACATTTGCATTGCAATTTGCCAATGCCTTATACTAAGCCTCAGTTAAGCTTCGTGAAAGTGATGGCTGCCTTTTCGATTGCCAAGATATAGGAGTGACACCATTGAATACAATATAACTAGTGATTGAACATCTTGTATTAATATATGCTGCCTAATCAGCATCAAAATATCCATGGATTTGAGTAACAGAAGGTGTATAAGTGAGCCCGCACTCTAGTGCTCCCTGTAAATACTTGAGAATTCTCTTAACTAGAAATAAATGTGCATTTATAAGCCTATTCATGAACTGACATCCTACATTGACTGAGTATGCAAGGTTAGGTCTCATGAATGTTAAGTACTGAAGAGCACCAACTATGTTTATGTAATAGCTAAGATCAGCAAGAAGAGTGCCTTCTGAAATAAGCAATTGTGTATGTGGTTTTGATGGAGTTGGAGAGGATTTGTAGCTTTCTATATTAGCCTTCTTGATCAGTTCTTTGGCATATTTAGATTGAGAAATGAAATGTTCTCCATTTGGCTTATACTGAATGTGTAGAGATAGAAAATAGGTTAGCCTTCCCATATCCTTCAATTCAAAGCATTTATTGAGTTAAGTGATGGTTTCTTGAATTTTCACATAATTGGAGCCAGTCAATATTATGTCATCTACATATAAAAGTGACACAATAACATATGTCCCATCTTGTTTAACAAACAAACTTGTGTTTGATTGTGATGCAGTAAAGCCAAGAAAGGGCAATATCCCTGTGAACTTTGAGGCCATATAATGACTTAATCAACCTACAGACATGATTTGGATATCTGTCATAAAAAAAACCCTATAACTGCTTCATATATATATATATATATATATATCCTCTTGTAAATCACGATGCAAAAATGCATTCTTTATATCAAGATGTCTTAACTCCCATTTGTGATTAGTGGTAAGTGCAAGTATCTATCTTACTGTTGTATGTCTAACCATTGGCCTACATGTTTCAGAATTGTCCAAACCATGCTCTTGAGTGTACCCTTGTGCCACAAGCCTAGCTTTATACCTTGCAACACTACCATCTGAATTTTTCTTTACCTTGTATACCCATTTACTACCAATGATAGTTCGATCACTAGGTTCGTGTACTAACTCCCAAGTACCTTGAGATTTAAGTGCTTCAAACTCATCATGCATTACTTGCTACCAATTTGTATGAATTGCAGCTGCTTTAAAAGTCTTTGGTTCTTATGAGTCCATAATGTCATCCAGAAATGAGAAACCTCCATAATTCACATCATCATCATTCAATTGTAAAGATTGAAGCTTAGGCAATATAGATACGTATGCACTATATACTTTTTTAGGAATAGCTCCAAATTGAAGTCTAGTTGTCATGGAATGATTTCTTCTAAGTGATGAAATAGTATTATCATCTTGTGAATGAGATGGAGAAATAGGGAGCATTGCTTGAAGTTATGTAAGGTCTAGGACAAGCAACAAAGGTGGATATTGATTTTATACTTCAGTAGTAGGTACCATTGTTTCAAATCCAAAAGTGTTTCTTGTCCTATCTTGATCATGACTCGAAGATGAACTGTTGGATGATGGCATTTCAGTATCTTGTGAATTTGTAGATGATAGTGTCCGATTTAGAACATAATTATGATCTAAGAGTGAATTTGTAGTTGCATTTTGAATATTCCCAGAATTCAAGTGAATAATACTTGGTTTGTTTCAAAATCTAACCACTATTAGAGCATTTGACATAGATACACCAGTGTTCTGAGAAGTAAAACAGTTTGAAGGAATGAGTTTTGCTAGAAATACTGACTCATCATGCAATACATCTGGGCAAAAGCAATCTTTTTTAATATATATGGTAACACATAGCTCATTTGTACCCTGAAGCATAGCCAAGAAATATACACATGGTTGATTGAGGTTGAAGCTTATTGCTGTTGTATGGTCTTAAGTATGAGAAAATTGCAAATCTAAATATTCTCAAGTCTTACAGAGTTGGATTCTTGTCATACAAGACATAAAATGGAGAATTCATATGTAGTGTTCTATTTGGCATTTTGTTTATTAGAAACACAGCATGAGAACAAGCATGATACCAGAATTCTTGTGATAAACCTGTTGCTGACATCAAGGTTATTGTTGTTTCTACAACATGTCTATGTTTTCTCTCCACAAGACTATGCTATGTGGAGTGTATGGATAGACACTCTATGTACCATTCCATTTTTCTGTAAAAATTCACTAAACTGCTTACTTGTAAACTCACCACCACCATCAGATTGCAAACTCTTTGTTTTTATATCAAACTATACTAATATGAATTGATAGAACTTCACAAAAATTGAGAACACTTCTGATTTATTGAATAAGGGAAATATCCACACAAACCTTGTACAATCACCAACAAAGACTACATAATATTTGTAACCCTCAATCGATTTTACAAGAGATGGACCCCATGCATCTGTATGAATCCTATCAAAAGGCAACAAACATCTAGTTGAATGAACTCAAAATGAACTCCTAGTTATTTTACCATGGATACAATTTGTACATACCCTATGTATATCATCTATTGAATGAGAAACTTGAGACTTAGCTAACATCACAAACAATACTTCATTAGTTAGATGTCCCAATCTTTGATGCCACAGTGATGACTTGACCAATTGTCCCAAAAATGCTCTTGCATGTTGAAATGTGGAGACTGGAATCTGAAACAATGTACCCGGCCTACTTTTTCTTTTGTACAAAATCACTTTTGTCACCTGGTCCTGCACAAAAAATAATTAGTCATCACAAATAAATCAACATCTGTTGTCTTTGCACAATTGAGTTATTGACAAAAGATTCACAGCAATAGATGGCACAAGTAGAACATTCTTCAAAAATAAGGTAATGATTTGGAGTTTTAATCATTGTAGACCCAACATGTTCAATATCCAAACCTTGACCATTGCCTATCTTGACTTTCTCAGACCCTTCAAAAGAAGTCACTTGGTTGAGACTATTAATATCAAATGTCTTTTGATGGGATGCCCAAGTGTCCAAGATCTTGGAGGTTGGATTAGATGTTGATCCCTAAGCATTCATTGCAATCATTTGCTGTTGATATTGATTTTCAAGAGCAAGAAATGGCATTTGATACATTTGTGAAGGCACTTGATATGAGAAGTTCACATTGAATGGAGCAGGTGCTGGATTCAGAGATGTAGGTAGTGTTGGAGCTTGGTAGGAACAGTTACTCCTATGAAAACAATCAAGAGTTATATGTCCACGTTTACCACATATCTGGCACTCAGTGATATGACTAGTAGATGCAGCATTAGAGTTTATGTGATAGCAATTTGGTGTTGTATGTCCCCTCCTTTGACAAATTTGACATTCATGTTGTGAAGCACCTCTGTAATTAGGCTTGAATGAGTTGTTTCCTCTATATTGTCCCCCATTAAAATTCCTCTGATGGCTGCCATTATAATTTGAAGTTGGCATTTGTCTAAACTCAAAAGAATGATCCATATTTCCCACAAAACAAAATCCAAAATCATTAAAACAAAATCCAAAATCATTAACAGGTGCCAAAGGATAAAATGCTTGTTGTTGAGGCTGTTAGGGTTGAAAACCATAAAGTTGTGTTGAATTATTTGAACCAAGATACCAGCAAAATTAGAACTTGTCCTGCACTAGTTTGATTTTGAGAATCCAAGGAAGAACTTGCAGACCTTTGCATATATAGTGCAAACATATTTTGAGATAAGGAATTTATCATGGCTTCATTTTCCCTTTCAGCACCTAACAACAATGTTCTAAATTTTTTCATAAAGACAGAAGTGTCCCTAGCAAGAATAACAGTTCTTATAGTTGCATATTCTCTAAGTAAACCTACCAGAGCAGCAATTATCACATCATTATCAGAGATGAATTCACCAGCTGCAGTTAACTGATCCCTCAAAGATTTAAGTCTTAACAAATACTTGTCCATAGCATCACTACCTTTCTGTATAGTATGGAGCTCAGTTTTCAAGTGATTAACTCCTGTTTTAGATACCGAAACAAACCTTTCTTCAAGATTGTTCCAAGCCTCACTAGCAGTTTTACATCCAATTACGTACTCTATAGCATCATCAGACAATGTAGCAATTAGTAAGCTAAGTAGAGCAAAATTAATGGCCTCCCATTCTTGAAATGCAGTTGTCACTTCGTTAATAACTCCAGTCTCAGAATTTAGAACAAATTTTAGTGGACATACATTAGATCTATCAAAATGATCAAAGAAATTATATCCTTTCAGCACTAATTTGAATTGAAACACCCATTTGGTGTAATTATGATCACCAAGTTTGATTGTCAACATACCTAGTAATCCCTCAATTTTCACAGTTGTAGATGCCATTATATCACTTCAAAGATTCCAAGAACACATAAATTTTCTAAATTCACAAGCATACACAACCAACTTATCACTTCAACCTTATCAGCATACACCATCATAACCATCAAAGTAGCGGAAACAGATGAGAGAGCAGCACATACAACGATGAACATGATGAACAACAACTAAGAATGCAACCCAGATGAAACCACTGACAAAGATTCCAACGAAAAGCTCCCCCAAAAGAAAAATCAAGTGAAAGATTCAGTAATAGAAAACCCATGAAGAATCGATGGTTATCGATAACATATTAACAGAACTGAAGAATTATCATTAGTGAACACTATGAACTCATAGAGAAAGATTGAGAGAAAGGTTTAGAGAGAAGAGAGAGTGAAATGAGAGAGAGAAAATGTAAAAAGCTAAAATGATTTCATTGAAAGAAAACAGAATTATTACAGAGTATTTATACTAAGCAATGGTAACAAACTATGCCTATGTGGCAGCACACCTCATCACTACTCTAATTACCTCATTACAACATACCAACAATTCTAACTAACCCAATCAGTAAATGACAGATGGCATTTCAGTTTTATCTATTTTGAGAGAGAAAGATGTCATGTTTTAGTCTAAGAAAATATTTCCCAACTCTTTTGTTTCAAACTTAGCAATTTTTCTTTAATAATCCGGACTACTCAATACTATGGAAAGAAAAGTCAAAAAGGAATTAAGAAAATAATATTTTTTTTTCTTATTTGTCAATCCAATGGGTAAAAAGCCAAACTACCTACTAGTCCGAACTACGGAAGAGAAACCTCTATTACCTCGTGACCATGACCCATGTAACCACCATATCACATACATATATAATTATATAATTTGTTAAAAGTTTCAAAGATGGTTCAATGGACCATCATTAATCCACATCTATGATGTTTCCAACTTTACCACTTGTATAATTCTCTGAGGTTTTATACAAAAGTCTCAGTGCAATTAATAGTGAAATCATTCATTATGAAGGTAATTTAACCTCATGAAGCTTTCTATATAGGATATATGATTCAGCAAGCCACCTAACTAAGGCCACTCATTAGTCGGTCACACTTGAAGACAATACCACATCAATAACCCTTAATTATTTGATTTGGGTGTCCTAACTTGAGACTTCAAACTTCTGGTTTGTGGTTGTCCCTAACTCAGGACTTCACTTGGAGATTTTCATTCGTGGTCACAATTCAAGTGTTACTAATTTTAAGTGTAAAAGAATGTAAAACGTCCCACATAAAAAACCTACAAAATAAAATATAATTTATATTGAGTAATTTCACTTTTAATTGCATCAAAACCTTAACGCCACACCTGCTGAGTTAGTAGGTGGTTAAGTTATGGTAGTATCGGTGTTTGACCCATTTTGTAAAGGGCGCCCCCTCTCTAAAGTTATGATATTAAGCCTCATCGAAAAAATATGAGTCGAAGGTGATACGACCAATTTGTGTAGATGATTACTTCTACCAACCTCATTCTCTTTTTCAGCCACCTGATTTTGTTGGTAAACGTCTGGCCACTGTTATTATCAATATGCAGTAGAAAGACTATGTGAATACCCGATCTCCCAATATTGTAATATTTAGGGTGATTAAGACATCACTTTCTGGCGTTATTTCATTGATTCATAACTTCACATTCACATATTGCAGTCAAACTTGTGTACAACGATTCTATGCATTGCTACTTACATTATAACATACAGCCTATAGCTGTGTTCATAATAAAGTAGAATGCTAAAACTTAAAACAAAATTAGGATTTAACAATTATAAAAAAGGCCACAATTTTAAGAAATTGGGCTCACGTAAACATAACATTTGTGATTAGAGCTAGTTTTAAAGAACTGCGCCTTGTTCGATACTGGACACAGTCCCTGGGCTGAGCAGAGGGAAAGAAAACCAATGATGGGAAGATGGGGACTGCAAATTCAGTCTCAGATAGCTCGAGTCCACCGTGCTATCATGCACCTTCTTATGGAGAGGCATCGGACTCAGCTCCAAAGTATCCGACAAGTCCTTGTACATAACCGAAAATGGTGAGCTAATTTTTGGTGAAGAAGAAGGGACATGATTTGGTACAGAAGACACACGGATATCGATCGGAGAAGGCGCTACGCTCCGGAGAGACCGAGTCTCCATAAACTCCGGCGCGCATGTGAGGCTCTGGACAAGCTCCCTGAAGTTAATGGGGTCAACTTTGTAGATTCTTGGTGGGGTTGGTGGGACTGGTGCAACCGCAGGCTTCTTCCATGGCTTCGACGAAGATTTTCGAACCGAGTGGAGTGATGACTGGTGATAGGGAAGATGCTTTGAGTTTGAAATTGAACCCTTCGTGGCGTTGTAGGAGGCTGAAGAGGAAGAGGAATAAGATTCCATTGGGAGTGAGTTTGAAACTTCTAGCGTTTATGAGGAGGATTTAAAGAGATTATTTTTGGGGTTCGGTTTTTTCGTGTTATGACAAATTTAGAAGCACTATATATAGATGGGAAATAAGTAAAGAAGGGCGACGACCTGGAAGTGAAGCTATTGGGGAAGGGAAGATGGAGGAGAAGAAGAAGAAGAGGAAGCAAAGAAATTCAATGATATTTTTGGCTTGAGCCGTCGGCTGTGCCGACGATTGCATAATGTACAAATTGGTCAAATCAATATATTTGACCATTATATATATAATTCAGCAAATTTAATTGTGCTCCGTTGGGAATAAATAATTTAATTGTGTTTCTCCATCATTGTCTCTCTGCGATCTCTGTGGGTCTTTGAGGGTTTTTGATAATTTTTTGCACATGAAGGTGGTGAAATGTGAACCAAGCCGCCAATTTACTATACATGAAGGGCCCTTCTAATTAATACACGTGCAACTATAAGTTTGTTCTATCTTTGACCAATGGGCAACGCTAAAAATAATGGACAATTAGGCATCCATGATTGTGATGGTAAAATATCTATTTTGATTTACTCTTACTATTGCTTTTTGATTATGATGGATAATTCAATCTAACTTTTCTAAAAATTTAAAATAAATAACTATTATTACGGAGGACGAAATTTAATATTATGATGATATTACAAACTAACATATGATTAATTTGGTATTGCTGTAATTTAAAAAAAAATATGGCATAAGCGAGATAACCAAAAATGCGCATGTGATGGTAGGAAGGTGGCTTTTTGTAGAGATCCTCAAAAGGAGATTGTGGACTAAGGATGTAGGGGCTACAATTTATAAGGTACCACACCCCCCCCCCCCCGGGCAGGGCCCCCTCTCCCCCAAAAAAAAAAAATTAAGTGGTGATTGGATCGAAAACGAAGGCTTCTAGCTACCTGAAGAAGATGGCTATGTTTTCTTTGTACAACACCATTTTGTTACGGTGTGCAAAAACAAGTGCATTGCCAAACGACACCATAAGCGGCAAAGAAACCTCACACAGAGATAAATTTCTCCCCCCATCATCAATTGTATTTGTTGGACTTTTGTTTGGAATTGCATTTCAGCATAAGTAAAAACAATCTTGCAAGGTCTTTTGTGATTCATGTTTATGGCCCATAAGAAAAACCCAAGTAAATAGAGAAAAATCATCAACAATGGATAAAAATAAAGGAAAACTAATGAAAATGACTTGAAAACTTTGAGTTTTAACAATAAAAAAAAAAGGGTAAAGTGAATAGTACCAGGATTAACTTTTTAGTGTAAAAATATGATTTTTCGTTAAAGTGAACACCGGAAGCTTTTCGTTAAAGTTCCCCTAAAAATAATAAGCCTTAAACATCACAAAGCAAAAGGAAAAAAGACTCAACGTTGAAATAAAGCTAGTACCAAAAAATCGACGAGTTTGTTTCGTGAATGGACAAACTTCACAAACATGACCCGAATCATAAGAACAATTTAAAAAAGTGCTAGCTAATAGTTGAAGACGGGAAGAAAAGGAGTGACTTAGGCGCCCGTGCCAAAGTTCAGGTGAGGTGATGGGGAGATGAAGGCAGGTTTTTGGGAAAGGGAAATGGTGATGGAGGCCAATGGAACAAGGTAATAAAGGTCACCACGAGCTTGATAACACCAATCTGATGGAAATTATATATTATAATATAAAATATTGTAATATATAATTTTAATAACTGAATGAAAAATAGTGTTAACTATATTCTTAGAAAGGTTATGTTATTTAGGTGCTTTTCCTTGTCAATTGATATATACTTGTGAATGAAAAGTTACATCTCTTTAACAAAAAGTACTTGGGTGCTATATAAACTCATGAAACCATCATCATTAATATAGAAAATTAGAGTTAATTTTTACTCTTGAGAAATAGGGTTCCCCACTTTGTTTCACTTATGTTTTGTGTGTCAAATTCTGAATCGTGTCTTGAGAGTACGGAATATATAAAGTTCGCTAGAGTCTAAAAATTGAAGTGCTTTGACTTCGGATTATAGATTGTTGAATCCTAGGAGATGCACGCCTACCAAATTACAAGCATAAGAGTATGGGCGAAATTCTATCTTTGGGACATTGCATTCATGCAAGCCTCAATCTCCAAGTTTGTGTTTTTCTAACTTTATCTCTAGTTGTTTATATTAATTTGTATACTATTGATCTTGTTATTTTCTTTATGATTATTATCATTAGAATTCTTGTGTTATTTACATATTTCTAATATTGCTCCAACACAATCGTCGTCCTCGAAGCCAAATCTTGCAAAATACACCAAGTGTGAAAAAAAAGTGATAGAATAATTCAATCCATCAATAATTTTACCAACAGATAAAAGATTGACTTTAAAACTAGGCACACACAAAACATCCTTCATTGTATATTTGAATTTACCAAAATATTGCCCGTCAAGGTAATTGTAGTCGGCAGAGGTAGCATTGGCTTGTGGTGCGGAAGACAAAGGGCCAGGGTTCTTACAAAGTATGGACAAAATTTTTTGATATTGGGCATCAGATAAATTTGACATAACGACATGTAGGTCATGAAAAGTTGGGGTCACAACATTGATTTGATTCTTTGAAGGATGGCCGTTGTCGTTATTCCGAGTACAACTGTGAACGAAATAGTACAGCTATGACTCTAGTTTATAAGTCTGCATCATTGGTCCCCATGTCAGGGAACACAACAAGAAAGAAAATAGAGCTAGGTTTCGCAACCTGCTCCATATATCACGTAGAAAAATGTATTTGACTCAACCGCAATATTCAAAATGTACTATATATAGTAAATACAAAGATAAGGATTAATTATAAATACACACTAGTTATTCTGTCATACAATGAATATAATATAGAAGAGTTAATGAATCTATGTAGAAGAGTTAATGAATCTAATGTTCATTGAACCTAAATAATATTACGTCCTCATATAAGGGGGAATGAGTTTTTACACAACAAAAGGGATGACATGTACAAAAGAAATGTCCTTAACATAACCCTTGTAGCCATATCCATACATAAATTACAATATATCCTATTGTTTATCAATGCATACACAAAAATCTGCCCAATACATTAATGTGATATTCAATAGAGCATAAGACACCTTTTAACTTAAAGCATAACTACTTATCATGACACTTGTTTTATTATTTTTTGTACAATAATATATTTATATTAAGAGATGAATGAAATATTAGCTTAGAACTTGTCGTCCATAAATTTTTCACTTACAAATAAAAAATGAAAGGTTTCTTTTTATCCAAAATGATCCTAAGATTTGCATAACATATCACTTTGGTCCCTGAGATTGTCCACCATCCATTATTTTGGTTATTCTATTAAAAATTCCGTTAAGTGTCTGGGAACTCTTGGCCGGAAGTTTGGGCAATTTTTAAAACTTCGTAACTCAATCGTTTCTTAACCAAATTTGACCCATAATATATCAAAATGAAGATAGGAAAGTGTAGAACAAGATTATATCCATTTGGAGCCCAATAGTTATCGGAGATGGCCAGAAAATAGCCTGAAAGGTGACTGGTCCGCGGGAAAATTGGAAAACTTGCTGGAAACTGGGTAAACCTTAAACATTCATAACTTCTTCAATACTTGACAAAATTGAGTGATTCAAAAACGAAAAATACTTCTTAACGAGACGAAGAGAAATGTACCTTTTGCAAATGCTAACTTGCCGTGGTTTGGTCGTAAAACGGCTCGAAATGGCTGCCTTGGTCGTCAAGTGAGCCACTTTCGAGCCGTTTTCCGGCCAAAACACGGCGAGTTAGCCATCAAAAAAAAGCACCATTATATTATTCTCGTCGAGAAGTATGATTTTTGTTTTTAAATCACTCGATTTCGTTGAGTATTGAACAAGTTATGAACGTTTAAAGTTTACCCAATTTCCGGCGAGTTTTCCAGTTTTCCAACGGACTAGTCATCTTTCAGGCTATTTTTCGGCCATCTCCAGCAACCATTGGGCTTCCAAATAGGTATAATATTGTTCTCCACTTTCCTATCTTTATTTTGATATATTATGGGTCAAATTTGGTTAAAAAACGATTGAGTTATGAAGCTTTGAAAATTTCCCAAACTTCCAGCCAAGAGCTCTAGGATATATAACGGAGTTTTTAACGGAATGACCAAAATAATGGATGGTGGACAATCCCGATGACCATTTCTATTGATTTTCAATTTCAAAGATCAAAGTGATGTGTTATGCAAATCTCATGAACTATTTTGGCTAAAAAATCATAAAAAATATTATTAAATCATAATACTAAGGAGCAACACATGTATTATGTGAGAAAAATTATATTTACACATCCTAAATTATTGCTTCAACATCTTTTTATTTTTTAATAATTTTTTATATACTACACACCAGTAATACTTGAGAAAAAAATAAAAAATTAAATAAATATGAAAGTAATAATTTAGAGTGTATAAATATAATCTCTTAATTGTCAATTATTTTGAGGCTGCCCAATTCAGTGTGACATCTGACAACCACCAATTTCTTCTGAATATGACGCGCACTACAACCTTTTTCATGTACTCTACCTAGAAAAGGGTTCCAACTTATTATTTTAGGCATGAAACAGGTCCCGTCCACCCAATTGCAACCACGCAAATCTTTTATGGATCTTATTATAAAATAAGTTATTTCGTTTGTGTAAGCACTGACGATAAGGCGTTGAAATAAGGAAAGAGATCGTCTATCTAAATCTCTTCCATTAAGGTCTCATTTGAAATAAGGAAAGAGATCCTCTATTTGGATTTATTCCATCAAAATCATCGATCAAGTGACATGAACCTTTAAAATTTCATTCAACGATCAAAAATTATTAGAGCTTTAAAAGATCAAAACAGGTGGGCCGTTAGATGAAATTTCAAAGACCCGGATCACTTGATCCGATGGCCTTGGTGGAAAAGATCCGAAGAGGATCTCTTTCCTTGAAATAATCTTAATTAACTGTTAGAATTGTTGCAATTGTATTTAGAATATGAATGTGATTGTGTAAATCCTAGTGAATATAAGAATATTTCTTATATTCCTATTAGGAGTTGATTACCTATTAAGAGTTGTAATCTTAAAAGCGTGATTATGACTACTATAAATAAAGGCACAATGGCGCACATCATGACACGGTGTCGTTTTTGACATCTTTGGATCACACGGCAGAAGCCTTTGGGCTTGCTGCGCTGATCCAGACACCCTAGGCCTTCAACCTGATAAGTTGAATAGGGCCTAAAGTCCCTTAGCCCAACCAAGAAAGCCGGCAGCCTTTTTGGCCCGTTGTCCCATGATTTGGCCTACCTGTAGCAGCTCGTACCCCACTGGGCTGTGCCATGCACCCCGGCCCACTTCCCGTAGACTTGTTTGCTGGGCTTAGCTCACCCTGACCCGAACCCAGCTTCCGATGGGCTTCCCAAACCAAACCTGTAGCCAGTTTTTTAGTTGGGCTTGCACCCGTGTCCAATTCCTTGGCCCAAACGCTAGCAGCTACTGCTGTTGGGCTCACCAGCCTTGGCCAGTGGCCTGTAGCCACATATGGGTCGTTTTTGCAGCCAAACCTAAGACCCAATAGCCTCTAGAGCTTTGCCCTACTCACGGCACCCAAGCCCAAACCCTTTTGGGCTATGGGTTTTTAACTTCAATGCTAATTTTTGGCATTTTAAATAATTTTAACCCAAATGTTATTATTATTTTTTGCTTCCATGATTGACCTCGTTTGGTCCCGATCTATTGAATTAATCAAAAGTGACCTACAGTCCATTAATCTGATAATTAATCCAAAATTATTGACCTAAAGATCACTTTTGGACATTATCGATTCAATAATTTATTTGTATACTTTAAACCGTTGACATCCTTTCGTAGTCCCAAAGCTCTTACACTTGAGTTCCCAAAGAAACTCAAATCTATTACACTTAAATCAACATATTGCATTCTGTGTTTCTTCTAGGAACCTCTCCTTTATGAACTAATCACTCATAAAACTAAATTGAACCTGTAGTTTCATATTTAGTACCTTTGAAACCCGAAGTTTTCATTCATAACTTACCACATGAAACCTATAGTTTTCATGCATAAATTAAACCAATACATGTCTATAGAATCCAAATGTTCTACAATGTATGTCTATGGATTACCATATGACTAACCAAGTTTTGTACCCTCCGTTTTAAGGACATATCGAACTTGAACAAGCACGATTTCACCACTTTGGAAGTATCTGGAACAAACTACCTGAAGTGGGTGTAAGACATGAAGCTCTATCTTACTGCAAAGGGTATTAGAGCCACTATCGAGGCACTTACCGATGACAAACCTGTCGACAAAGCTTAGAAAGCTAATGCAATAATCTTCATTCGAAGACACATCCATGATACATTGCCAACCAAGTACCTCGCTAAGGATAACCCACGCACCGTCTGGCTTACTCTGGCTGATCGTTTCAATCACCAGAAAGACATCTAGTTGCCTGAAGCAAGACACGACTAACAACATCTTTGCTTCCAAGACTTTAAGTCCATGAATTAATACAACTCTGAAGTTTGTAGAATCTGATCACTGTTGAAGCTCTGTAAAGTGGAACTAACCGAATCAGATTTCCTGAAGAAGACCTATTCGACCTTCCATGCCACCAATATTGTCCTGCAACAACAATATAGGGCACAGAAGTTCACCAAATTTTCAGATTTGATCTTTGTCCTACTTCTCGCTAAAAAGCAAAACCAACTTTTGATGAAGAATCATCAAGCTCAATCGACTGGCTCGAAAGCCGCACCTGAAGCGCACACAAACAATTCTAGCAGCCATAAATGACACAAGAACTATTATGGCCTTGGCAATGGGCGGCAAGCTCAACCACAGGCCCCAACCCCTTGCCTCTAAGGCCCCAAACTTCAAGAACAAGGGAAAAGCTACCATTCAATCAGTTTCCACTGAAATGGACATGTGTTACCACTATCGATCAAAAGATCATTGGTCACACGTATGCCAAGCTACCCTCGAGGCCATTGCTAAGTATCATTCCCGTCGTGACTCTAACTTTGCATATGTGGAACATCTGGAAGATGCTACTACAACCATGAAGATATCAGATATTCAGGAGGCATCTGCTCCTATGGACGAATAAATTTTAGACATGTTTTAAGGTGTTTTACCCCTAGTGGCCGAACCCACTAGGAGTGGCCGGACCTCCCCCTATTTTTCTAGGTTTATGGTTTAATTTTGACAATTTTTCTAAATATTTGGAATAATTTGTTTGGTTTAGGTTTGTTTTGAATTATGGATTGTTATTTTATGGAAATTATTTCTCGAATTGATTAAATGAATGAATGAAATTATATTTCTGCATATGACCAATTCAATCAATTTATTTCTAGGTATATGTCTAGTAGGGAAGTTAATTGTCTGGTTGATAGTGCTACCACGCACACCATATTGTGTGGATGACACTATTTTACTAACTTTGTACCTAAGAAAGCACCTCTGACGACTCTCTCAGGCCCATCCAACCTGATTGAAGGATACGGAAAGGCATGTATCATGTTCCAGTGGTACTGTTTTAACCATTAAAGAGGCCATTTATTCTCCACGTTCGGAATAACGTTGCTGAGTTTTAGAGATATTCGAGATAATCAATTTCATATTGAAACCACTGAAGATAATGGTTCTGAATTTCTTTGTATCACTTCATACGAATATGGTCAGAAACGTATTCACGAGAAGTTGGAACGTCTCCCAAGTGGGTTGTACATCACAACCATTCGCAACGTAAAAGCCCACCATGTGGCAGGCCCTGTGCCTGAGTTCTAGAGCACTTTGCTTCTTTGGCATGACTGTATGGGACATCCCGAACGTGACATGATGCTCCGTATCCTTAAATCATCACATGGGCATCATTTACCTCCCTATGTTGGATTTCCGCCATGCAAAGCGTGCTTTTTGGGGAAATTGAATACTCAACCCTCGGTTATAAAGATCATTCACAACCCTCCTAAATTTCTTCAGATGATTCAAGGGGATATTTATGGACCTATCCAACCAACATGCAGACCATTTAGATACTTTATGGTGTTGGTTGATGTATCGACATAATGGTCACATGTTTGCCTGTTGTCCACACTCAATGCTATATTTACAAAACTCCTAGCATAAATTATTAAGGTAAAGGCTCACCACCCTAATTATCCGATCAAGTCGATCCGACTGGATAATGCTGGAGAGTTTACGTCATAGACTTTTCACAATTATTGCATGTCATTAGGGATTGAAGTAGAACATCTTGTACCCCATGTTCAGACCCAAAACGACCTGGCAGAAGTTTTCATAAAGTGTCTTCAATTGATAGCTCGGACTTTGGTTATGTGAACCAAACTGCCGGTATCTGCCCGGGGCTATGCAATATTGCATGCAGCTATGCTGGTCAGCTTGAGGCCTACCACCACCTAACCTCATTCACCTCATTCACCGTTATAGTTGGTTACTGGATACGAGCATGACGTCTTGCATTTACGTGTATTTGGATGCGTAGTTTATGTACTAATAGTGCCGCCACTATATACGAAAATGGGTCCTCAGAGAAACATGTGAATCTATGTCGGTTATGATTCGCAATCAATTGTTCGTTATTTAGAACCCTTGACAGGAGATCTCTTTATAGCACGTTTTGCGGATTGTCACTTTGAGGAGACAATTTTCCCATCGTTACGGGCAGATAAGCATGCTAACATTCAGGGAGAACGTCATGAATTGTCGTGGTATGCTCCCACTATGTCTCATTTAGATCTTCGCACTACCCAGTCTGAAACTAAGCTGCGACGAATTATAAATCTTCAAAGTATTGCTCAGAGCATGCTACAAATGCACCTGCAAGGATAGATGTACCCCGTGTACGTCACAATCCTGCCAAGAAGGGTCGAACTGTCCCCGAAGGTGGGGAGGCCACACCTTCCACGCGGCCTGGGACATTGACGACTAGCCAATCATCTTCTCCAACCTTAAAGCATGGCAGACCCCTTGGTTCAAAGGATTCACAACCCCAGAAGAGGAAATCGGCACTAACTAGTGACCTTAGTAAACCAACCATCGCCCACTCATACGTTCCAACACATGAGGTTATTCTAGATTATGGTGATGTCTTAGACGAGACAAACCGGTCTCACGAGAATCACAAGATTTTGGTCCACTATGCAGTATTGGATGAAGTTTAGAATCGAAATGAGATGATTGTGGATGATGCATTTACGTATACAGTAGCTACTAACACCTTGCTTAGCGATGACATTGAACCATATTCCGTTGATGAATGCCAACGTAAAACAGATTGGTCAAACTGGAAATAAGCAATCAAAGTTGAACTCGATTTGCTTGCAAAACATAAGGTGTTTGGACCTATTATTCCTACATCACCACGTGTAAAGCCCATTGGCTACAAGTGGGTTTTCGTGAGGAAGCGTAATGAGAAGAATGAAATAGTACGATACAAAGTATGCCTTGTAGCGCAAGGCTTCTTTCAGTGTCTTGGGATTGATTACGTGTAGACGTATTCCACCATAATAGACATTAAAACGTTCCTCTACCATCAGTTTGGTAGTTTTTCAAAAAACTAAATATGCAGCTTATGGACATGGTAACCACATATCCCTATGGGGATCTAGATACGGAAATCTACATGAAAGTTCTAGAAAGACTTCCATTGCCTGGTTCAAATAATTCTAGACCACGGAACACTTTCTCTATTAGATTGAGGAGATCATTCTACGGATTGAAACAATCTAGGCAGATGTGGTATAACCATCTAAGTGAATATTTGACAAGTCAGGGTTATGTAAACAACGACTTATGCCCATGCGTGTTTCTAAAGAAGTCACATTCCAGATTTGCAATCGTTACAGTTTATGTCAATGGCATGAACCTTATTGGAACTGCTGCAGAGCTTGAGGAAATTGCCATGCACTTGAAATCAAAATTTGAGATGAAAGATCTTGGGAAAACTCGATATTGCCTCCGCCTGGAGATCGAGCATTGTTCAGATGGAATCTTAGGACATCAATTGAACTATACCCAAAAGGTGTTGTGACGTTTTAATGAGGATAAAGCAAAGCCTTTGAGTACTCCTACGGTCGTTTGGACTCTAGATGCTAAACGAGATCTCTTGCGTTCAAAGAAAGATAAGGAAGAGATTTTGGAACCCGAAGTTCCATACCTAAGTGCAATTATGGCTTTATTGTACTTGGCTCAATGCATTAGACCCGACATATCCTTTGCTGTTAATCTTTTGGCAAGATACAGCAATGCGCCCACACACAGGCACTGGTATGGTGTTAAAGACATTTTCCGCTACCTCAAGGGTACGGTGGATTTGGGCTTGTTCTATACCAGCGAATCATCAAGTGTTACCGCCCCCCTCGGTTCTCGAATTGATTATCGCCTTATTGGTTATGCAAATGCTGGATATTTGTTTGACCCACATAGGGCATGTTCTCAAACGGGCTATGTCTTTACCATTGGAGACACCACTTTATCTTGGAGGTTTACCAAGCAAAAGCTAGTTGCGACTTTTTCGAACCATGCTAAGATTCTCACCCTACATGAAGCATCGCATAAATGCTTTTGGCTGAAAGCAGTTATGGAACATATTCAAAGCACTAGTGGTCTTACTTCATCATTGACCTTCCTACGACGATCATCGAAGACAATGCAGCATGTATCGAGCAATTAAAGAAAGGATACATCAAGGGAGACAACACCAAGCACATAGCGCCGAAGTTCTTTTACTTTCATCAGCATCAACAACATCATAACATTGAAGTCAAGCAAATCCGTTCCCAGGACAACCTGGCCGATCTCTTCACTAAGTTATTGCCCAAGTCTGCTTTTCAGAAGCTTGTCCAAGGAATCGGTATGCGTAAATTATCTGAGTTGAATCGCTTGTAATTCTCTTATTTAGAAGTTATGTCTAATTCATAGGGAGTATCTTGAAGCATACTCACTTGATCTTAATGTATTATTTTTCCTACGATTTAGAGCATTTTTCCCACTAGGTTTTTGCTACCTAACGAGGTTTTAATGAGTCACCCATCCGAGGATGATCATACCCTGTTGAGTTCACTACCTTCGTCCTGTTTGACATTTGTTTTAGATATTATGCATACTTCTAACTTTTCTCCTTAGTCTATGGGTTTTTCTCCCACCTTGGGTTTTACCATATTGAGGTTTCGTGAGTTTACATCAATGCAAACTATCTTAAATTTGAGACTCGCATTCACACGTTGTGCCGCCGACTTCATCAACTATTTTACCTTATCTGCTGAAGATCTGATGCGATGGTTTGTTGAGTATTTACACACTCAAGGGGGAGTGTTGCAGTTATATTTAGAATAGGAATGTGATTGTGTAAATCCTAGTGGATCTAGGAATATCTCTTATGTTCCCATTAAGAGTTCATTACCTATTAAGAGTTGTAATCCTAAAAGAGTAAGGATTTTACCCATCCTACTACTATAAATAAAGGCACAATGGGGTGATACAACATACACCTCACAATTAAATCTCTCTCTTCTCTCTCTCACTGCCGCCGGCCTCCCTCTTTCGATTCCTTTATAATAGCTTAGTTAAATAGGCTTACAACAAGAATAACTTATAATTTTCATTTTCAAGTTTGAGTGTAATTGCAATTTCATACCTTATCTTTAAAACATTGAAATGTCATATATTCACAAAATTGTGATTTAGTTGTAATGTCATATACCCGTTAGAAAATATGTTAACTAGATAGTAAAGTGATGACATAGCAGATATAGGTCTCAATTTTATTTATTTTTTGACAAAAATGCCAAATTTTGAATATGAAGCCTAAAATAAAAATAATCTAAACTGTTTTTTTTTTTTTTGAACGATGATATTGTCTACACTAAGGGGAAAGGGGTAGGCTATAAGCCTCATAATGAGCTAACAATAATATGGTTCAAATTTTCCTTGAGGGCTAGTAATAATGTGGTACCCTGATTTATTAATCTTCCATCAAGTATTTAATTAGAGTTTTGTTAAAAAAAAAAAAAGGAAAACAAAAAGGAAGTATTTAATTAGAGTTAATTGTGATTTGGGGATTTTGTCGAAATAGGGTTGTGATTTTGGGAATATTGTTGAAATTAGGGTTGTCATGTGCGAAGGTTTCGTTGGTACGGCCATGGAGACCAAGAACCCAACCACCGCCATCATCCCTGCTTTGAGGCGATCGGGCCGGGGACGGAGAGAGACAACTAGTCGACGACTTGAGGAGGGTCGAATTTGAGTGGCATATGGCTTCTTTAGCGTAGGGTCGATCCTGAGAGTAGTCCAAGTAGGCGCCCGCCCCACTTCGGAGGGGCTTCCAAATTTTTTTAATATCTTGTAATTAACATATAAATAGAAAAACAAAAGTAAGAAATATCATAATTCATTTGTTGGTGCAGTGAAAATGTTTGGCTTCCTTTTTCTTTAGGGTGTTGAGTTCGAAATACGGAGCTGCCAATTTAGTCACTAGATTTTTCTTTTTCAAATTTACTCTCAATTCATCTATCCAAATGCATATAAAGTTATAAAACTCAAGTCCCCTTGTAATCTTTTTTTTCTTTCACCTTCTCAATCTCTCCATTTCTATCGAATGTTTAAACCAACAATTATATGGTCTTGAAGATTGTACTTTAAGGTAATCAAAACTTTGAATTTATATTTTTCTTTTCAAAATTTTTTTATTCAAAGGATTATTTTAATATTTGATTTGTTAGTGCGATGTTAATTTTAGAAAAGAAAACAAAAACATAAGAGAAACAATTGGCACTGTTGCATTTATTATACTCATCAATCAAGTTTTATTGTTCTTCACTCTCAATCTTAGACTATTGACTGCAAACATTTAATACATTGACGTCTAAAAGTGAGCCGTGCAATGTTTAAGTAATGTTTGTATATTTATCTTCTTTTGATATTAATTTTTAATGATGTTTGATGTGGAAATAGAATTTTTTGTGTATTTAACGAATTCTTTTTTATACATATCAATGTACAAAGAACCGAAGATTAGAGAACTTTAGAGCCCCACTTTGAAGGCTCGCCAAGGGCCCCCAAATCCTCAGGGCTGGCCCTGCTTCAGCGGCACTATGAGTTTTGGAGACATGACAAATTGCAGGAGATCCGAATCGATTGTGATTCTACCCCTAGGCTGAGTGATGCTGGAGGAGGGAAGGATGGGGTAAGGGTGGGGTAAGGGATGGGCAATGGTTATGGCGGGCGGATAACCACAGTTATTTACCCATAATTGTTTAAGTCTCTTATCCGCATAACCATTTACCTATTCGGTAATTGCATAAACGATTATACCCATACACATAACCGTTTATAAACGGTCAACCATATGCATAACCGCGTACCCATTTAACCGCAACCACAATCTCGTTTACCCATTTTTAACTCGTTTACCCTTTTTTTTACCCATTTACCCTTTTTTTTTTGTTTTACCCATCTTCACATTTTTTTTAACAACTTGAAAATTAAAAAAAAAAAAAATTGTCATAATTTTCTTTTTCTAACAATTGAACACCGTTATAGGTACATTTAACATGCATTTCCATATTTCAATCTTTTAAGTCCTAATACAATTCCAATAATTAAAATAATAGTTTACGGATGATATTTTTATCTGTTACCAATGAAGGTAATATAATATATTTGCTAAGAATTGATTTGTTTACTAATTAAAAAAATACCTCTCATTACTTGAGCAGGCATATTGGAAAGAAAATTCATGCATTTTCAACATATTTTGCTCCTACACACAAACAAGTCTAAGCAAGTCTTCAATTATAACATCTAGACTGAGAATAAAATAAACCAAACTCCATACGATTATAAGGTAAAGCTTCTAAAAACTCAAGGTAATCATTATCTTGAATGCTAGATGATTCAAAGCTTTAAAATATTTCAAAACTAAACTTTCAAACATTCTAATGCTTTAGCACGGTTAATCACCAAGTCTCATCAATTTGTTGTCACCAAAAAAATCCTACAAAAGAAATGTATAAATTGAATTCCCAATTAATCACCAATAACTCCAAAAAAAAAAAAAAAAAACCAAAAGTAAAGATTAATTTTTACCACATTCACATAAGTATCATCACCGAATGAGAAACTTTCAACACGAGAAGTAGAGTTTGAATCTGGACAATAATAAAAATAAAAAATAGGCTAAAATAGTATATTAGGAAGACACACACATATATATATACACATACATAATTTAAATGAAATTTATATAAAATAGTAAATTATGGAGCCGATAGTGAAGTTAGAGAGGAGACTGCCGTGAAACTTCGTCGTGGATGCAAGTTTCAGGTGCCACCATCATCGATGACTTAAAATGGGCAACAAACCAACTTTTTTGCCGGAGATGAGAAAGAGAGTTGGAGTTAAGAGAGGGCAGGGAGGAGGGAAAGATGAGCGGCTGGAGTCTGAGAGTGGTAGAATAATTTTAGGGTTTTTAATTTTTTTATTTTTAATTTTACATATATTAAAATAAACGGTTAAATGGGTACCCATTTATAACCACATGTAATATCCATAACCATTAATTTAAATTTCATAGGTAAACGGTTATACTCATAATCGTTTATTTGTTTAAACGATCATTTATAACCATAACGGTGAGTTTTAAATGAGTAGGTAACTACGGTTATCTATACCTATAGATATTTTGCTCATTGTTAGGTGGAGGTTGATTGACAACTTGTTCTAATTATTTATTAAATGTTTTACATAATTAAAATATATAGTTTTTAATTTTGTATTCACATGGTGGTGTCCACGTCAGCATAAAAAGGAACCCACATTTGCTGTAACATCTCATATCGTCCAGGAAAGTAGATCCTCTAAGCCTTATATGTATATTTCCATCTCTACCTAGCACGAGGCTTTTTGGAAGCTCACTGGCTTTAGGTTCCGTCGGAACTTCGAAGTTAAACGAGTAGCGTGCAAGAGCAATCTCAGGATAGATGACCCACCAGGAAGTTCTCATGTGAGTTCCTATAAACAAAACTATGAGTGCGTGGTTGGGGCCCAAAGCGGACAATATCGTGCTACGGTAGAGTCGAGCCCGGGATGCTATGAGGGCCCAGGGCGGGATGTGACATCTGCTATGTCATCACTTAATTGTTTAGTTGATAGATTTTCTAATTGATATATGACATTGTAATGTTTTAAAAATAAAGTATGAGATTGCAATTGTACAAAAACTTGAAAGTGCAAACTATAATGTACCCTAATTGTTAATTTGTTGTCATAATCTTGCTTTTACTTTTCTGCAATTAGTCACAATAAACATATTCTAATATTTTGTTGTACAAATGATAAATGTTTATTAGGTCGTCATTAAATTAGTGTTGTGTTTTTGTTATGTAATCATTACGTCAATATGTAGTTGTTACTAAAAAAATGATTATTTCTATAATCAAATGTCAAAATTTATTTATGATAACTATTTTTCCTTTTTTAATTCTATTATTTCTTTGGTCATAATTGGACTCTATCGAGTACTCCAAAACTAAAGGAGCAGTAAGGAAAGGGATTCTCTCATAATACTTTTCTCTAATCTACGAAATCAGAGAATCGTTCCATTGAAATTTGATCCAACGGCTACAAACAGAGGTTCACTTTAAAAATTATAATAACTTCTGCCGTTAGATCAATTTTCAATGACACAGATTCCCTGATTTGATGGATTATGAGGAAGGGATTTGAAGAGAGTCATTTCCTATTTTATATCCTTCAATCAATAACTAAATGAAGTTTAGGGTTTAGAGTTAATTGAACTCTCCTTTCTTTTAGTGTAAAATATATTCGATGTACTAAAAAATAACGAAATGAAGTTGACTATGTCAATTTTGTGCAACAGGTGGAATGACATGTTTCATTTTCCTTCATTTTCCTTCGTACGTTTATTGTGACTAATTGCAAATTGACACATCTATATAGAGGATAGTTTACTTCTAAAGGCTTCTGCTTCTCTTTCGGTGTCTACTTCTTCTATTCTTACTAGTTATTTTCCTTTAGTATTATTTTGAAAAATTCTTCTTAATAAATTACTATTATTTTCTTTAACATAACTAGAATTAGACCTTCCTAATGATCTAGACGTTCCTGAAAAATTCATCTTAAATATTGGCCCTTGACTTCTCTTTTAATTGCTTAGATTTTTCTCTTAAAATATTGTATTTCTTTTCCTTTAAATTTTCTCTCTCTTAGAATTGCTCTAGGACTAGGATCACTGTCGATATTATTTATCAGTTCTGCTATTTCACTACATGTATTATCTATGCTATGTTTGTAATTCTGTGTCCATATTTTTCCATCTTCGAAATAATCATCCGAATGAACATAATTATTCAAAATTCTTCTTTTTTCGTAGAGTCCCATTTGCATTGCTGCTTCTTGAAATACTCGTCTTATTACTTCTCTATTCATATTTTATTTCTATTTCTTCCTCCGGCTGTTCTTCTATTAAGCTTTTTAAAGCTTCTATTATCGAATTTGCTAATTATTCTTCTGTGTTTTAATTTCTTCTTCTGGTAATCTCTCCTCCTCGTTTAATTCAGTTTAACCAAAGGATAATGTAATTGGTGGTCAAACTCATGTATCTCATTCGTTATTTTCTTTAACTAAAATACGTGAATAAACCAGTAAGGCAACCCACAGGCCACAACCTGCCTTATCCGACGCAGCTGGTTGTAAAAGAAAGAAAATAATTTCTATCAAGTTCAAATATATTAAAAGATAGTGTTATTCACGCACTTATTTTTACCTTCTACATATTCTTCTTAATTTTTTGTCATTAAATTTTTTTAATTCATTCATTCGTACAATCGAAAGCTGAGATGAGTGTGTTAGAAATAAAAATATAGTGGTCAATATCCAACTCAATTGTCTCATTGTTTTGCCTTAGAAACTAAGGTTTTTCTACATATAATAGTACTTTGATTTCAGTATCCATTTTTTGCCTTCCATTTTATCTTTAAAAGTTAATATAATGAAGGACAAGAAGTCAAGAAGGAGGTATTTTCTTAGGAAGAAAAGCTAAAAAAAAAAAAAAAAAAAAAAAAAAAGAGGTTCGATTTGAGAAGTAGGGGGAGAAAACTGTTGAAGATGGAAGCTCGCGTTGACGTAATACAAGCAAGAGAGAATTTATCACATTTATATATCATGCATGCATTCATGTGCCATTTAGCTATATAAGAGTGACTTTAGATGTACTTGTAAAGACCTAAATATATATGACTGCAAATATCGAAATTTCGGTGAAATAAATGTTAACCAATGCATTAAAATTTCAACGTTCACATGTCACATAAATTTTACACATGTCGTGTGACTCAACAAAAAATTGAAAAAAATAAAAAAAATCATCAAATACGACACATGTTAACACCTGGCAGAAATGATTTATTTCATCTAAATATTATATTCAAAATTAGGCCTTGAAAAATTCTATAAATACAAGGCCATTTCATCCATTTCAAGGGACCAATACACATACATTTCTCTACTCCCAAACTGGAAGAGAATTCCCCAAATCCTTGAAGCTTTGAAACTCTAAAAGATTTCAAGCATCCAACCTCCCAAATTCTCAAGAATCCCGAAGGATCAAAAAGCTCTCTTTGTTCTTCATCAAATCCTTGAAGGAATCCACACAACTGTTCATCAAGATCAAGCCCCGAAGGCCGTTGAAAACCTGTTCATCCTCGTTCATCAAGATCAAGCCCCAAAAGCCCTTGAAGATCCGTTCATCCTCGTTCATCAAGATCAAGCCCAACGGGCCTTGAAGATATCCACACGAGTTGTTCAACAAGATCAAGCCCCAAAAGCCCTTGAAGATCCGTTCATCATAAGATTAAGCCCTGACAGCCCTTTGAATCAATAACATCAACAAATCTGCACCACTGTTCATCCTAGGCTAAGCCCCGACGACCCTTTTGATCAACAACTCATTCACAAATCTACACCTTACGAATATAGAATCAGATGATCAAATTGCAAAAGAGATTGTAACCATAAAATTAATACAAAATATATTTTGTACACGTGTTCTTGTTTCAGGAATTTTCGTGTTTACAATGACGCAAATTGAATAGCAATAAACAAACAGGAAGTAATCTTATAGCCTAGAAGATTATAGGAAAGAAATCCCAATTCTTACACACACACACACACAAAAATCTTAATTCTTGTCCTTCTAAAATATCTTAATACGCAAAATTCTGAAATACAATGGCTATCTTTTTTGGCGTGTCATAATGTTTCACAAAGAAAAACAAAAGTACTATTATGTTTTATTATAGTTCCGCTCTTAAATAAACAATTACAGCACAGTGTGAACTGGTGACATGAGATTTTCACGAAAAGAGGGGTTGTCCCCGAGGGTTAGTTTTTAAGTTTCTGAATTTTTTTGTCAGTAAATACTGGTTAACAGTGGAAAGTTGTCAAAATTGTTTGAATGCTGACGAGTGTAGTGATCAAAGTGTAGGGTACACATTGAAGTGCCTAAACCATTTTTTTTTTTTTTTTTGGTTGGTGTGTGTTACAGACATGATATGGGGGCCTCTTTGTAGTGCTAAATTGCTAATACTGGGTATAGGTGTTCTAATTCACGTAGTAGAAAGACGCCGCTTAAAATGATCTTGACTAATATTTTGGAAGTTTCTCTTGTTTGACACAATAAAAAAAAAAAAAAAAAAAAAAAAAAAAAAAACAAAACAAAAGAAAAATATTTTGGGAGTCAGTTACAAACTTACAATGCTATAAATAGCCAATATTTGCGGTGTTTCGTTGAGTCTGGTAATAAGCGTTTGTAGTTAAGTAGAGAATTAAAGTGATTAATGTATATAGATTTTAATGATATATGGATAAGAGATTTTTCGTAATGTCAATTGAGGTCAAATTAAACACGCTCTAAGCCCTATGTTTATAGGGAATCCCTAATGGGTGATAGCAAAAATGAACTTATTCTATTACAACGATTATTTACAATGAGGAGGAGGGATGCAAGGTAAGCCACACAATGACTTACAACAACAATAACAATAAAGTCTTATCTCACTATGTGGGTCGGCTGTATGAATCCTAAAACATCACTGTGCTCGATTTTGTGTCAAGTCTTTCACTATATCCAAGTACTCCAAGTCTTTTCTTAGAGTCTCTTTCTAAGTTTTTCTAGGTCTTCCTTTACCCTTTTAGCCTTGAGTATCTGTCTCATAATTACATTTTCTAACCAAAGTATCTGTAAGTCTTCATTTCACATGTCCAAGCCATCTTAACCAATTTTCTCTCATCGCTTATTTTCAATTTTGTCTATTTCTATTTCACCTTAGATATCTTCGTTCTTAATCCTATCATTTCTCGTGTACCCACACATCAAACAAATGATTTTCATCTCCACTACACTCAGTATTATCGAACTTATCATTTATGAGATTTCAGTCTACGACATTTTATTAACAAGGGAAGATGAATATTTGAGGCGTTTCCTCATGGTTTAGGAAATGCCACGATCTAGGTGGAAGCCACCAAGCCCATTACTTTTCTTAAATGCTACCAAGCCCGTTACCTTTTTTTTTTAAGGTTAATCTTAGTTTATTATTTTGAAATTTCTTAGTTTTTAATATTTGGTATATCAAATTTTTTTTATCCTAGTCTAGTACTTAAAGTCATAATTCTAAAACAATTTCATACATCCGTTAAGTTTTCGTCAAAAATTCTGTTAACCGATGACGTGGCACTTACGTAGACAATGATTAGATGACACATGTCAATATGGACCAGATACGTATTAAAAAATAAAATAAAATAAAATAATTAAAAAAAAAATCTTGTGCGTTCCTCTCCTCTTCCCCAATCTCTTCCCCGCACATCCTCCCCGCAAATCCCAGATTTTGGTCTCGATTTTCCTGGAATCCAAACAGGAAAAGAGGGAGAGAAGGATACCCAAATCCAAGATTTCACACTCTCGCATCCTGAAGATTGCCCAAGTCGCCAACGTCTCCGTCTTCCTCTCCCCCGTGGATGCTCGAGAGCTTGGCTGCCAGCTTTCCCTGGGGCCCGATCAAACGTTGGCATTGATTAGGTTCGATCTCATCGATGTCAGATTGGGAGGAAGCGTGGAGGGGGACAGTGTCGCGTTCGGAGTGTGGGGAGTCGAAGAGGAGAGGAGGTTTGGGTGGGTGGATGGAGTTGAAGAGGGAGAGGGAAAGGTGGATGTGCGGGAAGTGAAGTGGAGAAGAGGGTTGGGTGGGTGCAGATGAGAGAAGGGAGGGAGGTGAGGTTGGAGACTGCCAAGAATATATATTTTTTTTTAATTTAATTTTTTTAATTTTTCTTATTTTTCAAATTTTTAATTTTTAATTTTTAAGTTTTTAAATATTTTTAATATCCACGTGAACTATATTAACACGAGATGTCCACTCATTATCTATATCGGCATTATATCATTAGTTAACATAACTTCTGATGAAAAACATAATGAAGGTATGAAAGTGTCCTAAAATTATGATTTTAGATACCAAACTGAAACGAAAAAAATTTAATGTACTAAATATTAAAAATTAAGAAATTTCAAAATAGTAAATTGAGATTAACCTTTCTTTTCAAGAATGCCATCAAGCCCAATACTTGTGTCATGCAGAAAAATGGTCATTGACGTTTATCCATACTTTCGAAAATATATGCTTTTGATGCGTTGAGGTATGAGTATGACGATGTCTGTTCATGTTCATTAGAACGAAAGTTTGGTGTTTGATCGTGAAGTTGTCATGTGCTTTTACTAATCAATAATGTTATTTAAACATACAAAATTAACTATATTGTTTACATATTCTTTAATATAGGTAATTTTATCTATATACATGGGACTTACAAATATTAAAATGCGTCGTGATTAGTTTTGTGTGTCTATTATATAATCATGCGTTATATATAACATGGATCCTTAATGAGTTTATAATTTAACATATTGCATCACGAAAACATATGCATTATAACATAAATACATTGATAACACCTTGTTAATTTAAATAGTCATATGCATATTAAAGTCAAATGCCTGGACTGAGAAAGACGGGTAGTACCAACTATATATTATTCTCAATTTTTATACCTACTATATTGCACATAACATGTTAATTGCTTAATTTTGCGCAAAAAAATTCACAGCGGACCCAAAGTTAATCAAATGAACTATTATTACATCACTTTAGATATGAGTGTTGGAGAACAATTCAGAAATAAACAAAAATAACAGAAATAAACAGAACTTGAAATTCTAATATTTTATTTACCAAATATACTTGATATGCAGAATGAAATTATACAATAAATACATAAACTAATATAGAATATCAATGATACTAACTTGATCACAGAAGGTAGAGGCTAGCGTAAAAGCTATGTCCTTCGAACAGTATTTTCGTCCCACTCTTGTGCTTGTGGTTCTACAACGTCTGCTCGACCAGGATACAACTACCAAATTCTACAACCCGCACTGGATTATAGAACTCTAGCGAATTGCTTTGTGTGTTTACTCTCTGGAGATTTTGTACAGAAGATAAGGAGGAAGAAAAGATGATTCTCACTTGGATACTGTGATTGCAAATATATAGGCTGTTTAACACCCTTTCAAATACCTATTCAGTGTATTTGAAAGCAGACAACTCTTTCTAATAGCTGTATCTTTTAATCAAAAAGTACAACTCTTTCTAATAGCTGTGTCCTTTAATCAAAACGTTTTTTAATTAATAAATTAATTAAAAAACTTAATCCGAAAATTAAAATTAATGAATCTGATTAATTTTAAATTCTAAGGCCCAAGGCCCTTGTCTTGATTAATTAATATTAATTGTATTTAGGCTATATTATATTCAAGCCTAATCCACACAACCATAAGGCCCAAGTCTTCAATCCATTTCCAAATGGTCCAAGTTCTAATTACTAAGAAAAGGGAATAAGCCTATATAAAGGCTTGTGAAAAAATACTATTGACCAATGTGGGACAAGAGGGTCTCAAACTCCAACAATGAGTTGAGCCCAAATATGAGTAAACCAATATTCCGATCTTAAGAGACAGGGAAACTATTGAATATGATCAACAACATGTCAACTTACCTCAAGCGTATTGTCAAGCAAAACACTGACAAGATATACATTTGCAAGCAATCTGTATGTGATATCTTGTAAATACTAACAAATGAAGACTGAATAAATAAGGCCTTTATTGATTATGTATGAGGTGCCTAGAAAATTCTGATATGGATTTTATGAATAATCAAGACCGCGCTTGTTTATTTCACACTCATTCATTCTCATCTTCATTACTCTCAATTCTTTGCTTCTCCAACTCCCCAGGTAGGTAAACATATCCTAAAAAAAATATTTAATAGAAAGCAAAATCTTTTTAAAATATAAGAGTATCTTCAAGAGATCCTGTAAAATAGCCAAAACTCTACTTTAAAGAGTCAAATTTAAGAAAACACAATTCCAACCGACTCTATAAAAGAGTCTCTATTAATAGCAAAATAAACAGTAACTCTTTAAATTTATAGAGCAACTGTTCATCGACTAATATTAAAAAAAAATAAAATAAAACTCAAGGTGAACCCTTGAGCAAGGAGGAAAGGAAGAGAGATAATTTTGTTTTGGAAAAGGGTAATGCTATGAAATCCAACTATTTAACCAAAATTTTAAATTCTATGATGTGGCTGTTAATAATTGAATTATTACTTAAATGTTGATTAACGTGCTCATTTTTTATTGATGACACATTACATGGTTTGCAAATTTGATCTAAATAGTTAGCCTACCTAGCATTACTCTAAGCAAATGAGTGGGTTGTTTTTGAATTATTAATAATAAAATATTCAAAGTTTGCTAAAATAGAAAGTGTTGTTGGAGGTGAAAAGATAAATCTATTTCATGATAGATGGAAAGTAGTCCTACAACCATGAAATTAGAAGGAAACGACCGCAGAAGCTGATTTCCCAAAGCATGTGAAATAAGTAAATGGAAGCTCACCTTCAGAGACATTGAGCCAGGATAAAATGCGCAAACGACGTGCAGAAGCTGATTTCCCAATATAAATACGAAATTTACCTTTATTAATACATTGACCAGAATTCAAAGTTTCCTTCTAATTTCATAGGTGTAGGACTACTTTCCATCTTTCCCCAAGGAATCATTTGAATTCCTCATTTCTTCCTATTATGACTAAGTCTTCATTTCTTTTTAGGAAAACTAATGAAAATGGCTTAAAAACTTTGAGTGTTAATGATAAGGATAAAATAAAGGGTCAAGTGAATAGTACCATGATTGACTTTTTAGTGTAAAAATATAGTTTTTCGTTAAAGTGAACAATACCGTGAACTTTTCGTTAAAACTCCCTTTCTTTTTTCCCTAGGCGCCTTTATGGCTTTCTCTTTCAGTATAACATTGAAGAACACTGCTAGCCTCATGAAGATTGGGTTGCGCACATTGGTCACACACCCTCTTCTATGGTTAATTCCCAAATATTTTTCTTTTGGAAACAGTAGTCTCTTTGTTTTCCTTCCTCGTTTTCCTGTGTAAGCTTGGAATGGAAAAATCCTTCTCTCATTAATGGAGTTCGTTGTTTGCACATGATCTTGTAGCAATTCATCTTTGGGTTTTGGTTTCTTCCTAAGTATCCTAGTTGGTTTGCAAGGGTAAGGGAAACTTGTTTTTGTTCTCTTGCAAACTTACCCAATTAAACCAAAAACTATGGGCTTGAACTTTTGGTACTCCCAAGCAGCCATAGAGTCTTCTATAACCTTAGTTTCACATAGGCCCAATAAACTTCCGTAGCCATTAACACCATGATCAACTTGGTAAGCCTTTATATGTGGTTTGGGCCCACTTTAACTTGTACCGTGCTTGGGGTGATTTAATTACAACATTGGTGGCGTAAAATTTCGTGGCGTGATAAATGTTCATAAATTTACATGGGCTCAGCGTGGTTATACAAACGTCTAATTTATAAAATTATTATTTTGTTGGCATGGCATGGTTATAAATTAACATATCCCTCATTTTTGCACTCATGCATATATTTAAAGAACCTGGATCCTCGTCAGATCCTCTTTGTGAGGATCCCGGGGATTCGTCAATCTTGTCCGTTCATCGTACATCGTGCGAGAAGAAATTATTTTAAATATTTTTATTTAAAATTAAACACAAACAATACTTGACAAAAACTGACCACACGATATACGATGAACGAAGATGATACACGGATTCCTAGGATTCTCACCAAAAGAATCCGGAGAAGATCCTGTTGAATATTTAAACTTAACTCGTAGCATTTTTATGAAAATTGGGTTTCAAGATGTAATTAGGATTGTGCATGATATTTTTGGTTAGCTTGTTTTTGTACGGGAATCCAACCGCCTCTACCTTCTATTTTAAATATTTTTGTTCTTAATAATATTACATAAAGTAGAATTTTTTTAAGACAACAAACATTTCAGACTGGATCCTCCACGGATCCTATTACATACAAATCAAATAAAAGCCTATGAACTATTTTTGGAGAAAAAAATACAAAGCCAAATACACAATTGACTGCAAGTATGTGCTAGATTACCAACCATCAACAGCCATATTGCCTTCCTTGTAAATGTGATTCATCATATAATTAGGAAATCGTTCAACAAATGCCATATATATCCTTGACGAGAGAAGATAGTCTCCATCATTCCATGGAATTTGAATCTCCTTCTTGATCGCTTTTATTAAAATTTTAGAGTCTACTTCAGTGTAAACTTTATCAAACTTCATTCGGATGATCCATTCAATAGCTCTCCTTAAAGATGTAGCTTCAGCTTGTAGAATGAAAAGCACTTATTAAGCTTGACGACCTAAAGAATTACTAATTGGAAACCATGCAGCAGAATTACCATTAGATTTTAATACCTAATTAACAGAAGTATTCAATATCAAAGTATAAATTGTTAAAGATCAAATAAAATTTCTCAATAAAATTTAACATCACATTTTGTTGCGTGTATGTTGGTGTAAGCATAAAAATACTCGTCCGTCCCTTATAAATCGTCCATCCATTTTATAAGGGATAAATTTCAGTACACGAAACAAAAGAAAGAATGATTCTAAATCGCCCATTGTTCCACCGTCAGCTACAACTTATTAATTTTTTATATTCGTAACACTCTGTCTTTAATTGTATTTTACGGTATCTAGTATAAAGTATACTATTTCGTGAATGGTACTCTTGTTCTTATCATATACGCTTATAAATAATTCTGATCCAGCTTCACTTTGACAAAGTCCATGATCCCTCCAACTTTTTCACTCCGTCTGTCCGTGTTTACCACCTCACTCGCACAAAGCAGACCGCGCACTCACTCTCCCTTGAAATTATAATTTTTTTGTCAGTAATATCACAATGGGTAGTAGATTTGGTACTATTATCCTGGTTTATAATTTGGGTGGTGCTATTTATATTTTATTTTTTTTGGAATTTTAACAAAAAAACTTCTGTTATTATTCACTTTAACGAAAAATCATAGTTTACACTAAAAAGTCAATCTTAGTACTATTCACTTTACTTTTTATTTTGTCTTTATCGTTAAAACTCAAAATTTTCAAATCTTTTTCATTAGTTTTATTTTTTTATTTTTTTATTTTTTATCTTTTACACACTACTGTTATTGTCACATCCCGGCCCGGGTGGGACGATTTCCCGGGCCCGCTCCACCACCGTAGCACGATATTGTCCGCTTTGGACCCCCATCACGCCCTCACGGTTTTGTTTTTGGAACTCACACGAGAACTTCCCGATGGGTCACCCATCCTGGGAATGCTCTCACGCACTACTCGCTTAACTTCGGAGTTCCCATGGAACCCGAAGCCAGTGAGCTCCCAAAAGGCCTCGTGCTAGGTAAGGATGGGAATATACATATAAGGATCACTCCCTGGGCGATGTGGGATGTCACAGTTATTTTTGTTATTTAATCTTTTTTGATTCATTTGGTCCGAAAGTCAAAAATTAAAAGAAAACTAATGAAAAAGGTTTGAAAACTTTGAGTTATAACGATAAGGACAAAATAAAGAGTAAAGTAAATAGTACCAGGTTTGACTTTTTAGTGTAAAAATGTGGTTTTTCGTTAAAGTGAATAGTATTGCGAACTTTTCGTTAAAACTCTCAAAATTAAAAGCGATGTGTGAAAATAAAAAGAAGTACATGAATAATACCATCTTAGATGTTTATTTGACCGGATTAAAATTGAATCGGCTATTTAACACTAGTCACAACATGATTAAGCATGAGGTTGATTAACAACTAGATAAGCTGAGATTATACTTTTTCTATGTACGCGTATTTTATACCATTTAGGCCTAAACAGCCAAGTCAAGCCAAATCGATACTTATAATTAGTCTAAACCAAGTCAATCTTACGTATCAAATGTGTCCCATAAAATTAATACGACCGTGTTTTGTGTAATTGCATGTGGCGGTACACTAATTTTTCCAAACTCACCTATCGATATATGTCGCGGTACAAAAACCCCTTAAAATAATACCAAGAAAAGAAATACATCCCTTTACATTATGAAAAGCCGCGATCCCTTTCCTTGATGTATACTGACGTACCTGTTTTCTAGCGTGGGGAGAGATCACATAAGCCAAAACTATTTGGTATACAAATTTCCAAGACTCGCTACAGTTGCATGCTCGATCATGGCAAACATGAAGAAACCTACCAAAGAAAGCAGACTCACAAAGTTCATGAAGGCCCCCCTAAGGGTTTTAATCAAGGCCAGGGATTTCTACATCATGAGCATGACCGAGTGCTCCGGTCGATTCGATTACGGCACGGTCATGGGTTGCCCTGCTGCCCAAGTCCCAAGCGCTTTGCCTAGAAGCTTCAGCACAAGCTCTACCAAATCAAGCACTGCCGATAACGAAGATTACAGGGAGCTTATGAGGGCTGCTTCTGATAGGAGCGTAAGGAATAAAATTGAATTCGATCTGGCGCGAAAAGCTCAGCTCCCTAGGCAGCCTCCGGTGGCAGGAGTGCCCAACGCCATGCCTCGCAGTCGAAGTGTTGGAATCGGAAGGATCGACGAAGACAAGATGTGTGAATTTAATGAAGAAGAAGAAGTCAAGATCAAGAGAGCAGTGTATCTGAGGAGTAGGAGCTATGCTGTTTCTAGGAGAACAAATTAGAAGGGGTAGCTTTTTATATCAAAGTCAATTGTATTATGTTGATCTTAATATCCTTTTTAGTTCAAATGCTTGAGCTAGTGGATTGTAGAGTGGGGGTTGTTATATAAGATTTTAGTTCTGCAGATTTTGAACCAGTATTTGCTATGTAAAACAGTATGTGAAATGAAAGATGTATATTATAGAGCACGAAATGTGTTCATCAGTTATCGGAACTGTCAATGTGGTCATCATTTGGATCCACGAGAAAAGGACTGCAAAACCAAAGAGTAAACTGTGAATTCCCCTCCTGAGAGCAGCTCCACCGTATTCAATAGCCTGGTGGACCGGTTGTTGCTCCAACCCAATTGCCCCAACTAGCAACTCCAGCCCATGCGGGCGGTTGGGTTCGGGGAAGACTCGAGTGAGAGGCCTGGCTCGAATTGATGACCCGAGAGCCTGAGGATACATGATGCAAGGTTGACGTTAGAATAATGTTAGCCACATTATAAAATTAATAAAAAAATGTAAAAAAGCAATAAAAAAATTAATAAATTAATAAAAAAAATTTTAAAATGTAAACAATTAATAAAAAATTCCGAATTTTTTTAAAAAAATTAAAAAAAAAATTTAATTTTTCTATAAATATCTTATCATTATCTTCCATCTTACACCACAATTTTATATTTTCTCAACTATTTTGGGTTGTAATTTCTTATTTAATGAAACGTGTTACAACGAGACCGATTAAAAATCATATCCGAAATTTGAAATAAAATTATTTTTTATTATTTGATAAAATAAAAAATACTAATATTTTATTGCATATTGCCATGGCTATTCAGTTTAGGGGTGGAGATGCAAAATGCAATTACTGTTCATTAAAGGCAATTATTGTTCACTAGAGGCTATTCAATAGGAAGTTGCCCTAGGGGGCCTTGATATGTTGGAGTTGCTCTGAATTTTCACTTAGCCTTAGATTTTCCCCTAAAAGTTTTAATCGGAAATTTAAGGACTTAAACTTTTTTTTTTTGCCGATTTCCCCTCTATTGTTAGTTTTTTTAGATCCCATCCAAATTAACGTTAACTTTTATTACATGCACACCACGTGGCACTCCTTTGAGGACAAAAGCGTCACTTCGCTAGACCTTTAGACACAAAAGTTATAGAATCACATATATTTCCGTAGGTCGACATTTTAGAAATCTATGGTTTTCAATTATTTTAAAAAATGAATCGATCAAACTATCCTTACATGTTGTGTACATGCTTACATTTAAGAGAAGTTTGGATGAAATGAATGAAAACTAACAGCAAGGGGGACATTGGCCAAAAAATTAGTTTGAGTACTTAATTTTCCGATTAAAAAGTTTAGGGGTTTCACAAAAAAAAAAAAAAAAAAAAACAGTTTAGAGAAGAAATTGAAAGTTGAGTAAAAATTCAGGGAAAAATTGGCATTTTACTCCAAAACCAAATGCACGTGGGTTATAACAATTCCTTAATTATCTGATCATTTTCGTTGGTCTTTATTTGTTTCGTAAGAAAATTTATTATTTTAATAAAAGTTTAAAAGGAGAGATTTGAAGTTCTCAGAAATTTTGTATTGGTCACATGTTGATCAAGGAATCCATCAGAAATGGTGAATAAATAAATGTGCTTTTAATGTTTCAATATCAATCTTTGATATTAAATTCTAAGATTGGATGATCTTATGAAATTCGACATGTCATTCGAAACATTAATTTTGTTGTTGATGATTTAGCTTGTTTAAGTTTATCTTGCAATTTGAATTTAGTATTTTTTGAGCAAGTTCCTCCATCTTATCAACGTCTCCTAACTGTTGATATAGCAGAGGTCACTTGACTTGGTGACATTTTATTGTAGTTTTATATTTATTTTTTTAGAAAAAATTCAAACAATGAGCGACCACAAATCCTTAGTCGCCAAATGATCAAGAAAACTGGACTCTAGAAGTTAGAACCTTTTCTAATATTGGGAAATCAGAAAAGAAATACCACTAACTTCAGAGTTAGTTGATTTCTAAAGAAATTTATTAAATACGGTCTACTTGCTGTTGGATTTTAGCACAAAGTTAGAAAAGAGAATCTTCATATTGAAGTCTTCCCTAAAAAATGAAAGTAACATACCATAACTAGTGTTAGAGCCGCTAACATAGGTGATACAGTATACGCTTACATATATGGTCCCAAATCCCAACCAAAATGTTGTTATAGAAACGGATTGGATTTATTAGGTTTTGGTTGGGTGAAATCCGACCTGTTAAGTTAATGGGTCATTCGAACTCAATTCGTTAAGCTAGCGGGTCATCCGAACCTAACCCGTTAAGCTCATTGGTCATCCGTTTCATCTGTTTCACCCGTTAACACCCATTAACAATTTCTTTTGATTTTTTGTTTAATTTTGCATTTTAAATTACGCATTTTAATGTACAAACAAAATCTCACATTCAGATTCATTTACAACAGTTGGTAGTGCATTTAGTAGTGAAACATAAAGGCACAACAAGAAGCCTGATCTGAAAATAAATAATGGGACTAGTAAAGTCATAGAAAGCTAAACACAAAAAAAACTATTTCAAAAATCCAACATGCAATGCCAATATGCAAAACCACTGGAATCAATCCATTTCAATAGTTACCTCCGTTGTCCATCCTCTTCGCCATTTGACAAAGGCTTGCCATGACCTTCTTCTTCAAGTCCAAGACAGAGAAGCACTTGAAGGAAGGATCCCGAATCCTAATCCGGCAAGCTAGAGGATGAGTTGCCGCTGTTGGAGGAGAGAAGCTTGACTTGCTCTCGAGAAAACGGCTGAGATGAAGTGTCAGAGCCACCGGAGGAGGAAGAGTCGTCTGTTCCCATTTTGAGCTGGGAATGCAGTCCTGGAGCATATCAGCGACCTCCTTGAAGTGGCAGAGATAGGCTTTGAGTTTGAGGGTTTCTTATTATAAATATTGAAATTACACAAAAGCCCTCAATAACGAGTGTTAACAAGTGCTAACAGGTTTTGCAGGTTGACCCAAAATGACCCGTTATTTAACGGGTTGACCCGTTAACAACCCGGCCCGTTAAATACTCACCCAAATGCTAATTTTAATGGGTGGGTCGAGTCAGATTAACGTGTTGGGTTTAAAATGTCAGGTCTAGTTATACGTCATTCAATAATGCGTTGCACTATGGAATGAACCATTGTGGTGGAGCAAAGTTTGGATGATGGTACTAAGTGGCGGATTGTCAGGTGTTTAGTGTGGATGCAAATTTCTGTGGTCTCTTCATTTGAAAATGCACCTGCAAAATAATAATACATTCAAGCAAGGCCAAAAGCCTCATGCGTGATCAATGGGGGACTTTGGTCGAAGAATCTTTGATGCCAAAGTTAGAATTCTGAAAAGAATATATTATTAGGAGTTTGTGGGTAGCAAAATGGCTTTGCATTTTAGTTTGATCAGTGAGGTATTTATAGAAGTGGCCGGCCATATATGGTGAAATTGGGTGAATTATTGCAATATATTATGTGAAATAGTATCTTGCAATTACTGTGGTAATTATTCTCAAATTAAATAGAAAGTTTTGGAGGTTACTTTATTGAATAAAATGAATGAGGGGAGTGATGAGTGGAATTTGAATAAATTTCATAAAGATCACCTTTGATGCTTTCTTCTTTGAGCCATTATTGTTCGTTGCATGCGCGTGCGAATTTCTATGTTTCTCAAGGGTAATGTCGTATTTCTTGTCCAAAAATCCACGTGTCGCCTAGAGATTTTTGGGATTATTTTTTTCTCCACAGTTTGTATTTTTATTTTTAACCAATTATGTTTTAGGTGTAAATTATATCCCCACCTTTTAATACCAGTTGAGAGTAATAATGTAAATAATGGTTGCATTTTTTTTTCACGTGTCGCCTACGGGAATTTTGGGATTATTTTTTACTCCATAGTTTGTATTTTTATTTTCAACCAATTATGTTTTAGGTGTAAATTATCTCCCCACTTTTTAATACAGCTGAGAGTAATATTGTAAATAATGGTTGCATTTTTTATTTATTTTTTATTTTATGGAGATGAGCTCATAATCCTTCTTGCAAATAACGTATGTTCCCTGGAAAATTTTCATAATTGGAACCATTTAATTCCTTGATCTTCATTTGAAGATTATTCCTACAAAAAATTATTCGAATCGGATCAAATAAATCAATGGTGTATGTACCAAGAACACATTAATAATGTATCATCCATATATTTGATGCATATGGATGACTGAACAATCTTCGATTTGAATAATTTTGTAAAAATAATTTTTAAATGAAGATTAAGAAATTTAATGGTTCCAATTATAAAATTCCCACAATTAACACGTTATTGGTAAGTGACTGGAAGAGCTCATCTTAGAAGGAGAATGCAAGTATTATTCGGAAACCCTTTTCTTGTGATATCAATTACCAGTGGCCATTGAGCATGTTTTTAGTCATAATTGTTGGACATGGGATGCATAAGAAGCCCCGATTTAATAGGATATATTATCTCCTTCACATAATTTAATCTGAACAAAATATCCCATGACATTGGACGGTGCATGGTGGCACATGCATACTGGCATTGGATATATTCGGACTTTATCCTACTTCAGAATTTATCATAGCTAAGTTTTGTGAATTTTACTACTATATGCATTCTTCTGTCTGTTTTTTAGACTCACATTCATTTATTATGCCGACGACTTCATCAACTATGTCTACATCCATCGTTGAAGACCTTATGCGCCATCTACTTGAGTATACACACAATTAAGGGGGAGTGTTGCAGTTCTAATTCCATTCAGGGTGTGATTGTGTAGTAGTTCTAATTCCATTCGGAGGTGTAAATCTTAGTAGATTATGTGTAGAATTCTATAAGATCTTTCCTTGTTGTATTTGCATTACTTGGAGAGTAAGATTCTTTCTTCCTTATCACAATACATAAAGGCACGAAGGGTGAGAAATCACATACAAAACCGCTGGCCCTCTCTCTTTCCCTCAATAGAATAGGCCTACAACAATTGTCGTCTTTTAAATTTTAGATGTTTTTTCATGAAAAGTACACCCCTTTTTTTTGTTAGTCACTTGAGAAAGCAACTTAATACATGTTCAAACCGTGGAAAAAGTTCATCCATTTTGGCTCTTTCCATCTTTTGGATTGAAAAATAAAAAATAAAACCCAGTGAAAACTGATGAGATAAGTCGCACAAAAAAACGTTGGACACTTGCAAGTTGCAACATGTTTATCAACATTTAGTAGATACACATCACAAACAATGGACACATGGCATAAACCCATACAAACCAGATTATGCATTTAAGCCGAAAAATAAAAATTTATTGGGTGTACAAATATACCATACTGCAATTACATGATCATAATTCATGACCAACGTTATGAACAAATCTAAGAAAGATCAAAGAAAATTCAGCAAGTTGATGAAGCTTCCCATAAGGCTTTTGGTAAAGGCCAGGGACTTTTATGTTCAGAGCATTACAGAGTGCTCTGGACAATTCGACTGTAATGCAATGATGGGTTGCCCTAGTGCCCAAATCCCAAGTGCTTTGCCTAGAAGCCTCAGTGCCAGCTCCACCATATCAACCGCCAGCAGCGATGAAGATTTCAGGGAGCTTGTGAGGGCTGCTTCTGCTAGGACTCCTGTTAGTACTAATCTAGGTCTAGTTGCTGGAAAAACACAGCAGCCTAGGCTGTCTCGGAAGGCTGGGAGTGGATCGAACGTCATGGCTCGCGGTCAAAGTGTTGGAATTGGGAGGATTGATGAGGACAAGCCTTGTGATTTTGATGAAGAAGAAATGATCAATGTCAAGGAATATGTGTAACCAAGAAGCAGAAGCTATATAGATATGTTTATTTCTAGGAGAACAAGTATGTCTTAGTTATTTTGATTAATTAAGCAATTTCTGTATTGTTAATTTTGTTTTTCTTATGATTTAATCTAAATGACTTTTTCCCAACAATCTTGATAATCTCCACCATCATGTTGATCAATGCAACTATGGTAGTTCTTCAATTGACACAAAAGATATCAAATCCAAAGCCTTGTATTAAACAATTTTGACATTAATTTACATAATCTAATTTTTTTTATATGTAGTTGACATTTTACCATAGTAACAGAAAACAAAGTTAATGTTAAAATACAGACACATGGCTCGTGGCCAACTTTGCCAAAATGTGCATCATCATGCATGTATTGGATTAATTGTAGATGAAAGCTGTGTTGAGATATTTTACTTATTGTTGGAAGACTATAAATGAATTCGAGAGGACGTGTGTACCTTTTATGCGGAAGCTTAAATCTCAACACGTTCCTACAAACACGAGCAACTGCTCTGACCCTCTGTGCACGTCTAGAACCTCGCAGGTCGTCAAGTTGGCTACGGTATGTCGAGTTGCCCCTTGGTTTTCGCCTCCCAAGACCTAGAGCCGAAAGTGATAGCTCTAAAGACCTAACTAGAATATTTGAACTGTGGAAATGCTTGCGTTTCTTATATTTTCTCTCTTCCCCAAAGCGTCCTTATATAGTGGTTGGGAAGAGTGTACAAAGACTGAAAAGCCCATGAAAATCCCAAGTATATTCTAATATGAATATCTCTTGATTTTCATCTAATTATCACATACATAATTAGGGGGTTAATATCCTTTGATATTTATTTATCCCATAAGATAAGTCCTACATCTCCCACTCACCCACATAGGGTGTGGCATAGTCTCAATCAACACACTTAGTTCACATCCATTCTAGTCTATCTCCTCATACAGGAAATGGGACACACGACCTCGCGAGAAAGAACATACATAACCAGGAGCACTGCCATTAAGTTATCACTAAACTAACAACACTGTATCACTCAGAAGTTCATCGCTTTATGCCCTAGACTGTTTGTCACACACCAGACTTGACATTCTTTATCCCTCGTTATGAAATAAAAAACAATGTCATGTGGCACAAGTATCATGTATCCATGTCTTATGTTTGATAACAAATATCAAAAGACATTGCGCAACTAATGAATCACATGACATGGTGTTTTCTTCGAACTATCTTCCTTAAGCTCTCATGTCAGTCTAATTTGATTTAATTGCTTGCCTAGACATGCCTCTTAGGACAGTAGCTAACTTGACCGTCTTAGATAAACGTGCTAAAGTAATGATCATTAAACCTCATCTTTCTAACATAGACTTTAGTTCAAAGGGCATAAAGGTGGAATCATATAGATTCCTTGTGGTTCACACAATGATTGAAGCAAGGATCAATTCATCACTCCCACTATCAATCGGTTATGGCACATACAATATGATTTGTATGTTATAGTGTATCCTCATTTCAATGAGTGTGTCATATGTCCATTGAACATACACCATACGGATCTTAGTCTAGTTGCTACACAACGCCTAACCTGAGTCTTCTAGCCTAGTCGCCTTCTTGGTGCCCTTCTAGATACTCATATCCAGCTTTACAAGCTTCAACATGAAACAAATCTCATGTTCGACTTTTGTTACGTCTCATCTTAGACATTTCAAAGGCGACGTTTACCTTGTGCATATTGGTACATTCAACATACACATGTCCAATCTTAGCCCAATGCGTTGAGGACACAAATGCCTAATCCTACTCACTATCTCTGCGCCAGGGAGAATCGTTCTTGTGAAAAACAGATTCTATCTTGGTGACACTCATAAAGATGTGTAAACAATCATTTCAAAAATAAATAAATATGAAATGAAAAACTTGAATGTCTTTTTATTCAATAATAATGTCAAATAGAAAGAAAAACACATTAAACCGTACATAAACCCATATTCTTTGCATAAGTCAGAAACGAGTTTCTAATTATGGATTTAGTCATGGGATCAGCAAGCATATTGCTGGTCGAGATATGTTTCAACACTACTTTACCCTTGGTAACCTTATTCCTAAAGAAATGATATCGTGTATCTATGTGCTTAGATTTGCCATGATACTTAGGATCTTTAGTGTATGCTAAGGCTGAAGTACTATCACAGTAGACAAGTACAGTTTTTTGAGCATAAGCTGTAACTCCCATCTGTCGTAGAAACCTCCTAAGACAAACAGTTTCTTGAATAGCTAATCCAAAGGCAACATATTCTGACTCCATTTTGGACAGAGTAATACAAGCTTGCTTCTTGCTACACCAAGAAACAATTCCACCTCCAAGGACAAAAGCATAACCTAAGGTGGACTTGCGTTCATCTCTATCGCTTGCCCAGTTTGCATCACTATATCTTCTCAACTTTAGATCCCCTCCTTGGTAACATAAGGCTAAATCTTTTGTTCCTTGCAGGTATCTTATAATCCTCTTGACGGCTTGCCAGTTAGCTTGTCCAGGATTAATTTGATTGCGGCTTACCATGCCCACGACATGGCAAATGTCCGGATGCGTGCAAAGCATCGCGTACATCCCTAATGCAGAGACATAGGGGATGTTTGCCATTTGTTCTTTCTCTTTCTTGGTCTTTGGATATTGTTCTAAGGACAATATTGTGCCTCTTTCCATAGGAGTGTTTATGGGTTTGGAGTTCTCCATCTTAAATTGTTCAAGTACCTTCTTAATGTAAGTCTCTTGAGACAAACTTAGAAGTTTCCTTCAACGATCTCTCGTGATCTTAACTCCAAGCACATAATGTGCTTCACCCATTTATGTCATCTCAAAATGGGATGACAACCACGCTTTCATGGTTTCTATAGAGGTTTTGTCATTTTTCGCTATTAGGATGTTGTCAACATACAGAGAAAGTATGAGAATACTTTTCCAGATTTCTTAAGATACACACAGCGGTCCTCCTCAATCATCTCAAAACCAAATGAAGTGATTGAATTATGGAATCTAATGTTCCACTATCTAGACGCTTGCTTGAGGCCATATATAGAATGTTTTAGGCGGCAAACTTTGCGCTCTTGTCCATTGGCCTCGAAGCCTAGAGGTTGATCCATGTATATTTCTTCATCTAGTTCTCCATTGAGAAATGTTGTCTTAACATCCATTTGGTAAAGTTTCAAATCTAGTTGAGTAACAATAGCTAAAATGAGGCAAATAGAGGCAAACCTCACCACAGGGGAGGATGTCTTTTCATAGTCTACACCCAATTGTTGAGTGTATCATTTTGCCATAAGGCGTGCCTTATATTTGTCAATTGAACCATCCGCCTGCGTTTGATTTTTAAAACGCACTTGTCTCCAATGGTTTTACGCCCAGGCGGAAGGTCAACTAACTCCCAAACAGTATTTTTGTCCATAAAGCTCATCTTTTCCTCCATTGTAGTTATCCAATTTTCTTTGGCCGTTGAAGACAACGCTTCTTTGTAAGAAGAAGGTTCGTCTTCCTCTGAAAATATGCAAATGTAGGCCTTCCCATCAACCTCAAAATGATGTTTGGGAATGTAGCCTCTCTTGCTTCTTCAAATTGTGCGACCTTGAATTTCAAAGGGTACGCTCTCATCATTGGGTGTATTCTCTTGAGTGTTTATGGATACATTACTCCCACTATGTTGTGTACTCCCACTCGCATCAAGTCTTCCTAGATCATATTCAGCAACCATTGGATTGGAAATTAATTCCTCTCATTCGCTTGAAGATGTTACGATTTCTTCATCTTTCTCCAACTCATGGAGATCAAGGTTTTGGACAGTATCGCCAAGTTTTGGGAAGTTATTCTCTATGAATTCCACATCACGTAAATTAATCTCGGTTCTCCCTCCATCTGGATGTTCACCGTACATTACATAACCTTTCGAGTTTTCACAATATCTTATCAAGATATGTTTATTTGCTCTAGGACCCAACTTTCCAAACTTATGTGATTGATTATGAACAAATCCAGCACAATCCCAAGGATGCAAATTCCAGATTGGGTTTTACATCATTCCAAAGTTCGTATAGGGTTGAGGAAACCATCTTTGAACGCACACGGTTAAGTATATACGTCGCAGTCAATAATGCATCATCCTAGAAGATATGGGGAGATTTGCTTGCGCCATCATAGACCTGGCCATGTCTAATAAAGTTCTATTTGTCCTTTAAGCAACACCATTTTGTTGTAGTATAAGGAACATAAAGTTGTCTGTGTACCCCCTTACTTTCACAAAAAAACCTTAAATTGGTCAGACAAATACTCGTGTCCACGATCAATGTGAAGAGCTTTTACAGTCTTTCCTTTTTGATTCTCAACCTCAGCTACGAAGCATTTGAAACAATCTAAAGTTTCATAGCGAAGAGTGATCAAGTACACAAAACCATATCGCGTGTAATTGTCAATCAAAGTTAGAAATTAAGAGGTGTCATGACAGGCCTTCACACTTATTAGTCTACAAATGTCAGAGTGGATTAACTCTAACAGTTGAGTAGCTCGAACAGCCTTTCCAAAAGGCTTTCTAACTACTTTGCCAGCTAAACAAGGCTCACATATAGGCAAATTGACATTAGTGAGTGACCCCAACATGCCTTCTCTGACTAACCATGTCATTCTATCTTTTCCTATATGCCTTAGTCTAGCATGCCATGTTTCAAAATTAACATGTTTAATAACAGTTACTAAAGAAGTAGAAGAACAAGAATCAATCAAATCCAAGCAAACAAAATCATTCTTTATTGAACCAATCCAAATAGATCACAAGTCTAGACGGGCTTAAGTAAAAACAATATCCTTCATATAAAAGTGTAGTAACTAAAAGTAAATTAAATTGCATTCCAGGGGCGTCCAAGACATCATGCAGAAGTAGTTGACACCCAATGTTTAGTTGAAGTCGATACGAACCAACTCCCAAAGCTTCTGCATGACTTCCTTCACCCACGTACACCCAATGTGACTTTGCTAGAAAGCGTTGATAATTTTCGAACCCCCTTTTATCTCACGTCACATGCTTGGTTGCTCATGTGTCTACAATCCAATTGTCGGACGTGTGAGCAACATGTATATGCGATCATACATAAACAATGACAAATTTAGGGTTAGAGATTACCTTTTTATTAGGCTCAGTGCAATTACGAGTGAAGTGTCCTTTTTTTTACAGTTAAAGCACATTGACTTGGATTCGTCTTTTTTGCCACGTTTACCTCTTTGGGCCTTGATCTTATTAGAATTAGGAGCAAGCTTTGCATCCTTTTTCTCAGACTTGGTTGTACCCTTTCCTTTGAATTGGTTACCCTTTTTGAACCCACCTTGAGTCAAAAGGGCAGTATTCTAGGTCGCCACTTGGCGCTCACCTTCCAGTTCAACATGACGCAATATACCATTAAAGTTCTTAATCTGATCATTATGAGTCATGATATGTTTAAAGGAATCCCATGAGTCTAAGAGGGACCTAATCACATCTTGGACTTGCTATTCATCGGTGAGGATACTCAGCAACTTTCAAATCTCATATCATGCTGGACATCTCCCTAAGATGTTCAGATACAGAGTGCTTAGGATCTATCTTGTAAACCTCAAACTTTAACACTAGACTTCTCAGCCTAGTAATTTGGGTTTCACCAAAAGCAAATTTCAGGTGGTCCCATGTCCTTGGCAGTCGAGTACCCTTCATACTCACCAATAAGATCATCATGCATGCTGCTTAACATAGTTAAGCGCGCAATTCGATCTTTCTTGAACCAAGATTCATAAGACCTTACTCTGGCTGTATGCTGAGCCGCAGTGGTTCCATCTCTCTCAAGATCAGGCTCATCCACCGAAGCCTCTAAAGGCTCCAAGAGCTCTTGTTCATTGTGAACATATTGGATCTTCCTGTGCCAAATATCATAGTTGGTTCCAACCAGCTTTTCTCCCATGGTCAAATCAGCAACAACATTTTTGGCAACCATTTCTTTCTACAAGGGTGAAATCATTTTGACATTATTAATTACACATCTTACATTTATTTATTTCGAAAACTCGTTAGAAAATATTTCACTTTTTCTCCTAGGTTGAAATTGAAAAATCCGCTAAGTCACTCATAATTACCATTCAATTCTAAGAGTCAAGATCATATTTTCTAATTATTTTTTAAATAAATCTTATTTAAACATTATTATGTTTTAAGCTTATCCATTTTTCATGCAACATCCAATTGAGTGCACAACGATTAGGGTGTTTAGACAATGGGCTCGACATGTGGGCCTCTGTAAGTGCGGCCAGGTCAAATACGTGAGGGGTGGGAGTGCAAAGCTTTTAAAAACCGAACCTCTTTGACACCCAAAGTGTCTCCTTAAAGATTTTTTCTAGACACCACATCAAATAAGAGGTGACCATTAGTGAACCCTAGTTTAATTTCATTATTTTTTATTAATTAGGTAATCCTTTTTTTTATTTTTAAATATTCTCCTAGAGAATATTCCTTTCTAATTTAAAATGCTTAATCAACATGAGCAAATTTGATCAACATTATCTCTTTTTTTATTTTCCTAAAATCTTGGCATGTGTTGGATTTTTTAAAGGTTAATTAAGAATGTTTCCTAAATTTTAGTAAATTAAAAACATCTCTAATACCAAACCTAAACATACACTTATGTAGGTCAATGAACCACAATGATTCACTCACCAGCCGTGTCCCAAAAACACGGCCCACGCACCGCCCAAAGCTGCGGTGCAAAATTAATTAATTTTTTTAATAATTAATTTAATATTGCGCAAACCCATTCGCCGTGGGTGGCGCATGACACACAAGCAACGACTTCTCGCTGTCCGATGCCATTCTTTTGACATCCATTAAATTGAACTCCCTAAGATGAATCCAACGGTGTAGCTAACATCCACGAAAGCCTAGCATTGTACTCGTACTTGCTTAGGCCGAGAGTGGAAGAGATGAACCACTGTTCATCATCTTCTTCCAAAAAATCTAAAATTTCCAGATTTTCATTCTTGTGAGGCCTGTTTATAGAGGCCATAACTTAGCGAATATGCATCCGTTTTATGCATATTTCATGTCGTTAGAAGGATCAGATTACCATCTACAATTAAGTCTTCTTTGGTGAATTCCAAAAAAACTCTAACTGCATGAAAAAAGGGTCGCAAAAACCTTGAAAAAAATCATTTTTCATGCTATTACGAAACTAGGGTTTCGATTATGTCTCTAACCACTTGGTTTTTCTTTACCAAATTTTAAACATAGTCTTATGAATGTAAACAACATAACCCACGCATTAAAACCCAGAAAAAATAAGCATGGCAAAAACGAAAATTTTAAAGACAAGCATTCATGGCATATTCATATATATCTCATGATTTCAAGGTTTTCGTACATGGCATATTCATATATATATATATATATATATATATATATATCTCATGCTTTTATGCAAGGAGTGTGTGAGTGGCCTTAATACCACTGTTTGAAGACTATAAATGAATTCGAAGGACGTGTGTACCTTTTATGCGGAAGCTTGAATCTCAGCACGCTCCTACAAACACGAACAACTGCTCTGATCCTTCGTGCACGTCTAGAACCTCGCAGGTCGTCCGGTTGGCTATCGTATGTTGAGTTGCCCATTGGTTTTCGCCTCCCAAGACCTAGAGCCAAAAGTGATAGCTCTAAAGACCTAACTAGAATATTTGAACTCTGGAAAAGCTTGTGTTTCTTATATTTTCTCTCTTCCCCAAAACCTCCTTAGATGGTGGTTGGGAAGAGTGTACAAAGACTGAAAAGCCCATGAAAATCCTAAGTATATTCTAATATGAATATCTCTTGATTTTCATCTAATTATCACATAGATAATTAAGAGGTTAACGTCCTCATGTGGGTGAAATATCCTTTGATATTTGTTTATCCCATAAGATAAATCTTACACTCCTGATGATTTATTTTAAGCCCCTTATATGTAATATTATTACTTGATATTTTAAGTTGTATACAGTTACAATATCTGTGAATATGTCAGGGAATATGAATGATGAGTGATGCTGCGGTCTGACTGAATTAATAACACTCATCTAGATGACTTGAATACAGATGAAAGAGTTAAAAGTTTGTTGACAGCAACATATCAGTGATGCTTCTAACGTTTTATCCCCTTTTTCGCAAGTATTTTCCTTTTTTTTTTTGCAAGTATTTCCAACCGAAAAGCCCCAAAGTAAGTATTTCCAGTTCCCTTGTTTGTCAAACTATACGGTGCGGCGGTGCCTTTGAAATGTTTTCTTGTTTGTTATAACAAAATATAAATGAAAACCGATATCACCACAAAGTCCAATCCAACTTCATCTTCTAACCACATCAACCCTCCCCCAACTCCACCGCACCGTTTCTCGAGCATTACTCACCCTTCTATCTTCCCCTACCCCTCTCTCTCCCTTTCATGCTCTCTGTTCTAATTTCAGTTCAAAGAAAATGCAATTATGAAATCTCTTCTAATTCCAATAAAATACATCATTTAAAAATTAAATCTTAATTAAATACACCTGAATTTTTATGAACTTTTATAAACTCTTTTAATTTTTTATTGAATACCTCTTTTACTTTCAAAAATTCATTTAAAATCATAGTAAATTTTAAAATTCTTCTGCCCACCTGAAATTAGGGCTAGGTTTATCTTGTTTGGGCATGAAAAAAAAGAAAAATATTATTCACACACCTACTTTTACTTCTCATACATTTTTATTAATTTTGTCCAATTCATTCGATTCTAGGGTTGGAAATTCATGTGTGGATAAAAAATGAAAATAAGTGTGTGAAGCACTACCCAAAAAAAAAAAAAGGAACTTTAACGAAAAGCTCCAGGTACTATTCAATTTAATGAAAAATCACATTTTTAAACTAAAAAGTCAATCATGGTACTATTCATTTTACCCTTTATTTTGTCATTTTCGTTAAAACTCAAAGTTTTCAAACGTTTTTCATTAGTTTTTCTAAAAAAATTTGCTTGGTCATGACTTTATATAAATGGGTAAATTACAAAAAACTACCTCAATTATTGGGTCATTAACAATTTCATACCTCTTCTTTAAAAAGTTTCAATGTCATACTTTATCTTCGAATTTTGTTGCAATGTCATACCTTCCGTCAGTTGTCTGTCAATTCCTCTGTTAAATGCTGACATGGCATGAGGTGGGGTCCGCTTTTTATTAAAAAATTAATAAAATATTATTAAAAACTAAAAAATATTAATTAAATATTAAAAATTAAAATTATAAATTAAAAAAAAAAAAAAACTAAACTAAACCCAACCCCCCGACCCCTTTCATCATCTTCCCCATCTATCCCCTCAACCCCCCCTGCCCGGCGTCATCTTCCCCATCCATCGTCCCTCCCTGCACCTATCCTCCACCTCTTATGTGCACCCACTTCCCATCTTCCCCCTCCCCCAACCTGAGCCTAACCTGCAACCCAGTAAAAAAAAAAAAAAAAAAAAACAAACCCATCTTCATCCCCCTTTTCCCTGCAACCCAGATCCCGTATTCGCCAATGGGTGTGGATTTAAGGAGTATAGTGTGTAAAGGAGGGAAGAGGGTGGGTTGGCTTTATTTTTTTTCCTCTTCTTCTTCTTCTGGGTTGCAGGTTGGGTGGGGGGAGGGACAAACTGGGTTTGCTTTTTTTTTTTTTTTTTTTTTTCTTTCTCTTCTTCTGGGTTGCAACTTGGGTTTTTTGTTTTTTCTTTCTTTCTTTCTTTCTTTCTTTCTTTCTTCTTTCTGGGTTACAAGGGGTGGGGTGGGAGGGGAAGATGAATGGGAAGGAGATATGAAGAAGGGGGGAGAGACCGAGAGAGAAGGGCGCCGAGAGGGGGGGAAGGGAGACGGGTGGGAGGGAAGAAGGTGGGTGGGCCCCACCTTCTTTTTATAAAAATATTTATATAATTGTATTTTAGTTTTTTAATATAAAGTGTGCCACGTCACAAGCCATGTCAGCATTTAATAGATAAATTGACAGACAATTGACGGAAGGTATGACATTGCAACAAAATTCGAAAATAAGGTATGACATTGAAACTTTTTAAAAACGAGGTATGAAACTATTAATGACCCAATAGTTGAGGTAGTTTTATGTAATTTACCCTATATAAATTCATGATCGAAGAAAAGGTATCAACGTATATGAATAATAATTCTTCTAAAGGAGGAAAGTCCTCATTTTTCACTCACGTTTTATTATTTTACTATATAAACATAACAATTAAATACATTAGTTCTCTTTATCATCTAAGCGCTCGTTTGGATGTGTTTTTAAAATGACTTAAAGTGCTTCTAGAGAAAATATTTTTGGGTTTCGAAAGCATTTAAAGTGCTTTCTGCAAGAAGCACCAGGTAAGTGCTTCTTCCAAGAAACGCTTTAAGTGCTTTTTCAAGATTTAATTGCATCTTTATTAACGATTGGTTCTAAAAACATGTTCACCAAAAGCACTTTCAGTCATTTCAAAAGCACATCTAAACGAATTCTAAATATCATTTTCACGATTTAGATATTCAATTGAGAATTTGAGAGACTTTAATGGATTTATAAATCCATGGATTTTTATGTAGTTTAATTGGTTTTTAGAGATTCCATATAAAATTTTGATCCAATTCCTTAGAAATCTCATAGGGAGAGGCGAAATTTATGGATGCTTAAAATACACTACAAAATCTCTCCAATTCTCTCTAATTCCTCAACTTTCTCAAACTCTTTAAAATAAATTTCTAATTGAATACACCTAGAATGTTATAAATGACACACCCCAACCAAAGTCAAGGCGTGCTGGCCGTCACGTGAGAGTGACGTAGCCAAGAGTGCAAAAGAAGTAATTAAAAATGTGAACAAATTAAAACCAAAACTAAAACTTAAACTAAAAATAAGTGAGTATGCAGGAAGTGGTCAAACCCAAGATACAAACATTCAGAGCATAGGTAATTTAAAGGTGCAGTTGAACTAACTAAGTACCAAATACACAACCAGAGAGAAGAACCCTACATAATTTAGTGGAATGTCAGAATCCGTCGGGTAATCCTCTTGTGCCACACAGAGCAACAGCTAACTAGTACCTGGAAAGACGAAAAACAGAAGGGTGAGTGGGCAAAAACAAAGCTTTAGACATCGCATTTATCTTTTCTAAAATTAATAACCCCTCACTGTAAAACCCGTACAGTTTCCTATAAATAATACTACGTAAGCATGAAAATCAATGCACAAATCAGAGAAAACAAAAGCACGCCATGCCACGATTTCTCAGTAATAATAAATGCAAGTTAGGTGTGAATCAATCTAAACTATCATGTCAATCGAAGTCACCTAATGTGACCTGTATGACTGGACTTATTACTCATCAATCTATGCTTGCACACGAGTCAAACTCACCTAGTGCGACCTCTACGATAGGGCTGGGTGTAAATATGTACACTCTAGTGCTACGATCACGTGAAGGCTAGCGATAAATCGCAGGTCATCTACGAGTCGGAGTCACCTAATGTGACTTGTACAACAGGGCTGGCACCAAACTTGGATTCAAGGCGACTATGCGGTACGGGAGGTGAACATCACGTGAAGGACTGGCCTTGGCCCGGGACGAGAACACTAACAACTGGGTGCAACAATGATGAGCTCTAAATGAATATATGCATACCAATATAATGCAACCATTTCAATCACGTAACAAATCACCTAACTTACCTGCGCCTTCCATAGGATCATGCGGCATAATCATAAACTCATAACAATGCAACATTCAAAATATAACATATTTAAATCATGGCATGCTACGCACAAATCAATTTAAAACATTTATGGAAACCAATAAGTTTATATATATATATACACACACATATATATATACACGAAAATAAATGCCCACTCACTGATATGTCGAAGGATCGTAGCCCCCTAGCCTTGCTTGTCCGCGTTCGTCATTGGGGTATGTCTCCCCTATATGTGAAACAACTACTTTTAATTAATTAAAACAGCACATAAACCAAAATCTAGGATAAACTTCTCATAGTTTGCTCAAATGGAAGGTTTGAATATACAAAAATGATCTACTCGAAGTCACGAACCCGCACATGAAAACCACTCGCCGGTCGGAGGCCGTACAAGCCCTCACGTGTAGTCGAACCCACGACTACATGCAGGCATGAGCACAGCATGTGCCGACGGAACCCTAACGGACGTTAGGGATATTCTGTTAAATAGTAATGGAGTTGACGAAATATTCGCCTTCTTCTTCAGTAAGCTTCACCGTCCACCTCCGCCTCCGTCTGGTTCACTGGTTTCTCGGAAAATCTCGCCGGTTTCTGGGAAAATTTTCAAACCTTTATATCTAGCTCATTTCTCAACCAAAATCCATGAAATTCATACGAATTTAAAGCTTATGACAAGGAGAACAACATTGTACCTCTTGGGGATCCAAAAATAACAGGAAAATGGCCTGAAAATCCCTCAAAAGATTTGGCCAAAACTAAAACTTCTTAAACTCGCATGATCCGACATCGACTCCTTCCCAAACTTAGTCTAGGGTCCCTATGGAGTTGAATAGAAGCTTCCCCATGTCCTAAAACCTTATAATCTCGCTGGGATCGCGTTGGAGCAAAGGGCACCGAGTCGAAGCTTCCGAGTTAACGAGTCAAAACTCGTCCGTTCGACAATCATATGGTACGACTAGGTTCGTGAGGTCAAGATGAAAACAATGATGGTCTTTGCAGGTTCAATCTATGATGATTTGGTGTGTGTTCAAAGGTTAGGGTGTCTCAGGTGTGAGAAGAAAGAAGAAAAATGAGAGAGAAGGAGAGAGAGAGTACTTGATTGGGCAAAGAAAAGAGAGATATAATCTGATTGGGCTAGGGAAAATTAGGAGTTAAAATAATTGGTGGATAAGGATAGGTACGGGTCAAACCTTCAAAAGAAAAAAGACAACAAAATTTCATAAAAACGTAATCTAACGTACACTATCCAAAACAGTGTTTCCGACACTGATTAATTAATGCACGAATTATTTTAATGCACGAAATTTCGTACACTATCCATGAAATAATTCTACCCGTTTGCACACTTTAATTTAAAAAAATACCAAACACATTAAAAAGAATATAATAATTAATTTACAAGTGCGAAAAATGTGAAAAAATACACAAACGTTCGTGATCGAGTCCTCTACGCTTTGAGGATGAGTACATCGTCGTTTGAATTTTTAAAACCATACAAACCCTCATGAATAGTATTTTTAAGGGAGTTCAAAATAAACCAATATCATTTCCCTTGGTGATTGATGAAAGTTAAAGTGTTTTATTGTCAAAAACGTGCAAGGTTTCCTCAACCTTGAAACGCAACTCCTTTCATTTTGCATATCTTTGAACATTTGATATTTTGTAGTAATGTACTAATGTTTTTTCTGTAGACTCTTATTTTGGGATATGTAATACTTAAAAGAAAAATGTTGTTTTTATGTTTTGAAGTGATATTTATGTGACAATGTGATATACATATACAAGTTTAGTATTATGTTTTCAATTTTTTTGGGGTCAAATTATGTTTTTCATTTTCATTATTTATTGATTTAAAATATATTTTCCTTAACGGGTAATGAGTCGAGTCATATTACCTAATAATATTAACGGGTCAATTTCAGGTCGGGTCCTATTACCCGTTTACTTTAAAGGGTGTTACACGATACTAACTGTTAAGATATCAGGTATGTCACGAAAATAATACGAACATGAAAAACACGACACGAATGACAGGTCTAGGACCAAGGTAGACTAGGCGGATTTAAGTATATTTATTATATAACGTATAAATAAGTGCATGTTTACACTTAAAGAATACAAAATGCATTGGGGTAAATAAGTTACAAAATAAAATGACATATAGATTATTAAATATTACAACATAATGAAAATATGGGTAACAAGCATATAAGTGAGAGTCGAGGCCTCGGTGGGTCTGTACGGGTGTTTGAACCCGATTTTACACTATCGGCCGAAGTAATCGAGACCGTTGAATGACAAAGTGGTTGAAATAATTTTCAATTATTATCAGGAAATAATGTTTTGATTTTAATCGTGATATTATCTCTTAATAATATATTAAATTATTTAAACCTAATATTTGTCTAAATCCCCATTGATTTGAACATATGGGATATTGGGATACGCACGGCAATGAAACAGGCAAGGATGGGATTATGCATGCATACAACTACAAATGGATGATTGTATGTGTGAGTTAATGTGACGAGGTGATAGGCTTGGTGATGTGACAAGCCTAGGTGTTGTTTTTGTTTTTTTTTGAAAAGTCATGGATAATCATAAAGAACCCTAAGATTTTGTCAGATGGGTTTTGATAGAGAATGGTCTCTTAAAGTGATCAAGTTGTGTTGCAGATAAAATGCAATTTAGTATGCATGCATGGTTGCACCTGGACTAACATGGTGGAAAAAGAGAAGTTTCAGTTGGAATAGGATGCTTTCATTTGGTGAGGTCACGTATGTGGAAATATATATTTATTTTTTTCAAGGAAAATTAGAAGATAGCCTTTATCATATCTTAGAGATATTTGACAGCCAAGATGAGTAGACACCAATTCTGAAGTGATGTTCGACAGAGTTTGAGTTGCAAAGGGACTCTACAGGATTATCTAGCCGTGCCAAGCAAGTACGTCAGTCCTATAAATACAGATGCAATGGCAACGGAAAAGGGACCTCCAATTCAACACACAATTGCCTTGCGCAAACCTCTCAAACATCTTGAGATTTTTTTTTATTTTCTTTTTCCGCCGATACATCTTCAATTTGGATAAATAGCACTGTGAAGGCAACCGGCGAACATCTTCAGTTTGGATAAACAACACTATTGCCGTAGAATCAGCCGATCAAGGAGCACCTTCAGTTTGGATAAACAGTACTATGTCGAGGCCGACTAGTTACCTATCCAAGTCTCGGTTAAGAAGGGTTTTCAAATCCTTATTGGCAGAGGTCATCTTATTAGCCTTCTCGACGAAGTAAGGTGTTACAAGTTACAACATTCGGCACAATGAACGTCGAGTGATTTTATGATTGGATATTTATAAGTGAGTTTCAGAGTTCGGCATTTTGACGGCCGAACCACATTTACCATCAAGACATACATCTCCTTTGAGTACTTGTGTCCATATAGTCTGGTGTCGATTCGACGTGCTTATACTCTTACGAATATAATCACTATGAATGAATCCAGCACCGACGATTTGTGAACTTTGCAGAACTAGCAGCCTTGTCTTTAGGCTCGAGAATCCAAAGGCCGAGACTTGTTCCTTCCTCGGCCGTAATTGCAAGATCAAGAAGTCAACAACGAGCTCAACGCAACATCAACAAATTTTACTCCTTGGCCGAGCTCGGCCGCATACAACTGAAGGACGTAGTTAGCTCATTAGTTACTCAGCCTGTGCGCCACGTAGGCTTTGTAATTTTTAGGGTCAACATTTTGGCATGCCTGGTAGGACACAGTGCTAAAACTACGAAGTTCGCATGATAGATCAAGATGTCAGTCTGGCTCCATTTAGCTGATTGCACGAGCTTTTTGTGCAAATGAAAAGAAATAGTGAAAAGGGTACAAAACGCCTTGAGCAAAATAGAAAACGCCTTGAGAAGGATAAAAAATCATGGGAAGCAGTAAAAGTTCTTCGTGGCGTGAGAACCAAGCAAAAATCATTCACTTAGATGTTGAAAATATAAGCTCATGTTACCCTACAAGAGCAATGGGTAAATGAAGACAGGGCTCGATTTAATGCCTGGCTAGATGAAAAACGTTTTCCTTATGTTTCTGATTACAGATCAATTCCATTTGAAAAATGGTTAGGTCCAAAAGCCGGGGGGCAATTTTTCACTCCAACCACAATCAAAATTCGGCCTCAGGGAATTGTCGAGATGGCCGAAGAAAAACCTAGGCCACCTGTTTTTTCAGTCAAGACTAAAATTGTGGGCCTAGGAGAAAAAGTTCAAATTTCTGAGCCACAAATCAACTTAGAAAATGATTCATTAGAGTGTTCCAATGACGAACAGGGCCAAGACATGGTTTTAGATGCCCAAACCATGACAATCGATATGGTTATTGGCAATAAAACTGATATGGAGCAATCCCGTTCGGCTCAGTTGTTCGAGTTAAAAGCTGAAATTAGCGAAATTATTATGCATGGGGGGCATAATAATTGTCCGACACTTTCGGCGGACGAAAATGAAAAATATTTCACCAAGCCAAAAATATTTGGTGAAAATTCTTTATTCGGCTTAGAGCGAAATCAATTTGAGAATTTTGATATTAAAAGATCTCGGCTTGGAATAAAACATCGTTGGCCTCCTTCACTTTATAGTTCGGCAAAAAAAAGGAAGGATGAATAAATTATTTTCTTAACCATTTGGCCTTTCAGGCCAATGCCAAGAAAATAGGGGGGCAGACACTGCTATTTGCTGTGTGCATTGTGCTTTCAATGGTGCCATGCAAATGAAAATCTGGCATACATGAGTTTTTGTCGAAGTCGGCGTAAATTGAATTTGGTGGTCTACAGGCAGTAGGAGGGCCAAAAATGTGTGGGATTTCCTGCTAAGCAATTTATCTAGAAACAGCCAAGTGCAACAACTAAGGATAAAATCCTCGATCATGACTCGGCCTCCCAATTTTTTGACTAATCCTGATTACCAAGTCAGCAGTTCTTGTACTCGGCCATAACTTTCCTCGACCTCGGCCCAAATGAATTTTCTCGACCTGAAAGGCCAAGCTGCCAAGATTATTGCTTCTTTGATCATAGCTTTGGTCATCAAGTCGTTGCGGCAGCTTTCTCACTTTCTGCCATCATAGATGGGCTGCTGAAGACAAATGGTACCCATCAAATGTTAATAAATAAAATGCATGAATGTATGCATGTGCATGAAAGGGACAAGGGGATTGATGGTTGCAAACTTTGTTAATAAAGTGGTTTTCCCATTTTCTTTTGACCAAAAGAAAAGGAAAGTGGGGGATTGGAGGGCTATCAAAAAATAAAATAAAAAAATAAAAATAAAATATATATATATATATATATATATATATAAGAGTCGGCCATAAGGTTTTATAGTGGAAGGTGGGTTGTCAAATCCAAGAGTCAGGATATTTAATAAGCTTCGGCCTTCAATCAATATATATATACATAGGCAGGCCAAGCTTCCAAGAAAAATTCTTCTCGATCTTCTGGCAAAGTTGCTGAGCCTGGTATGGAGTTGTGGGAGTCGAGGAAGGCTGCAGCATTGGCAGAACATACATGTTATTGTTGAGGAACAAAGTTTCTTTTTCGGCATTACGACGGGATTTTGTTGGTTACGAACAATTAATTTCCTTAACCATTCGGCTTACGAGCCGAAGCTCAAGGAAATTGGGGGGCAATGTTTGGACCCGATTTTACATTATCGGCTGGAGTAATCGAGACCATTGAATGACAAAGTGGTTGAAATAATTTTCAATTATTATCAGGAAATAATATTGTGATTTTAATCATGATATTATCTCTTAATAATATATTAAATTATTTAAACCTAATATTTGTCTAAATCCCCATTGATTTGAACATATGGGATATTGGGATACGCATGGCAATGAAGTAGGCAAGGATGAGATTATGCATGCATACAACTACAAATGAATGATTGTATGTGTGAGTTAATGCGACAGGGTGATAGGCCTGGTGATGTGACAAGCCTAGGTGTTGTTTTTATTTTTTTGAAAAGTCATGGATAATCATAAAGGACCCTGAGATTTTGTCAGATGGGTTTTGATAGAGAATGTTCTCTTAAAGTGATTAGGTTGTGTTGCAGATAAAATGCAATTTAGTATGCATGCACGGTTGCACCTGGACTAACATGGTGGAAAAAGAGAAGTTTCAGTTGGAATATGATGCTTTGATTTGGTGAGGTCATGTATGCAGAAATATATATTTATTTTTTCGAGGGAAATTAGGAGATAGCCTTTATCATATCTTAGAGATATTTGACAACCAAGATGATTAGACACCAATTCTGAAGTGATGTTCGACAGAGTTTGAGTTGCAAAGGGACTCTACAGGATTATCTAGCCGTGCCAAGCAAGTACGTCAGTCCTATAAATACAGATGCAATGGTAACGGAAAAGGGACCTCCAATTCAACACACAATTGCCCTGCGTAAACCTCTCAAACATCTTGAGATCTTTTTTATTTTCTTTTTTCGCTAACACATCTTTAGTTTGGATAAACAGCACTATGAAGGCAACCGGCGAACATCTTCAGTTTGGATAAACAGAACTGTTGTCGTAGAATCAGCCGACCAAGGAGCACCTTCAGTTTGGATAAACAGCATTACGTCGAGGCCGACTGGTTACCTATCCAAGTCTCAGTCGAGAAGGGTTTCCGAATCATTATTGGCAGAGGTCATCTTATTAGCCTTCTCGGCGAAGTAAGGTGTTACAAGTTACAACATTCGGCACATTGAACGCCGAGTGATTTTATGATTGGATATTCACAAGTGAGTTTCAGAGTTCGGCATTCTGACGGCCGAACCACATTACCATCAAGACATACATTTCCTTTGAGTACTTGTGTCCATATAGTCTGGTGTCGATTCGACGTGCTTATACTCTTACGAATATAATCACTGTGACCGAATCCGACACCGACGATTCGTGAACTTCACAGAACTAGTAGCCTTGTCTTCAGGCTCGAGAATCCAAAGGCCGAGACTTGTTCCTTCCTTGGCCGTAATTGCAAGATCAAGAAGTCAGCAACGCGCTCAACGCAATGTCAACAAATTTTACTCCTAGGCCGAGCTCGGCCGACAAGTTGGCACGCCCCGCATACAACTGAATGACGTAGTTAGCTCATTAGTTACTCGGCTTTTGCGCCACGTAGGCTTTGTAATTTTTAGGGTCAACAACGGAATAGATAGGTGCCTAAGCTGTCTAGGTACCCTTTTTTAATTTTAAACGTTTAAAGATTAATCGAAACAGTAGGTAGACCTAGATGACACTAGCGGAAATTTTTAAAACAGTGTCTATATGTAATAGTACAAACTATTTAAACTCAATAAAGAGTTGTCTTTATAAAAGGCATGCAGCATGATTATCATCATGGGGCAGCGTAAAATATAAAACTGCAATAGCATCAACACTCCTTATTATATAAAAAAATTGTCGAAGGGAAAATCCAACAGACTAGGCAATATACAACATCGATGTAAGCCTGAGTAAAATGGAATAGGATTCTTTCCCCTCCTATTCTCATCCCCTTCCTTCCCCTCCTCTTACATTGCTTTTTATCTTATGATTTCTATAACAAAAAATCAATATAAGATGTTAACATGATTTAATCATGACCGTTCAAATAGGAGGAGAGGAAAGGGGAAAGATATATACAAAAATTGTCGAAGGGAAAATCCAACAGACTAGGCAATATACAACATCGATGTAAGCCTGAGTAAAATGGAATAGGATTCTTTCCCCTCCTATTCTCATCCCCTTCCTTCCCCTCCTCTTACATTGCTTTTTATCTTATTATTTCTATAACAAAAAATCAATATAAGATGTTGACATGATTTAATCATGACCGTTCAAATAGGAGGAGAGGAAAAGGGAAAGAGATTAGGAGAAGAGAGAGTCCTCCTTCCGGTAAAATATCTTCTCGAAAGAATTTACGTGAAAAAGAAAAGAGCGCACAATACATGCTCTAGATCAAATATTAGGAAATATACATGAACACGCATTATGTATGTAAAATGAGTCCAACACAGAAGTCATACTAATAGACGTTGCATTATGAACAATTCGTTAGAAACTTAAAAAATAAAATTTTAATGTATTATGATATTTGTGTGCTGGATCGTGTTTCTAACCGACTGAAAAAACTTTCCTTGTGCAGCATTTATGTTACCGTTCAGACTGGCATCGGCCATGCAACTAAAACAACACTGAAATACATATACCGTTTGATAGCGCGCCCAAAAAAGGGAACGGATCTCCTCCTGAGCTTAGGAGGCTAAGGCTCGCCTTCTGAGCAAATCACATGGATTATTGGATTTTGATCCAATATCTATAATTATTATAACTTTTAGATGGATCCCCTATTTGTAGCTGTTTGATTAAAATCCAACGGTCCGTGTGATTTGCTCAGAAGGCTCAGCCTCCTAAGCTCAGAAGGGGATCCGTTCCCTCCAAAAACACCATGAAAAGAAAAAAAAATGGAAGCACTACTTTTTGAGAGCATGCTGGGAAAGTTTATTTTTGCCAAATATTTCAGGTGGCTTTGTTTGCGTACGATATTTGTGCTGCTGCTTTTCTCAAAGCCACAGCTCGTTTCTTGCACTTGCCATTATCAAAACCCCACCAGGATTCCATGGTTCTCTTCCCTTCAAACTAGAAATTGGGTGAGTAATCTTTCATCTTCTACTGATTGAAAATTTCTTTCTTTGTTCTTCATTTACTGCATAATTTGCAATTATTTTGGGGTAATATATAATAATAGATTCTCGTTCTCTTAGTCACCCGATAACCAAGAATTTCATACTCACCCAATCTTGAATATGCAGAGTTCAGATTAAACATTAAAAGCATGTTCATTTATTCTTCTCCTTTGATACCAAAATCAACTAGTAAGTGACCATTCATTTCTCGGTTACCAAATAATCAAGAGAACATCTATCAATATTAATAATAAATAATCCATAAATCTGTAAGAACACCAAATTTTCAGCAAAGTTGTGTATTAATTGTAGGTAGATTGGGGTTGATGAGAAAGAAGATGAGCAGCTCTTCTATTACTTGATTGAATCCGAAAGGAACCCAAGGGATGATCCTCTTTTGCTCTTGCTTACTGGCGGTCCTACTTGCTCTGGTCTATGCGAACTTGTGTTTGAGATAGGTGCTAAACCCAATAACAATATGCAACTACGTACACAAATATACAGCCATATATATGAATAATATACTAAAGGTTTGGATCATTGCAATATATTACAAATTAGGCCCTAGAATATGCATATGAAAATGCATGTTAAAATGTGTTAAAAAACGTATGTCTCCTTATTCTAATTCATATATATCCTAATTTATTTGTATCCTTGATTTTTTTTTTTTTTTCTGCTTTATTTGGTCCAAATGTCACAAATAAATAAAGAAGAGAGTGTGTGCATAGGTAGGGAGAAAGAGGGAGAATAAATAATTTCCCTTTTATGATATGAACCTTTTTTATGTTTCTTGAGTACACATGCAGTACATCACAAGATAGTCATACTAGTTTTGTGCCAATGCTTTCAATTAATGTGAAACTCTGACCTACGTACTAGTTTCGTGTTAAGATTGTGAATCTCAACAACACATACATCACAAGACAGTCGCGACGTTGTGAATATGAACAACACACATCCCACTTAGGAGCAACAACCTATGTAGTGTGGCGTTTAGACTGAGAGTTTGACAAAAGAACGTTTATTATATAGCACAAAATTTAGCAACAATTATCATTGTAAGTTTCCTTTGAGTTAGCAACAGTTACATTTTGTATAATAAACCGTCTCTTTTCAAAGCTTTGGTGCTTACCAGCTTCTAATTCCTTCACAATGCAATGCCTTCTGATTTTGTGAGTTTTTTTTTAATTGTTTTTTTGGTTAAGGCCCTATAAAGTTTAACATGGTTGAGTACAATGGTAGCTTACCAACTTTTGCGCTCAATCCGTACTCATGGACAAAGGTATGTAAGATCATATGTTGTAAACGACTGTATGTTAATTGTCTCTATTAATCCTTGGGTTGCTGCTGCTGCTACAATTTCCTAATGTTGTTCTCAACGTAATCCTGATGTATTGATTAGGTTTCCAGCATTCTATCTGTTGATGCCCCTATTGGCACTGGGTTCTCGTATTCAAGGAGCACCCAAGGATCCAGTGATATATTGTTTGTTGATCATATGTATAGCTTCCTCACAAAGGTAATTGACACAACAACAATTGCATCGATATGATAGGCAAACACAAGCACCCGGACTTATATATGCACATTAAGATCTGTGTTTCGTCAACTTGATTCACATTGTGTCTATCGTCATTTTCTTATACATCATGCAGTGGTTAATCTGTCACCCTGAATTCATTTCAATTCCATTCTACATTGGCGGTGACTCGTTCTGTGGCATGATTATTCCAGTTCTAGCTGAAGTAATATCAGAGGGTAATGGTGCACTTTCAACCTTATTCAAATGATATAATATAACTCCTGTAATTGAATGTAGTCCATGTACTTATAACGTATTACCTAGCTTGCTGCATGTATTGAAGCCAGAAGGATGGCAGCAATTAATTTCAAAGTATTTGTTCAAGCCAGGACCAACTTTTAACTTTTATTACAGGCAATCGAAATTCATAACTCCGGAGGCCTATCAATTATAGAAAATTTTCCAGGGTTATCTACTCGGCAACCCGTTGACAGATACAAATAGTGATGATAATGCACGGGTCACATATGCCCATCGCCAGGCACTTATACCTGATGAACTCTACAAGGTGGTTAAACCAATCTCTTCACTAGCTATATTCTCAAATACATCATCCAAGAATGCATCTACACTAGTTTCCATCTACCGTTTTAGCACACACTATGTTTGAAATATGAACATCTAAATGACAGCATGCATTTCTCAGTCGGCAAAAAAGAATTGTAGTGCACAATAGTACAGAGGAATCAACCAAGGCAATAAACAATGTGCAAACGATCTCCAGGTTATCACAATGGTGGGAAAATACATAAACATATTATATGTACGTATATATTCTTTTTCCTATTCAAATTCAAGCGAATTCCGGGCCATTTTGTTTGCCTTTGCAGTTGACTGAAAAAATAAATCATGAATGCATCTTGGAGCCTCAGTGCAGACCAATCTCTGGTGCATATAGCAAGATAGCTGACCACCAAAAAGCTCTCCTGGAAAGGTCAGAAGAGTCGCATATTAAACTCAACTCGATGCAAACGAGCCTTAATCCAAAGTTTCAAGGACTTGGCTTTCCTAAATTTGGGTGCAGGGTAAATTCCCATCTTCTATACAACCACTAGTAGCTCCAATGACCAGGCTGCTTCAGAAATATGATGGCCTCCTCCTTTTAGTCGCAGTTTTACGAGAATTTGCTGCTCCATGTTTGGGCAAATGATGTTAACGTTCAAAAGGCGCTTCGCGTTCACAAAGTAAGTGAATAAACTCACCAACCGCAAAATAATCTGATGTAACAAAAACTGATGGCATTTCATATATTTACTTTTGGGAGTGCACCAGAGGAGTTACTGGATGAGACGCAATAGCAGCAGCTTGCTATACAGAAAATATTTCCAGAATGTGGTTAGTTATCATCTATCGCTCAACAACCGAGGGTATCGAGCTCTAATTTACAGGTTTTGTTACTTGTTCCTTCTCATGTAGTGAACGTCCTCTAAAAGTTTAATTTCCCTGTATGGTATATATATACTAAGGCCTAATTGCCCGATCGGTGTGTTTATGCAGTGGTGATCATGACATGACTGTACCCTACCTCGGAACCCTAGGGTAGATTAGGTCTCTGAACCTTACCATCGTGGATCACTTGAGACCGTGGCTGGTTTGATGGTGAAGTTGCAGGGTAGGTTTTCAGTATTGACTACGTGTCAAGTATGGTTTAATTACAACAAAGCTTCACACTTCGTGGAGGTACGAAATTGCAAGTTGAATTCTCACTTACTGTCAGTGATGGATCTAAAGAGGGACCTGGGAGGTCCAAGACCCTTCGGAGAACCTAAATCGTGCTTTGAAATTTTCTGGGTACCCCTCGTACTCGAAGATGACGGGCAGTGCAACTGCAACAACGATGTCTTCCTGGAGAAGACAACCGCGCGAAGAAGAAATTTTTTTTTTCTGTTTTAAGTCTTGGCCCATAAAGCTCGTTTAGGCCAATTGTTTGGTTTTGTTTGTGGGCTTAATATTTTGTTGTTTGTTTGTGGGCCTAATATTTTGCTTAGGTTTTTGATGAGATGGTTGTCGTGTTGTTTGTTTTCTTGTTTTCAGGACCCACTTTTTCTTGGTGTTACATTTTTGGGTTTTTATTTTGTGATGTTTCTTGGTAACTAATGAATTTTATATTTGTATCATAAAATAATGAAAATAAAAACCCCAAACCCCTATCACGTCCCCCCGCAATCCCACCCCATCCCTTTCTCAACTTCATATTATATTGTCCTTTAAAAAAAAAACTTGATATTTATATTTATTTTGTGCATTCTGATAATGATTTTTCTTAGTTAAGAGGGATTAGCAATCTTGCTAAAAAAATGGTGGAAGAAAGGTTGCAGCAAATATTTGCTTATTCAATGGGCTTTGGTTTTACCGGGTTGCAACTGCTTCAATGGAGATAACATTTTTTGCTATGAATATCATTGAGGGTCTACTTCGCAACAAAATGGGATATCAATAGTTGCGTGGAGAGGACATTTTTCACTATAATTTATTTTTATCTTTATAATTGGGACCCCCCAAGTCTAAAATCTTCGATCTGCCACTGCTTACTGTGCTATATGTTATATTGTTTGCTGCCTACAGATACTCAACTGAATATTCAAACCACTTTATGTTTGCCACTGTTAAGGGAGGAGGACACATAGCTCCAGAATATAAGCTTAAGGAGTGCTTTGTCATGTTCAAAAGGTATCCCAAAAAGCACTTTGAATGTTGGGAATGTTAAAATATGTTCTCCCCAAGAAGTACACTACCACGAAACCATTTATTAGGGTCGCTATGATAACCAACAAAAAACATATATTACTATCGGATATTAAGCAAAATCCGACATAAAATGGATCCAGTGGCAGATATAATAAGCAACAGAATTGCTTGCGTCAGGAAATAAATTTTCTGACATAAAATACTTTAAAACCAACAGAAATTGTGTCGGATATAACGAACAAAGAATGCATTAATAATGAATAAATAAGAGCATTCTCTGTCAGATAAAACCAACAGAAAATACTTTAAAACCGATAGAACTTGTGTCAGATATAACCGACAAAGAATTTACTAATAATGAATAAATAAGAGCATTCTCTGTTGGATAAAACTGACAGAAAATATGTTAATAATAAAAAAAATATAAACCACTTTCTGAATTATTTCTTTCCCTTTCAAGTTGACCTCCCTTGCATTCAATGTATTTTCCAGCTTTGAGATGTGCAATGTTCCTCTAAGGTACACCATATTCTTCAATTCTTCAAGTTTGTTTCCTATTTTGTAGCTAGCCTGAATATATATATAGTTAGACAGAAGTTTGACCCCCAACAACAAGAAAAGGATTGGAAAGACAGAAAAATATATTTGAAAAAGAAAAGAAAAGACAAACCGGAAATTTGTGCAAGTTGTGTAGACTGGTTAGACACCCCATGCTTCGTGGCAACATCAAGGTTTTGAACTAGAAAATTTCATCTAGCTCCAAATGTCTTAGGTTGACAAGATTTTTCAAGTTCTTGGGTAAATTGAAAATCCAAGGACAACACAAAAGTTTCAATGTCTCCAAATTGAAGAGGTTGTATACTGAATTAGGTTGTTCCTTGTTAATAACAAAAAAAAAACATTAGTGATGCGTATTTACAAAAACAAAACCTACATAAAAGATCTAAACAAAGACCAATTTTCAATTTATGCATAATATTTGATAAGGTATCTCAAGTCAAGATTCAAAACACAAACTCGATTTAATAACATAATCAAAATTTAAAACACAAACTGAACGTAATACAAATAATTTAAAACGTACTGGTTTCGGAATTTTGCTTCTCGAATTGTTCATCCATGGTGATTGCAGCGAGAAGGAGAAGGGGAGAAGAGAAGGAGAAGGAAATGAGGAGAGGAGAAAAGGGGGACGGAAGGGGGAAGGGAGAAGGCACGGGCACAAGGAAGAGATAGAGGGGTTTTATTTTGGAAAATTTTCATTACTGTCGGTTAAAACCGACAGAAACATTTTTTAAAATAAAGATAATTGTGCAATGAAAATGCCATCACACAAACTAAATATTGTCTAATCAATACTTGAAAAACATAAATAAAAATTTAGCACAAATTACTTTTCCCACTTCAAAATTTAGGCAAATTTAACGGAGATATGCATTCTACGAAACTAGTTTCAATGATCTAACCACCAAACTTGTTTGTAGATACTACAAGATCGCATACGTAAAAAATCACAAAAAAAAAAAAAAAAAAAAAAAAAAAAAAAAAAAAACTTTCAGAGATTAGGTAACGGAACAAAAGTTTTCGATGGTTATAAACGAAAAATCATAATTTAATGGTTATTTTAGCTCCGGTTTTGATGATTTTTTTACAACTACACTCCTCGACCCTATAAGAATGCAATGAATGAATTTGATTTTCAATTTAAAATATTTACAGTTGTAGATACCACAAAATCTTAACCTTATAAGAATGCAATGACTAAATTTGATCTTCAATTTAATATATTTAAACTAGTGGATACTACAAAATCTGATTTTATACTTAATAAAAGTATAACATTAACTCTTAAGTGTTTATCTAATCTACCGTTTTGATACGATACACATTCTACAAAACTTTTTTCAATGATCTAACCATCAAACTTGTTTGTACACAATTTGAGATCGCTTAGGTAAAAAATTACAAAAAACAAACATTCAAAGATTAGGTAACAGAACAAAAGTTTTCGACGGTTATAAAAGAAAAATCACAATTTAACAGTTATTTTAGCTCTGATTTTGATGATTTTTTACAGCTACACTCCTCGACCCTATAAGAATGCATTGAACAAATTCGATCTTCAATTTAAAATATTTACACTATTTTATACTTGATGGGGAAGTATAACATTAACTCTAAGTGTTTGTTTAATCTACTGTTTTGATGCGATACGCACTCTACAAAACGTTTTTCAACGATCCAACCGTCAAACTTGTTAGTACACACTCCGAGATCGCATACGTAAAAAATCGCAAAAAACAAACATTCAGAGATTAGGTAATAGCACAAAAGTTTTTGATGGTTATAAACTAAAAATCACAATTTAACGGTTATTTTAGCTCCAATTTTGATGATTTTTTACAGCTACACTCCTCGACCCTATAAGAATGCATTGAACAAATTCGATCTTCAATTTAAAATATTTACACTATTTTATACTTGATGGGGAAGTATAACATTAACTCTAAGTGTTTGTTTAATCTACTATTGAATGAATTCGATCTTCAATTTAAAATATTTACACTAGTGGATAAATCTTATTTTCTACTTAATGGAAGTATAACATTAACTCTTAAGTGTTTGTTAAATCTATCAATTTGATAGGATATGCATTCTACGAAACTAGTTTCAACGATCCAACCGTCAAATATGTTCGTATATACTCCGAGATAGCATGTGTAAAAAATCACAACAAAAAAAAAAAAAAAAAAAAAACATTCAGAGATTAGGTAATGGGATCCAAAATTTTGACGGTTATAAACAATAAAATCACTATTTGTTTAATATATTATAATATTTCTTAAGAAAGTTTAATTAAAAGTAATGGTTTAAAAAAAATGAAAATAATATAATATTTTGACACAATTTGTGTTGAATATAACTGCCATAATTAGTATAAAAAATTTGAAAAAATTTGTGTTGGTTATAACAGCCCGAGTTAGTATAAAAAATTCGAAAATAATTGACGGATTTGACACATTACTTACTCATGTTGGATATATTTGCCAGAATTGGTTAAAATTATTTAAAAAAAATGTATCTAATGGAGTTAAGGGCCCACTTCATTATTCTTGGCAGATATAACCGACAATAATACTTTATTTTCTAACACTTTTTAAACATGTTGTTGGAAAACATTTTATCCGATAGTAATAGTATAAAACCACCACCACTAACCGACACAATAAGCCAATTTTGTTGTAGTGGCACTTTTTCTTCTGCTTTGCCAATAGGACCATGTTTTTTCCTAGATGTTTCATGATATTGATGTTGGATTTGGCATTAAATCGACATGCCTAAACTAAAACAAGGATTAGGATATCTTGGACGCAAGATGGATTTGTGTTTCCTAGTTGGTTTGAGATTTGGTTTTAGTATAGGATTTGGTTTCCTATATTCTAGGGACTTTGTGTAAACCTATGACATCTATTAGTATAAATAGATGGATGTGGGATAGAGTTTTGTGTGTGAAAGTTGTGAAAGGTATAAGTTTGTATACTTGAGAACACTTTGTATTTGTGAGTTCTCTTGTATTTGTTGGTAATCAATAAAGCTTCCGTTGTTAAAGAGGTACTCCTGTATTGGAGGAACTTTGAAATTGTTGTGTTTTTTTTTATTGCTTGATTGGTTTTTGGTTTAGTTTACAACAAGTGGTATCAAGAGCTTGGTTCTTAAATTGTGACTATCAAGCAATGACGAAGACTGGTGATTCCACCAGTTGTGATGATGTTGAAGAAAAGTTTGTCACTAGTGGAACCAAGACGACGGTTCAAAGTGCTAGGTTTGAAATTGAGAAATTTGATGGAACGAACAACTTTGCTATATTGCAGTGTGAGGTTCGAGATGTCCTAATACAACAAGGTTTGGTTGTTGTGTTAGGAGACATGCCGTTTTCGATGAAAAAAGAAGAATGGGAAACATTGAATGCTCATGCATGTTCTACAATTCAACTATGCTTGGGAAAGCAACAGAAGTATAGTGTGATGAACATAACTTTTACGAAAGAATTGTGGGCTGCATTGGAGGCAAAATATATAAAGAAGAGTGTAGAGAATTGACTTCATCTCAAGAGCAAGTTGTACAGGTTCCAGTACAAAGAGGGCACGAAGATGATTGGCCATCTAGAAGAGTTTAACAAGCTTCTAACTGAACTAGCAAATCTTGAAAAGATAATTAAAGATAAAGACAAGGTCTTGATCCTGATGAACTCATTGTCTGAATCCTATGAGCCTTTCGTGACTACTTGGATTTATGGCAGGGAGACAATTAAGTATGATGAAATCTTAAGTGCTCTTATGAATCATGAGGTGAGACACCTTGACAGGCAAGAAATGAATAACTCTGAAGCTTTGATGGTGAGAGGGAGATCGAATGAAAAAGAAAGGTTCGTACAAGAAAAATAGTAGGTTTCGTACTAAAGGAGTCTCAAAGAATAGGAAGTTCTTAGACAAAGATGAGTCTGCTTTTTATCATGAAAAAGGACACTGGAAGAATGACTGCCCTAAAATCAAAGAAAATACTAGAAAGAAGAAGGATGACTCAGAAGCAAATATGGTTGAAGTCGAGGATGAGAAATTTGTCTACGCCTTAATTGCATCGAGCACTGTGGATTATATGAAGGAGGGGTGCTCGACACAGGTTGTACTCATCACATGACTTCTTAAAGGCATTGGTTTTCAAGCTTCAAAGTTATGAATGGAACTGTGTATATGGGAGATGATAACCCATGTACAACTCAAGGAATTGGAAGCATCAAGATCAAGCATCACAATGGTGTGATACGAGAATTGTATGGTGCAAAGGTATGTCCTAAAATTGATGAAGAAAAGATGAAGATGGATGGTATTCCATGTGCTAATTTGGTTGGAGGATTAATGTATGATATGGTGTGTACTCGTCCTAATATAGCACTTGCAGCTGGAATTGTTAGTACATTCATGCATAATCCTGGAAGAGAGCATTGGAATGCTGCTAAGTGGATACTAAGGTATTTACAGGGAATGAGGGACAAAGGAATTTGTTTTGAAAGATGTGATGAAGAAATTGATAGGTTCTCAGTTGGATATGTGGACTCAGACTTTGCTGGAGACTTAGACAAGAGAAGATTGATGAATGGGTATGTGTTTACTATGGCAAAGGTCCTATATGCTGGAGATCAATATTACAACCAACCGTGGCACTATCAACCATAGAAGCAAAATACATGGCAATCGCTGAAGCTATCAAAGAAGCAATGTGGACTCTGGGGTTGTTAGCAGATTTGGGTGTAGAACAACACAAGTTGGATGTATATTGTGGCAGCCAAGGTGCCATTTATTTGGCCAGATATCAGGTACATCATGCTAGGACTAAGCACATTAATATACGATATCATTTTGTGAATGAAGTGGTAGTTGAAGGTGAAACTCGTCTAAAAAAGGTTACTACAGAAGATAATCCAGCTGATGTGTTGACAAAGGTGGTTAATGCAGCTAAGTTCGAGCACTGCTTAGATTTGGTGCAGTTGAAGCAAGTTTGATCTTGTAATATGGTGGAGCAACGGAAGTTGTTTGATGCCTCGTTATAGATTTCATGCCAAGGTGAAGATTGTTGGATTTGGCATTAAATCAACATGCCTAAACTAAAACAAGAATCAAACAAAGATTAGGATATCTTGGACGCAAGATATTTGGATTTGTGTTTCCTAGTTGGTTTGGGATTTGGTTTTAGTATAGGATTTGGTTTCCTATATTCTAGGGACTTTGTGTAAGCCTATGACATCTATTAGTATAAATAGATGGATGTGATAGAGTTTTGAGTGTGAAAGTTGTGAGAGGCATAAGTTTGTATACTTGAGAACACTTTGTGTTTGTGAGTTCTCTTGTATTCGTTGGTAATCAATAAAGCTTTTGTTGTTAGAGAAGTACTCCTCTATTGGAGGAACTCTAAAATCATTATGTTTTGTTTAATGCTTGATTGGTTTTTGGTTTAGTTTAGAACAATTGACTCATTCGAATAAGGAATGGTGTTCAATAAATTTGTAAATATATAACTCTATGGACATAAAGAGTATTGGATGTGGATGTAACTTCAATTTGTTTTAGATGTTAAAAATCTTCTTAATTGAAAGCTGCAATTACAAATTTGCATGGCAACGTTATACTACTAAAGTAGACGTTGATGATATCAGTTAGTCAGGATACTGTGTCCGCTTCTTGCACTAAAATTGCACTCAAATTTTAATCTCTTCTTTGAAAATTAGGACGACTGCACTGTCATTTATGGTATTCTGAGCTACTGATATGACTGAATGTGTACATTTTTTTGCACTACATTTTATAAAAACTAAGTAAGTTGCTCCCGTAAATTAGTGTCAACTATAACTTGTGAATAAAAAAAGAGTGGCAGGCAAACTTTCTTCTTCAAACTCAAAAGCTTAAGTTAGCTAACTTTCTTCTTCAAACACAAAGCTTGAGTTAAATAACATGTAAATGAAGCAACGAATTGAACCAATTGGGTTTTTTTTAGCGTCTTCAAAGGAGATATCAAAATCCTAGGTAGAATGTCACTGTGCATATTTGACATCAAAAGTCTCTCCAACCGAAGTGTTATTTGTTTATTGGATTTGGAAGCTTAGTGATTTGATGTCAAATTTATTTTTAATTCATTTTAATAGTGGATCCCTTATTCCAGTAACATTTCAACCAATAAAAATTTTATTTCAACATTTTTTTAATAATTACAATCATTTAAAGTTTTATTTAAATAATAAAATAACATTTGACAAGTCGGAGAATTACCAAATTTGACATAAGGTTTCAAATTGTCACATCAGCTATCAATTGTAATTTGATTCTTATAATTTGACATTTCCTTTGATGGAGATTGGTCTTATTCCATAAAAATGCTCAGGGAGGAGAAACGACGCAAGCTGCATGAGGCCGTCCTCAACATGCTCCATCCTCCTCCATCACCTCCAGTACTCTCTCTTTCTCTCTCTCTCTCTCTCTCTGATTTTACAGTTTTTCTGCAACTTTTTATACATGGATTATTTTTACAGCCAAAAGATGAGCCTGGAAACGTACCGTTGAGCATTTTAGGCGAGGACTTTGAAGCAGACGGCTTAGGGGAAAGTGGGTCTTCAGCAACGAGCAGCGAAGACGACGGCAATGACGAAAGTGAGGCTCAGAGACTTACAAGGGCTCAGAGGAAGAGACTCCGCAAAAAGAAGCTCAAGGAAGATGCTTCTCGCCGTAGGGAAATTATTGGGCCTCTATTACCTTCAGCAACCGATCAATGTGACAATGAAGCACAAGGTGTTCGACGTAACGCCTCTGAGAAACCTGGCGCTGCTGTCACCGAGGAACCGGGTTAGAAAGTTGACAGATTTGTTTTGATAATTTATGTAACAAATTGAAGGGCATCAATACCCATTTTGTTTTCAGTTTTCAAATTTTTGAAACCGAAAAGGAAATGGTTATCAAACGGCTCCAAAAATTAACGTGAGGCTGCATTTGTTCAGGAGATGAGCCACCTGCTTGCAGTAATCAGAACAAAGTAAAGCAAAGGAGGAAGGCAAAGAAGCAGGCTAGAGAAAGAGAGCAAGTTTGAAAGGAAGGGCAAATATTAAACTATTCGATGTTGCTTACATGAATGATTTGTATTGGTTTGTACACTTAAGTGTTGAATCGCATACAAGAATTATGTTATTGACCTACATTACTGTCATGGAATTCTCTCTTTCCCATCACAGTTTTCGTTCTCCTGCATTGTATTAAAATCAAACTGAAACTGAAAACTGTGGCTAGCTTTAGAGAATGGCATTCTCTTTAACTGAATTGTTGGAAAATGAAACTGAAAATCCCATGTCAGATAACAGTAGAAACTTGGCCGGGCGTGGTACCACTGTTATCTGAAGTGGGATTTTCAGCACACTGGATGTGGCCTACGTTCCATACTTTTTGTTACCCTTTGGCAAAAACGACATACCTGGGATTCAAGAAGGTGGGTTTTGCTCCAAATATGGGATCGGTATGAAGAAATTTGAGAATAGGCGCGAACAACTGATTGCCTCCAAAAACGCCGTAGACAACCTGACGTTGTGCACCAGACAGCGACGGCACTGTAACTCGGTTGAACACTATTGTTGAAGCGCTAGTGGACTACCTAATTAACATCTTAACCATCGGCTTAGCAACTTCATTGTTTGGTTTGCCTTTGGGTTTGACATTGTTCTACCCAATCTTCCACCGCAATTATGGGTTCGAATCGATTTGGTACGCAAAACTTATTTTGGATGTTGGATGAAGAAATAAATGCGACTTTCAAATTATAATAAAGAAAACTTATTACTCATAATCCTACTATTTTGAGGGGATTTAAAGTTCCCATTAATAAAAGGAGTAACTTACGAATGTATCTTCTACCTTCAATTTATTAGTCTCGTTTAATGTCTAAGATTGGATTGAATAAATAATCCACTATATTCAAGATATGTTGAAAGAAGAAATAAAAAAGTTATGTCCAACTTGAAGATGGATGATAAATTACTTGTCAAGAATACTATCCGTCCCAATCTCTATAAGATGGTAGGATTAGAAGGGAGAAGTTTCATTTATGTCTAATCTCCTCAAAATCCACCTCTACCCTTAATACTCATTGAACTTGTATTATTATTATTATTATAATTATTAACAAATGATGTTGGCTACACTACGGGGAGAGAATAGGCTTGGCCTCACAATGAGCTAGCAATAATGTGATTCAAATTTATCTTCGGTGATAGTTGAATCTAAGACCTCTCACTTACAAGTAAAGAGGAATACCACTAGATCGTAGTACTAAGTGACAATGCATTCTAATCCTAGATATCGAACAAGAACATTGATTAGGAGTTGTACCGTTGCCACTTGCCAGTTTTGTGCAATGTCGTTTGATGTCCTACATTCATCACATCTAAGTTTTTTCATTTTCTTTTGTTTATTTTTTCTTGTTATAGCAAAGGGAAGAGAGCGGGGTGTTTCAAACTTAAAACATGTACCAATGAATTAAGAGCTAGTTCGCTCTTTGGCACAAGTCTTGGTATTGCTAAATTTCGGCTAGAATGGTAAAGAGGCTGTAAGTTGTGGGAGCTTGCAAGTTTGGTGAACCAAATTTATTGCATAGTGATATGTGAATTTACAAGAAATACATCCAAAGAAATCAGAGGCGAGAGGGAAGGGAGAGATGCACTCATAACTTATATATACATCTCCGATATATATATGTATGTATGTAAATAGAGTAAGAAGTAGGAGGGGGAGAAATAATGTAGAAGAAAATCTCAACAGAAAATAGAGATTAAAGTGTTTCCTACGTAACGTGAAAGTGCCTCCTCCATATAAGCTCCTGCCATCTGCATGCCATCAAAACATGAAGAAAAAAAAACATCATAAACTTCAATAAAGTCATTTATTTTGAATCCACCAAACTCTATCTTGAAATGCCCCAACATAAAGTCATTAATTATGCAAATCTGTCAATATTTCTGATTAAGAAGCAAGTCTCTCGCTCCTTAGTACGTAGTCTAGTGGTTTCCTCTTAGCTAAATATTGAAGTTAAACCACATCATTATGGCCAGGAATTGTAAGGCTTAGCCCACTCCCTGAGTGTAGATGTTATCGTTTTGAATGAATTGATACAATGCCAAAATAAAAAGGGGTAGGTAAGATAGCTATGTGACACAAAATCCCTAATAAAACAATCATGAGAAATTAACAAAAATAAATGTGTTTCTTTCGTGTTTGATATAACTTACAAGTCTTAAATTTCCCATTAAAAAAAACAATTACATTCATCCTTATTCCTGACAACAATTAAGATTTCATTAGGGTTTTTCCCAATTTTTCATCATCATCAACAGCTGCCCTACATACATTTGACATGGGCAACTTAACTTCCAAACTCAGAACAAACATCCAATATTTTAGTTACCTTCGTAGTTGCCATGTATAGAATTTAGTCCAAGTCAACTGCTTTAATCTCATCATACTCCGATCAACCATAATTTAGCTAACTAATCAGGGGACTTGTTATTAGTATTCCAAAAATCTCATTTTACATTTCAAACTTTTTATATTTGGAAAGAAAAATACGCTTATAAGGAGTATAAAATAAGATTTTTGGAATGTCATTAACCGTTCTTTTAATTAATTAATTCAGCTTTACAAAAGCCAAACCCTTAAAAGCAAGAGAGATTTTTCAGTGTGCCCATTACACAGGATGGTACATCACGTGTCGTTATATAAATAGTGAGATATGTGTATTAAAAAGTTAATAACTTACAAAATAAAATTTCTCACCACTTATATAGATGTACATTTCCGTCCTTCAAATTTTTCCAAAAGCAGGACAAGCAAAAGCCAAAAGCAAAAAAGCAATCAATCAAAAGCTATATGCTAATGCGCACCTTTTCAGAACTCGGCCGGGTAATCAAACGGCACCGGAGTGGCCGCACTATCCCCTGTGCTCGGGTGCACGTACCCATATTTACGGAGCACCTGGTTATCCGCGAAATTCAGCGCCTTCCGCATCCCGTCCCAGCACGACTGCCCGGAATACATTTCATTGTGGGCCCCGCTGCAAGGCTGGCATCCGGTAAAGTGCGTGACAAACGGCCGCCTCCAGCTTCCCTTACCATACCCGGCCTCACGCAAGTACTCCTCCCTAAACGCACCGTACTGCTCGCTCACCTTTTCCGCGTGCCGCCTCCTTAAACGCACCGCACTGTCCTCCTCCCCTCTCTCTATCTCCGCGTACCTGGCCTCGATCTTATCTAGCGTCCCCACAATCTCCGCCCAGTACCCTTCGAAATAGTACTCGCTCTCCAGATAAATCTTGTCCGCCCATTTATCCTTCTCCTTGTATATCAAGTAAGCGAGGCCCGTCTGATCGTCCGACTCCGGGAACGCCTTGTCCTTGAACGTTGACCGGAGGGTCTCCCCCCATTTCTCGTAGTCCGGAGTCTGCGGGCCCATGCTGGCCCACACCTCGAGAAAGTCCATGGCCCACTGGGAGTTCCGGATTAGGAACACACCGGCGTTGAGCCCGGTCCAGCTGTGCGTCTCCATGACGAGGTGGGTCCACCCGTGGACGACGAAGTTGTGGTTCTTGTACCGGTCCAGCGGGAGCTTGAACTCCATGTCGGTGAACAACGCGTCCGAGTCGACCCACCAGATCCACTCGGCCTCCGGGTGGGCCACCATGGCGGCCCGGATTACGGGGAGCTTGGCCCAGTATCTCCCCATCCGCGGGTGCAGCAACGCGTTGTTGTAGAAGATTTCGTGTTCGTGGATTCTACAGTAATCCACCTTGTTCTTGAAGAATCTCAATAGCAGGTCATCGCCGATAGGATTTCGACACGCGGACGGCTGGGATCCCGTCACCATCAGAATCCTTCCCTCGGCTCCCGCCGCCAACGACGGGTGGTGCAGCAGCCACTGCCGCCGCTTCTCGTCCCAGTCCTGAACCGGCTGCCCGAGCGTGTACCGGACCTCCCGGTCGTCGTAGAAGGTCTGGTTCGTCGGGTCCAGGCGCAGGTTATCGTCGTCGGCGCATTCATCAGGTTCGGCGGCGGTCGGCGGCCGAGTTACCGTCCGACTGAAATTGGGGATGGAAGAAGGGCTTACGAAGGTCCGGAGAGTGAGGAGGAGGAGAAGAGCGAGAAATGCGCCGCCGAAGAAGAGCAGGCTGTCGGCGACCCAGGAAGAAGGCCTGGTTCTGGTATAGGGTTTCGACATTGGAGGAAGCTCAGAGGAGAGTATTGGAAATGGCAAATGCGACAGGGTTGGGTTCTTAACGGTGTCGTTTTGCGGCCACTGAATAAGGGTTTCGTACAGCTTCTATTGTGGACTTGTTAGCAGAAGGGTTTAAGCGGGGGAGTGTAGAGTGCATAATCGGTTTAGTCGAGCCAAAGATGCTAAAGTGCGCCATGATCTACGGCAGTCGTTGGGGTCCCGTTGTCTGGCTTACGCCTTCATCAAGCTGACACGTGGATGCATGTCTTTACGAACCGACACTTTGGGGGTGGAAATTAGAATTTTGTGCTTTTACTTTTATAACCCAGACCATATACAATTTTTACAGTGTGGGCATGATTCACAAGAGTGGAACGGCTGAGGGTATTACGGTCATTTTTGTGAGGGAAGAAAGGACATGGACCCACTTCGTGTCATAATGAACATGGGGATGTTTCGAAACTTGTATTGGGAAGGAATTGATTTGGTAATTAGAGTGGGCATAATCTCGAATTGATTTAGGTATGATGTTGATTGGTAATAACCCATTTATATTTCGGTGGCAACATTCAAACAAGTGATGATCCATCAGATTTCAGCTTATAAATTTGCAACCCACTAATGCAAATCATTGTCGCATGATCTCAAGATCATAGCAAAGAGATTTTAGTTCAAGTAACCAAGCAGCGTGTATCCTTGCATTTGCGGTTAAGGATTTGATTTTCGCCACTTCACATATCACTTGTATAAAAGAATGATAGTGTTATTCACACATCTATTTGTACTTCTTACACATATTTCTTAATTTTCGACTATTAGGTTAAATGAATTAAAGAAGATCAATGACTGAAGTTAATAAGAATGTGTGACAAATAACAATAAGTATATGAATAACATTATTCTAAAAGAAATCAAGTTCATAATTTATTTCTTTATTTTGTTTTAAAATAAGAAGCATAGATTCATTAAAAGGCTAAAAGGCTACTGAGTACAATGACTGGAGGAGACCCCATAAGTAGATCACAAATTACAGAGGGGGTTTCTTGAACAATGTGAAATCATAGCCGGAATGAAGGGAAAGGAATCATTTTCGGATCCCTTCCATTAAATACACCTAATTCATCAATTTGAATCTTTGAAATTTGATTCAACAGCCATAAACAGAAGCCCCCTTTAAAAGTTATAATAACTTTAATCATTGAATCAAATTTTAAATACCAATATTGATAGATTTGATGAATTTGATAGAAGAGATCCGGAAAAAATCTTTATTCCGGAACAAGACGGCCAAGGCGGTGTACTTCCTTGTTAGCTTGAAGGCGGATGTGGGAAGCCTCAGTGATCAAATCGAAGCAAAGCTTTAGTGATCAATCAAAGCAAAGCCTCAATGATTAATTGAAGTCCAGTTCATGATTGGTTTAGTTATATTCGTAAGACGGTGTAAAATTAACCTCTTTGGTCATTCTAAACTATGATACATTGTGAGATAATGAGTTATTTTTATTTTTATTTACTATTATTAAGAACATGGATAAACTAGTACATTAATTTAGAGAATGATAGAATTTCAAACTCAAAGCGCATGGGTAAAAACACTCAAAATCCAATTTACTAGGATATTGACCACATGCAGATAATGAGTTAATATAAGTATACATTTAGAGTTCGCTTTTCTCCAAACATAACCAACAAAAGAGAGAATTTTGTAACAAATTCGATATTACTTTAAAAAGTAATTTTTTTTCTTCTTTTATATTTACAAATTATAATGAGGGGATGGAAAATTAAACTCGAAATCTCGAATATAAAAATGAATGTTTTTAATTAACTAAGCTGATAAAAAAATTGAACATTAAAAACAAAGACGTAGATCTGTTGGTTCTCGCCCGACCCTCGAGATGAATGCAGGATCAAGTTTCAAGTGGTTAGCCATTCAAGTTACTAGTTGAAAAATTGTAAGTAGGCGATAACCAGAAACATAATAGCTACAAGAAGAAGCATCGTATATATCTCTCTCCGCATCTAACAATTGAAGAAAATGCCCTAATTGACACCTAGAGGGAAATAATGTTTTTAAAATTACAAGTTAATAATCTGCACATTATTAATATCACCATTGTGACACTGATTCATAACATACACAAAAATCTAATGTTTTAGTGTGTGATCGATCGTCGCACCAGAATACACTCTTCAACAATGACATAAGAATAGTCATGTGATTTTATATTGACCAAAGTTTTTCAATTTGGCAGCACTTCCGATTTCTTTATATATTCCAAACCTTCACTTGTACACACCACAAGTGCGATAGATGGGTCTTAGGTTGTCTTTGACCCTAATAGCTTCAAAAACCCTATGTATATTTGTTTGTACAGTGTATTTGACCTATATAAACAACTAAGACAAACTAAATTACAACCTCCTCTTCTACTACTATTTTCTTTTATCATATTTGTCTTCATTTTCTCTCGTTTTGTATGAAATACTTTAGCTTGAAAAACCTTGGTAGTCTTCAAAATTACTCCATAGTATCTTGCATCCACTCTTAACAAGCCTTTACAAGTAATATTCATTGTCGGCATATGGTGGCATAAAGTTCCGGCATATGTTGATAGGAATTAACAAGTGTTTACTAAGTGCTTGACGAAATAGCTTATGAAATTTTTTTGTTAATATTATGACCCATTATTTAAAAATTCTGACTACCTGACTGCACACCCCGAAGTGTAAGGATCATTTACTTGAAATGACATACATTGTAGTTTCGGGGAATTGAAGTTGGACCAGGTAATAATTGCAGTGCTTGTTGTGGTCTGGGATTTTATGAGCAGAAATGAACGACCTATGATAGGAGAAAGAAGAAAGGTCAAGTTTGGACTATGGCTTCTACTTTACTGCGGTTCAACCAAACACAAAATGACAATGTAAAATTTGGATTATCATCTTTGTTGTTTTCTGAGAAACGCTTCTCACCGGGTTTTGAGGCCAAGCTCACCACATTTCGGAGCCAACCTCCCTCCTTTAGTAGTTTAGATGAACTTCTTGTTGTTTAGTTCACCTCAAAATGCATATGTGATTCATTGTGAGACATTAAGTATGGAGGGGGACAAAGCTCCGTGGCATCTCCTTTGATTGTGTAGTTATGATTGCGACTATTGTAGTTTGGACGAAGTTCTACTAATTTAATTTAGTGGGAATTTTCACGACTTTAAATAATTTACTAATTCTGCTAATTTAAGTTTGAACGTCCGGAACACGTATGAGACATTTCTTGTACAATTTAGTTGACCCTTAAAATTAATATCGAAGAATTAATAAAATTAAAGTAAAACTTTAACCAAACTCATTACTTATACACACTAAAAAAAAAAAAAATTCATTAATCATAATTAGAAATTCATTTATTAATGAGATAAGCATCATAATAAAGTAGCAAGAATGTAGTTCAAATCCACATTTTGCAAGAATCAAATTTAAAACTTCTGGCAATAGGGATATCACTTAAATATACAAATTTTCTTCTCACAATTTCCATGCTAATGAGTTCAGAAAGTACGGATGAATGGGAAAAGCGACCGCATGGGAAAAGGAAAATTGGATAAAATGTCTGGATAAAGTAAACCCACAGGCGGAAGTGTTGTCAAAAATAATTCTGATGGTATAACCCACAAGCAGCTTTCATAGCTCAGTTGGTTAGAGCACCCGTTTAGTAAGCGGGAGGTCTTGAGTTCAACTCTCAATGAAAGCAAAAGTTCAGTATTTTTTTTACTTCCTCTTTGCTCAAGTATTGCACAGTCGCACCTGCGAGAAGAGTGATCGCAAATCCGGCTTCATCATCTTATTGAATTTTGAAATGAACACAAAATCCTTATTTACCACAAGTTCTATACATGTCCAATTAAATGCTCCAATACAATTTTTTTTCTTTTTTCCTTTTCCCCCTAACCAAACACGATTTTCTGTGCCTGATTCGGTCACAAATTGGAAATTACATTATCTGCACTACACAAACTCCATTCTTCACCTACACATAAGATAACAACAAAGACCTTACCACAAGTACTAGAGTCTAGAGGAGATCTTCCTATTTCAACAATTCAGCAACCCGCTAAGTCGCGCCATTTGAGGTAGACGAGCCCTGCACGGTAATGGGTGTATGCGCCTGCCACTACCAATACGTGAAACAGCTGGTGGCTGTGCCCTGCTATGTCGAATTTCCCTGGCATCCATCTTTCTGGAATCCTTGTGGCATAAACCAGGGCTCCAACCCCGTAAAGAAGCCCCATCAGAATCTCATACCCGGTTGTATGGAGTGCCTCAGGTTGATCAGAAAACAAGATGAGTTTGTGCATAACGGGTAAAATCCCGGACAGGCCCATGCCAAGAAAAAGAGATACACGGACAATTCGGTATTCGGGATTTTGAAAGACTGGGACGAGGGAAACCAAGACTGTGGCAATTCCCAAGAGGGTTATGAATCCCATGTAGAGGGCGCAGAAGAAAGGGTCGCACATGAAGGTGTAGTAGACGAGAGGGTAGAAGGAAGTGGATATAAGGGCTGCAATTCCAGCATAGTCCATCCTGAGCATGATATATGACATGCGTTCAGAGTGGCAAGAGAGAAGATGGCATGCGCTGCTGGTCAGCAAGCAAAACATGGCTCCCCCCAAGAACGCAAAAAACGGCCATCTTGTGATTGGTCTAATCATCAGTGGTGCTATTATGTTTGCTACATCCTCCTTCATGCTACGCTGCATTAATGCAAACAACAAATAAAAGTAATCTATTAGCTCGACGCATCTGCAAAACTACATTAACATTGACAATGGATTATATGAATTGGGGATTCTAACTGCTCATCCTTTTACAAATTTAATGCTCCAAAGAGTCACATGATTAAATTGTGTGCGTTTCTCTGTGTGTGTGTGTGTTATTTTTAATATCAGGGGCAACGGATGCATTGCAACTAGCACTATTTCGTCATTAGCACTATTTAGTCACACAATAAGATTATAATAGATCGGGGTGTGTGTGTGTTAAATTTAATATCAAGGGGCTACGGATGCTTTCCAACTAGCACTACTTAGTCACACAATAAGATTATAATGGATTGGGGTGTGTGTGTTAAATTTAATATCAAGGGGCTACGGATGCTTTGCAACTAGCACTATTTAGTCACACAATAAGATTATAATGGATCGTTCACCGTTAAGAACACATCCACCACATGAGATAAACCATTTAGGAAATAATGGGCAACAATCACTCGACTTTCTTACCTATCATCTTACATGGATAGCTATACAAAAATTTAAGAAGCCAAACCATTAAGGGAAACAGTTCTGCAAACCACATTTATACTAAAAATGATCTCAATAAATGATAAAACTCGAAGCACATTATGCTAGAACATCAATGCCTTATAAATAGGGTACTGGGGCTTTAAAGGTAGGGCATTTACCAGAACACAAACATCGGTTTGGTTGCCATGGGAGAATCGTTGTGGCAAACAATTATTCAGAAGTTCCATAACATGCCAACCAGAGAGTGACGGCAGCAGATCCATTGAAGTTAATGATGTCTTTAACTCTTCTCTAAGTCTGTTTAGATCTGGCATGTTGGGTAGGGAAGGGAGGCATGTCATGAATTCTTCACTTAATTTGTGCAGATCAGCCTTTTTGAGCACATCAGGAAAATGCTGTAGAGCATGAAGATCAACAACCTCTGGAACCTTAATTGCAGTGTATATGGTCAGGGAAAGAAAAAGGAAGAATCCGATCAAATGCCTGGAAAGCAATAAATTGTCATATTCACAGTTTAATCCACTATAGTTAACTTCAGAAGAAAAAAGGAATATTGTAAACAGTTTTTACTTTCTCATTAAATATTGCAAAGTTCAAAAGGGGAAACATAGCAACTGTTTGAAAAAACACCCGATTAATAGCTTTTATCTGAAAGCATCAGACCTATTAACCATTTATGTACAAACATACAATTTTCAAAAAATATTACTCGTAAACGGATAGAGGCTTACGTCCAAACATTTAGCGTCTCGTTGTGGATGGTAAACATACTAAGCAAGACCTGCTTCAATGGCCATTCGGACCGGTAATGGCCCAAAATGAACTCATTGTCCCTCAAGTAGTTCGGCAAACTGTGGTACTCAACCAGCTGATACTTCACCTTCTTCCACAGCCGCTTTCCTTTGCCTTCCTTTGACGAAGATGCCCGATTGTTCTCCATTGCTTCAGGTGCAAGTTTTGGATCTTCAAAATTTTCGACTTCGCTCCCCATTTTCTGTTCAACCCCAAATCATACAATGTCACACTTAACAGAAATGAAAAATTCTCCATTTGGTCGCCAGACAAAATTATAAAATACCAAAAAGTGAACCCAGATCCTAAAGCAATGATCTTTATCAAATCCAACGTAAAAAAAATCCAAATTTGCATCAATTTTTTTACTTTTGTAGTCAAAATTCAACACTTGCAGAGAGAATCCGCAAACCCATTAGTCCTAATCTCACTGTCCATTTTCTTTTGCCACATTTTCTTGGAAACCAAAGCCAAATTAAAGGCATGCAAATCCAATATTAACAATCTAATCACAATTAGTAAGTAATGGTGGGAAATCAAAGCATTTCAAGCAAAACCCAGATGAGAAAACATACCTAAAAATTGAAGACCCGCCGGCTGAGAACAACCAAAGCAGCCCCCAGACGGAGATCCCTCTTCTGTCCCAGATGGGGGTTTCGGAGTTCGTCCTTTTTATATATATTTGTGTAAACAACGGAGCGGTGATAATCAGAGAAAAGAGAGTTGTCCTTGTGAGAAAGTGCCAAAAAAAAATAATTGGATTATGAGAAGAACCCACGAGGGGAACGTGGACGTGGGTTATTAAAATAGAGATTTGGGAATTGAGGTGAGAGATTCGATTGGGGAGATGCGGAGATGCCGAGGAGGTCGATTGGGTCGCCAATTAATAAGTGTTACAAAGTTTGGCACGTCTTGTAGGAAAATGACTTGTCTCGTGATGAATGAAAATGAAGATATTTTATCACCGTGCTTTATGATTAAGTCAAGGCAGTCTTTCAGCGGTAAAAGTGTTCATCATCAACCGTCAATCTGTCATCTTCTAACTGACTTAAAATTGAGGTGTTCTTTTATTTTAGATATTGAATTTGAAGTTTAATATTATCAGGATTTGTATGTGTCATGTGATTCATAATTAACTTGTAACTCAATTAAATAAACGGTCTTGATTTTAATTTTTTATTTTTTGTAGAAAAGATATTTATAACATAACAGTTTTGATTATAAACAAAAAGTTTTCTAAATAGAACACGAAGTAAATTGATGAGGAACTCCTCCTCAATCTTAAGGAGTTAAGCTTTTCTCTTAAAGAATATGTACTATCTAAATATTTCTCTCTACTTGTAAGCCTTCATTGCAGTTTGAGTGAGTGTGATACTTATATAGGAATCAAACAGCCTGAGTTTGATACATACATACATATATATAGGGGAGGTCACGGTGCTGGAGGTGTCTGAAGAAGTTGAGTCAGGTTTCGACTTCGAGGCAACACTGGAAGAAGCCACTCCTACTGATCCAAGGCTCCCGGTGGAATTCTGTCTGCTACAGATAAGGTAATGTCATCGATGTTGGGACTAGTTCTGAGATGTAGTTTTACATTTAATTCTAAGACGATTTAATTGGCCTGGAAGGGGCCTGTTTCTTCTATAATTTGAAAATGTGCCCAAGTCATGGACTTGGGTTCTTGCACCTTTTCTTTGAACGAATTGATCTTTTACATGTTGATCGTATTTGATTAAGTAGTCCTACTTAGATCTTTAAGCCTGATAGAGTAGAATACTTCAAATTTCTCATCACTTGCTTCCACATTGTGAAACATAGTATAATCCTCCAATCTTTCTGAAGTAAGCTTACTTCAGAGTATGGAGTATTGAGGCGAAACACGGGTAAGTTTGTAGGCCCAAGACAAAGCTCGAAGCCCCCTAGATAACGTTGATTCTGAGAAATATCACTTCCCAAAATTAGTATCTATAAAGAGTTTCAGTGTGATCATTGGAGTACCACCTTACTCCGACACTAGGTACTAAGCCTATAAGGAATCATTTGTCACAATCTTGTTTTATTGCACTGATCAGACTAAGGTCAAACAATGGCAACCCTACCCTTGAGTCAGCCAGAGTGTTGTTGTGATGTGCATTTTGGTTTTCTGATTTTCAAGTCAATCCTGTCTAAGTCTAAACACTCTAGAACTCAACAAGGGGGCTCTACTATTCATCCTTGTCTAATCACTCAGTTATGTGAGCATGCTAGTGTTCAAAAGTGTCCTGGATGATTTGTGTCCTAGAACCACTAAGGATCTTGACATAAATATGATGAACCTGGGCAATGTAATGTGTGTTGTTGCTTAGGGTGATCCTAGACCAGTCCATCCACTAAATGCTTTCCAGGATAGAAAATAACATATCTTGAGTTCGAAATCAACTCCCTTAGAAAACAATTTTTTTATTTTAAGTCCTTGGTCAGTCAATTAGTGTCTTCACCACTTGTCAGTCACTCGTTCTCCACACTATCTATGAGTCAAACATCCATGAATCCTCTATTGTTTGTCCTCGAGCCGTCTCTGCAACCTACAAAACTTGTCCCTCAACGTCCCGTGGATCCATCTTCGGTGTCTTAGCTGCATCCTCTGGCCATTCAAGTGCCATTGCTGCTAAGCAATCTATGCTGTTAAAGGAAAAGGTGTGACCATCAATGTTCATCAGCATGTCTCTTCCACTCCTACCTCGAAGGGCAAACACATCAGATTTACTTATTCATCTGATGAAGATGAAGATGCAGAAGATTTTGGTAGTGGTCCAGGCATTGGAGATGCCCTATTGAAGATGTCATTATTGCTGGATCTCTTGTCGGCTCAGATGACTCGTCACAATCGAAGGAGTTTTAGGATTATGAGGGAATTCTTGTAGGGATTTTTAGTTTATTTGAGAGCAAGAGTTATAGGAGAGTTCCATTTTGTTAAATCTTAAACAGTGGTTGTTAAAGTTGAAACTCCATTTCCTTTTGGATTTTGTTGTAATTAATCTTGCTACTCTTAGTTTGGTTTTATCTTGAATCTCGTGACCCTTAAGCTTAAATTGTTGGATATTTATCTTTTTTACACCATTCATTTCTAGCCTCTTTATGATATTTTTGAGTTAAACTGGTTGCATTTTACCTTATTTTGTGTTAGTGTGCAGTTACATGTACTTTAGGATCAATTTGAAGGAAAAAGAAGACATGTACTTTAGGATCAATTTGAAGGCAAAAGAAGTAAAAACATGCCATTTTTGGGGTTGACCCTTATTCAAATGTGGAAAGAAGTTTAAGTGGCCTGTTTTAAAGCCCAAATAAAGAATCCAAGACAAATCTGGCTTGTTAGAAGACTAGGAGCAGAATGGGAAAGGAATTGGAATATCTAGCCTGATTTGGAGGAGCCAAATAAGGAAAAATGTTCAAAACTTTGCTTAATGGTTGAGATCACCTTGCAATCAGCTACAACCCCATTTAGCCTATAAATACTAGGTTTCAAATCACTTTTTCAAAAACCCCCTTGGGTTGTCCTAGAACTCTATCTCTTCTCTTTCTTTGGCCTTTCTTCCATAAACAAAACCCTATTTCCTTCACCATTCGCTGCCACGGAAGAAACCACGCAGTCGCACTGTTCTTGAAGAAGTTCAACATTAGAATTGCTTCAAGGGGGTTTCTTCTATGAATTTAATTTCACTCATGTTGTTCTTCATATTTATATATTCTGCAATCATGTTGTGTAATTAAGCTCATAGCTGGGGATTTCGATGTAGCCTTGCAAAACTATTCTATGTTATTAAGTTAAAGTATTCGATTCATCAATCTATTTTCTTGTTTCATTCACTGATTTTATAGCTTAATTTGTTTTTTATCTTAATGTTTGATCACCATTATGGTTTCTTACAGATTATTTGATCAAGGTTATAGTACACATCATGCTTAATCTTGGTAGACATGTGAATGAATGAAGAAACTGCTATGCATACATCTTACCATGTGATTTCTTTGATTCTTGGAAGTTTTCAAGGTCTTAATAGATTCTTATTTGGTAATTTAAGTTGAACATCACAACTAGGTTGCAGATTAGGAGTACTTGATCACAACCACACATCAAATGGATGATCATAAATAAGTAAAACAAACCCTAGTTGCGGATTGGAGAGTTGAATTCATTTTGACTTAAATTTCATGGAATTGGCTTGTAATGGTGAAATCGATATCCCTAGTTCCATTCCCATTATTTCTGAATCGACCTATCATTTATTTTTATCTTTCTTGCATTTTTAAGTTATTTTAGTTTGGAATTGAAAAATCTAAATTCAGGTTGCATTTTCATTGTTTAGTTAGGGTTCACATAAAGCTAGTAATTTGTAGAGGTCTAATTAGTCCATGTGGTTCGACACCTTTACTTGTGCCATTATACTATCCTTATTTTTGCACTTGAAAGGAACACAACAAAATTTTGGCGCCGTTGCCGAGGACTGATTTCAGTCCCCTATAATTGCTTGCTTTAGAAACCCTATCTATTTTTCTTTTCTTAGTTTAGATTTTTAATTTACATTTTAGGTTGTTTGATTTTAGGTCGTATACAGAAATGTACAGTGAATGTCGTTATGTCTAAAACTAGCCATCCTCTTCAATTCTGCCCAATGAGAGATGAGTTTCCTACGTTTGTCCGAGAGCACTCACACCGTATGTGTTTCTCTAACCAAGATCCATTGCAATCATTCTCAAACACATATAGCCCTGCTTGGAGGAACTTTGATCATGTCTTTTGGAACAGCATAGAAGCTCTAAATCAAGCATGTGCACCTCCATCACAACAGGAATCCTTTGACACTACTTTGGAGGACATTTTGAAGCTACTTGCTTAAAGCACTATACAATTTCAACAATCAACGAGTAGCATGATTCAAGAACACTCCACTGCACTTACCAAGTTAGAAATTCAACTGGGGTAGATTGGCCAAGCGTTAAATGAACATCAATCTGTGGTGATGATCAAGAAGAGGAGGATGAACAACCAAAGGAAGCTTGCAGTGCATATTTTCATAGTGAGGTTCCTGAGCTTTACGAAGATGAGAAACCTTACATTCTTCCCAAGCCATATATTCCACCAATTCCTTTTCCAGGGAGATTTGTCAAACAAAAGCATGATGAGTCACCCATAGATGTGCTTGGTGAAAACTATTGCGACATAGTGTTTGAAGCTCTTCCTCTATCCTCTAATTTAATTGAATATTTTTCAAAATCTATGCCGAATTCTCCATGTTGTTTTACATCTTTTCAGGTGCCATATTTGGAGTCTTTGGAAGATGATTTGCTGCCATTTCAAGAGGGAAATAATTGAAGTTCGATAACGAGACCTTACTGCCATCTCAAACAAAGGAAGAGGATATGGTCTTGCATTTTATTCACAGGGAGAGACAAAAACACCATCACAATCAAGTCCTTGTGGAAATTTAACCTTGTGGAATTAACGCACCATATTCAAAGGCCCTTGAAAGAAACCACTTCTTCCGACCAAGGTTCGGAGGTACCTTGACTTCCTGCCACCCTAGGCGTTTATCCATCATACCCATCGCGTCTTGCCTAGACGTTAAATAAAGCACTTGCTAGGATGCAACCTAGATGGGTTTGTATTCTTTCCTTTTATTTTGTGTCTTTTAGTTTTTGTCTTATTTCATTTCATGCATACTCTACCTTGTTGCATTGTTGGATTCCATTCATTTTTTTTACGCATCGAGGACAATGCTTAGTTTAGGTTTGGGGGTGTGGGATTGAAAGTTTTCGTTTGTTTTTAGTTTTGGTTAAGTTTGCTTTTGCTTACTAATGTGAATGTATACGAGGGCTATGTTTACAAACAAAACTACAGTGTTGTCATGAAAAAGTTTCGTATCTTATTTTCTTATACAAAGATGTTACTCTTGGAATTATGATGGTAATAGTACCATGCTCAAATTCTGGAAGAAGAATAGTGGAGACTACCCTAGTGAGTTATTTTGAGCCTATTTGCTTCTTTGAGAGGGTTTAAAGTGTTTCTATTCCTATCTTTTTCTTTTAGACTTACTTCAAATGATCTCAGTATTTCTCTTTGATTGAATGCTAAGAATAATCTTATGTTGCAGATACCATGTGTTTATCCTATGAATGAACTCATTGAGACGATGTTAGGCTATGCATGTTTTAACCACTAAAAGTCTTAATTCCCATCTTTTTGTGTGCTCCATTCACCCTTGTTGCAGCCAAACACTTTTAACCTAGTTCTTTCATCACCCTCACCAAACTCTACCCATCTTAGCCCATTACAACCATACCTTATAGTTTGGGAATACTAAAGTGATGAAAACACAGATAGATTGAGCTTTAGATCAAGAATGTGGCGTGTATCAAGGTAACATGTGCTGGAATTGCAAAACAAGAAAGAAAAAGTTTCAAAAAAAAAAAAAAAAAAAAAAAGAGACGAAAAGAAATAAAAAAATGAATAAAAAAGATACAATTTCCAAATCCTTCACTATCACATGCATGGTCTTGGACGCCAATAACAAATAACAAAGACCAATGCAAGTGAAGAGCCTGCTTATTTCATAAAAAAGACACTTTGGTATGTCCCAAGCTCTAGTATTTCCTATCATTTCCTTCATAGCCCATAGCCTAAGCCTTACATTACAACCTTGTGAAAGACCTAGCTGATCTTTAGGAATGTATTCATAGGTGCTGGTAAGTACGTGTACTATCCATATTCTTAGTATTTGATTCATTTCATGAGATCTGTTCAGAAATTGTGCCTTTATTTCATATTTCATATGTGAGAATTTTTTAATCCCTTTTACATAATTTCACTCACATGTGTTTGTGGAGAGACTACACTTTAGGATATGAATGAAAATTTGAGTGATATTTGTGGGGACTAGAGTTAAGGCGAATTCTATCTTTGGCATTTGAGTATGGTGTTTTTGAAGTCATGAGTCATGGAGTAATATTTTTTACACTCTACATATGATATGATTCTTTGAAGTGGTAGACTTTTGGTTTGAATGTATGACTAAGCTTTCATTGGTTCTTATTAGTTTGTTTCATGTATGCTTTAACTAATTTGTTTGCAGAGTCTGTAGATGTTTGTGGGCATCATCACTGTAAACCTTCAGGAGACATAACTCCTCCGACTAGGGACACCTAGAGGTTTAGAGGCTTGTTGCACATGCTCAGTGCAATCGTTTAGCCAACAAAACTGGTATAGTTATATTTTTGCTCGAGGAATAGCAAAAACCAGGTTTGGGGGTATTTGATAACTCATATATTTCATGCATTTATACCATCTATTTCTAGCCTCTTTGTGATGTTTTGAGTTAAATTGGTTGCATTTTACCTTATTTTGTGTTAGTGTGCAGTTACATGTACTTTAGGATCAATTTGAAGGCAAAATAAGTGAAAACATGCCATTTTGGGGGTTGACCCTTATTCAAACGTGGAAAGAAGTTTAGTGGCCTGTTTTAAAGCCCAAATAAAGAATCCAAGACGAATCTGGCTTGTTAGAAGACCAGGAGCAAAATGGGAAAGGAATTGGAATATCGAGCTTGATTTGGAGGAGCCAAATAAGGAAAAACGTTCAAAACTTTGGCTTAATGGTGGAGATCACCTTGCAATCAGCTACAGCCTCATTTAGCCTATAAATAATAGGGTTTCAGATCACTTTTTCAAAAGCCCCCTTGGGGTCGCTCAGAGCTCTCTCTCTTTTCTTTCTTTGGCCTTTCTTCCAGAAACAAAACCCTATTTTCCTTCACCATCCGCTGCCACAAAAGAAACCACGCAGCAGCGCTGTTCTTGGAAAAGTTCAACATCAGAATTGCTTCAAGGGGGTTTCTTCTATGCATTTAATTCAACTCATGTTGTTCTTCATATTTATATATTCTGTAATCATGTTGTGTAATTAAGTTCATAGCTGGGGATTTCGATGTAGCCTTGCACAACTAGTCTATGTTATTAAGTTAAAGAATTCGATTCATCAATCTGTTTTCTTGTTTCATTCACTGATTTTATAGTTTAATTTGTTTGTTTATCTTAATGTTTGATCACCATTATGGTTTCTTAGAGATTATTTGATCAAGGTTATAATACACATCATGCTTAATCTTGGTAGACATGTGAATGAATGAAGAAACTGCTATGCATACATCCTGCCATGTGATTTCTTTGGTTCTTGGAAGTTTTCGAGGTCTTACTGGATTCTTATCTGGTAATCTAAGTTGAACATCACAACTAGGTTGCAGATTAGGAGTACTTGATCATAACCACACATCAAATGGATGATCATAAATAACCTTAGTTGCAGATTGGAGAGTTAAATGCGTTTTGACTTAATTTTCATGGAATTGGCTTGTAACGGTGAAATCGGTATCCCTAGTTCCATTCCCATTATTTCTGAATCGACCTATCATTTATTTTTATCTTTCTTGCATTTTTAAGTTATTTTAGTTTTCAATTGAAAAATCTATATTCAGTTTGCATTTTCATTGTTTAGTTAGGGTTCACATAAAACTAGTAATTTGTAGAGGTTTAATTAGTCCATGTGGTTCGACACCCTTACTTATGCCATTATACTATCCTTATTTTTGCACTTGAAAAGAGCACAACAACTGTTTTGGTTTTCCTAGATGCATTGACCCTTCTTTGTTCTTGTTATGCTTCATTGTTTATTCCTTCATTGTTCTTCCTTTGTCTTACCATGACAAAATGCGGGAGAAAAAAAAATATAAGTGTTTTAAATGTAGGACTGGAATAACCTATGTTGTTCATGCAATGGTGTCATTTTTAAGATGAGCTTATGTTATAATAACCCATGATGAATTTCACTTGTCTCTTGTTGAGAAATGTATGTTTGTTGCAGGAGTTGTTACTTGCTCTTCTCTTGTCACTGCATGATTTCTTGGGTGTGGTGAAGTGTGAATTTAGTTATAGGTTTGGGGTTATTTTGTCAAGCAATGCCAAATGGGGAGATTGTTAAGTACTAGGTTTATTGTTTGACTTCTCTTGTCAAAATTTGTAAATGCTACCACACATGCTCATAATTTAGAGTTAGAGTACAATGTTGATCTGGGATTACTATTGGGATTGAACTTGTCAAAGCACTAGCCTTCTTCACTGCAAAAGGTTTGAACTATACATTTGCATATGCATATCAAGCTTATTTTTCCAGATTCCTTTTGTTTAGTGTAGTTGTCCAGTCAGAAATTCCTTTTGTTGTCCAGCTGTCTAGACACGTAAATTAAGACAGCCCACATGGGCCATCTAACATATTTTTCCGTGCATGGATCTCTCACCCTTGATTTGAAAAGGTTTCTTTGGTTTGTGACACGTGTTCCCTGGTTCCTCTTGTCTGAAACATCAAACTCTTCCATTAAAAGAGGTACCAAGGTTTCGTTTGGTATTCGACTAAGCTATTTACATTTCAAGAGAAAGAGTGCATTTAGCCTATAACTAGCTCTTAAGCTTCCAAATTGAAACCCTAGCCACAAAACCATCTCATGCACAAACACCCAATCACTGCATATTAGGGTTGCATTGTTTTCATGGTTTTACATTAAGTTGTGTTCTATACCTTAAGTTTCACATCCTTCATAGACCAAGCTTTTGGATTCAAGTTAGATTCTTCCGTCAACTGTTTGACTGGAGAATCTAACTAGTCATTTGAATTCAGATTTTATAAGCATATCATAAAATCATTATCATATCATTGATCGTGCTGATCTCGGTGCGACAAGGTGATGAGCTCAAGAAGAGCTACCACTTCGTGAAGACCGAATGAGTCCATTTGGTGTAAGGCAAGGTTGCACAAAGGTAAAGCTACTATGTAGATAGGGATTTAGGAATTGAGTTTGTGTGGTCTTTGTATGAACCTTTGTTTACACTAGTGGATTGGACTCAGTGGAGAGTCCCCGGTTTCTTAACCCAGAGGTGGGTTTTTCCAGCCAAAAGCTTCCTTGTGTTCAATACTTTACAAAGTTCCTTTATGACCAAATAACCATTGTTAGAGGTAAACATTGTAGGGTTTGCTAGTATTGACACTTTGTTAACCAAGTAAACATAACTCAAGAATTAAGGCTAAAACATAACTGAAGATCACACTACATTGTTTTAGCATTATAAGTTTGCTTGGTTTATATACTTGTGAGCACCTAATAATCTGTACTTAGTTGACTAGCACGTTTGATTAGTCAATATAGTTGGTTTCGAAGTTTTTTATTGTAAGGTATTCTGTCTGGTTGGTCAAAATTTATGTTGGAACACTATTTTATTTCATTCGGAACTACATTTTGATATAGAGAGAGTAGATAGATAACACTAATTATGCTTTTGGAGAAGGAGTTGAAGATGGCGAGCTATAGTGTGAAAATTCAACACAATTCACCCAAATTTGCGCACTCTTTACCAAAGCCTCGGACTTGGCTAGTTTGGAAAGAGGTGTTGAAAGAACGTCAAACGCTAATACATGGTAACGATATTGATCCATTCCTACAAGTTGAATGCAATAATGGTGGGTGTCATTGACATGCCAACAATTCAGTATCATCATATATTTCTTTTCCACACTTAGCTGCAGTTCTGTTTTTGCATGGATGAAGTGTGATACCTATTATTGCATGTCCTCACAAAACCACCATGGCACCATCTCACAACTACAAATTAAAATCAAGATTGCAGCAAAAAGTTTGAAAATTGTTGGAACTTGCCATCTTTTATAAATGAGTTGTTCTTTTATTTATTTATTTGTTTTTTTTTTTTTTTTTTTGGTTGCTAAAGGAAGATGGTGAAGTACAAATAATAAGATTGCCGTTTTAGGCCAAGTGTTATTAATGACGTGAAACATAATCACAAGGCTTAATTGGATTAATAGTCCCTGTGATGATAGTGTAGTTGGAAGATAACCCATGTGGTAAAAAAATTAGGATTTAAGCCCATGTGGTAAAGTTTATTAGGATTTATGCTGAAAATTGAAAATTTTGTCAACTTTCTGTTAATTATTAGCACGTGAGCTAGCCCCACGCGTTAACAATTAATGGAGAGGTCCGTTTTAGCCTAATATGTGTATGGAGAGTTCTGTTTTAGCCTAATATGTGCAGCTCACATGCTAATAATTAACAAAAACTTGACAGAATTTTTAATTTAGTGCATAAATCCTAATAGACTTTACCACATGGGCTTAAATCCTAGTTTTTTTTTACTACAGGGGCTATCTTCCAACTACCCTATCACCATGAGACTATTACTCCAATTAGGCCTAATTACAATATAAGGTAACATAATTTGCATCACAATTCTAAAAGGAACAATATATTAATTCATTATCTTTTATTTTAAATTTAATGATGCAACTGGCGCTGTTGCATTCCGTCAATTTTATTAATTAATATTAATAACGATGGGCTAATTTGGTATTGTTGTGCTTAAAAAAAAAAAAAAAAAACAGTTTCTAATTTGTTATGAGAATAAACAGCTGTAAAATAAAGTTGTTGAGTGTTTGGTAAACTTTTTTTATTTTTTATAAAAGTGTTTTTAATTAAAAAAGGCAGTGTCTGAGTGCTTAGTAAATTTTTATATAAATTGCTTTGAATATATTAAATAACTAAAAATGATATAATATTTAATGTGATATAATAATTGTCAAAGACAAAAATGTAAGAGCAAGGATTGTAATTTTGTAAAACATGTGATGATATACTTGCCATTTGAAAATATCATTAAATGAGCACTAATTACTTTACCTTGAAAAAAAACACTTTTTATAGAAATATGGTAGACTCTACTTCTGTTTTTTCTATGCTTTTCTACTATCATTGACAACAATTTAAAAAAAAAAAAAACACTTTTTGTATGTTTTACCAAACACATTTAATAATCTAGATTTTTTTTAATAAGCTCCTTTTAATATAATCACCACAATCCCAAACCAAGCCTATGTCATCCACTTTTTATTTGTATGCATTGCACAAAGTATGAATTCTACGTGGGAGACTAAAAACATTGCCTACTAGTCTAAATAATCTCGAGCCTCTTCCTATTATTGCTTATTGGTTAGGATAGATGTCCTAATATGCATGTCTGACTTCTTAATTAGAAATTGCGGAAAAAATAATCATATTTCAATTGAACAAATTGATATATGATTGGTATTGGTTATGATAGATGTTTTAGCTAATTTATAAATTGTATACCATGTCCAAATCTCGTAAATGATGAGTTCAGAATTAATTTATTTCTCTTTATTTTGGTGTGTATATATATTTGTGGATTTTTATCATAAATGGTCCCTAACATTGGCTTAACTCATCATTTTGGTCCCGGACATTTGAAATCAATAAATTTAATCCCTGACATTATGGATAACCTGCAACAAGAAAATAAAGATGCTTGGGGACTGGTTACATGCTAAACCAGCATATAATTGGAGTAGGTCACATTTTAGGACATGTTACAAATGTGACATCTTGCTTAACAACTTGTGTGAGGCCTTCAATGCATAAATTGTCAAGGCAAGGGACAAGCCAATTTTGACAATGTTGCAAATCCCGCTCCGACTAGAGCACCCAGGCCCGTTCCCCCAATGAAAGACATGAAACGAGTTCCCCGCAAAGCATTTTTTCTTTCATCCTCGGAGAAAGAACCTGACAGTGAGGATGGCAAATAGAAGAGTCGATGCCTTGAAATGGAAAGGATTTGTGGGGCCAAGAATTGAGAAAATTATTGAAAAATTCAAGTATGAGAGTGGGCATTGCATTTCATATCTAGTTGGAGATATGAAATATCAAGTCTCACACCTTTATGGAAGAAAGGTTGCAGTTGACTTGGGTGCTAAAACTTGTTCTTGCAGGAGATAGGATCTTTGTGGAATCCAATGTCCTCATGCTATTGCCTGTATTTTGAGGAAGGGACAAGATGTTACCTTGTATGTTGTTGATTGTTACAAGCAAGCAACATACCTAAGGGCTTATGCATCTGTTATTTCACCATTGCCTAGCCAAGATCAATGGGACAAGCCTAGTAATGAGACCACCAAAATTGATCCTCCCATTTACAAGAAGCAAACTGGAAGACCAAAGAAAAGAGGTCTAAACATCATAGTGAAGAGCCCCCAGTTACAAGTCATGAAGGGAAGAAGTTGAAAAGATGGATTTATACCAAGCCATATGCATGTAGGTCATGTGGACAAGAAGGCTATACTTCCAAGATATGTGGAAAGCAACAAAATCAAGCATCTACTAGTCAATCCACTCAAGGAGTAACTCAATCTTCTAACAACAAGCCTACATCAACTCAAACAAGACAGATATGTGTGAAGTTTGAAGAGTAGAAATCTTTGTATTTTTTTTAATTGTAATAAGGTATGTGGAAGATGCGGAAGGTGTGGCCTAATTCATTTTTATTTTCAATTTTTTTAATGTGAAGTTGTGTATTGATATCTTGAGTATGTATGTAGGAAGAGGGCAGCAGAGTGGTTAGAGGAAGAGCCATGGGAAAAGGTACATGCAAAGAAAGAGGCATGGTTTCAAGCTCACAAGCCACCATTCCATCAATTTAACATGTTCAGTCAACCCAAGGATTTGGTGCAAAGAGAGGAAAGCCATGCAAGCCTTGAAGGATTTGGTGAAAATTTGGCAGCTTAGTTGTGTTTTTAAAGTCTTGGGTAAAGTACAAAAAACTATCTCAATTATTGGTGTCACGACACTTTCACACCTCATCTTTTGAAATTGACAATGTCATACCTCATCTTACGAATTTGTGCTAATGTTATACGTTCCGTTAGCCTGCCGTTAATTTGTCAGTTAAATGTTAACGTGGCCAGAGACGGGACCCACTTACTAATCCAACTGGATTAAAAAATAATAAAATATATTTTTAATAATTAAATATTCAAAAATTTAAAAATTAAAAACTAAAAAAAAATTAAAAATAGCCTAAGGATCTGGCCTTCCCTTTCCTTCATCCGCACCAACCCTTTTCCTTCTTCTCTTCGACAGCCACCAAAACCCTTCCCCGTCCCCCCAACCTTCCTCCACCACCCTTTCTTTCTGGGGCGGAATCCCTCCCGCGAGTTTGTTGCTGTTGGCCCGACACCGAATCAGCGACGAGCAATTTCTGATCTCCGGCGGAATTTCAGCAGAGAAGTTGTTAGATAGCAACAGTAGTTTCATGAGATTCTAGAGATTGAAGAGCCCTCCGGGAATCGGCCCTGTCAAGCCGTTATGCGACAAATCAATGGCCTCGAGATTCACACATTTGGAAATCGATGACGGAACGTTTCCTTCGAGCTTGTTCTGCCACAAGAAGAGAAGAGAAAGATTCGACAAGTTTCCGAACTCCACTGGTATCGAACCGGAGATCTGGTTATTGTCGAGCTTGTTGAGCTGGTTGTCGTAAAGAACCAGCCATTTCAACCTAGTAAGGTTGCCGATTTGGGTTGGGATTTTGCCTTCCAATCGATTCGCGCTAAGGTGTGAAGTTGCTCGAGCTTCGACAACGAGGAAGGTTGGGGGACGGGGAAGGGTTTGATGGCTGTTGAAGAGAAGAAGAAAAAAGGTTATGCGGGTGGAGTAAAGGGAAGGCCAGATCCCTTAGGCCATTTTTTATTTTTTTAGTTTTTTAATTTTTAATTTTTTTTTAATCCAGTTAGATTAGTGAGTGGGTCTCGTCTCTGGCCACGTCAGCATTTAATAGAGAAATTAACAGAAAAACTGACGGAGGTCTGACATTGGCACAAATTCGTAAGATAAGGTATGACATTGTCAATTGTAAAAGATGAGGTATGAAAGTGTTGTGACACCAATAGTTGAGGTAGTTTTTTGTACTTTAACCTAAAGTCTTTGATAACTATCTAAATATTTAAGGTTTTCTGTTTTTGCATTCGAAAACATGAGATGTTATTGTTGTTTAATGCTTTTGGAATTGAATGGGTATACTGTTATGAACAATGGTTATTTCTTTTGGAACGATATGCTATTGACAATGAAATATGCAAATTAATAGATTTTGTTTCTTATGCGTTTGAACATATGTCATTTGGGAATGTTATATTTCTTTTGGAATGATATGCTATCAGCATTTTGCCCAAAACCATTTACTAAAATGACTGGGCATTTTTTTTAAGTGGGAAAAATGCCTCATTTTAACTTTTCGAAAGGAAACAATCACAAATGTTTGCTGCCGAATTCAGCAAGAAAGGGAAAAAGTCAAGTCAGCACGTGAATCAACAAATGTTTGCTGCCAAATTCAACAAGTGAGGTGATTGGATGAAAATGCCCTCTCTTAAAGGGTCACGTGAGACAGCACGTGCATATTTAACGAAGGATTTAACGGATTATTGACAAAAAGACCACATTGATGTGTGGCACCGAATGTTATGGACTAAATTTATTGATTTAGAATGTTAGAGACCAAAATGATGAGTTAAGTCAATATCAGGAACCATTTGTATATAAAGAAAAAATTGAACACAAAATTGCGCCAAAAAAGTCTGAGTTTTTAAAGCATTAGAGCATCTCCAAAGGAGATGTCAAATTTTAAACATAAATTTTTAATTTGACGGCCTATGTGGCATTTTGACATCTTTCAAAATTTTGCTCTCCACCTGGTATGTCAAATTAAATATTATTTTACACTATTTTTTTTCTTTTATTTATTAAACTATTATTTAGTACCCTTTTTGACATCTTTCAAAACCCCCGAATTTCTTCATTTCACACCTTCAGCCATGGAAGCTCTGCAAGCTTCCCTCCAGCAAGTCCCTCACACCCAATTCAAACCCGACGCTGATAAAATCAAATGCAACCTCACCAAGAAAGGCTTCTCTCCAGCAAGTCCCTCACACCCAATTCGACCCCGACACTGATACAATCAAATGCAACTTGCAGAACGGGGTCGACAACGTCTCTAGGAGATGCCCGACTGTTTCTCTGGTGAAGGCCGTCGTCCAATCGATGTCCATTGAGCCAAGTTGATGTCCCACTGCTTCTCTAGAAACCGTGCCGAATTGAGATCCATTGAACCAAGTCGATGCCCAAGCCCAAATTCATGTCAAACTGATGGATCTCTGGCAGCTGGGAAGATGGGGAACGAAGCGACGACGTAGTTTGCAGTGGGGCTGCTGCTTTCTGGTTGATCTGCAGGGATCTGGATTGTCAAGATCCGAAGAGGATCTTAACCCTTCTTCATTTGCCTTCAGTTTCAGCGTTTCTCATAAAAAAAAATTAATAAAAAAATATTTGAAGCTGCTGTCAAATTTGACAGCAACCTCTTTGCTGCCAATCCATGTCAGCGCCACATAAGAATTGGCATTTCGGTTGGAGAATATTAGTGTAGTCTTTTATTACTATTATAACTTATGTGGACATTTTGACATCTCCTTTAAAGATGCTCTTAGGAAGTCGTAAGTTGGACCACAATAGCCATGGACTCATTTGCCAATCCAAAAATAAACATTGAAAAGCTAAATGAGTATGGACTCATTTGCCAATCCAAAAATAAACATTGAAAAGCTAAATGAGTATGGACTCATTTGCCATACCGAATAAAGCCCAATATTGAACATGGACCAAACAAAGCACAAAAATAAACATGACCAAAGAAAATCCTATAATAATCTTAATAACCAAGTATAACATTGTAATTTTCACTAACACATTTTCTCTAATGGGAGAGGAGAGAGTTCAAATTTGAAACGCATGCAGTGCATTGAAGAGTAATGCCTTATTTACTAAGTTAATGCACAACTTAAAATGGAGCAATATAGTAATTTTCACTAAATGAAGTTATTAGTTATGTTATAAACTGTTAATCTCAACTATATTTTTAAATAAAGGGAGCTCCAATTGAGAGAGACGAGAGAAATATGCAGTTTGGTGGTGGAAGGAAGGGTGCATGGTGCATGCATGGTTTTTCATGTTGCAGTGGGAGCAAATAGTGGTGGGACAAGCAGTTTGGTGCAACCTCATTAGGGTGGTTGGTTGCTTTTTCACCCTCCCAAACACCTTGACCCTGTAAGATTATGGTACGTTGACCAAAAAAGATTGTTAATTAAGGATTAGCCTAACTTGTTTCGTTTGGTAAGGGCATTGACATGTTTGGGGAGAATGGTCAAGCAATGAAATCAGTTACAATCTCACTCAGACCCCAAATATATGCTCTAATTAAGATCAAATTGAAAAACAAATTCTTCCATATTTTCTCCACGGCGTTAAAGATCCAATGGGGTCCCTTGGCCCCCATGGTCCCTATCTCCCTCCCTGTAGATCCCAACCAAGTGGCTTTGCAGATCTAACACGTCTGCTCCCATATTATTAATTTTTGCTTTTCTTGCAGTTTGGCGGTCAACCATAATCTATAATCTTATATTATATAAGCAGCAACCCAACACCCTTCTCCCTCTCATTTCTCTGCACCCCAAATCTTTGGTTCCGAAATTTCCAGCTTCCATTTTTTGTTTTTTTTTGGTTTTAAAGGTTTCTTGGTATTGGACGTAAGATCGAGGTGCTTTGTGTTTGTCAGTTTGTCAGTTTGTCACATCCCTTCTGAGTTTTGATTCTTGACGTGCTTTGGCGAACTTGAAATAGTCAGATTTCATTTACCATTAGCAACTGCTGGGTCTGCAGCTGGGTGTCCAGAGTCCCAAAACCCCAAACTCCACGTCACCTCTGTCACCAACAAAACCCACCACCCTATTCGTTTTAGAGTTAAACCATCACAATTTCACCAAAAGGGTTCCATCCAGTTGATATTTTGAGTATTTGAGGAGATCGATATATATCACCGGCCATTGACATGGGAAATTGTCAGGCGGCGGAGGCAGCGACGGTGGTGATTCAGCACCCGGCCAACAAGATCGAGAGGATTTACTGGTCTGTGGGCGCTCATGAGGTCATGACTTCCAACCCTGGTCACTACGTGGCTCTTGTCGTCAACTCTCCCACTATGAAGTCTGAGACCGGAGCTCCAGTGAAGCAGCTCCAGCTTCTCAGACCAGACGACACTTTACTCATTGGACAGGTTTATCGCCTCATCAGTTTTGAAGGTCAAGTTTCTAATTTCGTTTTTCAGTTTTCCAGCAACGAGTTTTAATCAATTAGGCTTTCCTTTGTTTAAAGAACAACGCTTTTCCGTTAGATTATGTAAATGTTACATCCGATTCACAGTATGACAATATAAACGTTTTTCTAGCAAAGAAACTCACCATATGACAATTTAAACATTTAAAATATTAGGTCTCTTTTGTTATATATGCACAGATGTGTTGAAGGAGTTTGCTGCCAAGAAGTCTGTGAAGCTGGGAAAGTTGCTGAAGGATAGAGGTGGGCTTGGTGTGGAAATGAAAATGAAGGACTTGGCGGTTCAGAATTTGAAGTCCGGGAACAACAATTCCATCAAGGTAAGTATAAAATTATTTGACCCTAAAGACCCTTCATTAAACCATCCTGGCATCAATCATAGTTGAATCATATGAACTCATTAGGCTAATTTGGTCATTCAAAATTGACGTGATAACTCCATGATATGAAACTCGGATTATCAAGTACTTTGTAGACTTTGTCTTTTGTTATTCAGTAGTGCGGGAATACGTATTTATGAATGTGTGTCAGGCATTTTTGCTTTTGTCTGTCACTTCAATTTATTAGAGCATCTTTAGCAGTTTTGTTAAAGTTTTGTTAGTTTATAAAATAAACAACATCAAAAAAACAATTTTAGCAAATTTTGGGTAAATCTTTTCTTTTTGTTAGACACTTTACCTAGGATAAAAAAATTAGATATTCTTGGAACACTATCCAATATTCTAAATGTTACAATATAAGTGGTTAAGTTTTTTTTTTTTTTTTCAATTATCCCACCACCACTGCTTGTATAATGATATTTACTGTACCGAATTGTGTACCGTCATACTAAAAAATCTCTTTAGGATGATATATATATATGTAAGAATCTCACCCGCTCAGGAGTGCCCATTAAAAATGGTAAGATGCAGCACCACAGTAGTATAAGCATGATTTGGAGACGAATCCCTTAACTGTTATATGAAAAGAGAACTTGTAAATACTATTGAATAATTAGTACTTTAACTGTTACATGAAGGAAAAAAAACCTCATACATAATATTGTATAATTATTAATTAGTTACGAGATGTCACGGTAATATTCTACTCAGGTATGCATGGCACAAATAAGTTTCCGCAACCACCGAAAGTGAGGGGTTATGTGCGGAGGGAAGAAGAGAATAGGATAGGGCTAGGCCTATCCTCACATTTTTTTGCAGCCCTTCCCCAATAAACATCTTTCATTATTCTTCTTTACAACCCTTCTCCTATTAGTCAATAATACAAAACACATTATAAACTATCTCCTATTTAAAATTTCAATTCCCATATTTGATTCCATACCAAGTAGGCCTGGTAAACGGGTCGTATTTGTCGTGTTTATGTCGTTTTCGTGTAACACCTGTTATCTTAAAGGGTCTTGTCATGTCACACCCGTTATCTTAACGGGTCCTTAACAGGTGAGGTCACTTTATCTGACCGGTTATGATCCGTTAAGAAAAATATATTTTTTGAATGTTTGCAAACATGCCCCAACCCAGAAACTCCAGAATCTTCAAAATCAGAAAACCCCAAAAACCCTGAACCTAGAAAATCCCCAGCCATTAGTTTTAATTTTAACAAAAAACCCAAATCACTAGTTTTTGAAAAAAAAAACACAGAATACCCAAAAATACAAAATTCATACCTTTAGCGTGTGCTTGCCTGTGTGTGGTTTTCTTGTGGCTGCCGGAGTTGAGTTGAAGGAAGTGAACAGAGGATGCGAGAGAGATACGGATTAAGGAGATGACGCGGGATTAAGTCTGGACTGGAAAAATCAGAGTGAATGAGAGAGAAGAGAATCATAGCCTCCAACCTAATGCACAATGGACGGTTGAGATTAAATCTCAACCGATCCAATGGTCACCAATTTTTTAAATTTAATTTAATATATACTTATATATATATAATTATTATAGTTTTTAGGGGTATAAAATAGTTAAATTAATATATATATATATATAAGTATTATAGTATTTTTTTAGGATTATAAAATTATAAAATTAATATTTTGCTTATCGGCTTACACGATAACGATCCGATTCGTTATTGGGTCGATCTGAACAACTGTTAATTTCATGTCATGTCGTGTCGGATTATCGGTCCGTGTTAGGAATTGTCAGGCTTAATTCCAACACTAAATTAATATTTATTTATTGGACATAAAATCAATAACCTTTAACATTTTGATTAAAAAAAAAAATCTCTTAACATTAAACCCGTTCACTTTTAATTAAAACAAAAAACTTTTCTGGTCTTTCACAATCAACCCAGGAGCAAGAGTCCAAGACTAAAAAGCTATTATTCTTCTCATTTCTTGAAATTTCATACCTATTTTCATATAAAATTCAGATTAATTCAACAAAAACAATACTATTTGTAAAATCTATCTTACTTTCTATAATTTTTTTTATTGTTTCTCGTCTTACATCTTACTTAAGTGTTATAGTTTGGACCTTTTGATCACTTCTTCTTATTAAATTTAATAGTATAGATAATGAGGTTATCATGCAACAGTTTCAAAATATGAAAATTCGTGAGAGACAATTATGATTATTGAAAATATAAAATATTATAGATGCATGTGTTATTATGGTGTTTTGGTTAGTAGTTGTGTAACTGTTATTCGTCATATTTTTTTGCATTTGTGAAAGGCCCTTCCTCACATGAAATTCTGGCTCCACCACTGATTATGTATTGGGTAAATGTCTGAACTGTAAAACATTTTTGGCCCCATTTTGCCAAACTCTACCATCTAATTAATATATATATATATATATATATATAGTTGAATAAAGAGTCGAACATATATATTTATTTGTTGAACTTTCGGGCCCCATTTTTTCTAACTCTACCATCCAATTCATACTCATGTATATTGAGTTGAATAAAGAGTCGAACGTATATATTTAGATAGAAATGATAAAATATATTTTGAGAATTTAAATTTATAGGGTCAAATACAAGGTCGAACGCATGAGCATTTTGGTTTGGAAAATGGTTAAAGAGTTGTTTACCTTTCGGTTTGACAATAAAAAACATGTTTATAACTCATTGAAAGGTTTGTCATCTGATGTGATTCCCCTTGCATATTTGCGCAATTGACTTGATTTAGCTCATCTAAAATTATACGGCTGCAAAACATAAGTGAGTTGTGAAAGAAAGTAAAACTCTTTCATGTATTTTAATCGTTGTTGCATAACATACGTCCATGGTTAGGATCTCATCCATTTGTTGGAATTTTGCGTTGCCATATTTGACAATAAGCAATGGTGGCCACTATGTACGATCCACTCCCCGAGTACATTCATTTTATTTTCATGAATACTCATGCTTATTTCTAGTATTTAAATAGAATAAGTCAATGAAAATTTAAAAAAGGAACAAAAATATATAAGATATGCAGAAGAATTAAAAGTGTATGCAAAAATAATTTTCTGTGTGCAAAATTTATAGTAACTGGCATGGCTTATGTCATCATTCCATAAGTCTTCCATTCCAATGGTTCATGGGGATGCATTTACCCCTTTATTCAAGGAATGTCAGATTTATGATGACAGTGGAAAGGTATCACTTTACGATTTGCAAAATGATACACTTCTTTTCTAGCAAATATTTGGTGGGGGTTCAGAGATTTCATTTTCCTCTACCAATATCATAACTGATAGAAGTAGTTCAACTCCTAACCAAATGATTAAGTTATGTTTTTCTTAGAAGACGTGTAGTTAATGCATGACTACTTAGGCTTAATCTGGTAAACAACCTTAGTTAGGTATGCTTAATTAAACTTATAATCTAATAGAAAAGATATCGATGCATGGTTTTAAAATACTTATTAATTTCTTCAGATGGAGAGTGTGGGAAGCAACCGTGGCAGCAAAAGCACTAACAACGGCAGAAGCTACAGAAGAGTGTGGGAAAGAACCATGGTGGTGGAGGTGCTGGGGAGCAGTGGAGGCCTGCCTTGCAAAGCATTGCAGAGGTTGGAACTTGAAATATTATGCATGAAGCACCACCACCCTATGATCTCATCAGAACCCTTGATTTCTCTGTCGTTCTCTCCCACCAATAAAAACAAGCAGAAGCAGCTACTCCTTTCGCTCTCTCCAATACCTTCATATTCTCTTTTCTCTTTTAGACTGACAGATTCCACTATTGTACGTCCTTGCTCACTAGCCATGACCTATAGCTTTTCCAGAGTTTAGAATCTTTAGATGTCATGCATAACTCATTGAACTTGGACACGGTCGTACGTATACCACCCTTGCAGATTAGGTTAAACCTTTAAATTGTTGTAATTAACTGCAAACTGTATTGCCCAAGGGGAACTTAGTTCCGTTTTATGAGGCTAATCAATTTCACCTTCTTTTGTATTTATCAAACAATGAATGCGTAGCTTAGTATCAATGCCATGAACCTGTTCGGTAACCCTTAATTTTATTTTCTAGTTTTTAGTTTTTATTTTTGTGTTAGAGATAAAGATGATAAATACATGAAAGAAATGAGATACAAAAAAGTTGAAGAAGGAATATAGAAGAACGGTATAAAGAAAGATGCACAAACTGAAAATAAAAAGGCTTATTATATTAACACCTCACAAATAGTTGAATAAACCCCACATATTTAATACGCATAACATTTGCTTTTTCACTAAAAAATTATCTTAATACAACCCTACATACTTTCACATAATACCCCCACACCCCACATTCTCAATATATACCTTATATTTTGTACATACACCCCACATCTTCTATACACCCTACATTTCTCAATATACACCTTATATTCCTCCACAACAACACATCCGCAACTGCAAGATTAATGCGATTAATTACTAATCTATGATCTTTCATGTTCGATTCATCGCCATATGACTAAGAGTAATTAGCAGATCACCAATTAGGGTTTTATCATGCGTGCCAGTTTAAATGAACATTACATACCTTTTCCGCCTCCAAGAACATGATAATCGGCCTCTCACATTCGAACTTAAATATGAGTGCTGTTAATTGATGATAATTGATGATACATGCATGCCAGTTTGTATGAGTGCTGTTAATTGATGATACATGTTCATCGTCACCAACTTAAATATAATCGTGATTTATGTGAGGGGCTCTAAGCTTGGTGGCCAAGTAAGCTTGTATAAAGTAAGGAATGGCTTGGGGAATTAGCTCAAATATTTTTCAAGGTTGCTTTGCATGCCCGCTAGATACCATTAAAAAATAAACCTTGTTTTTACAAATGTACTCTCGCCTGGCAATCGATATATTTCAGTTCAGTTTGTAAAACATAAATCAGTCACAATCAAGACATATCGTTTCGGTGGTGGCTACATTATTTAGACTTGGTAATAGCTTAAATTGTTCCATACAATCTTGGTAGTTGGCGTAAGGGTGTCGAGTGTTATTTACTGCAAGAGTATGCCAATTTTGTGCAACCGGTGGCATGGGATGTCCTGGTGCCAAATGTAGCTGTACAAAACAAAAGGAGTCAATTAACTTTAAAAAAAAACGTTCAATGTTGCAAAAAAAGTAAGTCAACTATTAGTACATGTATAAAGTGATTGTCATTGACTAAACCATTTGCAATCTCATGAAGATTAGTGGCCTCATCATCTCCTAATACATATAAAGGTAGGAATGAGAGGCATTGCAAACGGGATAAAAAAAATCACCACTACATGATAACATGAAGCTATAAGATGGCCTATATCTGGTATGCTCATCCAGTAGAGTTCCAGTGCATATGAATCTTCAAAATAGTCAAGTGCTTGGTCAATCTCAGCACGCCTCTCTTTCCAACCAAAAGCTTGCTGATATAGGAATGGGCAACAACTGTACTTCCGCCAATAGGTCAGTATGTACCCTGGCCATGATCTTGACCAAATCCCATTGCCTCAGCTATGAATCTATATCCACAATTACCATTTCCAAGGACATCAATCACAATAGTAATGTATTGCTTTATTGCCTCAGGGAACTGTCACGTACATTGATGCGTAAGGGTGCCAGATTGCGTAAAATTGAGTTATAAGTCTGTATAGTAATCAAGGGTTACTCAGTGAAGTTACAATTAGTATATCAAACATCACAACTATAAAGATAAGTGCATACCTTCAATTTGCGTGGTCTTCCCCTTTGTTTCTTTTTAGAGGGTTGTGGCTGGACATCATGACCTGAAAGAGCTTTTGCAATCTCAAAGGCCGATGACAAACGATGAGTAGAAGTGTCAACTTTACGTGGACATCCTTTGGTTTTAATTTTTTTTAACTGGTTCTGTAAGTGTCGTGGAACTTGGGTTCATCAAAGGCATGCCAATTATATAAGTACTCCTCTTTTGTTAATGAACTTACCAAGGTTTCCCAATCATTAAAAAACATATTCCAAACCTCCTCTAATGTGAAGAGTTTTTTGCAATTGGTTGCAATTGCTTGATTTATATGCCATCTACACAATAAATGTTGAGTACTAAGAAAAACATTACGAATGGCATTCATCAGTGCTAAGTCTCGATCAATGACAATCACACCATGAATACAATCATCATTCATTAGAGTCTTTAATCTTGTCAATGCCCATGTGTAATTGTCCTCCTTCTCATGGTCAATGAAAGCAAATGCAACCGAAAATGTAATATTAGTTGAAGTTACCCTTACAATCTCCAGTGGAAAACGATGCTTATTAGTCTTGTACGTGTAATCCATGATAAGTACATGTGGGAAGCAATGTAAGATATCGACATTAATTGGGTGAGTCCAAAACAAGTCACTAACAACATTATCAACACCAGTACTTCGATGATGCTCAATATAGTTGTACTCAGCCAACTTACCTAACAACTGTTGCATTTCTGATCTCCCTGCTTTTTCTTTTGTCTGATGATAGTGTCTTGCATTGTATATTGTCATCATCGTTGTTACATTAAGTGGATCTTTTTTCTTGATGGTGTTCAAAATAACTTGGGTCTCACTAAACTTGTAGACATGTCAACTAAAAGTTCATTTTGCTCTTTAGTTAATCGTCCGACAAAAGAATTCCCTTCAAGATACAATGAATAAGTATGGTTATCCACCCCACACTCAACCTCCAATTTCCATTCATCTCCTTCTCCAACGTTTACTCCTTTCAACATAAATGGACATCCGCATTTTTTAGTACCGGTATTCCTGGGTTCTTTCTTCTTCTTATTATTTGCATTAGAATTTTGGTCATTAATATCAGACTTCCTCAATATGGATCGATATTCGCCATGTCTTTCACAAGCAAATGTTATTCGAGCTCTCTTCCTCCTTCGATCAACCCCTCCCGCATCAGACCTCTTAATGAAAATAACCAAATTATTCCTTTTCCTTGTGCGTGAATCCAATCAAGCAAATCATTTTTACTTTTGAACACATGTACATACAAGATCATTGCCATTTGCCACTAACAAAATGTTTGTAGACATGCTAAGATTCCAACCCATATATATGCTATTCCCTATTATGAACCTAATGCACTATGCTACATAAAAGAATGCCAGAGTTTCCATGAAATTCACATATGCACATTCAATATACTAAAAATAGTTACCTCATCGGTTTTAAATGCGTTTGTGTAATCAACGATGCTCGTTGTTGCAACCTTAGTATCCCTTATAAAAGTATTGCCTTGTATGCTATCCTATTTAAATACACCAAAAATTAGTATCAAATCCTCATTTATTTACTAAGAATCATACACCTCAATTATTTGTTAAGAACCATACAACTCAATATCAATAGGCAGAGTGGCACATGCTAACAAACCTGCGATGCATTTTCAGGTCCAACCTCCAAAATATTTTGTCGCTTTCCAATGTTCATTTCAAGGGACATAACCAAACCTTCTCTAAGAGGATCCATGGCTGGATTTGTAACCTGCAAAGAAGAAAATGAATAACAAATGGAAGAAAAAAAAAAAGGAATATGAAATTAACATTAGGAAAAAAAAACTATTACTTGCAAACGATCCTCAATAAAAATAAATAAATCAATAACTATAACATCAAAAACATAATTATTCATTATCCACAATAAAGAATGCATAATAAAGAACTATCACACCAAAAAAAAAAACGAAAGTGAAAATGAACAGAAACTCTAAGTTTCTCACAATTTTCATGAAAGACAATAAACTTTCATGAGATCTGTCTCTCTTTCTTGCTCGGTCCTCATGACAACCGAAAAGATGGACAACTATCCCGCACCACTGATGAAACATAGTTGAGGCCATAAGGGTCATGCCCCACCTTCCTCCCCACCCAAGATTTCATAGTTCCCTTGACACCAGAACCATGGGATAATTGTATTTCACAAATGCTACTCATACAAAACTTTCATACAGTACATAAATTGGGAAGAGTTAACCTTGTGACAACTTAATTTCTGGCATTATACTGACTAATATCTAGTGAACTTCATTTATGGTTTACTTTCAGAATAAATATTTCGTATAACAATCGCACAGCTTCAATTAAACACGTATTCCCCCATGCATTTGAATGTACACATAGAAACTAAATAACCACCACTTGTGTGTTAAAAACCCTACTATTGGTGTATCAAATATCAATGCTCACTTTTTGTATCTTTCACCCAAAAATACACACGTAACCACACTTATGTTTCATCGGATTACCAAAAATATTATCAAGAATTAATCAAACAAACACACCAAAACTAGCAATGAAGGATATCACCTGAACAAAATCCAAAACTCTTTTACAATCCTTATCTACTATAAGTATACTCTTTTTGTCGCATGCTTTAAGAAAATTTGTTCTTTCAAATAATCTTAAGCATTTTTAACACATGTTTCCTTCTCTTTTTTCCTTGATGAATCCATAAAATAATCTTAAGTTTCATCACTACTACAGTGTCGTACTTGCTGTGGACAGTCCTGAAGTGTTCAATCGGATCGCAAAAGCATTCTCATCCAAGGTTGTCATGAAATTTGCAATTCTGCTTTAAGGGGAGAAGTCAAGCCTGGGTCGAGAGAGTCGTAAGAGTATGCTCGACTTTAATGATGCCCGTATGTCATCCCTCTGTCTTTGCTAGCAGTTTCTTTTTTGCTTTAAGATAGTACCAAAGATCTAGGATGCTAGGGCTGCAGTAACCTTAGTTTAAATAGTCTATTAGGAGATCTCGTGTTCAGTCTATTACTAATTTCATGCCAGTAACCAGATTATAGAGTTTCTCAGAGAAAAACAAAGCCCAAAAATCAACAAAACCCTAGCAGCAAAGAAACTGATGAACAGCCTCAGGGATCCTTGTGATCCCTAAAAGATGAATATGAATATAGAAGTTTAAATAATGCAGCAAATGCAAGATTAAATAATTATAGATGTCGTTGAAATCACTAAAACAATGAAAAACATGAAGTCTTACCTCATGTGAAGCTTCCGAAACATCGATTTCGTGTTCCATTCGTCAAAAGCAATTTTTCTCAATCAACATGCTTGTAGTTTCATTGCTTAGGGTTTTGTTCAACAATGGAGGGTGGGAGGGTTTTGATAGTTGAGAAGATAAATAATACGCTAAAAGTGATTTGGGGTGTATTTAGAATTTTTTTTTTTTAAACATAATAAGGTCAAAATTGTCATTGCAAAGTGGGGTAAATAAGTCATTTAATATTAAATTTTAATGTAGGGTGCATTCAAAATTTTGTGAGGTGCTAATAAAAAAGCCAGCCAAATAAAAACTCTAAATCAAAATCTAATAAGTCATTGTTTTCATTTCAAATATTCTTTATACCGTAAAACCACTCTAAAAGTTACAAATTTAGGACCAAAAACATTTTATAATTTTAAGGAGGTTATTACTTAATAGAGGTGTAGTTAAAAAAAATATTATTTATAGACTTATTATCCTTAAAGGATGTTGTATGTCCTAAATAGGATTCTTGAGGATGACAATATGGAAATACTAAGAGTTTCATGCCAAGAAGCTGTAAACATGCTTCAGAAGATTTAGAAACATTTTGGCTTCAACAAGAAGGTATCTATGTTCACAAATTATTACGTATCCGCAAGCTTAAAGACGTGACATCAACTCTAAAAACTAAAGCAGTCGTAATCCTGATCTTACAAGCTAATTAAATCAATTTTGAAAGAGATTTAATAGGTCGCTGCAATTTCTAAAGAAAGTGTGTATAAAAGCAAAGTATTAAAAACTTGCTTCAAAGATATGCATTGGCATTTACGTGGACAACATATACTGCTACATGCTAACTGTGGCTGAGGCCAGATGCTGTAGAGCTTTGATTCTTCATTACTATAGTGTTCGGTCCAAAATCCTAGCCACAGTCTCATACTAGAATTTCCCACAAATGCTAGAGTAAATATAGAAATATAGAGAATAATCCGAATGATGACTTTGAGGTACGACTTGAATCGTTTCTTTAAAGTGTTATTTGCCCCCACTCGAATGAGTTTGCTAAAGGGTTCTTGGCAAGTCACTTCCAGGATACAACAAAGTATGGAATATTCAATTAGCAAAACCGAATTGTATTCCCTTAGAAATAACTAGAATGAAATTGTATGAATGTGATGGAGAGAAAAGAGAGCAAGGAATGTAGAAACAAATTTCTGAAAATTGTGTGTAAAACATTATGCCACAATGGTAGTTATAGGCATTAAAGCACCCGTTCATCGAGTCCTTTCATTTTAGTTGAAGATATACAACCCTTTTTAATAGTGTTGACCTAAAAGACATGTTTTCTATTTAGAATTTTTAGAAAATAAATATTGATTATTTATATCTTTTAATTTTACTCATACAATTTGTGTGACATCCCGTCCCGGGATTATCGGAAACGTACGTGTGAAATTACCATTTTACCCCTAGTTTGTTTTTGTTATGTTTTTGGTTGTTTTGTGTGGTGTTGGCCAGAGTTGGACCACACACACACACACACACCCTATCCCTATCCCTCTCACTGTCATTCCCTGTCTCTCTCTCTCTCCTTCCCATGCTTCCTTTCCCCTTCTTTTTCACCATATACGTACGGACCAAACCCAAAACCCACCAAATCTTTGCAGATCGAGGGAACCAAGTACACCATCGTGCTGGTGAGGCTGAGAGGAGTCTAGTGGTGCCATTTTCAGGTGAGAAACCAGTCGTTTTCACGTCGATCTCGTAAGCTCCGTTTTGAACACTGTTCATGCAAATTTATTCTAGCTTGTTTTTGGAATTTTGAAGCTTGTAGTTGTGTTTGTGAGGTTCCCAGGAGCTTGGGAGTGCTTCGTTGGACAAATTTGGACGTCGGGAAAGCTTGGTTCGAAGTTGGCCGAGTTTTGGAAATTTGGACAGGTATAATCTTGTAGTTTTAGGCCTTAAAACTTGTAGGATCGTGTTCTACTAGTTCTAAGATTGATTTTGGTGCAAGAAACGTGGAAAAAGGTGGAAAAACGAGTGAGATATCGCGATTTGCAGGTTTTCCGGCGACGGCGCCGGCGACGGAGACTGATCGGAGAAGAAACAGGAATATTCCGTTAAGTTTAACGGAATATTCCTAACGGCAGTGACGGCGTCAGTTTAGGTTTAACGGAATATTCCGTTGGTTTAACGGAATATTCCTGACGGCGTCACTTGACACCGTCAGTGTGCATGGCACGTGGCCGCGCGTGGGGGCGCGTGGGTCCGTGCCTATTTTGGCGCGTGGGGGCGCGTGAGAGGTCCAAAAATTATTTTAAAAATATGGTTGTGATCCTGAGGTTGTGTAGATCACGTTGGTATATTCATTTGTCCATTTTGAGCAATGTGTGAGAAGTTATTTTGAACGGACGGTTATGTGCTTTAAAGTTAACGTTTTTATAGTTAATTCGCATATAGGTGACACGTATCCCGAGGACGAGCGTGCACACTCGAGGCAGGGGGGCTACGACCCTTCCACATACCAGTGAGTAGGCTTTTGTTTTCCGTATATACCTATATACATATTAATTCCCAGAAATTAGTATAAATGCTTCGTTATATGCCATTCCTTTTATATAATTGGTGGTTATGCATGATTAGTGGCATATACGTTTAATTATATATTCAATTATGCATATGTCATATATATATATATGTTGGTGCTGTGGAGGCATAGGTAAGTGCCAGGTAAGCGTTATTTAACGATTGCATTAAATAGTGATTAGAGATGCTTAGAGAGCTCATAACCTGCACCCCCGGTGTTAGTACTCCCGCCCAGAGTAGGGCACAGTCCTTCACGTGTTGTTCACCTCCCGCACCACACGCTCAGCTTGAATCCAAGTTAGGTGCACAGTCCTGTAGTACAGACCACTACAGGTGGTTCCGACTCGTAGGTGACCCGCGATTATTCGCATAGCCTTCACGTGATCGTAGCACTAGAGCATTTATATGTTTTACACCCAGGTCTGTCGTACAGACCACTTTAGGTGGTTCCGACTTGTGGGCAGGTTTAGTTATGGAAACTGAGATTTGAGCTCTAGATTCAGCCGTACAGGTCACTTAGGGGACTCCGGCTGTCAGATGTCACGATATTGATGTGATTTATACCTGAGCACCTGCATTTCATTATGAGGTTTGACATGGCATATTAGCAAGCATGATTGGCATATTTATACATACGTGTATATGGTTATTTACTGGGAAGTATACAGGTTTTACGGCGAGGGGTTAGAATATTTTATGAAATGGTTTTCAAAGAATTTGTTTTTGCCTACTCACGCTTTTGTTTTGCGCCCCTCCAGGTTCTAGTAGCTTAGCGGGTTCGGTGGTTTTCCCAGAGGACGTCCTGGCATTTCTGACAGACACTCACCTATGTAGGGTCACCTTCGGGTGCACTATTGTTGTATCGTTTCTTTTGGACTGCTGTAGGCTTTAAGCTCTGAATTCAGCGTCTCACTTACGCTAGCACTCGCATTGTCACATTTTGTATGCTAGTTTTAAATTATTCGTACTTTTATATTACTGTTTTTAGCTTCCGCACTGTGCACATGGCTACGTCACTTCCACGTGACGGCCAACATACCCTGATCTCGGTTGGGGTGTGTCAGTTTGGTATCAGAGCTTAGGTTTGGCAGTCCTGTGTCTTTTGTGAGTATTCTAATGGTTTTGGTGCCTTCTGTTAGAATTATGTCGCCTCGTCGGGAACCACGTCGTTCAGATGAGTCCAGTTTCCCCGATATCACTCAGTTGGGGGAAGCTATTGCTACCGCTATCCAGGCAGCTATCCGCCTTCCCCAGAGGACTCCTCTGGAAACTATGTACAATCTGAAATTGGATAAGTTCCACGGTCACGAGGGGCATGAGGGCGCAGAGCGTTGGTTAGAGCATATTGAGAAGACTTTCCGAGTGTTGAACAATCAGGGGAATCTTCCTGTTGAGAGGTGGGTCAAGACGACCTCATGGTTTCTGGGTACGGAGTCTGCATCCTGGTGGGAGCAGGAGCTTCGTAGTTTGACTCCAACCGAGAAGACTGACTGGAATGTTTTCATTAGGTTATTTAAGAGGAGATTTGTGCCCCCTGAGTACATCGATCGCAAGAACAGGAATTCACTGAGTTGAAACAGCGGAAGATGACTGCGAACGAGTACTATCGGAAGTTCACCGACTTGTCTCGCTACCACCCTAAGATTGCTGGTAATCCAGCAGAGATGCTTCGTCGTTTTCGCATCGGCACTAAGAAGAAGTGGCGTTCGATGTCGACCTCCACTCATTGTGATACTTATCAGGAGTTCTACGAGGTTTTGCTGAGAGTTGAGGACTTTGAGAACATGACGAGCGAGAGTGATGAAGATGAGAAGAATGGTAATTAGAAGAAAGATGTCAAAGGTGTAATAATCGGCACACTGGCGAGTGTAGGCGGGGCAGTAGTGGTTGTTTTACTTGCGGGCAGATGGGACATCGAGCCGCGCAATGTCCCCAGAGTCAGCAGCAGAGACCGCAGCAGACTTTCCTGCCACCACCTGCCCCTATCCAGCAGATTCAAGGTCCGAGTGGTTATGGACAGGCAAGTCGGGGTGGTGCCTACCACTACCAGGGTGATATTGTTCCTTATGCCTCGGGACAGTATCAGTATCCTCAGGACCCCTACTCCCAGGGTGGTTACCCTCAGTATTCGGGCGGCTATATGCCGTATCCTCCAGCTCCAGCCAGTGGTTCTCAATGGTATCAGGGAGGACAGTTTCAGCCAGGAGAGATTGCTACTAGCAGTGCAGGGTCTTCGAGATAGACCGGTCAGCCCAGTCAGGGCGTGGTACGCAGGGTCGTGGTGCTCAGGCGAGTAGAGGTCGTGGCGGACGGCAGCAGGGCCAGGGGCGTATTCACAACATTTCTCTGCAGGATGCTCAGAACAACCCGGATCTGATCATGGGTACGTTAAATATTCTTGGTTATTTTGCTAGAGTCTTAATTGATTGCGGAGCTACACATTCTGTGATTTCTCATACATTTGCTCACGTGACGCAACCTCGCCCCACACCTCTAGGGTATGATTTAGAGTTCGCTATGCCTAGAGGGGAGAGATGTATTGTAGATCGTGTGTACCCAGGGTGTCCAGTGATAGTTGAGGGTGTGGTTATGCCAGCTGATCTTATCCCGTTAGATATTGTTGATTTCGATGTGATTTTGGGCGCGGATTGGTTGCACCCCAATCGTGCCAATATTGATTGTTACGGGAAAATAGTTATGTTTCGCCGTCCTGGACTACCTGTGGTTACTTTCGTGGGTAAGCAGAGTGGGGTGAGACATGGCGTTATCTCTGCTGTGAGAGCGAAAAAGTTGTTGACTAAAGGTTGTCAGGGGTACTTAGCCCATGTGGTGTTGGATGAGGCTCCTCCTAGTAGTTTTGGGGATGTGAGGGTAGTCCGACACTTTCCAGATGTTTTCCCCGAGGATTTGCCTGGTTTACCACCAGATCGAGACATGAAGTTTACTATTGAGTTGCTTCCAGGTACTAATCCTATTTCTTTGACTCCTTATCGTATGGCACCTACTGAATTAAGAGAATTGAAGGTGCAGCTGCAGGAATTAGTGGATAAGGGTTTTATTCAGCCTAGTACTTCTCCGTGGGGAGCTCCAGTTTTGTTTGTGAGGAAGAAAGACGGAACTTTGAGGCTGTGTATTGATTACAGGCAATTGAATCGGGTGACGATTAAAAACCGTTATCCGTTGCCACGTATCGATGATTTATTCGATCAGCTTAGAGGTGCTTGTGTGTTCTCTAAGATTGACTTGAGGTCTGGGTACTATCAGCTGAAAATTAATAGGGATGACGTTCCTAAGACGGCGTTCAGGACTCGTTATGGTCATTACGAGTTTCTGGTTATGCCATTTGGGTTGACGAATGCACCAGCAGCTTTTATGGATTTAATGAATCGGGTGTTCTAGCCTTACTTGGATAGGTTCGTCATTGTTTTTATCGACGATATTCTGGTGTATTCTAAGTCGAAGGCGGAACATGTTCGACATCTTACTTTGGTGCTGAAAAGGTTGAGGGAACATCAATTATATGCTAAGTTTAGCAAGTGCCAGTTTTGGCTAAACCAAGTAACGTTTCTGGGGCATGTTATTTCTGCTCAGGGTATTCTGGTTGACCCTCAGAAGGTTGCAGCGGTGGAGAAGGAGCAACCGCGAACCGTCACCGAGGTGAGGAGTTTCCTTGGTTTGGCGGGGTATTATCGGAGATTTGTTAAGGATTTCTCCTTGATTGCCTTACCACTGACGAGATTGACAAGGAAAGATGTTAAATTTGAGTGGGATGATAAGTGTGAACAGAGTTTCCAGCAGTTGAAGCATTGTCTCACTCAAGCACCTGTTCTGGCACTCCCGGACGATAGTGGTGATTTCGAGGTTTATAGCGATGCTTCCTTGAATGGTCTGGGATGTGTATTGATGCAGCATGGTAGGGTGATTGCTTATGCTTCGCGTCAGTTAAAACCCCATGAGTTGAATTACCCTACTCATGATTTGGAGTTGGCTGCTATCATTTTTGCGTTGAAATTGTGGAGACATTACCTTTACGGCAAGAAGTGTAGGATCTTTACTGATCATAAGAGTCTCCAATATCTTTTTACTCAGAAGGAACTTAATCTTCGCCAGCGGAGGTGGATGGAGTTGCTCAGCGATTACGACTGCACGATTGATTATCACCCTGGTCGTGCGAATGTAGTTGCTGATGCACTTAGTCGGAAGTCTCAAGGCCGCATTAATGCGTTGTATGTAAGCCGTATTCCTCTTTTGGCGGACTTGCGTGCTACGGGAGTGAGGTTAGAAGCAGAAGATCGAGATGTGGCTTTACTTGCTAATTTTCAAGTTAGGCCCATCTTAGTTGATCGGGTGCTTGCAGCCCAAGCAGCTGATGAGCAGACTCAAGAATTAATCCAAGCTCGAGAACAAGGTAGGAGGAGAGACCTCAGGGTACGTGAATCGGATGGCATGTTGATGCAAGAGGGAAGAATGTTCGTGCCAAATGATGTGGATTTGAAGAAGGAAATTCTTGATGAAGCACATATCTCGGCTTACGCCATGCATCCTGGAGCTACTAAAATGTATCATACCATTCGACCATTTTATTATTGGCCGGGTATGAAGAGGGAGATAGCCGAGTATGTGAGTAGGTGTGCCATTTGTCAGCAGGTTAAAGCAGAAAGGAAGAAGCCGTTTGGGTTGTTGCAGCCGCTTCCTGTTCCCGAGTGGAAATGGGAAAATATCACTATGGATTTTGTGTACAAGCTCCCGCGTACACATAACGGTTTTGACGGCATTTGGGTGACCGTTGATCGACTCACTAAGTCCGCACATTTTATTCCAGTGAGAGAGAAGTATTCTTTGAGTCGTTTAGCGGAGTTGTTCATCTCGAAGGTAGTGAAGTACCATGGTGTCCCGGTGAGTATTGTCTCGGATCGTGATCCACGGTTCACATCTAAGTTTTGGGTGGCTTTCCAGGAAGCTTTGGGTACGAGACTACTCTACAGCACGGCGTATCATCCTCAGACAGACGGGCAATCGGAGAGGACTATTCAGACGTTGGAGGATATGTTGCGAACTTCGGTGTTGCAGTTTGGTGATGCTTGGCACCAGCGGTTGGATTTGATGGAATTTGCCTATAATAATAGTTTTCATTCGAGCATTGGCATGGCGCCATTTGAGGCATTGTATGGTAGAGCTTGTCGCACACCGTTGTGTTGGTCAGAGGTCGGAGAAAGAGTTTTAGTGGGTCCGGAGATTGTTGAGGAGACTACTCAGAACGTTCAGGTAATCAAGACTAATCTGAAAGCAGCACAGGACAGACAAAAGAGCTTAGCGGATCGGCATGCTACGGACAGAGTGTACGAGGTCGGAGATTGGGTATTTTTGAAGCTTTCGCCGTGGAGAGGTGTAGTGAGATTTGGGAAGAAAGGCAAGCTGAGTCCCAGGTACATCGGACCATACATGGTCACAGAGCGAGTTGGTGAGGTAGCCTACAGGTTGGAGTTGCCTCCGAAGCTAGCCAGGGTGCATAACGTTTTCCACGTGTCTATGCTCCGACATTATGTTGCTGATCCATCTCATGTGATACCTCCTCAACCGTTAGAAATTAATCCAGATTTGACATATGACGAGGAACCGGTGACGATCATCGATTGGAAAGAGAAGGTTCTGAAGAACAAAACGGTGAATTTAGTGAAAGTTTTGTGGATGAATCATTCAGTCGAGGAAGCGACGTGGGAGACAGAAGATCGGATGAGGGATTTGTATCCTAGATTGTTCTTTGGCTGCTAGGGGTTGTTATGTTTTTGGTTGTTTTGAATTTCGGGACGAAATTCTATTAAGGTGGGTAGGTTGTGACATCCAGTCCCGGGATTATCGGAAACGTACGTGTGAAATTACCATTTTACCCCTAGTTTGTTTTTGTTATGTTTTTGGTTGTTTTGTGTGGTGTTGGCCAGAGTTGGACCACACACACACACACACACCCTGTCCCTATCCCTCTCACTGTCATTCCCTGTCTCTCTCTCTCTCCTTCCCGTGCTTCCTTTCCCCTTCTTTTTCACCATATACGTACGGACCAAACCCAAAACCCACCAAATCTTTGCAGATCGAGGGAACCAAGTACACCATCGTGCTGGTGAGGCTGAGAGGAGTCTAGCGGTGCCATTTTCAGGTGAGAAACCAGTCGTTTTCACGTCGATCTCGTAAGCTCCGTTTTGAACACTGTTCATGCAAATTTATTCTAGCTTGTTTTTGGAATTTTGAAGCTTGTAGTTGTGTTTGTGAGGTTCCCAGGAGCTTGGGAGTGCTTCGTTGGACAAATTTGGACGTCGGGAAAGCTTGGTTCGAAGTTGGCCGAGTTTTGGAAATTTGGACAGGTATAATCTTGTAGTTTTAGGCCTTAAAACTTGTAGGATCGTGTTCTACTAGTTCTAAGATTGATTTTGGTGCAAGAAACGTGGAAAAAGGTGGAAAAACGAGTGAGATATCGCGATTTGCAGGTTTTCCGGCGACGGCGCCGGCGACGGAGACTGATCGGAGAAGAAACAGGAATATTCCGTTAAGTTTAACGGAATATTCCTAACGGCAGTGACGGCGTCAGTTTAGGTTTAACGGAATATTCCGTTGGTTTAACGGAATATTCCTGACGGCGTCACTTGACACCGTCAGTGTGCATGGCACGTGGCCGCGCGTGGGGGCGCGTGGGTCCGTGCCTATTTTGGCGCGTGGGGGCGCGTGAGAGGTCCAAAAATTATTTTAAAAATATGGTTGTGATCCTGAGGTTGTGTAGATCACGTTGGTATATTCATTTGTCCATTTTGAGCAATGTGTGAGAAGTTATTTTGAACGGACGGTTATGTGCTTTAAAGTTAACGTTTTTATAGTTAATTCGCATATAGGTGACACGTATCCCGAGGACGAGCGTGCACACTCGAGGCAGGGGGGCTACGACCCTTCCACATACCAGTGAGTGGGCTTTTGTTTTCCGTATATACCTATATACATATTAATTCCCAGAAATTAGTATAAATGCTTCGTTATATGCCATTCCTTTTATATAATTGGTGGTTATGCATGATTAGTGGCATATACGTTTAATTATATATTCAATTATGCATATGTCATATATATATATATGTTGGTGCTGTGGAGGCATAGGTAAGTGCCAGGTAAGCGTTATTTAACGATTGCATTAAATAGTGATTAGAGATGCTTAGAGAGCTCATAACCTGCACCCCCGGTGTTAGTGCTCCCGCCCAGAGTAGGGCACAGTCCTTCACGTGTTGTTCACCTCCCGCACCACACGCTCAGCTTGAATCCAAGTTAGGTGCACAGTCCTGTCGTACAGACCACTACAGGTGGTTCCGACTCGTAGGTGACCCGCGATTATTCGCACAGCCTTCACGTGATCGTAGCACTAGAGCGTTTATATGTTTTACACCCAGGCCTGTCGTACAGACCACTTTAGGTGGTTCCGACTCGTGGGCAGTTTAGTTATGGAAACTGAGATTTGAGCTCTAGATTCAGCCGTACAGGTCACTTAGGGGACTCTGGCTGTCAGATGTCACGATATTGATGTGATTTATACCTGAGCACCTGCATTTCATTATGAGGTTTGACATGGCATATTAGCAAGCATGATTGGCATATTTATACATACGTGTATATGGTTATTTACTGGGAAGTATACAGGTTTTACGGCGAGGGGTTAGAATATTTTATGAAATGGTTTTCAAAGAATTTGTTTTTACCCACTCACGCTTTTGTTTTGCGCCCCTCCAGGTTCTAGTAGCTTAGCGGGTTCGGTGGTTTTCCCAGAGGACGTCCCGGCATTTCTGACAGACACTCACCTATGTAGGGTCACCTTCGGGTGCACTATTGTTGTATCGTTTCTTTTGGACTGCTGTAGGCTTTAAGCTCTGAATTCAGCGTCTCACTTACGCTAGCACTCGCATTGTCACATTTTGTATGCTAGTTTTAAATTATTCGTACTTTTATATTACTGTTTTTAGCTTCCGCACTGTGCACATGGCTACGTCACTTCCACGTGACGGCCAACATGCCCTGATCTCGGTTGGGGTGTGTCAATTTGAGTAGGCATAGTCATGTTTTTTAACCAAAAGTTGTAGTTCAACCAAAAGATACAAGGTTGAATTAAATCCAACCTTTTGGTACCATCATTTTCGTACACACGTTCTGCACAATGCAGCACCAATATATATTATATATATTATATTCATATATATACATATATAACATATATACATATATATATATATATATTATAGTATGTCATATGTTGTGATGCTTCACTCGAAGAAGAGCAACAGTTGGGGAAATACCCAACTTTTCAGCCAACAAATATATGAATATATTCTTGAAATATTCAACAACAAATGCATCAAGCCATTTGACATATTTGCTTACGAGCTACACACGACCTAATAAATTAGTATTGAAGGTGAATCTAATAGCGAAATTTTACAATGTCCCAATGTATGTCATTTCATTGGATTTGATGAAAAGAGTTTTAAATGAGCGACCAAGAGTCCAGCAGTTAAGAATCTTGTGATCTCAAATGTCGGTTTATAATATAAACTGATGCATACCAAAATTAGATTTATGTAAAGTGATTCAAGTGGTGCAATTCAATAATAATTTTTTATAAAAGAAAACATTACTATGTTTTTTTGTCAAATTAGCCGAATGTACCTTTACACTTACCATCACCATCGCTGTCACCTCCAAACACCATTATTACTATCGTTGATGTCACCTCCACCCACTATCATTACCTTTGTCGTCACCCCCACTTATGATCATTACTGATGCCACCACAACAACCCACCATCATCACCGTACGTCGATGCCACCACCGCCACCACCGTCACCACCTCCAAAAAGTACATTTTCTAACTATTATCTCTTGCATATGTATTGATGACTCTAGATACATATTAAAAATTCTTTTAGCCAAGTTAGTCAAATAAGAAAATTTACAAATTCTATAAAATAAATTTCCATCATTTTGGAATTTCTTGCAAATCTTAAATTTCCTCATCCAAACATATTATTAGGTATTCCAATACTTCCGAACTTCCGACCCAAATTTTTCTAAATGTTCCAAACGTATTCCGATAAAAAATAAAAAAAAGGTTTTCTGAATATACCCATTTTTATAGTTATTTACTCAAATTATTTAGTTTGTAATCAACTTTTTTATTTTATTGTTCGGTTTTGGATACCTTTGGTTCATTGTTTTTATATATATTTTTTTAGTACATCGATATTTTTACACTAAAGAGAGGTAGATTGCGATTCATCACGAGCATTGCGCCCCGTTAGGATTCTGGATGTGATAAAAAAAAACAACCATTTTTACATAGGCAATACCCGTTGTCAAATACAATGTAATCACGGATTGTGCTTGTGATAGATTGGAATTTAACACCACGTACTATGACCGTTGCGAATCACTAGTTAACCATGTGCCAATGCACGTTATAAAATTTTTTCCACAACTAAAAAAAAAAAAAAACTATTTAAGAAATATATGTGTATATATTTAAATATTGATATACAAAATAACTAACAAAATTGTATATTTACTACAATATAATAAAAGGAAAACTAATAAAAAAAAGGCTTGAAAACTTTGAGTTTTAATGATAAGGACAAAATAAAGAGTAAAGTGAATAGTACCAGGATTGACTTTTTAGTGTAAAAATGTGGTTTTTCATTAAAGTGAACAGTACCGCGGGTTTTTCGTTAAAACTCCCTATAATAAATACATAACATATCAAAGATTCAAATATTACAAGCGGTACATTAAAACTAACAACAAAACCAATGAGTTATACTAAGTGCCAAATAGGCCTCTAATAACAAATATATTGTTACTTGAAGACCACACATTTCTTTGAACACCTCTGAACAAAGGACTTGAGAGTGAAATACTCTAATGCTTGAGCTTCAGAAATTGGTGCCTTTCTCTATCCATCGGCATAGACATAAGCATATGGATGAAAATAGTGAATAGAAAAAGAAAACTTGAAGCAAAATTAACAAGTAAAAACTTAAATAGACGAATCTCTAACAGTCCACACATGACGCCAAAAAATTAATCAATAAAAACTTGAACATTTATACATAACTAACCTCAACAAGATTACGTAGTGCAAATTTAGGATTGCATTACAGAGAATGGATCAAATGTAGCCCAGAACTTAAATTACAATCATCAAATTCCTAAGATATTCTTCCTATCTACTCCACCTCTAAAGCTAGCATTTCTTCATTGCTCCGTTCCATCTCCTAATTGACCGAAGTCACTAGCTCCTGATCAATTGTTTACACATTCAGGTTATCTAATGCACATAAACCAAACACAATATATAATTACCTAATTAAATTAAAAAAATAGAAGAATTGAAATTTATAAACATTAAAACAATAAAAAAAAAAGATGAAGCTTAATTACCCTAAGTGAAAAGCAACCCATCTGAGGTAGCAGAGGCGGTGTGCTCGTGGTCGTAAACAATGTCCAGCCATCGCCAATTAGCCCCCGATGTGCACCCAAAAAAGCTTCGAAAAGCTGCTTCGGGATCCTCAATTGTTGCTCCTTCCCAAACCGACCCGTCTGCTCAGACTTGCAATATCCCTACAAGTAAATCACCTTCTTCGTCGGAATGCTCACTGGCCGGTTGCGACCCAGAATCTCATCAATGTCAATTTCCATAAATTCCCTTCACAAACTGAACCACAAAGTTGCAAGTCAACGAATTTGATAAAAAATTAACAAATTTTAATCCAATTGAAGGAGAAAGTTGGAGCTTTACAAAACGGGTTCTCTATTTGGTTACCTGGGAAATGGAATAGTGGTGAATTGGGATTTTATCGGTAGCCAAACAAAGGAGAAAGAGTAGTGGAGATACCTGAGGACTCAAAGTGGATGAGGAAGAAAGGAGAAAACTGAAAAATGGTTGTCGTGGGTGAAATGTTAAGAGAGAGAGAAAGAGGATAGTGACAGAGATCGATTTAATTTCTCACAATTTGGGGAGGGGGAGTTTTGCAGTTACTAGCTGATGGGATGAGATAAACCAATAAATGAAATTTGAAATTCCTTTATATTTTGAGAAGTGTGCGGGAGTGTTGTGAAATTTTGCAAAATTCTTGTCCCGCCTCCTCTAAATTTTTTCGTTAAGTGTGTGTGATTCCACCACATATTATGTCTGTGACAGATAACAAAAAGACGATGTGGTTGTTAACAATATTAACCACAAGCATTGTCTGTGGTGGTTTTAGCATATTTCTAATATGCAATTTTGCGCGTGGTCATTCATTGCTATTTTACAACAAGCTAAGATTTGTCTGTGATAAAAAAATTTTATTACTACGTGCTTATTAAAGGAAATATTTGTGAAAACTAGTTCATTTAAGTAACATCTATGCATGCTATTAACAATTAAAAGGCAGAATCATGCTTGTATGCACTCAAAAACAAAACTTTACCCATGAAATTCAAGGCCTAGTAGTTGTGGTGAACCAAGACTCAACTCAAAACAAAGTGAGTTGAGAAACTTTATACCTTTGAAGCACCTCTTTGCTTAGCAAAGGTTAATCACCCATGTGAGGGCCTTCTTCCTTTGTCACCTTGCTCTTTGGCTCCATGGATTTGGATGGAGGAACTTTGCTTCTTGGCTCCATGTCTTCTTGGATATGGATGGAAGAATTGGGTTCTCCAAAAGTCACCAAAGTTGGAGATCTCTAAGTTTTGACACCAAGGATGGTTAAGGAAGAAGATGAGTGACCATGGAAAAAGTAGATGCTAGTAAATTTTCCCGTGGTGGCTGGCTGTTCTAGAGAGAAAAAGATAGAGTTGTTCTCTTTTCTTCCCTTAGAAAACCCTAATGATGAAAAGGTTATAAAGTCCTTTATATAGTCCCTTCAATTAAGTGACTAAAAGAACCACAAACCCTTTCCTTCTCTATATGGCCGGCCTCTTTTAGGCGATGGGCTGTTTGGGCCCTTTTGGGTCTTTAGTCAATAAGTTGTCATACATTTTATGTTAATGGGCTTGACATTCAAATCTTATTGGGCCTTGCGGCCCAAAACTAACCCGAGGTCTATAACGAATTTATTCGTTTGATTAATTAACATATTAATTAATCCTCACCATAAATAATTAAACCATTTAATTATCCTTACTCATCTCCGTTAAATCCTTCAAACATTACCTTACATGGTGTGCTTACTCATCTCCGTTAAATCCTTCAAACATTACCTTACATGGTGTGCGATCCATTAGGTTCCTTTTAGTGAGGCAATGGGTGATTAGAACTCTTCAAATCGATTGTGAATTGAAACTTACTTTCAATTCTCCCTTTGGCGATTATACACCTTTAGGGCTTCCATAAACCATGAGTGACACCTAGCAGTATGTCGTGGCTACCCAAGCTAATTAGAACAGGTGGAGAACCTATTCAGTTTGGGATTACAATGCAATACGGTCTTTCTCTAATACAATACTCTTGACCACATTGTTTGGTTTGATAGTTTATTCATGTCTACTATCCATTATGATTCTTTTACTTATATGATTACCTTGAATGTGATTTGGAACGACTTCCTAAATCTCATTCATACTATGGCTAGAGATTCTTAATCATATCATAGAGTATTCTCCCTCAAATGGTTTGAAGGTTAGAGATCCCTTGTTGCGCATTCACTTGCCTCCGTGGTTAAGTGGCTTAACCCCAACTATGTCGTGGATACCCTTTGACATAGTCAAAGATCAAGGACCTAACCACAAGACAATTATGATGCCTCAGGTCAAATGACTACTTTGCATTATCCCAACCATGAGTTCTCATGTGACATGAGTATGAGAACTCTTCGTTGATCGCATTCAGTGGACTCATTCTCTATTGAGCACCTACATGCTTGTCTTGGTGTCAGTTACACCAATGACTCGAGACCAATCACTCTCTTTAAGAGAAGACATAGCACGTATTGATCTTAACGGACTGTCAATGCCCAATTGGCAATCCTATAATCAGGAACGTTTAGGATATGTATACGAAAGAGAATGGTCTCATGAATCTAACTTGTTTAGATCACATTCTCCCAATTACATATTCCTTGGACTTATCGTTTAAGCATATAACATTTATATGAGACAGCTTTAAACAATAATCGTTGCCCTTTATATTAAACTAGATTAGTTTAACATGTGAAATGTCCGTAAAGTATCATCATATGATTGGCTTTAGGACACATTTCCAACACTTATTATGCCCATGGTAAATTTGTACTTTTTATAATGAGCTCATAAAGTCCATGGTAAAATTGTCATGGTAGATGAGTTGTTGTGTTGTAGTGCATCGATTGTTTTATATTAAACATACACTTATATATTAAAAAGGATTAGTATACAAGTATACCAAATATTAATTGACATGTGGTGAGCATCCATCCATACGTTTTAGCTTCTTGGACGGTCATTGTTAGGTGAACTTGTTCAATAAGCAAATACCTATATATCTACCATGTGCCCACCACCGTAGCATGAGACAATACTAACCTTAATGCGATATACACTAGCCTTTTCGGATAATCAATGTCCAGTTAACTTCTGAATGGCTAGGACCTTAGTTTAAGGGCCAAGTGACTACGAAATACAAGTATCCTTGTCTTAACCTCGTTTAAAACATTACTTCCATACCCAAACCCTATGGACTCATTCATAGTATATTATCTCTGTAATATAAAGTCAAACTCATGAATGATTTAATCTTACCCTATTATTCATTAATTAAAATGAAGTTGTTACATAATATCCATAAGGGCGGAGCTAGAAAATTTATGGCCGGTGGGCTAGCTAAGAAGTATAAAAAAGGTTGGTTTTAAAAAAAATGACTATGAGTTAATCTTATAAGCAAAGGTCGTCCAATTATTCTATGTTCATCAACCATTAATATGGCAAATATATACATAAACAAATAGAAAAAGGTTAACATACTGTAAAACTTTTTTAAACAGATAAAAGTCATGCATAAAATCATTCAAAAACTGAAACATGCAACGAGTTGCTTTTGAAAAGAATTAAAAGCACTATTAGAGTAAGTAATTATTGTCATGATTAACCATAAATGGATAGTATATGAAGTGTAAAATAGATTTTGTTAGGAAATAAATAGTATTGGTTAATTAAGTAAATAAATAAATAAATAACATGGGCTAATAGTGAGATGCACATAAAAATAAATGAATATAGGAAATAATTGATTTGTATCCACAAGAGATACCTAGGCTATAGCCCAAGGTAGCCTTGTACTTGGCTCCGCCCTTGAATATCCAATATTACAAAATTGGTTTTTAGGGCATAACTCCAACATTGATCAGATACAATTCTGAACTTTTGGAATGGAAATTGAAAGCGTTGCTTCCTATCTGATACATCCGAAAATCACCATTAGATGAAAGGTTGCTAACAAGGACCCTTTAAAGATTAAGCCAGTAAACTTGATAGAATTCTAGGCTCTGGCAATATGCTTAAAGCTGAGTAGTAAAATTTCATTAATGAGCAAGGCGAACAATTGACACGTCCGACCCCAATATCCTCCAAACATCAAGGTAGGCACGTGCTGGTCGACACCCGAGGGTGATGAAGCCATATTTGATGTGAAAATTAACTTGACACACAAATTAAACCCTATTGTTGACAATTGTAGTATATATGTAAGTAGGGATCATTCTAGACCGGTGATTAACTAGGGATGCTAATCAACACAAATAAGACTGAAAAACACTAAATTAGACTCTATAGACTCAAAATTGACTTAAAACACTCAAAACAGCAACAAACAATCAAAAAGACTCAATTCTAGACCTAACAAGTGATTTTGACGAAAATAAGACTTAACTTGACTCAAAAGACTAAAAGAAAACAGATTTTGACTCAACTAACTTAATGAAAGGGGGATTGTTTTTGACAAATTTAAAACTTAAAATAGAAACTTTGCATAAAACACTTTATAAAAACGAATTTGGTGAATTGAAAAAGGGTGAAAGGCTGGTTAGAGGGTTCATCTCCACACATGACATATGCATACAAACCAATATCCAGTTATTATTCCTTTAGACTATGAATGACAATGCCCCAAATTAACTGTGAAAAGCACAAATTAACTTTCAGGATTTTCCTTAACTCATTGAATTGGACGGGATACGCATCACAACCAAATTATCCTTATCAAGTTCCCTAACTATGAAAAGCATGATAGAAAGACATATCAAAGGTCATTAAGTTCTTTGAAAACCATAAGCATTGGCGTGGCATTCGTAACTATGAAAAGCATGATACTCATACCAAGGATTTACTTAACACAATCAAAACTAGTAGCTTCTAGAAACTTTGTATTTTGTGGTAGATTTTGGTACTTCTAGAAGAGATAAAGGGGAAGGGTGCGGCACCCTTTTAGGAACAGATAGGGTCTTCTAGAAATCAGGTATTTAGGTCCCCTTGCAGCTAGAAATAAGTTAAAACAAGATTAGGTAAGGATAAGATAGGATAAGATTGTTTGGATAATGTTTTGGATAAGATAGGATAAGGTTCCTTCTTTGTAGCTGATTCCTTATCTTCAAAACTTCCAATTTTGCTTCTCCCACTCTTTAGCACATTCCTAGACACCTTTGGTCTTCAAATTCGTCCATCCATCTTGCTTCACTCACAAGCTATCCAATTGATGCCCAAAACTGCTCCAAATGGCTCCAAAATGCACTTTCTTGCCAACTTTGCCATTAGGACCTACAAACACACGAAAATAGCTTAAAACACTATAATGAGTAGTAATTAGCTAACTAAATGCAAGGAAACAACATAACTAAGTAGCATAAATATGCTCAACTAAGTAGCATAAATATGATCCTATCAAATTCCCCCACACTTAGCTTTTGCTAGTCCTTGAGCAAAACAAAACAAACCTAAACCTTCCAACAATTGCCTCAGGGATTTCCAATGCAACACGACATATTAAAAATCACTACTCACATAGATTTTAGTTATCCCTACCCTCGAGCATATACTTAACCATAGTCACCACTCACTAGCTCGCATTTAATCAATTAAAACATGATTTTGAATGTAGTAACATGCCTTAGAGAATTTCCTCAATTCCTCACCGGATATACTCTATATTTTCACACAGATTCTCTGACTACACTCCCTACACTAGGTATATGTGAGAAGATTGATGTAAATATGTAGACTAGCACTCCCATAAGTTATAATCAAAGAAGGCAATTTCTGGAGTTATTAATATGTATATGATCTCATGAATGGAATGTCACTACTTAGACGTGAGAATCAAGGATACCATATTCTCGTACCAATTTTAAACTCCACATATTGAACCACATAACAATCAAGATCGAAGTCTAAGGGTAGTAACGGGCTAAGGTATTGGCTAACAAAGAAAGGTAAGGCTAAACAAAAGTTCTTAAAGCAATAGTAAGCAAAGTAATGAAATAAACACTTAGAATTCACTTTTGAATGCAGAAATCAACTTTGAACACCAAGGGAAACTTCACACAACACTTAGGGCCATATTAAAACTTTTGGACCCTTTCTTCAACAACCAACACTTGTGAGTTCATTCTCACTTATTTTCAACTCTTTTTCTTTCTTTTCTTCAACTTTTTCTTCTTTTTCACATTTTTTTTTCTTTCTTTTTTCGTGCCATTTTCTTTCTTTCGACACACTAAACACAACTTCATAGATTTTAAAATGAAAAATCATTTCCCCCACACTTGTTTTTCTGCAAATTTGTAGAACAAAATGAATTGCCTCTAAGTCATGCTTCACTATACTTTAAGAACAAGGGTATGGATAGTCATATTCTAGGCTAGGTAAGGATAATGTGGTTAACAAAGAAAATAGGCTAACTAAGGCTCAAAGGGGTTAAACCTATAATACATATGCATAGGGTAAGGCTTTTTGGCTCTGGTTTAACTAAACAACTTCATCTTATTGTATGTTATGCAATCAATATCATGCTTTGAATGAAATGGGCATGAGTTCTAGTATTTGGAACTATAGTGATGAAACACATTCTAAGTAGTAACCAAGCAAAGAATAATGAGATCATGCAACGACTTTAGAAAACAAAAACATCAAGATTAATAACTCTCCAAATAAAGTTCAGGCTCAAGTCTCTCAAGGTTGTAGCGTTAGTTTGAGTTTCTTCCTTCAAGCATGTTACAAAAACTGATTTTTTCCTTTTTGTGATTACATGTAAATTCATAAATGTCAACTACAACTAAGCATAAACCAAGGAGCAAATCAAACTTCCATCCATGTTGGTAACTTTCTTTAACAATCATGCAATTAAAAACCAAATCCTCATCATTGTGTTGGAATGTACCCTAAGACACAAACAAACATAAAAAAAAGACTCTTTTTGGGTTTTTCAAACACTCTTTTTCGATTTTTTTTTTTCAAATTTTCGGATTTTCTATTTAAGACACATAAAAACACTTCAAAACACACTAAAAACACTTAAAACAGTGAATAACAACATTAGAAGTGATAGGTGATAAAATCCCACGAAAATCATGCAAAAACAGCTTGTTTACCCCCCCCAACACTTAAACCAAACATTGTCCTCAATGTTTTAAGCATAGACTCACAAACAAACAAACAAATAACACAACTAACAAACATGACAATCATGGCAAAGTAAAAGCAATAAAGAGTAGAGTTTAGGAACATAAATCTGGTTGTGGAGTGTTGGAGATTCCTAGGTCTTCTTTATTTGCATGGATGGGTTGCCTCCCAAGAAGCGTTTGCTTTAACGTCTTCCAGCCGGATGATACCTCCTTTTAAGCTTTATTGGAGCCCACGGCATATAGGGGTATATCCTTCACTACATGCTCATCAAAGTGCTCATAGTATGGCTCAATGAATGGGAGGGGATAGTGATCTTCCCTGATTGTGGTGTTTTGGTGCCTAAAGTCCATGTAAATGCTCCCACCACCTTGAAATCGATTGGGTACCTACACCAAAGAAGGTAACAACCTGTTAGTTGAAATGGGAATTGGAATTGGGATTGGAGACTTACAATCATATTGCAATGGAGGCTCAAAAGTGGCAGCAATGACAACAATTTCACTATGGCTGCTTTCGGCCAGATTGGGTTTTTTAGGGCAGCCACTCCAATTCTTTCTTTGATGGTGGTTCTAAATGCATCCTTCTTGAGTGGTGTTGAACATTCTTACCCTATATTTTTAATTACACCAATGGCAAAACAAGAACAAACATCATTAGGACTCTCAATTGATTCAGAAACTTTAAAGTTAATCATATCGCCACCAAACTCCTTAGTTAAGGCTTCTTTGGCCACGTCAATCTTAGTGTGGGCTATTTTCATGAAAGGTCGTCCAAGTAAGATTGGCGATGGTGGAGAGTGGGCTGAATCCGCCATGTCAAGCACATAGAAATCTGCAGGAAAAATCAAGTGGTCTACCTGCACCAAAACATCTTCCAAAACTCATCTCGGGTATGCATTAGATCGATCGGCTAATTGAATAATAACACCATCATTTTTAAGCTCTCCTAGATTCATAGATGCATAAACAAAATATGGCATGACATTAATTGATGCACCTAAATCTAGCATAGCATGTTCAAACCTTGTATTACCAATTACACAAGGGATAGTGAAACTACCTGGATCTTTGCATTTAGGTGGCAGCTTTCTTTGCAACATTGCAGAGACATTCTCACTTACATGTACCACCTTTTTCTCCCGAATCCATTTCCTTGTTGTACAAAGCTTCTTCAAAAACTTAGCGTACTTCGGGATTTGCTTTATAGCATCAAGGAGCGGGATATTGACGTGCACCTCCCTAAACGTCTCCAGAATGTCTTTTTCATCCTCAATTTTCTTACTTACATTGCAGAGACATTCTCACTTACATGTACCACCTCTTTCTCCCGAATCCGTTTCCTTGTTGTACAAAGCTTCTTCAAAAACTTAGCGTACTTCGGGATTTGCTTTATAGCATCAAGGAGCGGGATATTGACGTGCACCTTCCTAAACGTCTCCAGAATGTCTTTTTCATCCTCAATTTTCTTAGATTGCATAAACCTGCTAGGAAAGAGCACATTTAGTGGAATAGAACTAGAAAAATTCAAATTTGGACTTACCTTGGTGGTTTGGGACAGCTTAGGTACACTAGGGGGTTGCGGCAAGGGTTGTTCTACCCTTGCCGTGGCTTTGTCTACTTCTTCTTCTTCGAGCAACAACTTTTCATCCTCTTTTTGACTTGCTTTGGTTGGTTTGGGGTTGGTTCCAACTTCCTTGCAACTTCTCAAGGTGATAGCCTTTGCGGTTTCAAAACCTCCATTTAGATTCACAATGGTTGAACTAGGAAGTTTGCCTTGTTCTCTAAACTGCCTAAGGAACTCAAAAATCTGCCCTATTTGCTTCTTTATGTCACTCATCTCCTTTTCTTGGTTTGGTATTCTATAATTTTGATTTTGTAATCCCTACGATATAGAAGTTAGTAATTGAATAGTTTGATAATTATCAATTAGCGAGCCTGAGTTTTGTTAGGCAGTTTGTGATTGAGGTTGAGATTGTGCAAATGGCCTTTGATATATCCCAGGGGGTGGCTGTTGAATTCCTCCTTGTTGTTAAGGTTGTTAAGGCTCCCCCCACTTGAAATTTGAGTGATCTCTCCATCCCGGATTGTATGTATTTGAGTATGGATCATTCCTTTGCTGATTTTGGCCTTGAAAACCTATGGCATTAGTGTTTTCCCATCCTCCATTCTCTATAAATTGAGGACATTGATCATTGAGATGCCCTTGCATAGAGCACACTCCACATATTCTTGCACCTTGCACTTTGGATCCATCGACAACATGTGACACAAGAATAGTGAGATTAGCCAATTGAGATTGAATTCAAAAATTGCACTTACCTCATTCACTTGTTGTTGCCGTGGAGGGTTTCTTTGTCCAACTCCCTCATATTGTTGTGCATTCAAGGCTCGATTTGCAATTAAGACCTTGGCAGCCACCAATGTTTTGTCAACCAAAGCACCCCCTACCGAGGCATCTAGCATTTATCTCTCAATTGAAAGGAGTCCCTCGTAGAAATATTGAATTAAGAGCTCTTCCTTCATTTGATGTTGAGGGCATGATGCAACTAGAGTCTTGAAACGCTCATAGTACGCTGGAAAAGACTCTCCTTGGTTTTGTTAAATGCCACTAATTCTCTTCCTCAAGAGAATGACTCTCGAAGTTAGGGAAAACTTCCCTAAGAATGCTCGCTTCATGCTTTCCCAAGAAGTGACGATTCTGGGTGCCAATTCGTATAGCCAAGCTTTAACATTTTCCAAAATAGAGAATGGAAAGGCCTTCATCTTCAAAATGTTCCCATCGACATTGATGGGTGTCATGCTTGAACATACCACTTCAAACTCCTTACGATGCTTGTTTGGATCTTCCATGGACAGCCCATGGTATTTGGGAATGTGATGCAACAAGCTAGACTTCAAATAGAACTTATCAGTCTTGCCTTAAGCTGCCCTAGGGTATTGAATGCATAAAGGCACAGCATTGTCTAATCCCGAGGCTGAAAGTTCTTTGATTGCTCGATTGTTCGCAGTCATAGCTTGTTCTTCTTCTTCCACTTCTTCTTCTTCAGATTCGGCCTCAGAACTAGATGGACTAGGTTCTGGATTCTTCCTCTTCTTTCTCAAAGTTCGTTCAAAATTGTCGTCAAACTCAAAGATATTTGCACGAATAGGTTGAGAACTGCGAGTCATAAACTAGTACTTAAAACAAAGAATCAAAACAAATCAGCAACCACTTTTAAAGAGCACGGCAAACACAAACAGACACAAAGAAACACATGACACACTTGACCTTAAGACTCACTTTGACACAACATAAACAAAAGGGATTAGCAAGTCTGCTAATCCACGGCAACGGCACCAAAATTTGATGTGAAAATTAACTTGACACACAAATTAAACCCTATTGTTGACAATTGTAGTATATATGTAAGTAGGGATCATTCTAGACCGAGGATTAACTAGGGATGCTAATCAACACAAATAAGACTTAAAAACACTAAATTAGACTCTATAGACTCAAAACTGACTTAAAACACTCAAAACAGCAACAAACAATCAAAAAGACTCAATTCTAGACCTAACAAGTGATTTTGACGAAAATAAGACTTAACTTGACTCAAAAGACTAAAAGAAAACAGATTTTGACTCAACTAACAAGACTTAATGAAAGGGGGATTGTTTTTGACGAATTTAAAACTTAAAACAGAAACTTTGCATAAAACACTTTATAAAAATGAATTTGGTGAATTGAAAAAGGGTGAAAAACTGGTTAGAGGGTTCATCTCCACACATGACATATGCATACAAACCAATTTCCAATTATTATTCCTTTAGACTATGAATGACAATGCCCCAAATTAACCGTGAAAAGCACAAATTAACTTTCAGATTTTCCTTAACTTATTGAATTGGATGAGATACGCATCACAACCAAATTATCCTTATCAAGTTCCCTAACTATGAAAAGCATGATAGAAAGACATATCAAAGGTCATTAAGTTCTTTGAAAACCATAAGCATTGACGAGGCATTCGTAACTATGAAAAGCATGATACTCATACCAAGGATTTACTTAACACAATCATGACTAGTGACTTCCACTACTTGTGAATATAAGTTCATAACGATTAGGTGAAACTCCCTTATACTCTAGCATCAAATTCATACATGCAAATTAAGTGTCGACCCTCAACCAACATACATAAACAAGTTTTGATAACTCAGATAAGCAAATCACATTCAAGAATCAAGAAACAATAATTGAATGTAATCAATTCATATAAAACATATAATCATGGCTTCGAATTCACCTCCAACTATAAAGAAATTAGTTCCTCATCATTGCAAAAATTAACAACGAAATCAACATAATTGTAAAACTAAGACAAGGATAAAAGACATCCCAGAGATGCTCCAACACTCCCAAAAGCTTGGGCATATGCACGGCACAAAGGCTTCTCCATTCCTTCTTTCTCCTTGCTGCAATACAAATTGAATTTTCTGATTTTCTCTCTGAGTTCTCCCCTATTTGGTGCGGCATAAATGTATATATATGTATGATGCACAGCAAAACCCTAGGGAAATTAGAATTAGGTCTAGGGTTTGGTAGAAATCAGGTGGGAGAAGGACTAGGGTGTGGCACAAGGCTTAGGCCTCAAGAAAAGGGTCAAAACCTAATTAATTTTTTAAAAGGCTTTGTACAATCCAAATCCACAAGGAATAAGGCCAATTCAATTCAAAATCCAAGAGGAAAGAAGGTTAGGAAAATTCGCCAGAAATTAGGGCTTCTAGAAACTTTGTATTTTGTGGCAGATTTTGGTACTTCTAGAAGAGATAAAGGGGAAGGGTGCGGCACCCTTTTAGGAACAGATAGGGTCTTCTAGAAATCAGGTATTTAGGTCCCCTTGCAGCTAGAAATAAGGTAGAACAAGATTAGATTAGGATAAGTTAGGATAAGGTTGTTTGGATAATGTTTTGGATAAGATAGGATAAGGTTCCTTCTTTGTAGCTGATTCCTTATCTTCAAAACTTCCAATTTTGCTTCTCCTGCTCTTTAGCACATTCCTAGACACCTTTGGTCTTCAAATTCGTCCATCCATCTTACTCTACCCACAAGCTATCCAATTGATGCCCAAAACTGCTCCAAATGGCTCCAAAATGCACTTTCTTGCCAACTTTGCCATTAGGACCTACAAACACATGAAAATAGCTTAAAACACTATAATAAGTAGTAATTAGCTAACTAAATGCAAGGAATCATCATAACTAAGTAGCATAAATATGCTCCTATCAATATTAACATGCAATTAAGTTATGAAGAAAGAACGAGCGTAAATAGTACACATAAATAATACAACTAATCAAGAATACTGTAGAAGGAATATTATGAAAATGTACAAATAAAGGAATGGGTCCTACACCGAGATGACTCAAAGAAACCAATGCAGGAATGCCTTGACGTCGGGATTGTACGCCTCGATTCTAAGTCCTGAATAAGGCACAAAACAAATGATGAGCGGACCAAGTTTATATATAAGTAATACTAAAACAAGTTCTCTTCAAACGTACTAGCCCTCAGTTTTAGAAAACTCATATAGCATAAAATGTAGTAGGTTTTCTGCAAGCCCCATCATGCCATAAAAACCTTCATAAAACATATATCGTATATCGGGTGCTTAGTAGTGGTATCACAATCGCCCGAATGCCCTACATCACCCACTCGAAGGCATATATAAATCTTTCACTTGAAGGCCCTACATCGCCCATGCGAAGGCATATATAAATCTTCTGCCCGAAGGCCCTACATCGACCGTTTGAAGGCATATATAAATAAATATCCACTAAGTGAGCATAGAAAATCATGGACATAATATTTCCAAAATATATCTCATCGAAGCTCAATAGCTCAAACATCATATCATAAATCATATTCATAAATATCTCAGTAACGTGAATTCGATAAAGCATGATATTTCATAAAGCGTAGATCTGATAACTCATAAACGTTTCATAAAACGCAGTCATAAAATCATGCATTTTGGAAAGGGTCCACTTACAGAAACTTCGTTGTCGAAGAGTCATTCGAACAAGGGAGAACGAAATCACCATTGATAAATGTATCTAAGCACATAAAGGGATCAATTAGTAAAATCCTACTAAAATGATTGAATTTGGGAAAACGGAGCGCAGATTTGGAATCAAGCATCGAAATACCCTAAAAGGGGTCCTGGGCAAATTTCGTAAAAGTCAATGAAAAGTCAACATGAATATTCTAGAGAATATTCCAAGAAAATTCTATGGTATATTCCGTTAGAATATTTCATAATGGAATATTTCGATGAATATTCCATCGAGTCCAGGTCAGGTCGGATCCAGGTAGGGTCAAGTTGTTGGTTTGGGCTAAGTTTGGTTAGGCCTAGTTGCTGAGTTGGGCCGGGTTGATGGGTTTTGGATCTAGTTTTGGATTACGAGTCAGGTCGACCCAATTTCAGGTCGTGGGTTGGGAGGATTCTTGGCAGGGTTCTAGAGCTCCGTTCAAGCTCATTTCTTCGCCATTTTCCACATTCTAGTTATGGAAATGAAGCTTGGAATGAGGAGAAGAGGTTCTTACCAATTTGGAGCTATGTCGTGGCCCGTGTTGGTCGAAAAATGACCTGCAAGTCATGGCATCCCTCACTGGAAACTAGGTTCGTTATCCCCAAGCTGTTTCTGCGTCCAACATGTGAAAACAACTTAAAGCCTACCTTAATCTAACCCTAAAATACAACCCAAAAGGTCCTAGGGACTTACCTATGTCGGGGGTGATGAAAAATTGCCTTGGGTTTGTCGGGAAGAAGGTGAACAATGGCCTCTGCCCACTGTCAAGTTTCCAAGACCTTGGTCTGGGCCCGAGATGATGACGTTCAGGTGGTGGTGACGACGGTTCGCCAATGTTGTTTCTTTGTTCGTGTGGGTTAGTGCCTCGAAGAGGAAAGAATAGTGTAGAGGTGAAAGGGAGAAAAAAGAAGAGAGAGAAGTGAGGGGGAGAGATGAGAGATGATCGAGAGTTTGGGGAGGGGGAAAGGACACGGGGCAAGAGGGGATGAGAGGTTAAGTGGGATGCGGGTCCCACTTGGCACACGAAACAATCCCATAAAAGAAAAATATGAAAAATATCTCTCAAACGTGAAATTACTACTTTACCCTCGTTCTAAAATTCGTAAAATTCGGGACGGGTCGTTACAAGAATACACATCAAGGAAACATGGTTGAAACTTAACGTAAAAAAAACATAATGATCTGTATTGATGATGTATCACATTAAATTGACAGAACAATACGTCGTCATATTATATTGACAAAACAATACAACATCACATTATATTACTTTATTTGATCTAATTTCTTTTATATGGCTTAAGGGCCGCTTATGCGAGCGAATTCTGGCTCTGCCACTCACAATACACTATTTATATATTGTCAATATGCTTGGGATACATTATCAATATACTATCTAGCCGAGTCATGCTCATGCATGATATCCTTAATATGATGCGACAATTGTTAATGCAAGTTATGCACAAATCATGGACAACCCAGGTGCACAGGTGACCGAAACGGCTCATTCTTCAACTGGCACACGATTAGAGCCCTGGACTTCTCCCACTGTTTGAGAGCTTACGGTTTTATGTTCTATTTCACTCCCCGATGCACAAGAAAAGAAATAAGTAATTTATTGGGTAATCAAATGATTCATAGTACGATATAAGTAATAAAAGTGAGAGTTGTTAAGCTTTTTATCATCCTGACGTCTAGCCTTAAAATTTTCTTTTTCAAAGTGGATCTTAATCCAAGCCTCTATTTTTAATAACAAACCCAGCCTGCTAATATCAAACGCGTCCAAGCCGTGGTTCCACCAAAGTCGGTTGGGCTAAAAGGACTTCTAATCCGTTTCGTAAAATAGCCAAAATACCCTTAATATCATCTCGTATTTTCCACGCGCGCCTTCTCACCCCGTCTCTGTAATTTCGGAGTCGAAACCAAGAACCAGAAGCAATGGCTTCTGCAAATTCGGGTCGGATCTTCGCCTCCATTCTCTGGCTTTTTTTCCTCTCGCTCCCGCTTTCATCCGCCGTCGAACCCTCCAATGAGCATTCCTTAGGTACTTTCTTTTCAATTCCCCATCAAATTTTACTGTGATTACAAAATCCAGCTTAACGAAGTTATAAAATCTAGGGTTTTAAGTAAGATAAACAGTAATTTGAATCCCAAAACTGTTTTTTTGTTTGATGTGTTGGGCTTCTGAGAATACCGAGGGAAAATTTGAATCTTTTGCTACGAATTGATCAAGGATTCGAAAACCCAATTTATATATATATATATATGAAGTGAATGGGAGTAGATTTCTGCGTTAGGTTTCTTAATTTTTCTGAAGAAGTAAGATTGTGGGAAATTTCAAATTTTGATTTGGAGTGGGATATTCTTTGATTATATCAAATTATTTTTTTCTGATACAACTACTACATTATAGGTTTTGGATGTATTAGAATGGGTTTTTCTTTTGGGAACAAAAATGTGCCTCCAAGAACACAGCTTTTCGGAACGTTTTGTTAAGGTTGAAAATGGCCATTTAGATTAGTTTGAAGTGTAGGCAGATAGAAATGGCTTATTTCATGTTTATGATTTTGAGTTCTAGAATTCTGTTACTCATGATTATTCTTTTGGTATTGCAGTTATTTCCGAGTCGGATAGGTTACAATTATCTCATGGCGCGCTAGTAAAAAATTCTCCTGGCTCCAAGCCTGGCGTTTCAGTGCTGTGTGAAAGAGTTCATATCCGTGGACTGTCAAGGCTTAAAAATATTGGGAAGTTTGCCAACACGGTGAAGGTGAAGGTATCAGGAACAAATTCAAGCACTCATATACCGACCTTTGAGGTTTGTTTCCACAGGTGAGTCATCAATATTATGGGCCATGTGAGTTTTTAATACAACTCCCCTGTCAGACACTCTGCATACAGAACTTAATTAACTGAATGGGAAGAAACTAATTATTGTGCGATATCATATTACCAGTGTCTCTGAGATATCTTTTCCATTGCTTTGACGTTATTTATGTGTGGAATGATGAATTTTTTCTTTCTTTGCAGAAATACATCTCTTGGGCTAGGGATGTGCCCTCAAAGCCGTTGGCAGAAGGTTCCCAAGGGCTCCTGGTCAAGGTCCATGTCACCTTTTGAGCACCAACTCTTAGATATACGAACATATGGTTCACCCTTAGAGAGCTTGGAGGTGTCCATTGAAGAAGGTAATATTCCTGAGTCTAATGTGCACATGATTTTACGTTGTACTCTAATCCATTTAGTGACCAGTTGATTAATGTGTTCTTTGTTTTGCAGAATTTGTTAAATATCGCGTGACGTTTTTGATATTGGGCATAATCATGATGAGCTTGGCGTCCCTCCTGAGCAATTCATTAGTATTTTATTACGGCAGTGGAATGGCAATTGGGGTGGTCCTTGTAATATTGATTGTACTTTTTCAGGTAAAATAGTTGCCATACTGCTGTAATCCTTTTTCTTGATAAGATTGCTGAATGTCCATTGTCCAATGAAGTCCTTACACCATCCAAGATATGACCGAGTATGATGTTTTAATTTTTGTGGTTGTGTACAGGGGATGAAGCTTCTTCCAACCGGTCGGAAGAATTCTCTTGCAATTTTTGTGTACTCATCTGTGGTATGTACCAAAGCTCAGTTAATTTACCTTTCTACACTTTTCGTTTACATGATAATGATTGATGTAATTCTCACACTTTATCAGGTTGGTTTGGGATCTTTTCTCCTTAGCTACCTACCTGGGTTATTGCGTACAGTACTCATAGAGATTGGAATCAGCGAAGATATGTATAATCCTGTAAGTTATCTTGAATTATTCTTTTAGTTGCCTAACTATCTTCACCATAAAGAAAAATGCCTTCCTCTTTTTCCATCCAGATTTTTTTATTGCATGTATCGTCATGTTTGGCCGGTGACCTTTATTTTAGATAAAATCATCCATGTTTTTTGTTTTCTAGTTGCAAGATGTTACCGTGTTTATCTTTTGGTATTGTTGCTGAAATCTAGCAGGTTTACTCAGCCCGATATAGTTATAACTATTAAGTTATTTAAACAACGATAACAATTATGGGGCATATAGCGACATCATTTGATTACTCAGTGAAAGCTTCCCTTAGAGTTGTGTTTTCATTAAAAATTATGTTATAGGTATTTCAAGTGATATGCATGGAATAATCAATTTATAGCCATCTATTAGGGGGAACAAATTTTCCTTGTATCGCATTGACGTCAGCATATAGTTGAATGCTTTGATGAAATACGAACCGGTAAACATCTTTTATATCAAACATCTCTTTCAAATAAAATATGCTCTCTAATATGCATTTCATTATTTTCTTTTGGGTTTTGATGTACTCTGTATTCTCTTTCAGGTAAGATCTGCTTATAATTCTGCACTACATTTCTCTTACCATCTTGGATTTTAGTTTTATTCAGGTGTGTACTAACTACTAATTGGTGCCAGAATCAGAATTCAAGTTTTTAATGGCATGTAATACCTTAGAGGCTTACAAGCACACACTTGGTTTTTATGCCATATTCTGATAATAGTTATTCTTGTTCTAGTCTTTGTTACGTTATGGTTTTCATCTTGCATCAAGTTGTCAGTCCGTTAGGCATGTAATAGTTGATAGATCATAATGATATTGATCTATTCTCAAGATATTCATCAAGTCACACCTTCATTCTTTAGGCTAGTTATTGTTCTAGTGGCTTGTATTATATAGAGGTTTTATGTTTTGTAAGTTGGAATTAATGCTTCTCCTTCTTTTGGGCGGAAATAGTTTACAAGTAGACTTCACATTCTTCATTCTTTAAGATACCCTGAAATTGACCTTTTTATTATTATTTAAGTCATTGCTGCACCTTATTTTACTTTTATTGCGACCTGTATGCTTAATGATTGCAGAGTTAACTGTTGGTAATACTGGGGAAATTCTCTCATAATTTGCAGTTGGCTATATTTCTTCTGGCTTTTCTTTTTCTGGCTGGAGCATGGTTGGGCTTCTGGGCAGTTCACAAACTCATCCTTACAGAAGATGGATCAATCGATATAATGACATCTCAGTTTGTTAATTGTTCCATCAAAATTCTGGGTGCTACTGTGATTTTTCAGGTACGTTAGATAAGTATACATTTCAAATTTTGTCTATCAAAGTTTCACTAATGGTGCTTATATATATCTCATTATCTGAAAAGGGATTTTATGTATCCTTTGCATTCAGAGTTCTGTCGATCACCTACTGGCAACAGAAGCTATAGTATTTGGATTCGTCATCTCTGCTATACTAAAGAAAATCTTTAGATGGAGATTCCTTCGTCGCGTGTGCAAGATTATGTCTTTCCAATTCTGGAGCTTAGTCATGGCCTTCCAGTATCTGCCAACATTTCCTTCGTCGATATCTACCGTGTAAGTAACCACCATAATATTCCTCAGTCGGCAATACAAGTAAACAGTAAATACTGAACAACTTTTTTTCTAATACAGCAATGTATTTTTATAATTGAAGTGTGTTACATAGGAGTCATCTCCAAATGTCAATAGTTGCTTAAATTGCGAGTAGTTGTGTTGTGTGCGTGTGAAAAACACAAATGTCAAATGGTTACTCAGTTTCTCACTATTCTGGTAATCAAAGGGACAATGTGATTTGTTATTCTTATGCATGCTGGTACATTGGTAATGGTTTTTTGGAGTCCTAGTAACATGTATTAGATGATGTGCAGTATAGCATGTATGTTTCTTAACTTTCTTTGATTTTTGCCATGGGTTTTGGGTTTTGTCATTCATGACATATATGGAATGTTCCTGCAGGAAATCGCTGAAAACACCCAAAAAGAACCGCCGCAGATTGGAAATTCCTGATTCTCCGCCTTCTCCACCTTCAGATGCATGGTTATTTCCTTCTACCTTCCACACCACACCTGAAAGGAGAAAATACTCAAAAGAAGAGTGGGACGCATTCACCAGAGAGACAACAACAAATGCCTTGCAGGAACTTGCTTCTTCTCCTGAGTATCACAGATGGTGCTCCTCAAATGTAGAAAGAATCAGTGTCACTCCCCGGAGCACTAGAAAAGTTGCTGATCAACCGCGCCACTGGTGGCTCCTTTGGTTGTGGTAAACAAGCAGCTTACAACACCTCCTTTGCGAAGTCAACATGGGCATGGCACATGCAAGAAAAGGCTGCCGTATTTCAAAGTTGAGTTGGAAGAAAATAAAGATGTGTTGAACGGATCTGTAAAATTTGTGGTCTGGACTCTAGAGAGTAGCAGGAACGGTTGCAATGTTGTAAAATTCATAGTTGTGCGCAGTTGATGTTTTTTGAGCAACCGGAATGGAAATTCTGATTTCATTTTGTTCTAAAAGGAGATTCAGATAGCCGGTAAAAAGAAACAGTTTCTCCCTTAAGAACGGGGTCATGTGAACTTTGTAAGCTGTTGTTTATGGTGGATGTCAGGTTCCCATTCAGTTCTACGTGATGAAATAGGGTGCAAGGGTCGAATCACAAAAAAATCTGGAAATACATCGATGACTTGTAATAGAACTTATACTTGATAGAAATATTAGTATCATATAGAGTCAACGAACAATCAAATACCCCTTCACTTTCTCTTCCCCTCTCTTTTCAACTTTGAGATGTATAGGTAACTATTTCATTTTTAGTTTTTTGTTTTTTGTGTTGGAGAAAGAAGAGATGGAAGAAGGGTCGTAGGAGGGAGGGGTAAAACACAAAGAAAAATAGAATGAAAACAAAACCTTCAAAGTGAGAATTACATTAATGGTTTATGATGTTTTCAACCAAAAAAAAAAAAGACAAGAAAGAAAAGAAAACTAGAAAGAAAAAAGAAAAAAAATCTGTGAATACCAATACCCTGTTGCAATCCTATTAGATTAAGAATGTGATTGTGTAATTCCCTTTAGTAGTTAATATTCCGTTAGAGTTGTAATTCTAAAAGGGTAAGGAATTAACATTCCCTACACTATAAATAAAGGCACAATCAAGACCAAAGAAAGCCAAAGCATATCTTCCCTTTCGCGGGGTGAGATAACACACACCTCACAATTACACATCTCTCTCTTTCTCTCTACTATTGCCGCACTCCTCTCTCTATGGCCTTCATAATTGTTTAGTGATGCGAGATTTATACGCACACAAATTAAACCCTCTTTTTGACAATTGTAGTAAGTATGTAAGTAGGGATCGTTCAGGACCGGGGATTAGGAGGGATTGTTAATCACTTGGATTTCACTCAAAAACGTAAAAACACAATATAAAACACTATACTAGACTCAAAGAATGCAAAACTAAACTTTAAAACACTAAAACAAATCAAAAGACTTAAACATCACCCAAAACACTCAAAACTGCCTTAAAAACACTTTCTGGGCAGTTTTGAGCACCTTGGTGAATTTGGACGAATTTGTGCAACAAATTGAATCAAAACACTTATAAACACAAACTAAGACACTTTCTAACTAATTTGGACAATACAAAGACTCAAAGGACTCAAAACAAGTTCAAAAGACTCAAAACTGCCTAAAAACACTAACTAGGCAGTTTCTGACCTTAAACCCAATTTTGGACGAATTTAAGTTGTAACTTGACTCAAGACTCTTAAAAACACAAACTAAATTGATTTCTAACTAATTTGACAATAAAGTAAAGGGGGATTTAGGGTTTGACGAAATTAAACTAAATGAACAAATTGCAATTAAAACAGAATGTAAATATGAAATGGATGAATTGGAATGAATGGATGCTAGCCAAGGGGTTCATCTCCACACATGTTACACTTGCATAATAAAAAGATTTCCAATTGCATTTCAATAAACCATGAATTCTCAACACCCCAAGTTAACCGTGATGCACTAATTAACCTTCAAATCTTCCTAACGTTATTGAATTGGATGATTGCATACGACAACCCAAAACATTCCCCACAAGTCCCCTACATGATTGCATAATAGAGATACAAGCAAGAATCATTACGCTCTATGAAGATTATAAGTGTTGACGAGGCATTCGTTACCATGATTGCATGAAACTTATGCCAAGAATTCGTTTAACGCGATTGTTTATAAGCAACCTCCACTACTTGTGAATATAAGTTCGTAACTATTAGGTGAAACTCCCTTATATTCTAGCGTCATATTCATGCATGAAAATTAAGCGTGTACTCTCAATAAACATACATAAATAAGTTATCAATCAAACAGTTAAACAAATTGAATCCACAACTTATGAAACGCAATTAGAAGTAATCAAATCAAAATGCAAGCATAAACATATATTTTGAATCCCCCCTAGCCAAGGGGGGGTTTAGTTCCTCATACGTACAAAACAAAGAGAATTGAAATTAAACATTGAATTCAAAGGAAAAGAAACACCTAAACATTCCAACAACTCAAACTTGAATTGTATGAACGTTTAGGCCCGCTTCTCTTCCTCTTTGTTGTAGCACAAGGTCTAAGGATAGTTTGATGGTGTGAATGGTTTGGGGAGTGGTGAAAATGGAAGGGGGAAGCCACGGCAATAAGGAAATGGTTGGTGTTTGTGGATGATTTTCTGAAAATGGAAGAGTCTATGAGAATGAATCAATTGTGGCTGCAATGGATGCTTATTTATAGGTGAAAAGGAGGGAATATGACAGCTAGGAACTTGGTGGAAATCTGGAATGGTGATGGGAGATGCATGTGGCTGATTTATGCATGTGATTAAAGTGGAATGACAGCTAGGTTATGATGATGAATGCATGTGCAAAGTTGGTTGAATGATTATGGGTGCATGTGGCTGATTTATTTGAAGGGAATGCATGTGCAAAACAGCTAGGAAAAGTTGTGGAATGGCTTTAAGCATATGCAATCCATTTAATGCCCCAAACTACTCCATAACTGAATTCAAGCCTTTCAAATTCGTCCATCCTCATGCCTCCATGCTTGCACTATCCAATCTTGGCCCAAAAATGCTCTAGAATGCTCCAAATTGCTTCTTTTTGCATACTTTGACACTAAAACCTGAATTTGCACGAAAATAACTTTAAACACTATAATTAACATAGTTTAGCTAATTAAATGCAAGAAAACAAGCTAACTAAGTCGTATAAATATGCTCCTATCATTTAGTAAATTATGCCTACAACACGTTATCAGTACGCTCTTAACGCTGCACTAAAGAGAGTTTGATCTTCAATCAAGGGAGTAGTACGTTTTAATCATTCTTTTTATGATTAATTTATTATTTTATTGAATTGATCTACATGCTATTTATTCAATTTAATTTTTATGTGTTAAATGTGATACAACGTATTCGAGATGCAATTCTGGCTTTCTGAGAATAATCTTCTACAAATTCAAAGGCCTTTGCCAATCAGGTACACTTAAAATAAAGGAAGATATTTGAAACGACCATGAAGCATGAAAACATTCCCCATGATGCATGAGCCCCTTACATTTATATTTACCTTCTGATATATACACACACACGCTTCATGCATTACACAATTTTTGCTATGTGAATTTTGCGAGTCAAAGCATATAAATAAATTAGAAGCAATTTGGGTTTTTCAAACCCCAGAAAATTCGAAAAAACAAAAAACAAAATTGGGATTTTTTTTGCGGTACTGTTGCACCACCGTGACACCATGTCGGACCACTACGCTAGCTTGAAGCCGAGCCACATGGGGAAATAATGTCGTATTGACACATGGACAGGGCACACAGCCCTTTGGGCTTGCTGCCCTATTGGAAACCAACCAAGCTTCGGCTTGGGTTGCATAATCTACAGGCCTGAAGCCCCGATCTAACCCGAGCCCATAACCCACAAGCCTTTGGCTTGTTAGGCTTGCTACCGCCTCAGCTTGCATGTACCGCAGCTAGCCCTGCAAGTTGGGCTTGTCCCACTGCCTAAAGACACGACCTCAACTTCGGCTGGGCTTTGCATGTGCTGACCCACAAGCTAGCTTCGATTAGGCTTGCTCTCGTGCACCTTTTGGCCCAAAAACGCCAATATCTTGTTGCTGGGCTACCCAGTCCCTCGGCCTATGGCCTGCAACCACATGTGGGCTGCTTAGCAGCCAAACCTGAGGCCCAAAAGCCTCTAAGGCTTTGCCCTACTCACGGTACCCAAACCCAAATGCTATTGGGCTATGGTTTTTCGAATCCAATGCTAATTTTTTTGCATTTTAAATAATTTAAACCCAAATATTATTATTATTTTTGCTTCCACGATCATCCCCCTTTGGTCCCGATCTATTGAATTAATTAAAAGTGACCTATAGTCCATTAATCTGATAATTAATCCAAAATTATTGACCTGAATATCACTTTGGACATTATCGATTCAATAATTTATTTGTATACTTTGAACCGTTGACATCCTTTCGTAGTCCCGAAGCTCTCACACTTGAGTTCCCGAAGAAACTCAAATCCACTACACTTCAATCAGCATATTGCATTCTGTGTTTCTTGTAGGAACCTCTCTTTTATGAACTAAACGTTCATAAACTAAATTTAACCCATTGTTTCGAATTTAGTGCCTTTGAAACCCGGAGTTTTCTTAAAACAATACACCTATGAAAACCCGATGTTTTTCATGAAAATCATGTCTTAGAACTCGAATGTTCTAATTTTGATGCTTATGGATGATTCATTCCCATAGCACCAATCACAATCTTGTTCCTTCCAATTCAATGGATTGTTAAATCATCACAAGTTCGATTTCCCTTATTTGGACGTTTTTATCAGATACCATTGAATCTCCACATTCATGGTGTTCCGTGCTTTGCCCTTGTTCTTGAAGTTCAAGACCTTAGGAGCAAGGTTAGAATGCTTTGGAACTTTATTTCCTCCCTTGGATAGGTCTTGACTCTGTTGACCTTGGTGGGACAACATTTGGCTACGCCTACCACACCTAGAACAGCGATTCGAGCGTTAATTCTCGCTAATATGTGCTTTAGGCACAGTGGTCAAGCCAATAGGTTGAGCTTAATGATTCTTCATCAACAGCTGATTATGCTTTTCAACAAAAAGTAAAATAGAGGTCAAATTCGAAAACTTAGTGAACTATGTGCCTATATTATTACTGCAGAACAATATTGGTCACAGAGAAGGTTGAACAGGTTTTCTCCAGGAGATCCTCTTTGGTCAAGTCTTCATTAAAGAACTTGAAAGGTGATCGGATTTGACAAACTTCATAATGGTATTCATTCACAGATTTAAAGTCCTAGAAGCGCAAATGCTACCAGCCGTATCTTGTTTCAGGCAAGAATATGTCTCTTTGGGGATCGAAACAATCCACCAAAGCTACCCATAAAGCTCATGAATCTTCCTCAACGTGGTACTCAGTTTGCAGTGCGTCGTGCATATATCTTTGTATGAAGATCATGGTGGTGGCTTTCTCAGCTTCGCCAATCGGGATATTTGTCTCAGCTTCAATGGTGGCTCAAAGGCTTTTAGCGGTGAGATGGAGATTCATATCTTTGACCACTTTTGGCAATTTATTCTGGATGACCTCTAAAGCGATAAAGTCAAGTTTGTTCAAATTTGGCACATCCCTCACAAAAAAATTGGACAAGATTGTGTTTAGTGTAATGAGATAAATTTTGTCAATCCATTCACACATGAATAAAACATTTGGGTTCTATGAGACATGTATTAGTTTAAATTTTCTTGACATGTATTAGTTTAAATTTTCTTGAAAAACATCAGGTTTTCAAGGCATATTATTAGAAACTTCGGGTTTGAATTTGTATGAACTTCAGGCTCATGAGTTCCTGTAAGAAAACGCAATATATACATATAGTATGCAATATAGAAAACATGTAGGTCTTCGTGGCCTTCAACAATAATTTAATGAATTGATACATTTCTGTTATTGAGCTTCGGGCCAATAAGGAGTGATGAACAAAAAAAATATTAAAACCCAATAATGCTTAAAAGATGAAAGTCGGTGGTCCAAAATTGAACCAAAGCCATGTGGGCTGGGTTTGACATAAGCCGAGTTGACGACTGCATGCCCTTTTCGTAGTGTTAGGCTGCGGGGTGCAGGCCCAGGTGGGGCGCAGCAGGAATGGGCAGTTGTTGGCAGGCCGTTGGGCAAAGCCCAATTGCTTTTTCAGTTGCTACGGGCTGAGAGGAAACTGTCACGTTGAACCAAAAATACCCTAGTAATGCTTGTTGTGGTCACTAGGGAAGAAAACGGGCGCCGCCGCTTCACGCGGCCGTGTTTTGGGTCAGTGTCGGTTGGGGCGAAGCACGAGTTCAAACTGAAACCCTTGATTTGGACGAAAAAATTTCTTTGAACGTCGGGGTGTGAAAACCGTGGGAATTCGATTTGAATCCCTCAAGGAATCGACGAAATTATTCTGGAATTTCCAAGAACATTGTTGGAGATGATGAAATCAATTCCCAAAAACACTACTGCAGGTCGTGATTTTCTAGAAAAGACGACGATGTTGTGGCTCGGCTGTAGGCGAGGGTTTCTATGTTTGGGGTTGACGCCAAAACGGCGTTGGGTTTCTGAGTTCTCAGGTGGAGCCAGCAGCTCCACTGCTCACGGGGTCGGCGGTGCGGCTTCGGACCGCTGCTCTTTAGGTTTTCGAGAAAACCCTAATTTTATTTTTCAATATTCAATGCATATTCACAATATCAAAATATCGATTCACATAATCGTGTTATTATTGATATATGCATAAATAAAATTAGAGAATTGTTACTAGCATTTCAAAACTCTTATTCTACATTCCAAACTTTTTATATTAAGAAAGAAAAATACACTTATGAGAAGTGTAGAATGAGATTTTTGGAGTACCAATAACACTTCCATAAAATTATGTATAATCTAAAATTCGTAAACTTAAAGTTGGATCATGCACTATAGTGAAGGTTCATGCAATTAATGCTAAAAAAATATTGATAATAAAATCGTTGTTATGGAAGAACCTCGATTACGTGATAGATATTGATAAATTAGTTTGTAGCAGAAAATTCCCGTTATATTTTGTAGTGCTCCCGTTATATTCTGTAGTTCAGCGGAGAAGCCTGCTGATAACGTGTTGTGATCTATATTTATCTGAGAGAGAAGAAAGGTGTGGCCGCAAGAGAGAGTGTGGAGAAATTGTAGGGGTTCTTGGGTGTATTTATTTACATAGTGCCTTTGTTTATAATAGAGAATGAGAAGAGTATTAACAATTATATAGAGAAAGAATAACTAAGGAAATTGTTATTGGCACTCCAAAAATTTTATTATACACTCTAAACTTTCTATATTTGGATAGAAAAATACACTTGTGATAAGTGTAGAATGAGATTTTTGGAGTGCCAATAATACTTCCCATGACTAAAGAGAATTATTATTGACACTCCAAAATTTTTATTTTGCACTTCAAACTTTCTATATTTAGAAAGAAAAGTACACTTATAAATAGTGCAGAATGAAAATTTTGAAATGTCTTCTTGACTAAAAACCAAATTTATATATAATTTATACAATTATAATTCAAGAATATTTGTAACACCTCGAATTTTATTAGTGTGAAATTTAAGCCCAAATAAAATACGACCAACCAACGGGCGAAAATAGTGAAGTGGTGCATGGTAGTAAACCAAAACTTCGGTGTGGGCAGTTTCGACCGCGGCTACCGGAGTTCACTCCAGCATTCATTTTTCGATTAGGTCACTCTGTGTGCATTTCTCTCCAACCCTTCAATGGCCGCGACGTACACCTCTTTAGGAACCCACAGACGACTCGCCGCCGTAACCTCCCAGCTAACCTCGCTTCGCCGCTTTTCTCTCACCGTTACTGAAAAACCATTGCGGCTGCCTCTGGCGATTAGAGGGAGGCGGAAGGGCAGGGCGGGAATTTCCCTCAAGTGCAGTAATGCGTATGGCCCAGTGATGGACGAGAGCGAGAGCGATTGTGAGAACTACAATTGCATGGAGGACGAGCAGTTCGTGCGGTGGTTCCGGGAGGCTTGGCCGTATTTATGGGCCCACCGCGGCAGTACCTTCGTTGTGATTATATCGGGTGAAATTGTGTCCAATAGCACTTACTTGGAATCAATTCTCAAGGCAGGTACTCTGCCTTCTAATTTTCTTAACTGTTTGGTTGCTGAGAAATTTTTATATTTGGTCTGTTTGGCTGCTGAGAAAATGAAACAAACAATGTCGTCAGCGGAAGGAAAGATTTTTATTCATTAATGTCATCAGCGGAAGGAAAGATCATATTTTTATTCATTTTCTCTGTTTGTTAGAGCGCTGTGCAGCATTTTAGTTTAAGCAAAGTTCTTTTTAATTTATTTCTCTTTGTATTATACTATATTTATTAGTATATATTTTTATACATTTGGGTTTTATGCAGGATATAGCACTTCTTCATCTCCTGGGGATCAGGTTTGTTCTTGTTCCAGGACCCCATGTGCAAATTGATGAACTTTTGGCACGAAGAGGTGAGTGTTTTATTGTATGTTCTTGTTATTGTAATTTTCAAATGGATGGGGCTTGTTTGGAATTCGCTTATGGGATGGCTAAAAGCGTTTTCTGACGGCCAAAAGTCCTGATTGCGTTTGGCAGAAAAACTTAAAAGTACTTCGGGCTCATAAAAGCACTTTCTGGAGAAGCACTTGCTAGATGCTTCTTCGAGAAGTACTTCTAAGTGTTTTTCCAGGTAGGATTTGGATTTTTAGTAAACATTTCAACGTGGTTAAAGCAGGTCTAGAAGAAGCACTTAGGAGTACAAGTGCTTTTTAGAGAAGCAATCTCAAACGGAGCCTAAGCATGATATCATGGAGTTGAGCACAAATGTGTTTTATTAGTGTTATTGATTTTCATATTGCATATATATATTTTTTTTGTGGGCATGGATGATTTAGTTTAGTTAGATTGTTAATCCTTTATGTTCTTGAAGCTGTTGGTTTGTTTAAACCATTTGAAGTGCTATAAGGTTGACACTAAGCAGGTATATGTTAGTTGTTACTTTTCAGGAAAGGAGCCAAAGTTTGTTGGTCAGTACAGGGTAACTGACTCAGATTCCCTAGATGCTGCAAAGCAAGCGGCTGGGGCGATATCTAAGACAATAGAGGCAAAGCTTTCTCCAGGACCCTCCATGTGCAATATTCGTCGACACGGTGACAACAGTCGTTTGCATGAGGTTGGTGTCAGCGTAGAGAGTGGTAACTTTCTTGCAGCCAAGGTAAGAATCTTACTCTTTCAAAAGTGACATTCAACATTACGTTGTTTTCTTGATTTGTGATTTTTTTTGGTTGGTACCGAATTCCGTAAAGTACTGCTGCTATTTCGTTTTTCAGAGACGAGGAGTCGTTGCTGGTGTTGATTATGGGGCAACAGGTGAAATCAAGAAAGTTGATGTTTCTCGCATGCGTAAGAGGCTTGATGATGATTGTATTGTGATATTGAGCAACCTGGGTTATTCCAGCTCTGGAGAAATTTTAAATTGCAAGTATGCTAGCATAGCTTCTGTTTCGGTAGTGATTATCTATTTAGTTGATAATTATATGTTGCCAACTCCTTTTGCATATATAGTACCTAAGCTGATTATTTATGCTTTTATATATTTCAGCACTTATGAAGTTGCAACAGCTTGTGCCTTGGCTATCGAAGCAGATAAACTTATCTGCATAATAGATGGTCCAATTCTTGACGAGAGTAGACGCCTTATTCGCTTCTTAACTCTTGAAGAAGCAGACATGTTGATTCGTAGGCGGGCTCAGCAAAGTGAGACAGCTGCTAGCTATGTGAAAGCTGTCGATGAAGAAAATCTGTCTGGTTTTGGATATGATGATCATAATGCTACTCACCAGAATGGGAGGGCTTTTAAGCAAAATCATACTGCAAGGTTTCACAACGGTGTTGGTTTTGAAAATGGGAATGGATTGTGGACTGGTGAACAAGGTTTTGCTATTGGAGGTCATGAGCGGCTAAGTCGATTAAACGGTTACCTTTCAGAATTGGCTGCTGCGGCCTTTGTCTGCAGGGTAAGCTCATAACAGTCCTTTTTGCCCCCTGGTTTACAAACTTCGTTAAATATTTGTCTGCATAGTTTAAAGTCCCAGCTTCTTTATATGTTGAGTCTGAAGAACCCAGCCAATGGTAGTTCCTGTTTATTGCCAGGGAGGTGTTCAAAGAGTACATCTGTTAGATGGCACTAAAGGGGGCATGTTGTTGTTGGAATTGTATAAAAGAGATGGATTGGGGACAATGGTGGCTAGGTATGCTATTTTTGCAGTATAAGTATCCGTATTTTTGTATACTTTGACGACTTTCTGATGTCAGATTCTAATAAACTTTAATGTGATGATAAGCTATGCTGATGGTCCTAATTGCCAGTCTTTTTGTTGTTGACGTGATTATCTGCTATTTATATTTTCCTGGTTTATGTTTGTTTCCTCTTTTATTGCTTACTAGCCTGGTCAGCATTTTAGTGGAAATCCAAGCAGCAATTCTTCAAGTCACATTACATCTATAAATTCATCGATAGAATATTAGAATTGCACGAGTTCATAGAGGTTGTTTCGGTCTCGTTGTGCTTGGATTGTGCATAAAATAAGCTCTTATGGTTCCTGGTTGTTTTGGGCTCCTATGGTTCATGGTTGTTTTGGTCTTATATTTGTATTTTCTAATCACTAGTTCAAAAAATAGTTGGCATTCCAAAAAAGTCGTCCTGCACTCCTCCCGAATAGAGAAAAGGAGGGAGGACTGTGACATGACGTTTTTGGAGTGCTAATAACAATTCTCAATATTTTTCTGCCAATGAATTCTCATCATTGCCGGTTAATCATGCTAAGATTGGATATTGTTGAAGTTTAACTTCAAGAGCTTCCTTACATTAATTATGAAAACGGAGAGCAGCAAATAATTGTACCTAACATATGCATAAGTTTTCCTCTATCTATCCACTCACACCTGCATTAAATGCTCGACCTTAGTGACCTGTATGAAGGAACCCGGATGGCTAGGGCATCTGATTTCTATGCAATAAGACAAATTATACAACCTTTAGAAGCAGCCAGCACATTGGTTCCAAGAAGTGATGAACAGGTTTGTGTTCCCGGTCTTTCTTAATTTTTGTTTTTCAGAACCTTCTATTTTTTACTCGTGATTATTAATTAAAACTGATCTGAAATTGTTTTATTTTAAACTGAATATTTACCAATAGCTACGTGAAGAATTGGATTGCTTCATTGTGGTGGAAAGAGAAGGCCAAATCATTGCATGTGCTGCTCTTTTCCCTTTCCCAGAGGAGAAATGTGCAGAGGTTGCTGCTGTTGCAGTTTCTCCTGATTGCCGCGGTCAAGGGCAGGGTGATAAATTACTTGGTAATATACTATATAAACTTGAATAAGCATCGATATATCTTTGCTCTTGTTGCTTTCCTCATTTCTTTCTGTACTTTCAGTGGTCGTTACTGAGCTTATTTTCAACATGAACTGTCGAAAAATATGCCAAATTCTACATGAACCTCTTAACCAGGAATGAGTGGTCAAATCACATTATAGCCGAAAGTATGCATTTGTTCCTCGCAGCATGTCAATTGATTTTACTCTACAGAAAGAAATGCTTTTACGAGGCCCGATCAAATGAAAAGTGGATTTTATATTTAAATGGATACAGATAGGGAAGAAACATGAGTAACTGGTCACATCATCTTTCTGGGCTAAGTTACATAGATTTGGACCACATCTTGTTTTTTCCTCTTCTTTTTCTACCGAACATCTTGAATTCATTTAACCCAGGATGCTTTGAACTGAAATTTGGGATCCAATTAAAAACAAAAGGGACAATTTGATATAATGTATGTTGTATATCTATAAACTTTATTATCGTTACAGTTAGATAGTCCGTACTTTTAAGAACTTTGATTTTGAATATCTGCAGATTACATTGAGAAGAAGGCATCCTCTCTTGGATTAGAAAAGCTGTTCGTGCTCACAACACGCACTGCAGACTGGTTAGTTCCCACTACTTGAACTACATGTATGCTTGTGGAGGTTTCACTAGTTAATGGAGTAATGTTTCTGATTTACTTTGGTTTGGAGCTGAAGATGAAAAGGAACACCGTAATCTAGTTGAGGTTTTTCGTTGTGGAATCGGTCCAATTTGTTGTAGTCGCGTGAGGGTTAGATATGCCTATTCCACATATTTCTTGGTGCTTCGGAGGAGTGATTTGTCCGCAACATGTTTTATTTTTTTTTATAAGTAGAGAAAGGTTCAATGATCTGTCTTGAAGAATGACACCCGTTGTCTATAACACAGGTTTGTGAGGCGTGGTTTTTCACAATGTTCAATTGAATCAATACCAGAGAGGCGGCGGACAAAGATCATTCTGTCCCGTAAATCCAAATATTATACGAAGCACTTGTTACCAGACACTAGCGGAATTACTGTTAACAGGGTGTTCACATGAGGTTGAAAATGCTGGCGGCAAATCCTCTCCCCACCGGGTTTAGCTGCTGAATCATGGTCGATACAACTTCAACAATTTCAATCTGGTTCCGGGATCATCTGAGGGGAAAATTTATCATTGTGTTTGAGTTATGAGTTTTTTATCTAAACCGACGATCTTTATGTCACACTGATGGAATAACGAATTTTCTTAATAAATGATCGGCGAAATTGATTTTATATAATAAATCAATATTTGGAAGTGCTTGCCTGAACTACAAGCCTATAAAAATTTTGATTTAAAACAAGGTTTGATATGATTCATTAGCTATCGATGAAATTTCAAACCGCGATTCATAAATGGTACATAATGACCATCGAATGTGGGCAATTGACTCTAGCACAACCTTTAATTACCATCGAATGTAGGCGGCTGTCTGTAACACAACTTTTGATTTTATACTGTTTTCGAAACAGATAGTCAAGACTCAACTCGTAATTTCAAAACCCTGAGGTACTTAGCGTAACAGTTACCATTCAACCAACAAAGAGATTTGGGGGAAAGAAGAACAAAGGGATTGAGATTTATGCAAAGGAGGGAAACAGAGAGGAGAGGGAGAAGAAAACAATTCACACTGCACTGAATTGTAAGCCAAAAATATAACAAAATACGACACGGAATACAATAACGGTAAAAATACAATCAACCATAGAGGGAATACAAATGGAGTGTCATTTATGCCAAAGAAATAGGGGGAGATACTTCACAGCATGAATCCCGTTTATTATTGTAGTCGGTGTTTCATTTGGATCAAGTGTGTTTCCTTTGGGTCAAGTAACACGTTCAATGAAATACAACTAAGGAAACTGCAAAGCATTGATGCACAACCTCCCTCCTGAGATAGAACCCAGAAACAAAACCATTGAAACAAAATCAACTCTCCTCAGTTTTTGGTAGGCCTTTAAACTTGAAGTTGTCCGCATATGCCTTCACCTGAAACTAGAGCTCAGTTAGAGAGAAAAAAACACCAAACTTCCCAAACATTCCGAGAATGCAAAAAGAAGAAAGGATCCCTAATTGCAGAAAGGAAAAGATACAAAGGAAGCTGGTCACCAACTTAAGAAAATTATATCTCAAGGACACGCAATTCCTCATTACTCCTGTTCTTTAACGAATTCAAGAAAAAGTGCCAAATTATACTACTAAACTTCCAATGGACTATGTCCAACAGTTTTGTCAATGCCATCACAACACATTATCTACTCTTCCACACACATAGCTTGCAAAAAGCAGTTTGATCTGTTTTGAGAAGGTAATCATGGCATGAATTGGCATACCAAAAAGAGAGAGAACTGTGTAACTTCAATGAAGTACTTGGTTCAGGAAATTATCACCTAGGTAGCTCAAAATTAATAGATTGAAACTATAATATTTACACAAGTCCTTAAGAGTAAGTCTGAGCTTTATTAACAGAGAAGAAAGAAACCAAAAGCTGTGTTCATGAAAATTGAGGATGCATTTATATTCTAATTCCCAAACAAAACCACCGTCTTAATCTCAAATGACAACAGTCTGCTGTATGCACCCTACCCCTAAAACCCAAAATATATTCACAAAAAACCAAAAGATAAAGAAACTGTTATCGTATGAGAATGGAAATAGCTTCAGAAAATATGAAGAAAGAATCACATACCCTCAATAATGGTGTTTGCCGCCTTTTAACCTGCAGATAAGTTCAATAACTCTTGTTAATAGGTCAAAGGGAAGTTATTTTAAGTTTTTAAGGTGCACTAACAGTTATAGGGCTATTAATCTTTCCACCTGTTTGTACCATACTTGACCAATCTCGAAACTACCGAACACCAGTGAACGTCATACCTTCAAGGACACACTGAGGGGTTCATGCGAAGGCACCCCTGCACAAGAGTTTCCCTCCAACCAGAAGGCCAATCACAGCGCGACACATGTCAACGTTAGAATAAAGCTCATAGAGTCCCACATCAACCGCAGACAAAAGCTAAAAGAAGACCATTCTCCTACAATTAATCCCTAATGTCATTATTGTACTTAAACTAGTCATTAGAACCCAATGATGATAATTATGCTTAAACTTGTGTATTTGTGTAAACCCTTCAATGTTGATGAGAACTCCTCTACTCCGTGGACTGTAGCAAGACTTAGGATGAACTACATACATCTTGTGTTTGCTTCCCTATCTCTATCTATTTATATATTATTCTCACCAGGTGACTGGAGCAACCGAGCGAAGGTCACAAACTTGACACTTTACGTTGTTCCAAAGTCTTCACCGATTTTGTGCATCAACATTTGGCGCCGTCTGTGGGAATCAACACAAAAGCCATGTCGGTTCTCTCTTATTTTTTTCATCCCACCACCGTGAAACCCTCACAACCTCCCTCACTCCACCGTGAATTGGCAAAAACCCAAGAACCCAAAACCTCTCTCCTTTCCTTCGTGTTCAATGCCTCCATTTCTCAAAACCAATGCCTAACCTCCAACCCAAACCATCTCAGCGCCAGGAGACCCTCATTTCTGCAAACCCACAGAGCCGCCACCATGGTCGCTCCATCAAAATCAAAACCGGGTCTCACTCCCTCTTAGAAATTCCATCATTTCTCGAATCCTAGAGAGAGTTCAATGAATCCGAGCCCAAATCCCTCAGAATCAAACTAAAAGGGATCTGAAGTGGAGGCCATGGTCAGAAGAACGATGGAAATGACAGCAGCTGCTCAAACTCAGGCTGCAATGCGCAACTGTGACCTCCACAACGCACAGCTCGCGAGGAATTGCTGCCACCAACGAAAACTGGAGACTTGGACTATCAGATTCTCACTCAAGCCAAGTGGTGCCAATGCTGAGAAGCTCACCATGAGCAGGCCTTGTACCATCACTGCCATCTCCATTGTTTGGGGAAAATCCATCGGAGAAGATAAGGACTCCATCTTCTCCAAATTATTACTGTTTATTTAATATTTTATTATTATTATTTTGTGATATATATTGTGTGTGTCCCCATTGTCATTATATTAAGATTGCATGCTACAATAGTCACATATGTTCAGAACGCTTTCCATCATATTTCACTAGTGACCTACATATTTAGGCAATTTCTTATGCAATATTTATTCATTGCCTAGTGATATTGTGATGCCCTTAACAATGTCACATATGAAACAACTCATTTATCACACAACTTACATAGTATGACATTATGCTTTTGCCAAATTCTGTGATCGATTTATTCATTATCCACTCATGCTTAAACTGTCATTTATTGTCAGGATCCGTTGATCAACATTGTTACTAATTAAAGAAACCTGTCAACCACTACTGATGAACTTATAGATCGATGAGCCACCCATTTATGGGGACAAAGATTCAGTCCGAAAGGTGGTCTCGTGTTTGACCAGACACCCGCTTGATCGGACACTCACTCATTTGGACACCTATGTGATCAGACACCCGCAAGTTCGAACACCCAATCGTTCAGGGCACTTACGAGATTGGACACCCACAAACTTGGATACCCTTGAGCTCCGACCTCGACTCACAGACCCAACTCAAAGTCCCTACGTATGACCCCGACTCAAAGACCCGACTTGTGGACCCAATCCGTGCACCCGACCCATAGACCCAATATGCAAACCCGAACAAGCGGACCCGAGTCATGTCGAGAGTTAACTCACAATGAGCACAAGCTGAAGTCGAGTGCATACTCGCAATGAGAAACGCCACGAGCCGCCTCGCAATGAGTACCTGCTTCCAACCAAGCAACCGCCTCGCCGCGAGCATTGCCTCTAGCCGAGCAACCGAGCAATGTGTGCTACCTCTAGCTGAGTATTGCTTTACGTTAAGCACCGCTTCATGTCAAGTACTAGTTTCAGACGACATCTAGTCATTTCGGCTCGCACATGGATTGGATTTGAAGTCTCCAGCCAAAAGATTCTCTTGACTGAAGACTTGAGGGACTCCTGTTGTACCATACATTAGGCCTTAGTATTTGGGCCTCATGACATAGCCTATGATGTATGTAGGAGGTGAAGGAAACCCTTATTCTATAAAAGGGATCCTTCACTCTCACTTGAAGGGGAGAAAAGGTGAAAAAAGAAGAGCAAAGAGAGAAAACCCAGGCCTCTATAGTCTCCATGTACATTGTAACACATATTTTACATAGTGAAACCATATCGACACCAACGTGGACGTAGCCTCAACTTGGGGTGAACGACAATATATTTTTTATGTTCTTGTGCGTTTGTGTGATTCACTGTCGGATTTACGTTGATCCAAGTTCGACCCGATCTTGTGCATCAACACCACCAAAACGAGATATGCAAGTACAAAAACGTTTAGAGATGTAAGATGATATCTCAATTCACTGGATATATGCCTAGTTCTTTCTCCACGTTTTGGGGAATGAATACATGCCTAGATTGAAAACACACAAGATGAACTTAAGCTCAATAAGGGCCAACCCTATAATGTCAATTTCTGTTTGTGTTTTACTAGAAACATCTAGGACATAAAGCGGGAACACTGCATAAAGTCAAGCAAATGCTAGGAAAAACTATAAAGTATCTTTAAGTCAAATAAGAACAAACATACCACATAATCCCAACCATGTCTCTCTGCAAAGGACCTTGCAGCGTCTTCACTGTCAAAACCCAGTGTCGAATCACCGACATGTGCGTATGGGTCCCCAGTGGAAGTCCAGCCCATCAATGGATTCTCCCACCTATAAACATATCACGGAGATGAGCTATTAATCATCCAATTATGCTAACAAAATAATCATTCAATAATTATGAGAGAACACAAAAATAAGTTTATTTCACAGCTCGACTGAGAGATGACATGAAATATCCCAATCAAAATCCAAGAAGGACACCATCTAGCTAAAGCAACACGGTTTTCAGGTTTTATTGTCATTCTAATTACAGTGGACTGCTCAGAAAAGGTTAAAAAATAGACAGTGTTATCAATGAAGAGATTCACTATTAGTCCAAGAATTGTTAGCTGGTTATTATATTTATTTCTTACTTTCACAAAATAAGTTGTTTGGCTTGATATCAAACTTGACAAGAGTAGCTCAAGTGTTCAGAAGGCTTAAGCAAAAATTTAACACGAGATCAAAAGCATAAGTATCACTTCAAACTCAACATTCACATTGTTTAACAGAAAATCTCAGTGCACAACATTACACTTAGTAGAAACTAAACAGTATAAAACCTATCTACCCACCATGACGCACATCAGAAGATTTTCACAACCCCAAAAACTAGGATAACCAAGGAAAATCCAAAACTCTATAACCAAATCGGCGAACAACAACAATGGGAACCAAAATACCATACTTCTGTGTTGACACAAAGTTGATCTTCCACTTCCCAAGTTTCCCTGATCCTTGCTGAGACGCAGTTCTTGCAGGTGAGTATATTATAACCTGTCATATACGCTCATAAATCAATAAAATTCCCAATCACAATCAATTTAAAATAAAAAATAAATAAATAAATTGATATTAGCTATGTATAGCTTGTAACTTTCATTAAAAAAAAATGAAAACTTCAAGCCTCGAAATTACTATTTTCCTACAGATACAACGAATTCGACATATGCCAAGTGCCCTAATTCGATCAATAAACCAAAAACTCGATTTGGGTTATGTGAATGCATTGGAGAAATTAAGTCAAAATTACAAAAGATTCCGAATTGAGTTTCAGAAAGAAAACGAAAGGGGTCGTACCCTCCGGCGGAGATGTTCATCGGGAATGCCAGCAACCTTTCCGATCTCACCGGGCATGTACTCGACCAGAGCGTCCGCCGAGAACGGCCTGGACCCTGAGGCAACAGAGGCTCGGAGAAGACGAGCGTGGTTTGACATGCGCTGCAGAGAGCTCGCCATTGCCGGTTCACGAATCAACGGAAGAATCAAAACTCGCGCGCGCCTTGTGAAATGTAAAACTTGCAGCCGGAGCAGTGAAGACCGAAAGTAATATTCAGTGTCGTCGTTTTAACTGTTTTGACAAAATTGCTGTTTCACTCCTCTAGTTTGAAAGTATATACAAATTGCCCATAACGTTATTGAATTCGTTCTATTTAAACCACAAAGTCCAATAAGAGCATCTCAAGTGATTCTTTTAACTAGCTCTTCAAATACAATGAATGATCTTGAATTCATTTTATATTTATAGATTTTTGTAGACAGAAACGAAGTCTTCAATTTAATAACTTGGTTTGTGACGTGGAATTGGCGACGGAAATAATCGAAGAGCAATTAGAAAATTATATAATCTGCAACAAACAAGACTTTGTTGTAAACATTCCTAGTTTAAGTATGATTGTGTAAATCCTAGATTAGATTTTATGCTAATTATCATTTCCTATTGTATCTTGTATTCCTTGGGAAAGAAGAATATCTTCTCTGCTTCTATTACTATAAATAAAGGTATAATGTAGGAGGGATAACAACACACACATTCCCCTACAATTCTACAAACACATCTCTCTCTTCTTCTTGCCGCCAGCCACCCTAAACTTGTTAGATAAAATAGACCACAACATGTTATCAGCACACTCCTACTGCTGAGCTTAGGAATCTGACGTTGAAGAATTTTTCTGCATCAAACCAGTTCATCCATATCATCACACAATCAGGTTCTTTCAAAGCAACGGTTTTTATCTCGATATTTTTGCAGCCCTGATAGCATGAACATTCACCATGATGCATGACCCAACTTTACGTTTTACGAATTTTAGATTCTACATAAATTGTGTATGCCTCATAATCATAATTGTTGAATTATGTGAATTATTGGTTATGAATTGAATCGAATATATGTACATGCATTAACTTATTTGAATTGCATATGGATCAAATTGAATTATATATGAATTGAATTGAATTGAAAAAAAAGAGAAATTTTTTTTAAATTGGGAAACAAACCTTGTGCCATTAGGGTTTTTTTTTTTTTTTTTAACCCACGGCCTCGCCCAAGCATGTAGCCTGTGGGCTGAGCCGCGCCACGCCGCAAGTCGAAGACATGGGCTCCTCGACTGGACACCCGAGCCACTGGGCTTGGCCCCCCTCCTAGAATCCTGCTCCAACCCGTTGAGTTTTGGAGCTTCCCCGGACCGAAAAAAAAAAAAAAAAAAAAAAAAAAATTTTTTTTTGGGTCTGCCTACTACAGCCCATTCCTCTATCCAATTCTCCCCGTGGGCCTGCAGCCCCACCTGAGACACCCTAGCCCAATTTAGGACCTAGGTCACACGGCACCATGTTATTAAGCCACCCCGTAGGCTTATATTTTCTATTGGGCCCCGAGCTTTATTTGCCTAATTATTTTAGGCCCAATAGGTTTTATATTTTTTCACCCACACTTTAATTTGGCCCGAAGTCCAAATAATTAAAATTCAATTATAATTGTAAACCTAAATTTTATATTTTTGCATATTTGTTTGCATATATATTTGTGTTTGCCTGTAGGAATATATGAAGCTGAAGTTCATAATTATTTTGAAATCTAAAGTTTCTTATAAACATGCCTCTTTTGAAAACCTGAAGTTTTTCATTTAAACACATCACCCATGAAAACCCGAAGCTTTTTCATGCAAAATTAAACCAAATCATGTCTATTAGAACCTGTATGTTCTACTCCTACGTGAATGGATTGATTTTTCTCCATTACACTAACCATATCTTATACATCTATTTTGTGATAGGAACATGTCGAATTTGAACAAACTCGACTTTACCGCTTTAGAGGTATCTAGAAGGAACTACCTTAAGTAGGTCCAAGATGTAAAGTTCCACCTCATTGCAAAGAACTTGCGTCCTGCTATTGAAGAAGTAACGGACGAGCTTGTTGGCAAAGCTGAAAAAGCCACTGCTATGATCTTCATCTGAAGACATATTCATGACGCTCTGCAAACTGAATATCTTGCTGAGGAGGATCCACGTGCATTATGGGTCGCTTTGGCTGATCATTTTGATCACCAAAATGACATATTCTTGCATGAAGCAAGACACGACTGGTAGCACTTGTGCTTCTAAGACTTTTAAGTCTGTGAATGAATATAATTCTGAAGTTTGTCGAATCCGATCACTTCTCAAGTTTTGCAATGAAACTTTGACTGAAGAGGATCTCCTAGAGAAGACATATTCGACCTTCTCTGCTTCTAATGTTGTCATGCAGCAACAATATAGAGCTTAGAAGTTCATTAAGTTCTCGAATTTGATTTATATTTTACTTCTCGCTAAAAAACAGAACTAGCTATTGATGAAGAATCATTAAGTTCGACCTACTGGGGCGACTGTTGTGCCTGAAGCACATTATAGCACTAACCAACACCCAAAACGTCAAAAGAGGCGTGGTAGGGGTGGCCAGAAGCCATCCCACCAAGGTCAATAAAGTCAAGGCCCATCTAAGGGAAGAAACAAAGCCCAGAAGCGCCCAAACCTCGCTCCCAAGTGTTGGAAGTATGCCCACAAAGCCACTCATTTGATGTAATAGCTTTTTGGAATACTTATTGTGTTAAACTTTTATATGTTTAATAGAAGGGCAAAGCTTATTGTTAATCACTATTTATAGTATCTTGTGTTTAAGCAATAAGGGAATCCAAGGAATGTATTTGATCTAAGAGACAAGTGATTTAAGTTAGTTAAATTAACGAGACCTTTCTCTTATGTTCATTCCTAAAACGTTCCTAGCCATAGGATTGCCAATTGGGCATTGACAATCCGCTAAGGTTAGTATGTGTTATGTCGACTCAAGCGTGAGTATGAACTAGTCTCAAGTCATTTGGTGTTGGACACTAAGGCAAACACATAGGTGCTCGAAAGAGTAATCGAGTACACTGAACTACGATCAAACAAGAGTTCGAACATACATGTCATGTGAGAACTCAATAGTTGCAATATGCAAAGTAGTCCTTTGACCTGAGGCATCATTGATGTCTAATGGTTAGGTCCTTGATCTTTGATTATGTCAACGGCATTCCATTGGAGTGTCCACGGCATTGTTGGGGTCAAGCTATCTAGTCATGTAGGCATATGAATGTACAACAAGGGATCTCTAACCTTTCATGATGGAAGGAGAATACTCTAAGATATGATTCGAGAGTCTTTGGCCAAAGCATATGAATATGACTAAGGAAGATGTTCCAAATCTTATTCGATTGAATCATATAGAGAAGTATCACATTGGATAGTAGACATGAAACAAACTATCACTTAAACAATGTGATTAAGAGTATTGTATTAGAGAAGGACCGTATTGCATTGTAGTTGTAACTGGATAGGTTCTCCAACCACTTCTACTTAGCTTGGGTAACCATGACATGCTGCTAGGCGTCACCCATGGTTTGTGGAAGCCCTAAAGATTAGCAAACACTAATTTAAGGGAGAATTGAAATGTGGTTTCAATTCACAATCGATAGTTAAGAGTAACATCGCCCACTGCCTCGCTAATTGGAACCTAATGGATCGTACACCGAGTAAAGATATAAGTGAAGAAATTATATGAAATGGATAAGCAATTAAATGGTTTAATTGAAGAATGGTGAAGATTAATTAAATAGTTAATTAATTATACGAAACGTTCGTATTGGGCGTTTAAGTTAGTTTTGGGCTTCGGGGCACAAAAACGTTTTGGCCCACAAGGCCCATTATGTTTAAGATTGTATGACAACTAAAACAAAATGGGCAATTAAGCCCAAAAACATTAAATGGCCGGCCATAACCTTAAGGGTAGTGAACTTGGCTTAATTGCAAGTTTGCCACTCCATTGTGAGGTGGTATAAATACATCTTTATAGCCATTTCACCTTAAGGGGTTTTCTAATTGAATTTGGGTGAAACCTATTCTCTCATTACCTTAGGTGAGGAACATCTAGCAATCTTTCTTACCTAAGTCATCCATTTCATCTTCAAACAATATCTTTGGTGTGGAGACTTAGAGACACCAAACTTTTGGTGTTTTGGAGAACAAATCCTCAAATCCTCAAAGAAGAAAAGGAGCACTAAAAGGGAGGAAATCACAAGGAAGATTCAAGGAGCAAGGAGGTGACTTGAAGGCCCTCCACTTGGGTGAATCCCTTGTGTAATCAAGGATGAGCTTCAAGGGTAAAGAATCTCTAAATTCTTATTCTCTTTAATTTTGTTAAAGAGTCTTATGGTTCACCATATACTAGGCTTTGAAAGTCATGGGTTTTATGAATTGTTTTTGAATGCATGCCTACTTTAAAGAGTTATTAGTTTGCATATGTATTCAAATGTTCTTACATGTTCTTAGCTAGGACAAAATTTTTCCTTCAAGTGGTATCAGAGCCTAGGCCTAGTTTATGGTGGATCCTTTTGGGTTTTGTGATTTTTCATATTTTGTGATTTAAGTGTTGTAAATGTTACAAGCTTTGTTCTTGCTTTGAATATAAATTTTACTTGAAAATTTAGCATCTCAAATGTTGTAGATGTATTTCATTAAAGCATGAATAATGGAACTAAAAGTTGGTGCCAAGTGTTTTGGGAATTTCGGCCAAATCCAAAGGGTGATTTTTTGGGTTCATGTTAGGCTTGTTAAAATGGTTTTAAAGTGCTTTTTGGAACCCCTAAGTACCCTAGGATAATAACCCTCTTTTGAGTTGTGAAAATTTGAGTTTTGATGGAAGAAAACATCCATGGTGCTATTATGAGTTTTCATGTATGTTCTTCATATTTCTTGAAGTTCTTATCAAGAACAAAAAATTTTGAAGTTTTGATTCAAAAGTTTTATGTTTTACATAAAGTTTTGATTATTAGTTGATGGGTGATGATTATGTCAAAAATATATTTTTGAATATTAGTTAATGGATGATGTTTGTTGGTAAGAAATGATTAAATGGTTTTATTTATATCAAAGGTATATTTTCTTTTCAAACCAACCCCACTATCTTTAATCTCACCCACCAAAATCCACTTACAAAATTTTATTGTATCAAAAAACTCAATATATCTATGAATGGCCGGCCACCCCTCTAGTGGGGGGCTTTTGTGCAATTAAATAAAGTTTTGATACTTTTGTGTATTTGTATTATGGCCCAAAAGTTTGTGTATTTGCAAAATGGCCCAAATAGAATGAGAACAAAAATTGTTTTGTCTCTTTAATGAGAATTGGATTTTCATTATATTTAGTTCCATTTAAATCAATTCTATGGATCCAAAAACCAATTGTTTAAAGTTGCTTTCTTAGTTAATTTAGTTAATTGAGAAAAGGGTGATTATGAACCAAAGGCCTCGATAATTGAGCTATGTGATTGGCCGATTTACATTATGAATGCTTGGGTTTTAAGTAATGTAGATATGAATGTAATTTGATTAGTTCAAGTTGTTGTAAAGGGCATAAGCCCATTATTTGTGTTGTAAAAGGGCATAAGCCCTTCTTATTATTTCATGTATTCCTCTTTGATTATATGTATGCAAATTGGAATAGTTGGGTCCAACGCCCAATAGGAAATAACGGTTTAATTGGATTAAACGCGTAACTAAAATCAACAACTATCTACCTTAAACCCAAGGTCCAACACAAGGCTCGTGTTGGATCAAATCAAACGGTTCATAATCATCCTAAAACCTAATATGACTATATAGTCCATATGAGGATGCAATGCGTTCGTTAGTAGTTCCATATAGTCTCGCTTGTTTCAACGAAACAGTGGGAGTATTATATGCTACTAAATCATATTAACTTGGACCAATAGTTATGATAGGGCCATGTTCTTTTAATATGATTAAAATGTTTTGATGTAGCCCAAAACTACTCCCTCAAACGAATATTAAAGTTGATAAACGAGAGATGTTTTGAACATTTCTTCGTAGGCCTTCCACCGTGGTGGGCTCCAATCGTTTGTGACTTGTACACCGGCTTCACCCTATCATGGGGGAGTACAAAGTGCATGCTTACACTCAGGAGGAGTCCATAAACATATGATGAGGTAAGTGTAGGCAACGAGGATAGCCAACATCGTATCATCGTGAGGTTATTCTTGAAACCCTACATGAACTAAGCATGGTGGGAATAACTTAACTAAGTGCAATAATGCCAACATCGTATCATCGTGAGGCAACATTCTCTAGAGGCCAAACAAGATGGGTAATTACAAACGTTGTAAATGAGTAATGCGTTATTCTCTCATCATTATTTTTGCTAACCAACATCGTATCATCGTGAGGTGGGCTTGGTAATGGTGAGTCTCCCATACCCCGCTAAGAGTTCAATATAACTCTCGAATTCCATTGAGGGATGTGGAGTTTGCCAAAAATAGTGGGTGATACTATTTGATTCAAGACCCAATCAAGTAGATTAATCAACAATCTAATACGATTTCTGTTATGTTATGTAGTTAACGACATGCCTAAAATACTACCCACCATTATACTTGACAAAATGGCCCAAGACTTTTTCCTTGCATATCTCTCGGATGATTTCACTAAGTTTATTGTAAACTATAAAGTGAATAGATTCGATCATACTTTTAACGAGATGATTGACATGTGCTGTAAATTTGAAAAAGGTTTCAAAAAGGACAGTGGGAGTAAGAATGCAAAAACAAGGAAAAGGTTTCTTAAGAAGAAGGCAAAGAAATCCAAAGGAACATGCTTTCATTGTGGAAGGGATGAACGTTGGAAGAAGAAATACAGGGTGCGCATTGCGAGCCTTATGACACGAACTTTTGAAGAGACTATTTCGGTCATAGAAAGTGCTTTTACAGTGAGCTCCAATTCCTGGATATTTGATTCAGGCGCTAGTCAACATATCTGTAATACGATGCAGGGACTAGTAGGGAGCAAGACACTGCGCAATGGGGAGATTGTTGTGCGAGTTGGGAACGGCGCCAAAATCTCTGCAAAAGCAATAGGCACCTACATGCTTAACCTACCCTCTGGGGAAGTCCTGGAACTTAAAAATTGTTTATATTTTCCTTCATGTATAAAGAATTTGATTTCTATCTCTAAGCTTTTACGAGATGGGCACTCAGTATTGTTTGACAAAATGAGTTGCACTTTATACTTGAACGGTCGTATTATCTCTCATGGTAATATGATAGAGGGACTTTTTCACCTAGAGACGAATAGTGGGATGCACTGTATTGAAAGCGGGAATACCTCAAAACCCAAAAGGGCTAGAGAAGAAGTTAACCAAGAAAGGATGTGGCATCTTAAACTTGGACATGTGAACCTTGAAAAGATTCGCAAGATGTCGAAAGACGGATATGTCCACCCATTAGGTAGTGACCAGATGGGTACTTGTGAATGCTGTTTGAAAGGGAAGATGACCAAATCTCCATTCACTGGGAAAGGAGAGCGTGCCACTGAAATTCTAGGGTTAATCCACACTGACGTATGTGGACCTATGTCTACTACGTCGAGAGGAGGTTTCTCCTACTATATCACATTCACCGACGATCACTCTCGGTTTGGCTATGTGTATCTTATGAAGTACAAGTCAGAATCCTTTGAAAGGTTCAAAGAATTCAAGAATGAAGTTGAGAAGCAAACTGGGAAACAGATAAAAATCCTAAGATCAGATCGAGGGGGTGAATATTTGAGTATGAATTCCTAGATTATCTCAAAGAGTGTGGAATAAAATCACAGTGGACTCCACCGGGAACTCCACAACTTAATGGAGTTTCTGAAAGGAGAAATCGAACCTTGATGAACATAGTTCGTTCTATGATGAGTTCTGCTGATCTACCAGTAACATTCTGGGGATACGCTCTATATACAGCAGCTTACTTGCTTAATAGAGTACCTTCCAAATCAATTTCACAAACGCCCTATGAGATATGGCATGGAAGAAAGCCAAGTCTTAATCACATTAAGATTTGGGGTTGTGAAGCATATGTCAAGAAGCTTGAAGCTACTAAGCTTGAAGCAAGATCAGAAAGGTGCTATTTTGTGGGATATCCTAGAGAAACTATGGGATATGAGTTCTACCATCCTGACGACCAGAAAGTCTTTGTCGCCAGAACTGCTATATTCATGGAGGATGAATTAGTTCTTAAAGGAACTAGCAAGATAGAATTGAAGGAAATTAATGAGATTAATGATGAACCACAAACAAGCACTCGACAAGTTGACAACCCTGTTCCTGAACCCCTAGCTCCACGTAGATCTGAACGGGTCAATAAGCCACCTAGGAGGTATGGCTTAGACAATGACTTTGCGGAATTGCACCTGCTAGGTGACAATGACACAAAGGAGGACCCTAGAGACTACAATGAAGCAATGTTCGACATTGATTCAAAGAGATGGCATGAGGCCATGAAATCCGAGATGGATTCCATGTATCAAAATCAAGTCTGGACTCTTGTAGACCCTCCAGAAGGTATAGTACCTGTTGGAAATAAATGGGTATTCAAGAGGAAGATAGGCATTGATGGGAACGTGGAGACTTATAAGGCTAGACTAGTAGCCAAGGGTTACAGGCAACGAGAAGGGATTGACTATGAAGAAACTTTCTCTCCTGTAGCCATGATTAAGTCCATTCGGATTTTGCTTGCTATAGCTGCGTACCATGATTATGAAATCTGGCAAATGGACGTGAAGACAGCCTTTCTGAACGGCTACCTAGAGGAAGAGCTTTATATGGCTCAACCCGAAGGTTTCGTGTCCAAGTCTGAAAAGACTAAGGTATGCAAGCTTCAGAGGTCCATTTATGGACTTAAGCAAGCCTCCAGGAGCTGGAACATTCGTTTTGATACTGAAATCAAATCGTTTGGTTTTACTCAAAACGAAGACGACAATTGTGTTTATCAAAAAGTCGTTGGGGAAGCAGTTGTATTCCTAGTGTTATATGTAGATGACATATGCACAAGGCCTGATATCGCATATGCTGTGAGCATTACTAGTCGATATCAATCTAACCCAGGATCAGAACACTGGGCAGCTGTCAAGACGGTCCTTAAGTACTTAAGAAGAACTAAGGACATGTTCCTCGTTTATGGAGGAGCATCAGAGTTGCGAGTGGAAGGTTATACAGACGCAGATTTCCAATCTGACGTCGATGATAGAAGTTCCAACTCCGGATATGTATTCACTCTGAATGGTGGGGCTGTCAGCTGGAAAAGCAAGAAACAAAGTGTAATTGCTGATTCCACGACAGAGGCTGAATATGTCGCTGCAGCTGAAGCCGGCAAAGAAGCGTTCTGGATGCAAAAGTTCATCACTGAACTTGGAGTGGTTCCAACCATTACGTCACCAGTAACTTTGTACTGTGATAATAATGGGGCGATAGCTCAAGCCAAGGAACCTAGGGCACATCAAAAGAACAAGCATTTTGATAGGCGCTTCAATATCATTAGATGATATGCTGCCGAGGGGAAAGTAAACATCCTCAAAGTTGCTTCGGCCGATAACGTAGCAGATCCACTAACGAAGCCAATGTCTCAAATCCAACTTGACCGCCATATGGAAAAGATGGGTATTAGATACATGGGAGGATGGCTTTGAGTGCAAGTGGGAGATTGTTGGAAGTATGCCCACAAAGCCACTCATTTGATGTAATAGCTTTTTGGAATACTTATTGTGTTAAACTTTTATATGTTTAATAGAAGGGCAAAGCTTATTGTTAATCACTATTTATAGTATCTTGTGTTTAAGCAATAAGGGAATCCAAGGAATGTATTTGATCTAAGAGACAAGTGATTTAAGTTAGTTAAATTAACGAGACCTTTCTCTTATGTTCATTCCTAAAACGTTCCTAGCCATAGGATTGCCAATTGGGCATTGACAATCCGCTAAGGTTAGTATGTGTTATGTCGACTCAAGCGTGAGTATGAACTAGTCTCAAGTCATTTGGTGTTGGACACTAAGGCAAACACATAGGTGCTCGAAAGAGTAATCGAGTACACTGAACTACGATCAAACAAGAGTTCGAACATACATGTCATGTGAGAACTCAATAGTTGCAATATGCAAAGTAGTCCTTTGACCTGAGGCATCATTGATGTCTAATGGTTAGGTCCTTGATCTTTGATTATGTCAACGGCATTCCATTGGAGTGTCCACGGCATTGTTGGGGTCAAGCTATCTAGTCATGTAGGCATATGAATGTACAACAAGGGATCTCTAACCTTTCATGATGGAAGGAGAATACTCTAAGATATGATTCGAGAGTCTTTGGCCAAAGCATATGAATATGACTAAGGAAGATGTTCCAAATCTTATTCGATTGAATCATATAGAGAAGTATCACATTGGATAGTAGACATGAAACAAACTATCACTTAAACAATGTGATTAAGAGTATTGTATTAGAGAAGGACCGTATTGCATTGTAGTTGTAACTGGATAGGTTCTCCAACCACTTCTACTTAGCTTGGGTAACCATGACATGCTGCTAGGCGTCACCCATGGTTTGTGGAAGCCCTAAAGATTAGCAAACACTAATTTAAGGGAGAATTGAAATGTGGTTTCAATTCACAATCGATAGTTAAGAGTAACATCGCCCACTGCCTCGCTAATTGGAACCTAATGGATCGTACACCGAGTAAAGATATAAGTGAAGAAATTATATGAAATGGATAAGCAATTAAATGGTTTAATTGAAGAATGGTGAAGATTAATTAAATAGTTAATTAATTATACGAAACGTTCGTATTGGGCGTTTAAGTTAGTTTTGGGCTTCGGGGCACAAAAACGTTTTGGCCCACAAGGCCCATTATGTTTAAGATTGTATGACAACTAAAACAAAATGGGCAATTAAGCCCAAAAACATTAAATGGCCGGCCATAACCTTAAGGGTAGTGAACTTGGCTTAATTGCAAGTTTGCCACTCCATTGTGAGGTGGTATAAATACATCTTTATAGCCATTTCACCTTAAGGGGTTTTCTAATTGAATTTGGGTGAAACCTATTCTCTCATTACCTTAGGTGAGGAACATCTAGCAATCTTTCTTACCTAAGTCATCCATTTCATCTTCAAACAATATCTTTGGTGTGGAGACTTAGAGACACCAAACTTTTGGTGTTTTGGAGAACAAATCCTCAAATCCTCAAAGAAGAAAAGGAGCACTAAAAGGGAGGAAATCACAAGGAAGATTCAAGGAGCAAGGAGGTGACTTGAAGGCCCTCCACTTGGGTGAATCCCTTGTGTAATCAAGGATGAGCTTCAAGGGTAAAGAATCTCTAAATTCTTATTCTCTTTAATTTTGTTAAAGAGTCTTATGGTTCACCATATACTAGGCTTTGAAAGTCATGGGTTTTATGAATTGTTTTTGAATGCATGCCTACTTTAAAGAGTTATTAGTTTGCATATGTATTCAAATGTTCTTACATGTTCTTAGCTAGGACAAAATTTTTCCTTCACCAAGGCCCTGAACTTCAAGAATAAAGGCAAAGCACCTGAAACCATGGATGCTGACTTGTGTTATCGTTGTGGTTCAAAGGACCATTGGTCCCGTGTTTGCTAAGCTCTTAAGAAGGTTATAGATAAATATCATTCTCGTCGTAAGAAGTTTGAATCAAACTTCATGCAAGTGGACGAACTGGTGACTACAAAGATGGAGGTTTCTGATTTTCATGAGGATACCACTCCTATGGAAGATTAGAATCTTAGACATAGACTTATTTTTAGTTGAAATAAGACAAATGGGGCTGAATTCCACCTAGTGGCCGAACCCCTCTTTTGTTTTTGGTTGATTTTTGAACAATTTTCCTTTATGTTTGGATCATTAGTTGGTGATTTGTTTTGGATAGTAAGTTTTTAATCCTTGGATAAATGAAATTATTTTGAATTGATATTTGTTTTCAAAACTTTTATGCATGTGAGCAATTCAAATTAATTTTTCATTCTAGGTATGATTAGTGGGAAAGTTAGTTGTCTAGCAGATAGTACAACCAGGCACACCGTTTTGCGTGAACGCATCTATTTCACTAAGTTCATACCTAAGAATAAACCTCTGATAACCCTCTCAGGGCCATCCAACATGATAGAAAGATATGGTAAGGCATGTATAATGTTGTCCAATGGTACAATATTTACCATTTCTAAGGCACTCTATTCTTTACGTTCTGGAAGAACGTTGTTAAGCTTCAAGGACATTAGAGATAACAATTACTATGCTAAAACCCACGTAGAAAACGAAGTTGAATTTCTGTGCATAACTTCTTACGAATATGGCCAGAAGCGTATTCTAGAGAAGATGGAGCGTACCCCGAGTGATCTATATACTACGACCATACGCCCCATAGAATGCCACTATGTGGTTGGCCTTACTATTAGGATCGTGCACGAAATTACACTTTGACATGATCATTTGGGACATCCTTGACGAATAACGATGCGCCGTATCCTCAAATCTTCACACGGGCATCCACTAACCTGAAGTTTAGGTTCGATCCAAGGAATCGCATGTCAAACATGTTCGATAGGAAAGCTTATTACTAAGCCTTCTTATGACAAGATTCATTCGAATCGTCCCATTTTTCTACAACGAATTCAGGCGGACATTTGTGGACTAATTCACCCTCCTTACGAACCATTTAGATACTTTATGGTTTTGGTTGACGCTTCTACACGTTGGTCACACGTGTGCTTGTTGTCCACAAGTAACACTACATTCTCCAAACTGTTGGCTCAGGTTATTAAGCTCAGGGCTCACCACCCTGATTTTCCGATTAAATCTATTCGATTGGATAATGCTGGAGAATTCACATCTAAAACTTTTGATAATTATTGCATGTCGGTTGAGGTTGAAGTTGAACATCATGTACCTCATGTTCACACCCAGAACAGCCTAGCAGAGGCTTTCATTAAGCACTTACAAATGATTGCTCGATCGTTGGTCATACGTACCAAGCTCCCGATCACTGCTTGGGGCCATGCAATATTGCACGCATTAAAGTCACCCGAGGCCTGTTGCGACACAACCATTTAATGCCCTTGAGTTGGTTACCAGATACAAACCCGACATATCACATTTGCATGTATTTGGTTGTGCGGTATATGAGCCAATCTCATCATCTTTATGTAAAAAAATGGGGCCTCAGCGAAGGATGAGAATTTATGTCGGATATGATTCTCTTTCGATTATTCATTACTTAGAACCTTTGACAGGCGATCTGTTTACCGATCGTTTTGCGAATTGTCACTTCTATGAGACAGTTTTCCCGTCGTTAGGGGGAAATAAGAACGTCATCGTTCCTGAAGAGCGATGCGAATTATTGTGGACGACTCCCACTTTGTCTCATTTAGATCCCCGCACCGCTCTGTCTGAAATTGAAGTGCAGTGCATATTAGATCTTCAGAACATAGCTCAGAGCATGCTAAATGCTTTCACCGATCTAGCGCAAATGACAAGATCACATATTTAAGCTGCAAATATGCCTGCAAAGATGGATATACTAAATGTACGACGAATTGCCCTCCTGGAAGCCCCGAGACTCCAATCTTGGTGATCCACGTACATTAGCGACTAGCCAATCATTTGCCCCTACACAAAAGCATGGCAGACCCTTTGGTTCAAAGGATTCACACCCCCGAAAGAGGAAAACCATGGCACAAGGTCCCGAAAAGCCTACCGTGAATTCGACTATCGCTTACTCATGAGGAAATTCTAGATTATGGAAGCGTCCTTGAAAAGACGAATCCTTCTCCTGATAATCGTGAGATTTCGGTCTATTATGCTAGTTTAGAAGATGTGTGGCATGGAAATGAGATCATTGTCAACGATGCATTAACATTTGTAGTAGCTGCTGAGATCATGTTGAGTGATGATATTGAACCGCGTTCCGTTGATGAATGTTGACATAGAACTGATTGGTCAAACTGGAAATAAACAATCCAAGTCAAACTCAATTCGCTTGTGAAACATAAGATGTTTGGACCTGTAGTTCCTACTCCTTCACATGTGAAGCCCGTTGGCTACAAGTGGGTTTTCGTTCGGAAGCGTAATGAGAAGAACGAAATTGTGCGTTACAAAGCTCATCTTGTTGCACAAAGCTTCTCACAACACCCCAGGATTGACTATGACGAAACTTATTCACCCGTTATGGATGTGATTACTTTTCACTACCTTGTCAGTTTGATAGTTTCTGAAAAACTGGATATGCAGCTTATGGATGTAGTAACCGCGTATCTCTATGGGGTTCTTGATACGGAAATTTACATGAAAGTTCCCGAATGACTTACTTTGACTTGTTCAAATATTTCCAAACCTCGGAACACGCTCTTAATTCAGTTGAGGTGTTCACTCTACAGTTTGAAACAATCCGAAAAAATAGAAACAATCCGGAATAATGTGGTATAATCGTCTGAGTGAGTATTTGACTAGTCAAGGATATGTGAACAACGAACTATGCTTTTGTGTGTTCATTAAGAAGTCACATTCCGGATTTACGATTGTTGCAGTATATGTCGATGACATGAATTTTATCGGAACTCCTAAAGAGCTCACGAGAACTGCCGCACACCTGAAGTCGGAATTTGAGACGAAAGATCTAAGTAAGACTTGATACTATCTCGGTTTCAAGATAGAGCATTGTTCGGATGGAATCCTAGTACATCAATTGAACTACACCCAAAAGGTGTTGCGCCGCTTTAATGAGGATAAAGCGAAGCCTTTGAGTACTCCTATAGTCGTTCGTTCGCTAGATTCAAAACGAGATCCCTTCCATCCGAATGAGGATGATGAAGAGATTTGGAGCCTGAAGTTCCTTATTTAAGTGCCATAGGCGCTTTATTGTACTTAGCTCAATGTACTAGACCCGACATCTCCTTTATTGTTAATCTTTTGGCAAGATACAGTAATGCACCAACACGCAGACACTGTACTAGCGTGAAAGACATCTTTCGTTACCTTAAAGGTACTACGGATTTGGGCTTGTTCTATCCTTACGAATCCTCGAATGGTGCCACACCATATGCTACTCAAGTCGATTCTCGCCTTGTTGGTTATGTTGACGCAGGATACTTATCTGATCTGCACAAGGCGCACTCTCAAACGGGTATGTCTTTACCGTTGGAGGCACCACAATCTCTTGGAGGTCAACTAAACAGACCTTAGTTGCCACTTCGTCTAACCATACTGAAATTCTCGCCTTACATGAAACAATTCGGGAATGCTTTTGGTTGAGAGCAGTAGTGGGCCATATTTGAAGCTCCTGCGATCTTTATCCACGTTGATGTCCCGACGATGATCTTTGAAGACAACATAGCTTGCATCGAACAACTCAAGAAGGGTTACATCAAAGAAGACAACAGCAAATACATTACGCCAAAGTTTTTCTTTTCACGTCAACAACAAGAGTATCAGAAGATTGAAGTCACGCAAATCTGTTCACAAGACAATCTGGCCGACCTCTTCACCAAATCACTGCCGAATACGACGTTTCAAAAGCTTGTTCATGGAATTGGTATGCGTAAACTTTCTTGAGTTGTAACTTTGCTATTTCTCTTTGGAATTATGTTAAACTCAGGGGGAGTATCCTGTAGATACTTGCTTGATCTTAATGTACTCTTTTTCCCTACAATTATGAGCATTTTTCCCGCTGAGTTTTTTCAACCTAACTAGGTTTTAACGAGGCACCCACATTGGGCTAATCATATCCTTGATGATGTCATCTAGACATTTCTTTTGACTTTGCATCTCTCACGCACTTTTTCTTAGACTATGGATTTTGTCCCTACTCGGGTTTTTGCCATAGCCTTAGGGTTTTTTAGTGAGACATACTACTTATGCAAGTTCCTACCTTATTGAGAATAAGCATTGTTCCTTAGAATCGGTGCTGATGAGTTGACTTCCTCAACTTCTACATATGCTAAATCTACCTTGAGTATATACACACTCAAGAGGGAGTGTTGTAAACATTCATAGTTTAAGTATGATTGTGTAAATCCTAGATTAGATTTGATTCTAGTTATCATTTCCTATTGTATCTTGTATTCCTTGGGGAAGAAGGAATATCTTCTCTCATTCTATTACTATAAATAAAGGCACAATATAGTAGGGATAACAACACACACATTCCTCTACAATTCTACAAACACATCTCTTTCTCTCTTCTCCTTGCCACCAGCCACCCTAAACTTGTCAGATGAAATAGACCACAACAGACTTATCTTTTTTTTTTTTTCCTAATATATGAGTATTTTTGGCCAAACTCCATTATTTACTAGCCCAAAATGGCATCTTAGGGTTTTAGATATTTTCTATTGTTATTTCTTTAATTTCTTTTTTATTTGTAGTCCTAGAAAAACGAGAGCCAAGAGGCAGTATATGTGGGTGCTAAGTTTGTAACTTTTCATATTATCAAATTATAAATTTTAAGGTTTTTTTGTTTCTTGGTGAATTCCAAATTGGTAATGGATTCTAACTTAGGTTAATTCATACAATTTCACTATTACTATCGCATTAATTTGTGGATTCTTTCGCTGCAATAGTTGTTTATACATTTAACCCGCCGTCTTTCTTCCATTCTTCTTTATTTCTCATTTCTACATATTTTTTCTCATATTTAAGCACCAAAAAAAAATAAAAAAACACCAATAGACTGTTATTTTTGTAGGAATACAAAAGTTTTGTTCAAATAAAAAATTTTCAAAAGCAAGTCCTCTTCGTTAACTTCCAAGACTTTGTAAAGGTAATCCAAAAAACAAAAAAGTTATTCGAAAAATAAAAGGAGAGAATAAAAGAAAAGAAAAAACACGGAAAAACTATAGGGGTGGAAGTGTAAAAGTGTTCAAAGGAGGGGGTTGTAACACAATTTTCAGAAACCGAAGATCCCAATAGGCATTTGGCATTAACCATTTGGGGGGTCCCATCTCCCTCAGGCCCGTCTGCGACTCTGTCCATCTCCCAAAAGGAAAGGCCGAGCGGCACAAAAACAAATCCAATGAAAGAATTTCAATCTCAACAAATTCAACAAACACTCGAACACCAATAGTCCATAAAAATTAATCCGAAACATTTCATATAAATTTCGTAAAACTCTCAAATTCTTCAAATTTCGGATTATCCAATCGATCTCTCAGCTGCCCACATTTTCGTCAGCTTCTCAGTGATTTCTCCGATCCGGTAATCCTTTGCTTCCCACCTCTCGCTTTTTTCTGTTCATTTTTTTGCCGGTGAATTGCCGGAATTTCAATTTTTAAAAACCTCGTTCTTATTTTATTGAGATAATTATACGAATTAGATTCTTGGGTTTTTTTGTGTGTGCAGGAATTGCCGACATGCATTGCCATTTGATTCAATTGATGTAAATTTTCTTAGTTGGGTGAGCGAGTTGGAATTCGAGCTCTTGTAAAAGTTCAGAAATTGAGTGGGATTTTGACAGAAATAAGAGAAAAAATGATAAATTATTAAGCTTTTAATTTTTTTAAAATTTTTTTTAAGCTTTTAATTGAAATTTAAATTATACCCAACTGGAAGACTTTTTAGACAGTTAATTGTAATTAGAGGCCAGAATTTCTTGGCACTATCTGAGTTAAACCCCGTTTCTAAATCAAGGCAATGCATCTGTTTTTTTTTTTTATTTTATTTTATTTTTTTGTGTTTGTTACTACACTTTTAACTTGAATTCGAGGTCCCGAGTTCAATATCCCCTCTCCCAATATCGTTTGTATAAAAAAAAAAAAAAAAAAACAAAACAAAAAAAAAAAGAATCAGTGATGCTTTTTAAGTAATGGAGTATATAATTTAGTGGATGAGTTAAATTCAAGGTAATCTAGAAAGAGGCTTTAAGTTTCACATTAGGTATTTTTGCTATTCAGAATTATAGTAAACTATGGTAGTTTGTTGGTCTTGTAAGTTCCTATATGGTGGTTGACGCTTTTTATTACTCAGAATTCGATAATCTATGAAGTTCTGAGAAGTGCAGAATTTGATTTGGCAGATTTCGTTCTGGGAGGGTTCTGGATTTCAGTTAATGGGTGCTCCTAAGCAGAAGTGGACCGCCGAAGAAGAAGCAGCCCTTAAAGCTGGAGTACTTAAACACGGGGCAGGAAAATGGCGCACAATACTTACAGATCCAGAATTCAATACTATCTTACATCTGCGTTCAAATGTTGACCTCAAGGTATCCATTTTTCAAACTTTAGCTTCATGGGTACTGTCAAACTACTATGGAAAAAAAATAGATGAAGTATAACCTCTGGACATCATATCTGATTTCGTAGTTGTTTCCTTGGATAGGACAAGTGGAGAAATATAAATGTGACCGCAATATGGGGTTCTAGACAGAAGGCTAAGCTTGCACTTAAAAGGAACCTACCAACTCCTAAACACGACAACAACCCTTTGGCCGTGAGCACTGTAATCCAAAGTCATGAAGAAGTTGTTGACGCTAAGCCTCTTGCCATTTCTGGTGGAAAGTCGCAGACTATTGAATCAAAAGATTCAAAACAACCAATTGCCAGGTTAGATCTTCACCGCTTACATGGATATTGACAGTACTTTCATTCTCTGTCAAGAACTGGATCTGAAAAATCTCAATCTAATGGGTTAACGGTCAAATAACTGGGTAGCACTAAGGATCAACAGTACCTGTTATTTTCTCCCTCATCTCATTATCTTATTTCCATAAAATCTCGTACTCATGAATATTGTCATCGCAAAGCAGATGGCATGTAAATGTTATTGACAGTCTGCACAAATGAATTTTATCACTGCATCTATAATATTTTGTCTTTAGGGGTCCTGTGATGGGTATGAACAGTTGTGTGCAATTTATAATTACCTTTTTACTCATTCCTTTTTCCGTTCATGTTTAGTCTCTATACACTGACTTTGTATTTCCTGAACAGTTGAATAGGAATTCTGTATGTAAGCATAGCTGTAAAGGTCACTTTAACTGAAGACTCTTGATATGGTTGGTATATGAGGATGGTTACGTTTACTAATTTGCGAGGCAGTTTTATGAGATCCTCCTACATTTACAAAAATATTTCCTGAGAAGACTTCATTTCTCATCCTTACTTTAAAATGGCAAAAGAAAACATTGTATGCATGCCATTCTATCATATTTTTGTTGACGTGGTTATTGACTAGCTCTATGGAAACTCCTTTGGTTGGTTTTAAGGTTGGATCACCTTATATTAGAGGCTATTACAAATTTAAAGGAGCCAGGGGGATCTGACAGAGCTGCAATTGCTATGCACATAGAGGTATATATATTGTGGGTCTTTCATTCATAGTTTTGGAAACCTGCCTCATACAAAAATTTCAGAAATCCTTCAGGTTTAAGTAATAAATACTTGACAAGTCAAACTAAAGTACGTATTTCTGCTGTTTTTGGACGCAAATGAGGAGAAAAGAGAGTGCATGCTTTCCTTGTATTTTCTGTTTATGTATCATTTCACTGCAATCTCAAGTTTCCTCAATCTCATCTACTAATACTTGATCTTTTAGAGGAATTTTGACGTTCTCAATTTTCATTTTGTAGGAGCAATATTGGGCACCACCAAAACTTAAAAAGTTACTGTCATCAAAATTAAAGAATATGACAGCCACTGGAAAGCTGATTAAGGTAATTAAGCTCTCAATTTTGGTATTTTAGAGCACAATTATTGTAGTATGTGTGCACTAAGATCTCATTTATCTGATTGATGTAAGAAGAAGCCTTGGCCTGTAAGCCTGAAAATGTTTTCAATGCCAATATATACTTACTGAAGCTTTTGTAGTATGTGATGCATGAGTCTTTAGTGATGATGATTTAGACTCGAGCACGAATCCTCTCCAACCAGGGGAGTTTGATGAGTAGCATCTACAAGGCTCTCCAAGAGTACTTGGGCTCTTTATCCAATTAGGCTTGAGTTCTAGTTTATTTGGGAATCAGCCATTTAACTTTTTGTCATTTTTCCCTTTATGTTTTATGTAGCCCTAATAGGATTATGATTGATTAAGTCTTAGTTGGAATAGGATTAATTAGGCAAGTCTTGGTAGTTAGTAAACAAGGATAAGGAATGGTAGTTGAGGTAGGACGGGATTTGGGAAGTAGGGTTTAGTTGATATGACTCATAACCATGGATTTGTTTGATTAGGACTTAAATATTGGTATGGATAATAAGCTACTTCCCATTGGAGAAGAAGTTTGTAATATGGAACATGCATTCTTAATGAAAAAACAAATATTATGTGATTATATCTCAGGAATTTTGGTTTATGGTCTGTGTTGCAGGTCAAGCATAGATACAGAATTCCATTAAGTTCAGCTACTTCTGAAAAAAGAAGAAGCTCTTCAGCGTTGCTCTTGGAAGGAAAGCAGAAGGATTCATTAAGAAAAGATAAGAGTGACATCAACATCCTTACTAAATCCCAAGTAGATGCAGATTTAACCAAGATGAGAAGCATGACTGCACAAGAGGCTGCTGCTGCTGCTGCACAGGCGGTAGCAGAGGCAGAGGCTGCCATTGCAGCAGCTGAGGAAGCAGCAAGGGAGGCGGAGGCGGCAGAAGCTGAAGCAGAAGCAGCACAAGTTTTTGCCAAAGCAGCAATGAAAGCATTGAAATGTAGAAAAATTGGTAAAGTTCTCTTAAGCAATTTCGCATCATAAGTTGACCTTTAACATAAAATGTTTGTAGACTGAGAAATTCCCTTGTAGGATACTACTTTGCATCCTTTTAACTTTTGAATTTTGAGAGCTTAGCCAGTATTTGGATAAATGCCATCCCTACTGAAGGGTCGCAGTTTCTCTATTTACTAGCCCTGCTGATGTTACTACCGCCTGAATTCTTGTCAAGTTACTGAAAGGTCGCAGTTTTATCCTACTAGCTCGTGAAGCTGAATAGTTTTCCTTCACTATAATAGTATTAATGTATAGTGATTTGCAAATATTAGTTTTTTTATGGCTAAAATAAATGATTCATGATTTCTCGCTCTGAGGTTATATATATCATGCAAAGGATTCATGTATGAAGATTTGTTTTGGTAAAACTAATCTAGTACTCCTATCCAGGCCTTTTATGTATTTCTTTGCAATTTTTTTATTTTTTATTTTGCAGACCTTGACATGAAACTCACACATGGGTAACTCATTCTTGAGCAAGAACCATGCGCGTGGGATGACGATACGCTGGGGCAGCGATGTCTTCATGTGTCTGTAGTGTAAATAGGTTGGGATTGTATATTTGGAACGTGGGAGCTTCGTTTCTGAACTTTCTTTCTTCTGTCTTTTTACAGGTATCATTTTGTAAGGAGCTTATAGGTTTTCTGATTCTGAGAGTTAAACGATGAGTAAACACTAGCTAAGGGAAGAGTTTTTTCATGCCAAGGTAGATAAATGATGCCGCATTTGCAGTTGCTGTTGTATAAGTGCATGGGAAAATTACGATACTTAGAAAATGCGATATGTCAATTGAAATGTGAGATGTTTGTCTCTCTGAAGGGATCTGGTTCAAAGGAAAGTCTAAACTGACTTCTGTCCTTGTTGAAAGGGGAAGAGTATCCCGTCCCTTTTCCTTCTTTCCTTCCAAGCTTACAGTTGCCGCTGTTGTATAAGTGCATCTGAAACATATTGCCCCGTCCTAAGACCTAACATATCGCATTTGCAGTTGTCGCTGTTTTTTAAGCTTCCAGTATTTCATTTTGCCTGAGTCATGAGAATCAACTCCATTTATCGGCGTTTCAATTTCCTCATCGACTTCTGAGTTTTCTCCATCTTCATCTGAAATGTAATCCAATGACCTAACTGTGTCAGACATCTCTCCGGTGCGAGTCTAACCAACAGAAAACTCATCTGAAGGAACATCACTACTCTTACCAACAAGATGATCCCTCCCAAAAGTAGCATTGTTCAAGGATGATGTGTCTGTGGCTCCACTGCCAAAAGTGCCGGAACTTGATAAGCCTCTTGATCTGAAAGACGGACAAAGAGAAAGCAACGATTTCTTCAAGTTTATCACTGTGTGGCTTCCGATGCTACATTACATCACAATCATTTAGACCACCCTGACTGATTGTGTCATCATTTTTCTCGAAAAGGTCCGTCCGTTCACTGCCTTTGGCTGATTTGAAATGGGGCGTGAGCCATAGCATTGACCAGGACAAAGAGCTACGGCTACTTGAATTGCGCTAAGTACAAAGACTGATGCCGAAGCATCTATGGTCTTTGTACTGTATCCCCGGAGATTTGGAACCGAGAAAATTCCACTTCCCCACCCAGCTACACCACCAAGAAACGCCAGTATTTGGCATGCTCTACGAGCATGAAACCATGCTGGATCGGCTGCTTCGACCGTCTTGAGATACCTTGCCACGATTACGCCGATGGGCATAAGTATGCCCCAGCTAATGGTATTGACAACTCCATGGGCATATTTTAAGGCGGTTATCGAAGTACTCGTTCTCTTGCTTGTTTCAATTTTCGCGGAAATAAAATCCAAGGTTCCAAAGGATTGCAAGTTGGGTCCGGAAAGCGAGTGCATTCCGGGGTTGTTTCCGAACATGGGTCCTTGCTGCCAGACATGGTGCACAACACTGACGTTGTTTGGAAGGACTACGGTGGCAAATATGATGACTAGGTTGTTTTCGTAAGCCGCAGAGACATCGTACAAGGGAAGCTGAGATTCCCTTTTTCCAAATGAGTCCCGTAACTTTTCATTGGTGAAGAATGTACAGTCATAGTTCCATCGGTTCTTTTGTAAGCGATAATAGCTTGTGAACCGACCATGCCGGTAGACGTAGGGTTTATGGCCCATGCAGCCCATCTCGAGTCACTCACCACAGATTGTGTGAATGCAACGTCGAATTCAGAACGGGGAGCGTACTGCATGTGGCGGAGGTTTTCTTGTTGGAGAAGGTACAGCTTGTGCATGGCGGATGTGCGGCAGCTGATGAGAAGACGGAAGTAGACAGTAGGCAAATAACAAAGAGAGAGTTGGAAAGTTCCATATATGAGCGTTCGAGTTTAAAATTGATTGTTTGTCGTGGTTCATTAGCTATATATATATATATATATATATATATAGCTAATGGCATGATCCATAATCCAACATGGAGTAGAATTGCTGGTTGCTTGGAACCAACCCTTTTTTAAGGGCCAGTTTGGTATTTTATTCAAAAAAATTTCATCATTTCTCAAAACATTTCTTGAAAAAAAAATTTTCGTTTGGAATAAAATTTAAAATTTTTAAATCTTAAAACTTAAACTGGACAAATAGATCAAAAAAGTAGGGGTCACAAAAGAAGGAGAAAGAGGAGAAAGGAGAAAAAAAAAGTAAGAGATGATCGGAGGTTTTAAAAATAGTCATACCAAATAAGTTTTTAAGGCCTAAAAAACTTGAAAATTGTTTGAGTTAAAAAAAGTTAGATTCAAGTAGAGCACCAAACATATCCTAAATATCTGCTAGTTTCCTAATTAGTTCAATTTCAATTCTCATTAACTAAGGATAATTACACGAGTTAAAAAGTGAATTACGTAAAGAGAATTTTAGGGCTTTTTTAATTAAATTTTAATAATATAAGGGGGAGAAGGAAAGTTCGAAACTGTTACAATAATTTAGAAGAGGGAGAGTTTTGAACCCGGGTATGGATAGCTAGCACAAATAGAAACCCAACATTATATCCATTAGGATATTTAACACATGCAATTTTAGGATCATAACCTATATTCTGAATCATTGAAATTGAATATATAGTTTGTTTCCGGTGTGATTTTTCCAATTCCAAAGGAAGAACACCCAAGGTGGTATCCGAAGACGAAGATAGTTGGAGGAAATTGAAATCGAGTGATACCAATTAATCGGATCAGCTATCTATAATCCAATCTCAGGGATTAACAACATCCATTTGAAGACAAAATGTGTTTCGTTCTCAAACTCAATCGACAGACTGATCTGTCCGCTCAACCGCGCTCCGCTACTAACTGGATGCATGATCTCGGCTAGGTGGTTAAAGGAACAAAACATGACAGTTTTCTTGTAAGTAATACTAACTGCGGTAAGACAGACAAACAGATAAATGGGTCGAAAAGAAATGCTGCCAACTCAAACTCACCAAACCATTCTCATGATTTATCAGGTAACGAAACATCATGTCTGTTTGCCTGTGCTACATTTGTTTGTCAAGGATTTCTATGTGACAAATCAAAGTGAGTGCAATGAATTACTGCTGTTCAACGATTGTCAACTTCATTGCATCAAAGTGGTGGAGATGAGTATTGCCCTTGCATCACAGCCTGAATTCGAATCCCATCGGCTTCATAATCTAACATATAATTTAACAAATCTATCGTTTGAGGGAATCTGCAGTTAACTTTTCCGCATGAAGAAAAAGACTGGTCTCCAAAACCTCCGTGAATTCGTACATGTGGATGTAGGCAGATGTCTCGGGGAGGAAAGGGAGACTAAGAGCACCAGAACAACCCTAGATCGTCTCCAATTAGAAGAAATGATACAGTAGAATACAGTAAAACAAATAATCAGCAACCAAGTTAATCAGACAAGTCAATCCCAAACGCCAACACCCCGTACACAAAGAATCCTTTAATAAAAATTATATCACACAGAAAAAACAAAAGCAGAGAGAAGCAAAACCATCTCTCAGCTTTTTGATTTGGAATGCTTTACAAGCCAATCGATAACTGAATCGATGTTCGTTGAGTTCTTGCATGAGATCATGAAGCAACAAACTTCTCTGTCTGTAATCGACTTAAGTCCCCTGCACCAGCACAATGCCAAGATCAGTACCAAAACAACACGTCTTTTTTCTCTTTTTTGATAAGTTTCAATAATAAAAGCACAATTGGATTTACATTTCATCAGTCAATGCCTGTTTACTGAGAGCTCCCGGCTTGTCAATCTTATTTCCAAGGACCAGTAGTGGGATCCCGCTTAGTGAGTTTTTGCTCAGCAAATCATGAAGCTCACTTTTTGAGACGCTCATGTTATCTGGATCGGCAGCATCAACAACATAACTGCAGTAAAAAACAAGTTGCACAACATTGCTTAAGTCTTCTAATACAAGGATCAACTCAACTGAATCATTGATCAATGTATTATTTCGAGTCTTTGATACTTGAACAATCAACACACACAGGCCATTAACCAGAACATTTGACAATTAGCTAAATATTTTTTTAAACACATGAAAACAACTACTAAAAAATTAGTTTGTTCGGCCAAAGAAAAAGTTTTAAGTTTGGGGACGCAGTTCTAAAACTAAAATTTATACTTATACAGTTCTCTAAAAGTAAAGTCATTTGAGATGGGAAATGGGTTACATACACTATGGCAGAAACAGCACGACAGTATCGCTCCCACATGCTGCGGAACCTGGGTTGACCTCCAAGATCCCACAACTTTATAGTAACATTCCCTTTGGTTACCTTCTTCATATTGAATCCTACCTGAAAATTGAATCAGATGCCTACAGTGTCACTAGAAATTATTTCACTCGCTAGAAAGACAATGGATCACGGAAGCTCTTCGTAAGAGGTACAAACATTTGAAAACATGACTTACTGTAGGAATCATGTCCTCACTGTATCCGCCCGTCTAAGCACCAAAAAAAAAAAAAAAAAATCAAGTTTTCAACACATCAGCGAAGCAAGTAGACAAAAGTGAAAGAAACACCAAATACGAATGATCGCACTGATTTACTTACTGCAACAACATTTACAAGAGAAGTCTTTCCAGCATTCTGAAGTCCTATCAAAGATAGTTCCATTTCCTGCTTGAAAAAGAGGCTGTAATCACATGCCGATAACGTAAGCACAGGCAGTGTGAACTGACGTAGAGGTCAAATAAAAATATTTAAATATAGCACATATGTATGCCCGAAATTTGGCCATAACCACCCAAAGATTCTAAATGCAATCCCCACAATCAAAAGAATAAAAGGGAAAAATAGCTCTCCGAAAAAGTTAGTTCCATCTGCACTTATAAATTCATAGGTATTTCACAGTTGCTTAGGTTCATTATCCATAATTCATTCAATGCCTCAATAGAAGCCATGACTGCAGAGTATTATGTACACAACTTTCCCGTTTGAAAGACGCATACATCACGAACATAACTTAAACTTTGACCAAGATCGAAATTACAAATATATACAATTTGGTATACAGTGATATTATTCAAAAGACGTTCTATCACTAAATCTAAAAATTTCCCAACTTCTATCATTTTACAACATCAGGAATCCACATTCTCATTTCCCTTGATCAATCCTTAAGCAACTATAACAATTGAATTGTGTCAATGCAAAGGAAGCAAAAGAACATTAACAAAATCTACAACAGCCAAAATGACATTCCACAAAGCACTGTGCCTATTTCAGTTCGGCAATTCAACACAAGGCAAAAACAACCAAAATAAGCAACAATATATATAGATGTGTGTGTGTGTGTGTGTGTGTGTACCTCAACAAATAAGCAGGAAACATTGCTAGCCAGAAGGCACAAAGCAATCAATCTAGAGTATAGTGTACCAGACTTAAATTCACCCATCAGGAAAAATATAGCAAAAGAAAAAAAAAAGTTTGGAACAAAACTATATCTTCAAAAGCAAAGAAAACAATTTTGAGGTTCTTTCTTTTGGGTTTTCTTTTCCATCGTCTTTTTATGAAACCCAAAAAGCAACCTATGCATTTAAACCTTACAAACCAACAAATTCAAATCAAAATCCCACTCAAAATTTTGTTACTTTCAAACCCAAAACACAAGCAAAATCTTTCAACCAAGTGCCTGTAAATTCCGTACATGTAAAAAAACAATAGAAAAATCTAAATTCTAGAAACAAATGTATCAAAACAGGATCATACAACAACCCCGACAAATTGAAGACCGAAACGAGAGAGAGAGAGAGAGGAGCTAACCTGCGGAGCCAATTGAGAAAAGCTTCCCACAAACCCATTGACGAATCTTGATTTCTCTGCGCTTAGAGAGAGAAAGAGGATGAGAGAGAGAGAGAGAGAGAGCAAGAGATCTGTAAAAACACAGTCACTCTGCCTCCCTCCAAATCGAGGCTTTTGCTTCTTCGCCTTCCTTCTTCTACCAATACCACTCCCTCTCCATAAATACGAATTATTTCGTTTTTGTTTGTTTTTGATCTGAAACGCAGTCTCTGAATAATTACCCTGTCTAATGTCCTGTAAAATCCTAACCGTCCACGAGTACAGTGGGACCCTGTAATTTGAACGGTTGAGATTAGTTTTAAGCCAAACCAATCGCTGGCCGCACGTTCCGTTTACGAGGATCAATCAGATGAAGCTCTACTGTTTCGGGAAGGTTGCTATCGTAATCTTGCAGTTGTGGGTGACATTACCGACCAATGATAAGCTGGCTTAGTTTGACGTGGCAAGAAACCATTGGTTGAGTGGTCATGAGTGTGGAGAGTGCTCGTAGAGTTTATCAACCCTTTGTACATCAAGCCTGGTGTCCACGAAGCTTCGGGTGGCAGAGACATATGAGTAGGAGCGCACCCATTGAGTTGTCTTGTTTTTGTTTGTGTTGTGGTTCTTATTTTTTTTAATAAATTATACAAAATTGCTTCCATTGTGGATTGAACTATAATCTGATACTTTTTTTTTAAACATTACAACGTTATATCTCAATATATGAATTCGTTTTAATATCAACTTCCGTTAATTGATCATTCAAATTGACAATTAAGTGATAACATGACAAGTGCAAAGTCTATATTATTCTGACATGAAAGATCCTGTAGATAAAATATAAAATTATTAAATAAACCAATTTAAAAAAATAATAATTTTATGCCAAAAAATTAAATAAAAAAAGTGCGGCCCACCCCAACCAAGCCATCCATCCTTTCTTCCCCTTCCATCCACCATCAAAAGCCAAGGTTCTAAAATAAGTTAAGAGCTAATTGGGAGGCGGGTTGGAGCCTAGCGTTTATATAGACTAAGTGAATTTAAGTAAATTTATTATATTTTGTGTAAATAAGTGTCTCTTCATACCTAAAATGAATATAATTACATCATAAACTACAAAATATAATGACATATATATTATGAAGTATTAGAACATAATGAAAACATGAAAAACAAGCATATAATGTGTGTTCATTTAAGTATTCTACAAGTCTCTTACAATTTATTAAAAAAATAAAATACAAAATAAAAGTTATATATATTTTGTCTAAATGAGTCGCAACCTAGGTGGGTGTCGAGGCAGGTTTGAGTAGGCTATGTGGGTGCCTAGGCGGTCTAGGTGCCCTTTGTAATACCCTAAAAAAATTAAATATATGAATTGAAATATTCAAAATTATGAATATGTGAAAAGAATCAAGAATTTATATTAATTCACTTGAGTTTAGTTTTAAATTAAACTAATTATGAAGTTTGGAATTTGGAATTTGGGAATTAATTATTTAAAATCCGTAGACCTTTTGCGGTCACAATTTATATTTTTGAATAAAGCTCGATCTCACGAACACGTAGACGCAAACCGTTCATGAAACGGAGTTATAACTAAGAAGTTATTAACGTTTAAAGTCGAGGATAAATTGGTAATTTTATATTTCTTTAGAAGGCCCCAGAAAATCTGGAGCCATGTGACATACCACGTGTGTGGCTAGGATGAAAAGAAAAAAATAAAATGGATGGTTAGGATTGAAAGAAGAGAATAGAAAGGAGAAAAGGAAGGGAGGAATAAGGGGAGGTGACCAATAGGGGAAAGGAGAGAACTGAGAAACGGAGGATCGAGACTCGGCCCTTGGTGACCCGACCCGATCGACTCCATTAGCATTTTCCGACGGGTTTTCACCCATTTTTCTGGTGAATTGCCTCAAACCACCACTTAGAAACCCCTCCATAACCTTCTCCCTTCCTATTACACCTCAAAAATAATGAAATTTGGTCTTGAATTTGGAAAGAACACACCTGTGGGTGCCGACCCTTCTTGCTCGAAATCCACCAAATTTGAAATGATTTGGTTCAATAAGGTACCGTTTGGTATGTGGGACGGGACGAAACAGAATGGGACAAGGCGTTCCGTCCCACGTTTGGTGCGCCTAAAACGGGTGGAACGAGCTGTTCCACGGGACGAGTTTTGGGTGAATTTTCGTTCCACCTCATCCCCCTGGAACGACTCGTTCCACATCCGTGGAACACAAAATTATAACATCTCTGTCTCTTTCTTCTTCCTCCTTGTTTCCATCTGAGGGCATCTTTGCTCCCGCTCCGTTCCATTCAGTCCTGTCCCGTCCTGTCCCGTCCCATTCCGTTCCGTCCCGTCCCGTCTGCATACCAAACGATACCTAACCACCACCATGAGACTACCCTGGAGGTCTAGAACAAAGCCCAAACCATGGTAGGGGCGGCGGAGCACCGGAGGTGACGATTTGAGACTACCCATTTATAGGGTTTCCGGCATTAGAGCCTTTCCAGGCCAAATTAAACCTGGCCACAGGTATAAAGTTTGCTCTACTCTTTGAGATCTTCATTTCTGAAATTTTTGAAATTTTTTAAAAATAGTTGAATTTTCCGATGAGTCCGAGCAGCCAACCGCCACCTGCGGCGGCACGTGGCTAAGAAGACGATATTGCTCTTTTTAAGCTAATTACAATGTTCTGAGTCCATATTTATAGTATATTTGATGTGAATCAATTGTTTGGACTTAATTTATGAAGTGTTAGTCACTTTAAAATGTGAAGATTATGAAATAGAATTTAGAATGTGAACTACGAATGGCTTGATCCCTATTTACGGTACGTAGACAGTCTAACTGTGACATCCCACATCGCCCAGGGGAGTGATCCTTAAATGTATATTCTCATCCCTACCTAGCACGAGGCATTTTGGGAGCTCACTGGCTTCGGGTTCCGTAGGAACTCCGAAGTTAAGCGAGAAGGGGGCTAGACCAATCCCAGGATGGGTGACCCACTGGGAAGTTACTCGTGAGTTCCCAAAAACAAAACCGTGAGGGAATGGTAAACCCAAAGTGGACAATATCGTGCTACGGTGGTGGAGCGGGCCCTGGAAGTGATCCGCCTCAGGTCGGGATGTGACAATTGGTATCAGAGCCTAACCCTGGCAGCGTGTGTGCCGACGAGGACGTCGGGCCCCTAAGGGGGGTGGATTGTGACATCCCACATCGCCCAGGGGAGTGATCCTTAAATGTATATTCTCATCCCTACCTAGCACGAGGCCTTTTGGGAGCTCACTAGCTTCGGGTTCCATAGGAACTCCGAAGTTAAGCGAGAAGGGGGCTAGAGCAATCCCAGGATGGGTGACCCACTGGGAAGTTGCTCGTGAGTTCCCAAAAACAAAACCGTGAGGGAATGATAAGCCCAAAGCGGACAATATCGTGCTACGGTGGTGGAGCGGGCCCGGAAAGTGATCCGCCTCGGGCCGGGATGTGACACTAACGAGACGTTAGATGTAGCCATAAAAATAAGTTAGATTAAATAATTCGAGAATAAATAATTAGAATGAGATTTGATTTATAAAGGAAGGTGGTGACAAAGTGTGAAAAGAAATAGTGCATTTCATATAGAAATTGTAATTATGGACCATGGATGGAACCAAGGCCTATAAATAAAGAAACACGTTAGGTGGTAGCTAATTAATCGAGGTAAATCTTTTGTTGAACGATTGTGCTAAGAGAAGGAAGTTTGAGCAATAACTTGAGTTTTATCCTTATGCTTTGATAATCAAATGTTGGTTATAAATTTATTGTAAGGGTTCATGAAATTAAAGTGTTTAAGTGGGATTAATGGTAAGTTAACTAAACAAGAGTGTAGTTCGGGCCTATCACTAATATTATTATTTCCCGAAATAGAGCAATACTTTGGGGCAGAGCAAATGATCATACTCTACGAGATGCACTATTCATGAGTCTTGTTGGTGTGTATTATGACATGCATTGTGGTTGCATTAATTCATATTTTTAGGAATAAAGTGGCATTCATGTTTTATATGTGAAATACATATATAAATTGTAATTATGGACCATGGATGGAACCAAGGACTATAAATAAAGAAACACATTAGGTGGTAGCTAATTAATCGAGGTAAATCTTTTGTTGAACGATTGTGCTAAGAGAAGGAAGTTTGAGCAATAACTTGAGTTTTATCCTTATGCTTTGATAATCAAATGTTTGTTATAAATTTATTGTGAGGGTTCATGAAATTAAAGTGTTTAATTGGGATTAATGGTAAGTTAACTAAACAAGAGTGTAGTTCGGGCCTATCACTAATATTATTATTTCCCGAAATAAAGCAATATTTCGAGGCTGGGGAGTGACAAAATGGTATCAGAGCAAATGATCCTACTCTAAGAGATGCACTATTCGTGAGTCTTTTTGGTGTGTATTATGACATGCATTGTGGTTGCATTAATTCATATTTTTAGGAATAAAGTGGCATTCATGTTTTATATGTGAAATACATATATAAATTGTAATTATGGACCATGGATGGAACCAAGGCCTATAAATAAAGAAACACGTTAGGTGGTAGCTAATTAATCGAGGTAAATCTTTTGTTGAACGATTGTGCTAAGAGAAGGAAGTTTGAGCAATAACTTGAGTTTTATCCTTATGCTTTGATAATCAAATGTTGGTTATAAATTTATTGTGAGGGTTCATGAAATTAAAGTGTTTAATTGGGATTAATGGTAAGTTAACTAAACAAGAGTGTAGTTCGGGCCTATCACTAATATTATTATTTCCTGAAATAAAGCAATATTTCGGGGCTGGGGCATGACAAGAACCATCGAGAATACAGGAATTAAACCCTTCTGCTTGTCACTAATGAATGTCCAACCATGCTATTTTATAATACCAATATCATCGACCAGAATCTCCAAGAACCAAATCCAGGAATCTTTGTTCTCCATCTCAACAACTACATAAGCTATCACCCAAGTTTCATCATTGGGATATATCCCCACAACAATCAACAATTGACCCTCATGTTGAGACTTCAAATGACAACCATCTAAACCAATCAAGGGTCTGCAGCCATTCTTGAAACCTTCATTACATGCACCCAAACACACATACGTCATTTGAAACTTTCCTTCATCCAACTTAATCTTCACAGTGCTCCTCGGGTTTGTTTTATTGATTTCCTCAGCAAAATCCCACAATCTTGTGTATTGCTCAGTATGTTTACCCTTAATAATCTTCATAACAGCAATCATCGCCATATAAGCTTTCATTTTTGAGCAACCGTGTTTCCATTCAACTTTAATAGTGTCCATAAAAGAATCAACATGCCATGTTGGATTAAGTTGGATCATTTCCAAGTACTGCTCAGTAAGCCAAGACTGTTTCATATTCCTATTCATCCATAATCTACCACATGTGTGATGATCCAAATTCTTCTTGATCTGCATGTTGTTTGAATTGCACATCTTCCCACACTTGACAAACCACGGATAACCTTCTTTGCAAGCTGCATCAACCTTGAACTTCTCATTTCATGGAAAATGGACATCCCCATACCCATTTATCATAGAGTGCATAACTATTGCCTTTCTGAACTGTACAACATCCCTAAATATCAATCCTAATTATAATTATGGCTTATTCATGTCAGTTTTCTCATTAAACTCAAGATACTGCCCATTGTTCACTTGCACTGGCCTTCTTACTTGCATTGGTCATCTTTATCACCATCAATTTCTTCAATAACCACACTACTCTGAGGAACTAGTTCAAATGACTTGATAAACTCCATCTCTTAAGAGGCACATTCTTCAAGTGTTATCTTCTCAATATACATATCAATCATAGTGTGGTTTAGCACAAATTTGCACATGTTGATAACATCAAAATCTGTCATCAAAGGCTTCAATCCATTTCGAATTTCCATCCCTGGATCTTATATTGGTAACTCATGAAGACATTTCCATATCCTTTTATACTGAAAATTTGACATATAGCCAAGCTGCCAATCTGCCAATTTGTGCATAATAGCATCTGCCTATTCAATTTCTATTGTGTGAAAGTATACATTTCACATGTATACATATGTAGCCATCCAGTAGTTTACAATTAAAGAGTCATATGGTATGAGAAACAAAAACAGAATTACAAAACTTGATTTGCTATCAAACATTAAAGCAAGACCATGTATCTAAGATTCTATAGCCAAAACAAAAATATGGAAATCCGATTGTCATAAAATTTCTTAGTGGTCAAGTAACAAAAAGAATTGGTAGCTTTACTTGTAGTTGCACTATTCGTATGCTTCCTTGATATCAATTTGGCACAATCCTGCCTAGTCCAGTGGAAAGTACCTAATTGACACACAGACCAACTTAAATCTTGATCACTTCGATAATAAAAAATCATACTTTGGCAGTATTTGAACCTTTTAGTTACAACACCATGGAAACAAATTGCATATTAGAACCGCATAAAGAGTTTGATGGCTTTCTAAATCCAATATGACATTGGGATTTGGCAAAGTACTCATCCACATTCTCTTTTCTAAATCCAAAACCTTTGATATAAAAGAACACATAGATTTTGTCTTGAAAGAGTTATATGAGATCAAACGTGAAGATGCTAGCATCCAACAAAGTCAAAGTAGCACAATGTGTTTAAAAATTAGGAATATAACGGTAAAGTGGGAGCTTACTTGCGGCAGATCATCTTTTCCTGGTTGTACTTCCTAGCCAATGCCATGAGAGACGTCACAATAATCCCACCACGAAGCCTCAGAACCAAATGCAAAGTTGATTCTGAAAAAAATCAGATCAAAATAAACTTTCAACCAACAAAACATAAATAAACAGCAAGCACCGATGCACAAGTATTAACACACAAAAAAAAAAAAAAAATTGCCAACGACATGAATAAATTAGGCCCTCAACAGGTCCATAACCAGCCTCGAGCCCTTCAACTATCGCTACTAGTCAATTGGGCACTAAATTTTGGATGAGTGACAGAAATTAGATTTCAAAACACTAAATTAGTCACCTAATTTGGGGTGAGAGTGAGACTCGGATTTGATGCTGGATCGAGAGTTCTGTCTGTGAGAGAAAATCGCATGAGAAAGAGATTGCGAGAGAGAGAGTGGTGGCTGGGTGGTTATTCGTGAAGGAAGGCTGGAGAGTTAGAGACGATTCGAAGGAAGGCTGGCGTGAAGGAAGGCTGTGTGGTGAAGTAAGGCTGGCGGTGGCTGCGCTTCAAGTTTGATTCAAGTTCGATGGAAATTGGAATCAATGGAATGGAAGTGAAATGGGAGATCCGAGCTAAAAACAAATGAACGGCGTAGATTAAATCCAAAACAATGAACGGTTTGAAATAATTCTCTTATAATTAAAAAGTAATATATATATATATATATGTATATATAATATTTATTTTTGGTTCGGTATGGAAATACCGAAAAAATAGAGATGCAAAACTGAATCCCATACCGAAAATTTCGGGAATTTTGGTTTGGGATCGGAATTTTTTCAATTTGGTTTGGAATTTTTAGGATTTTTTTCCAGCCCTTAGTAAACCTATTAAGAACCTGATTAACTTAATGTGTTGTCTGATAACGACCCAATTAAGTACTGTGATAACAAAAAACTCGCTACTTCGTATCGTTTGTGTTGAATTAACAGTTCGCATATGGACTTGCCATATCTACCTTGAATAGTATGAAGTTCCACGCGTGAACTCGGTCTCACGACACCTGTCGTGTTTTCGGTGAAAAAGTAAAGGCGAGATTTAATGGCCCAATTAATCAACTATCAGAAAACATCGGTTGGTAGATACTTCATTCAGAATCCAGGAAGAAAAATTTTGCTTTGAAAACCTTCTAGGTATATCTCTCCCACTTTCTCAAACAACAAAGACCTTATTTGGTCCCAGGTCAGCGTCGTCAACATCTACCTCAGATCCAATTTCATCAGACAAAGAAGACCCATAATTTTGTTCTCTGCTGTCTCTGGATTTTGCTTCCCACTTTATTCAAATATTGTTAGAACAACTCATGCTTCAGATGTTTTCAGGTAAGTTATTTCTTTCATTTTTGTCACTTTTATGCTTGTGGGGTGGTGAAAGTTTAGATTTTTATTGCTTTGTTAGCAAACCCATGTCTGGATTCTTAAACTGTGGTGCTTGGTGGGGTTTTTAGGTGAATTTTTCAAGTGGGTTTTGAGTTGTTTAGGTTGAATCAATCTATTTCTGAAATGGGTTTAAGTCAATGGTTTCAGTCGTCAATTCTTGGTTGTGTAATTTGCAATTAGCTCTGTTAGTATTGTAATGAATAGTATTGCAGTAAACTTAACTTTGCCATTTGGTAAATCCAATTTTATTGTCTTTTATCAATATGAATACTAGTTGTAGTTTTACGATTTCCTGGACAAGGGCGGGTGAGTAGCATCGAGTTATGCACGTTCAGCTCGTTGACAGTGGATTTTTCTAAAGTTAATGACAGCATATCACAATGAAAATAATTGTAATTCTAAATCATTTGAGGTTCTTACGGTCCTAATTGTGCTGAATTTTTTTCTTTCGTAAATTTTCAAGCGGATTGACCACTTCCGTACATTATAGGCTAGCGTGGTTGTGAGCCTGTGACTTGTATTTGGCCGGATATCCATAGGTTTCATTTTGTTAATTGCAGCATTGTCTTGGAGAGAATAAAAAGGAAGTGAAAATGAGGATGAGGAACAAATACAGGAAACCAACCGCTTTCCGTTGCAATGCAGGGAGTAGATGTTCAACGTCTGCTGTGGTGTGGAGCTTGGTGGGATGTTTTCTTATGTTTCAACTGTACACTCTTGTTCGGCAAAAGGATAGGTTGGGAGGAGAAATTCAATTTCAAGCGAGTCACCACCCGCAGTTCCATGAACTTGAACAGGTGGAAGAGGAAAATATTCAAATTCCTCCACCGAGAAAGCGATCCCCACGTGCTGCAAAAAGAAAACCAAGGCGACCAACTACTCTGATTGATGAATTTCTTGATGAGAATTCTCAAATTAGACACGTATTCTTTCCCCATAAGCTTGCCATTGATCCAATGAAGGACACGGGAAATGATAGCTATTACTTTTACCCTGGGAGGATTTGGTTGGATACTGATGGAAATCCTATTCAAGCCCATGGAGGTGGTATTCTATTCAACGAAAAATCAAGGACGTACTATTGGTATGGGGAGTATAAAGATGGGCCCACATACCATGCTCACAAAAGAGGAGCAGCTCGGGTAAGTGATTTACCTTCCTCTGAATAGTCCTAAGCTCCAACTATGGTTTTGCTTTAAAATGTCAGTCCTTGTTTCTGTTAGTGATGAAATTGCTATTTTCCACACATTAACTCTTAGATCATTTTGCTTACGTGATTTATCCGTGAATACTTACCCTTGAAAACCAAGTTTATTTCTACACTGCTGACTGAAATGAATCCAATTTAGAGTGTTGCCTCCATATTAGTTAATATCAACTCTAGATTATGGAATTATAGCTGCTATTCAGGTTAAAGAGCAATGGCAACTATCTTACCAGAAGTGGGATATGAAAACTCCATCAGTGTCAAGTTAGAAAGCATGGAACTTTTCCGTATTAGTTAACCTTGCGTCCACTAAAAATGACATCTGGTATTTGTTAAAAACTAGAATAGTTTTAGTTGTTCAATATGGATTTTGGGGGCTGAAAATAGTTGCGTGTTGAAAATTTGTTTATGAAATAGACGGTTCACTTATTTTAGTGAGGGGTATGGAGCATTTTTTTAGTAAGTGTGGTTAGGTTTCCTGTAAGCCTTGTGTTGCTATTCTAGACTTAGTTATGTAGCATCGTAATTAGATGCATACTTTTTCACCATTGCTGCACTTAAGAGTCCATTTTGATTCATCTGTTTTTCTTTTCAGACGGAATTTTTTTTTTCATTCAAGCATTGAAGTTATATCTTGTCTTTCATTTAGGTTGACATCATAGGAGTGGGTTGCTATTCTTCCAATGACTTGTGGAAATGGAAAAATGAAGGTCTTGTATTGGCAGCAGAAAAAGCAAATGAAACACATGATCTCCACGAATCCAATGTTCTTGAGAGGCCGAAAGTGATTTACAATGACCATACAGGGAAGTACGTTATGTGGATGCACATTGATGATGTTAACTATACTAAAGCTTCCGTTGGCGTTGCCATTAGTGATTACCCAACTGGTCCTTTTGATTATCTCTACAGCAAACGACCCCATGGATTTGATAGTAGGGACATGACAATCTTCAAAGATGATGATGGTATTGCTTATCTAATATACTCATCCAATGACAATAGTGAACTTCATATTGGACCACTGACTGAAGATTACCTTGACGTGACGAACACTGTGAGAAGAATTCTTGTGGGACAACATCGGGAAGCCCCCGCTCTGTTCAAGCATGAGGGAACTTATTACATGATCACTTCAGGCTGCACTGGATGGGCTCCTAATGAGGCACTGGCGCATGCAGCAGAGTCAGTCATGGGGCCATGGGAGTTGATGGGAAACCCCTGTGCTGGAGGGAACAAAGTGTCTCAACTTGCTACATTTTTTGCACAGAGCACATTTGTGCTTCCTGTGCCGGGATTTACAGGTTCATTTATCTTCATGGCAGATAGATGGAACCCAACGGACTTGAGAGACTCAAGATATGTATGGTTGCCGTTGATAGTAGGAGGGCCAGCTGATCGGCCGCTCGATTACAATTTTGGTTTCCCATTATGGTCAAGAGTGTCGATATATTGGCATAGAAAGTGGAAACTTCCTCAGGGGTGGAGCGGGTGGAAACGAATATAGGCTCTCTCTTATATCATCTGTGTATCTTATGTATTAATATTCTTTCACTGGCTTGCCCTGGTGGTTGTATTACTGTAAATGGAAAGCATATGGTCCACTTGCACGCAGAAGAAACGGTGACGGCTTTGTAGAATGTTTCAGTCTTAAGCACCGCCGGTAAACCCCTCTTAAACAGATTGCTAATCACATAAGTTTTTTCTATTATCACACTTTTTCAAATATGTTGATATTGACATGGCTCACAAACCTTTTCAAGAAGATTTTGAAAACGGAGAAGATGCTAAATGAGCGGCTAAAAGGCACTTTGGTGTCTAGCTACAAGAATAAGAGTGAAATACAAAATTGCATGAATCATAGGTTTATACCAAGGCTAGGGTTTAAGTTTTACTATTTTGCATTGGTAATGAATGAGTTAATCAGACATATTTAGGTTGATATCTTTTGGTGTATGTTTTTCGTAGATAATATAGTGTTGATATAAATGAAGCACATGAGGGAATAAATGTGAAGCTTAACCTTTGGCTGGAAGTGTTGGAATCTAAAGGTCTTTGCCTGAGAGAGATAGAGGTGATGATTTGAGATTAGGAGGTACCAAAGAGTGAAGGCTTTCGGTATCTAGGGTTTATCTTCCAAAAGATTTGGAGAATTGGATGGAGACCTCAACCATAAAATATAAGTTGGATGGAAGAATTGGAATAGTGTATCAGGTGTGTTGTGCGATCGTCACATGCCACAGAAGCTCAAGAGAAAAATTTATAGGACGACAACAAGACCATCAATGCTTTATGGCATGGAATGTGAGGTATGTGGAGATGAGAATGCTTTATAGCATGGAGATGAGTGTAATCGAGTAGAGATTGCTTTGTTGAATGTGTGGGCACACAAGAAAGGACAAAATTAAGAACGAAGATATTCAGGGTAAATTAGGAGTTGCCGCAATTAAAGATAAGATGAGAACAAATTGATTAAGGTGATTTGGACATGTGAACCTAAGACCTACGGATGTTTCGGTTAGAAAATGTGATTATGAGGGTAAGATTCAGGGTAAAAAGGGTAGAGGAAGACCTAGGAAGACTTGAGACTTTAAGAAAAGACACAGAGTACTTGGAGATAACGGAAGACTTGACACAAAACCAAGCGTAGTGACATTCTAGAATTCATACAACCGACCACACTTAGTGTGATAAGGCTTATTACTGCTGTTGTTGTATCACTTAATTTCGTCGTTATTTCAAGTTCTTATGTGAGTGATTGAAGATTTTCCTTTGATCCCTTTTTTTCCAGGTTCTTTGAAAATGTAACATGTCCCAGAACACGATTAACTGGCAATCGTAATAAGTTTGGTTTAGTCCTCTAAAATTCAAGAATACTTGGATTTGAGCTTGGAAGAAAAGAATGCCAACTTTTGATACAACATACTATTGGTCCTAAGAATAACGTGTGCCGCCCATATACGAGGAAAGTGATTTACACTCCTCTCTCCAAACACACCGATGTTTCCACAAGTCAAGATTATGTAAAGAAGAAAAATGATAAACAAAAATTATTTTTCATAAATTACATTACCTTAGTAGTTGGTATTGTGCCAAGGTTTTCCCGGAAGTTGAAGGTAGCCTCAAATTCAAATCTGCTCATGAGTTGAAAGCTTTCCAGTACAGTATTACGGGATGATTAGTTAGAATGGCATTGTGATCCCAATATGAAAATTGTATGGTGCGCCTGGAATTGGGAGACTTATATGATACAGGTACACTGCTACAGTGGCATTTCGTGTTAGTGATGGCACAGGATGCACGGTGCTATGTAAGTTGTTTGGTAGAATTGACATATGTAAGTTTTTCCTAGAAAAATGAATGATCCTTACCAACTTAACAAATTCTCGATGGCTAAAGGATTTAGACCTTCACGATGTAGTAACCTAATAGGCTAATAATACTACTACAAAAATTTATAAAATCCACAGAAACCTAATTTTGATTGGTTATTGCAGACTAAAATATGAATAAACATTTTTCTGAGTTCTGAGAGAAACGTTACCAATTAATCCAAGAACTTTGTAATGCACAAAAAATAGGCAGGGCAAGGGCAAGAAAGTACAGGTGATTTATTCCCGAAAGCATCTATCACAGCTTGAATTAGTACGTCTTCTGAAAAACAAAATATTTTGATCTCTGAAGTAACATCCTCCACCTTTTACCATCCACCGAAGGTCAGTAACTACTATATCACAACGAGCAAACACGACTTCATCTAGTAAAATCATTTACACATTTTGGCTACAGCGTTCACGGTATCGGCAACCAGCGAATTCTCCCGGATACATGAAAACTTCCTTTGTATGGGCTCCACCGCCAAGCTGGTGTGCATGAGCCTGTGGATTCGAGAGCTCGATCCCCTGCATAAAAATGATGATTGTTAAGACTATGAATTCCGAAAAACTTTCTATGGCACTTAAGCTTGGAAACCAATGTATTTGTAAATAAGAGAGAGAACTCAAGTGCAAGGTAAGAAGTGACGACAACCTGCACAGGCGTACACGCTAAACTTGAAGTTAGTCCAGATGTAGCACCACAGCCTCCGTAAAGCTTTTCCTTGAACCTGATAAGAATAGGCAGCTCATGATATCAATGAGGGTCTATCTCACACTTTGATCGATCAATGGTATAATTCAGCACAACTCAATTATAAATGACAGGATTTCGTAGTATGGTCCGAAGTAGTCTATACACCAGGGTTTTTGGCTGTTATATCCTTGGTCAAGTCAAGGATCCAACGACCGAGATATAACGGCCAGAAATGAGCAATGTAGAATTTTTGCATAAATGACACTCTGCATTAAGATTGACAGTGGTTCACTTGGAAAGAAAAAGAAAAACCATAACTAAAGGAAACAGGGAAAAGCTTACTTCTTAGCGACTTTTGCGGCATGTTTGCTCTGACGCATTGATACACGCAGCTTGCCGCTCCCAGCCTGACCAAGCATTCCATAACCCTCAACCAGTCCATCCCCTATTAAATATCAAGGAAGACAACAAAATGAGAATCAAGATATAGTCTTTCATGTAAACGGAAACGGGGCTCACATCGGAACCATCTTAATGAACAATTGAGCTCCTCATACTGTAAGATGTGTAAGAATGTAAATGATACTGTAGGTGAGATGGTCTCCTTCCCCTCCTTTTTTGGCCATTGAGATTTGAATGTACCAATCTAAGGCTTTCTCTACTGGGAGTCCTCCATGGAAAGATAATCTACTTTCATTAAGTGATTTGTTAGATAATTGACAACAAAGGATCTTGAAGACTATTTGAAATTCAGAAGAGCTGCGCGAGGGGGCCCTAGAAAATTACCCAAGGAACTCTCTTCTGGTATACCAAATTGCATCCTGTTTGCCAGTTTCCTCATGTCCGTTATCGCATACCTGTAGAAGTAAATATCAGTTTGTGAATCAACAATAACTGAAATAAAGTATAAGACAACACAAACAATATACTACCTTTCCTTCATCTTTCTTAGTCAACGACCACCTCTCTTCTTTTTAGGTTCAGAATCAGGAACTAGTGGTTTAGGTTGCTTCACAGGAGGAGGCTCCTGCATAATCAATTGGACGATGCAAAAGTGATTCCAGCTCTGGAAATTTTGGGCGATGCTTGTCCCGAATAAAATTATGGATGATTACAATTTCATTCTCAATGTCAACAGACAAAGCATTACAGTCCACAATCAGCTGGTATTCCGGATCATCTTCCAAAACAATTCCATGATTTGACATAGCAGAACCCTTCTCCAGTGCACCTTCCACTTTCTGCAATTGAAACACTGAATTCCCATTACATGCCAATATGCCAGGATAAAAAATAGAAAAAAAGGGGTGGGGAAACACAGAAGAGTACCGAACGACAACCTAAAGACTAAAAAGGACAAAACTATGTTGAAACTTAAGTAAATGAGATATACAAAGCACATGTATCAGCATGATGAAAAATTTAAAATACTAAGCCCATTAAGTTACTCCCACCACGCATCAAAGAAAATGATAAGAAATAAGAAGCTATGGATAAAGATAAACAATTAAGCAATAAAGCTTGTACACAAATAACATAAAGATTTCAATACCAATAACGCATGAAGAAAATAACGCATTCATATATAACAAACCTGTATTATATACATCTTTGTGATTTCTGCAATTTTGAAACACTGTCCAGATCATCGTAATTAAATGTTTCTAAATCAGCCAAGTCCCCATCAACATCTTCTTCCATATTTCCAGCATCAGCATCATCTTTAACCTGAGAAAAAAAAAAGAAACAAATTATGTGATGACTAGTGTAGGTTGAGATAGATATGAATTTTGAACATCTCACTGACTAGCCTCTATGGTCATTATTTTCTCATATGAAAGACAGAATTTACTCACAAGAATATCGGCCTCATTGTCTGATAGTTCATCAAGGTCAGCAAGAAATGAATCCGCAAGTGTCGCCTGCAATTACATCATAAATGTGTCAAATTATGTAGCTTCCTCCACACACAATGATAGGACAATTTCACAAATTGTTCATTCATTAAACTACCAAGTAGATTTTAGTGCAACTGAGAAACCATTAACATTAGCTATGACTACAAAAAAAAAAAACAAACAAATAAATAACTCACCATTCTTTCAGGTTCAAGCCCCGCAAGCTTCCAACAATGGGTGCGTAATCAATCTGAAAATCAAAACTCAGCACTTCAGAAGCTTCCAAAAATGTACTGAAAACTCTAACGAATTACAAAAATAATGGGACGGGAGACGGCAAAAGCTGACAGTACGTGAAAGGAAATTTTATGCACTAAATGAAATTTAACTCTATTCCAGTGGTTTAGTCATAAGAATTTCCTACTAAAAATGGTTTCTAACAAAGAAAATGGGAATTCGGAAAGCATGGTTTTTTTCGAACCTAACTCAATTCAGCTAAAAAAACCAACCTTAATTAACTGGCAAAGTCCAGAAGGATTAGTTTGATACAGGAACACAACATGTTAGCATTATTAACCGTAATTAATCCCACATCAACTAATTAATCCCTAATAAACTCTCAGCGCACAATTCATAAATTAAGAACCCAAATTAACAACGACAAAAAAAAATCAGAAAACCGTAATTAAATCAGAAATAGAAATTTAAAGAACTAAGATATCATAAGATAAAGGATACCTGCGGGAAGGGAGCCTATTGAAGAACAAATTGGGGCTGCAATCAGATTTGAAAACAAAAGAGGGAAGAGGGGTGAACCGTGATAACTCTAAAGGTTGAGTCGGTGAAGAACAAGAGAGAGCAGGAAACTTAGGGGTGTACGATTTCATAGGGTTTTAAAAGATTTTTTTTTAAGTAACAAATTTCAAAGGATTTTAACAGATTTTATAATTCTATATGGATTTTGACAGATTTGTGCGGATTTTCATTATAGATTTGTATGGATTTGTATGGACTTTTTTTATGGATTTTTTATGATTTCTTAGGATTTCAAAAAATTAAGAATAAATTAGAATTAAATACCTTATTTTAGATTTTTCTAAATTAAACATATGTTACTTTTTAACTTTTGATTAAAATGTTTTTACTTTTAATTAAACTGTATATTCCAGTTATATTCTTAATTTAAGTATTTTATAAATTCTTTTAAATCCATTTCTATGTAAAAAAAATTGCACTCAATAATATTCATTAATTTATTGCTATTTTTATGGAATCTCATAATGTCCTCAATTTAAGGATTCAATTATATCTACTGGGGTTTAAGATTAATTGGATGAAATATAGTTTTTCCAATTTCCAACCCAACATTTTATATAGATTATAAAAAAAACAAGTGTTCGTTTATAATTAAAATTGAGATGTAAACTAGACTGCCTAATTTCATGCAACTGAAAATAAATTTGAATTTTTTAACCACTACTTATAGTAGAAACGTGAACTAAGAGTTTTCACATTTTTATTTAAAGTGAGTCCTTATTCCAATAATTAATTATTAAGAGTTGACAAAATATTTTTTAGTGCAATGTTTTAATGTGAAAAGTTATCTTCTTTTTTTGGGTTACACAACTTACACATAACGTACCATAAGTTTTGTACGTACCAAAATAAGGATAATACAACGTACTAATAACTTATTACATACTAAATAAAGAATTGCATAACGTACCAAAATACTAATACGTACCCAGATTAAATTTATATAACATACCAATAACGTACCAAATGATTGGTACGTTATATTTAATATATCTATTTGGTACGTTATATTTAATATATGTGCATGTTATATTTCATAATTGTATGTTAAAAGGATGTTTATGTGTTTTTAGAATTTAAAACAACAAATTATTTGAATAAGAAAAATTCATTTTGAACGAATTATGACAAGATAAGATAGGATGTTTGTAGTGATTTTAGAATATTTGTGATATTCTTTTCTGAATTAGTTGGTTAATTAAATACAATAAAAATCATAATTTTTAATTAAAATTAGTAGAAGAATGTTTGATAAAAAATTTAAAAGTTATAGATGTTTGATTAAAAAAATTTCAAATTTGAGGCATCTATATCAAAATGCCCCAAAAATTAACCTACAATGTTTGTACCTGAAACTCTTGCCAACTGTTGTTGCAGTCACCTTGTTTGTCTCTCCATATGTCCATAGTAATAATCGTGGCTTTCAGATGATAGTTGGAGACTAGTTTTCTAAAACGCGTCCTATTGTACAGGTCTCTATACATTTTGCTACATGAACATGGAGCAATTTGCATACATTTGCATAGTCTTTTTCTTTATTTGGGGTTCAAGTAATCCATTATTTGGGGTTAATTTGTCCTATTTCACCATAATTCGTTGCTCTATACAAATCAAAATTACGAAACCACAGTACCAAATCAAAATTATCTATTAGCTGTTCAAATCGAAACGAAAGAAATAAGAATCCAATTCTGTAACAGGAAAATGGGTAATTTCCAAAAGAGCCAAATTCAGCTTAGCAGCCAAGCAAAACTGCAAATTCAACCGGTTAGTTATTGGAAAAGCCACCAAATTAACAAATGGGTTTTTGAAGAAAAGCTTCCTGCTTTCTTACATTTCCTTAAACATGCAAAGATCTATGTTCCTAAACCTGAATTTTTGTCAATAAATCCAGCTTGTGGCAATTGGGTTTTGCCAAGTACTTCACCATAAACCAAGCAAAACCCACAATATAAATGCTGACTCAAAGAACCAAAATTTTATATATGAATTGTTCATAAACGAATTGTGAAATATTAGAAATTTATATATAATTTCTTTGCTCTTTTGTGAAAAATGAATACGGGGTGGGGTGCGGGGAATTATAATAATCGAGAAATTGGGGCATACAATGGGTGAAGGCACTGTCAAACAACAAATATGGTTTTCCTCAAAGCTTGGGTTTATCAATCTCGGAGGTTTTAGCACTAGGTTTGCAGACGGAGTACAACTACACAGAAGAGAAAAACAATACCGATTGAGGAAGACTGTTCTTCTTCTAACTAAGAGAGGAAGTCTGATGACTGTGAAAAGAAATCTGAGGGGGGAGGGTTGGATTCTTGATGGCATTGTTATTTATACAACCCACTCTCAAATCCATTAAAATCCTCCATTCATTAAAATCCTAGCAAATCTTTGATGTTCTCACTGTACTTAGATTTGATGGACTTTTTTAGGAACGTAATTGACTATTCATGGATTTGGTTGTATTCTTTAAAATCCTCTTAAATCCTAATTTGACTACACCATGATTCCAAACTCCTTTAAAATCTTATTTCAAATCATAATTGGCTACACTTTGATTTTAAAATCTATTAAAATTCCATCAAATCCTAATTTGACTACACCCTCTTTAGAGAGAGAAGTGCAAAAAGGATGAGTTGTATAAAGGGGTTTATATAGTAATTATACAATGACTATTACATAACTACCCTTAACCACCTCTAACTAACTAGACCAATACAAACTTGACAAGTGTATGTATATAGCTATTACCCCCTCCCTCAAATGAGGCTGAAAATATCCCTGCTGAGTTTGATGTTATGCATCGAGAAATCATGAGACAATGTGGCTTGGAAACTTCATAAGGTTAGACCAATAGTTGAAGAATGACTGGTAACTAACAATGATGAAAACTGAGCACTAGACCCCAAATCAAGAGCATGACAATGCTTGACAAACACTGGACCATGTAACCCCTTAGTAAACACATCAGCAACCTGATCATCTGTGGGAATATATTGAACTTGAAGATCTCTTTTTTGAACTTTCTCTCTAACAAAATGGTAAATATTGCAACAAGAAGTTAGGTATGTGGTTATATGGTGTGGAAGTAGGCTTACACTATTCCATTCCAGCTTTAATCAACAATTCTTTAACATATTTGGATTGACTAATGAATAGAGAACCATCTAGGTGATACTGAATATGAAGACCTAAGAAATAGGTAAGTCGACCCATGTCTTTGAGCTTAAACACCTCAGCAAGAGTGTTGATAACTACTTGAATCTTTGATATGGATGAACCAGTCAATATAATGTCATCAACATACAATAACAAAATGATTACATCACCCTTATCTAATTTGACTAACAAACTGGTGTAGCCAAGGGAAGGTAAGTAACTTGTGAATTTCGAATTCCATGCTCGGAGTGCCTATATTAAGCCATAAAGAGACTTAACCAACTTACAAACAAGATTAAGATGTGTTGCATCAACAAAACCCTATGGTTGTTTCATATACACTTCCTCAGCAAAATCACCATGCAAAAATGCTTTCTTAACATCAAGTTGTCTTAATGTCCAACCACACTGTGCTGCAATGGCAAGAATCATTCGAACTGTAATGTGCCTAACAATTGGACTAAAAGTCTTAGAAAAATCCAAACTAGGTTGTTGACTATAACCTTGAGCCATTAACTGAGCTTTATATCTGGAAATTGACCCATCTTGATTCTTTTTAATCTTATAAACCCACTTACTACCCGTCACTGTCCTATCTGAAGGAAGAGGAACCAAACGCCAAGTCCTTTGCAATTTTAAAGTATCAAACTCATCTTGCATAGCTGCTTGCCACTGAGGCATATTACTAACAGTTTTAAAACTCTTAGGTTCTTCTATATCAACCATATCAGCAAGAAATGAAAAACCACCAGTGAAGTCATCAACTAATTGTATAGAAGATAACTCAGGTAGGGTAGCAAGATAGGCAGAATAATCCTTTCTACCAATGGCTCCAGTTTGAAGCCGTGTTTGCATACTACCAAGTCTATTATTTGTAATAGATAAAACTGGAACATTTATGGTATGTGATAGAGAGAGAGAGAGAGGTAATATTACTTGTAACTAAGTGGGATCTAAGACAAGAAGCAAATAAGCTGTATTTGTTGAAGTGGAAAGAGTAGGACTTCTCGAAACTGGAGTGTCAACATGTTGATGTAAAGGCTTTTCATTGGTACTACTTTGTATAACAGATTCAGAACTAGTAAAAGGTATTATAGTATGACCATGAGATAGAGAGAGCATGGATGCATCTGTGTGGTCTTGTATTGTAGACCTAATCCCATTTGTATCTTGAGCAAGTGACACATGTATAGGCACCATCACTGAAGAACTAGGAGAAAATTCTGGTGTAAATTGGGACTGTGATGGTAATTGATGTTTATATGGAAAGGCATATTCATCATGAATAACATGTCTAGACATAATGCACCTCTTGGACTTCAGTTCATAGTAAATGACACCTTTATAACCCAAAGAGTATCCTAGAAAAACACATAACAAAGCTCTAGGCTGCAACTTGTTTGCATTATATGGTCTTAACCAAGGATAAACTGCAGTGCCAAAAATCTTCGTTGTTTTCAAATCTGGTTGAGTCTTATATGGCACACTATAAGGAGAGGACATCATCAAAAACTTACACAACATTCGATTAATGAGAAACACAGAATGAGCACATGCAAAATACCAAAATTCCAAGGATAAACTAGCTTCTATTAACAAGGTGACAATAGTTTCAATAATATGTTTATGCTTCCTCTCAGCAATTCCATTTTGTTGAGGAGTGTAAGGGCATGGCATCATTTGAACAATTCCTTTAGCAGCTAGAAAGTCTTTAAATCTTTTATAAGCATATTCTCCCCCACCATCAGTTTGTAAACACTTTATTGATATTCCAAGTTGAGTCAACACATATTGGTAGAATTTGACAAAAATAGTAAACACATCAGATTTATTGCACATTGGAAATACCCAAGTGTATCTTGTATATTCATCCACAAAGAGTACATAATACCTAAATCCATCTAAAGACTTGACTGGAGAAGGTCCCCAAACATCTGTGTGAACCTTTTCAAATGGAAACAGACACTTCTCAGTCCTAGTTGGAAATGGTATTCTTGATATTTTTCCTTGAATACAAGAACTACACATATTATGCAAATAATCTATTCTACTAGAAATATTAGACTGTTGCAGCATTGAAGATAGAATCTCATTAGAAGAATGCCCCAACCATTGATGCCACATATTAGACTTCATTACTTTTCCCAGTAAAGCAATAGAATTGGATGTAGTTGATTGGATTCCTTCAACTTGATGAAACATTGGAATTTAAAATAACTCTTTTGGCATACTCTTTCCTTGATACAGTATATATCTCCTTTGTCTTATTGTCCTGCACAAAGAAATTACATTCATCGCATATGAACCAACTCTTGTTATCTGCACAAAGTTGTTTAACAGACATTAAGCTTCTAGCAATATTTGGCACATAAAGCACATTATTAAGAATTAGAGAATGATCATTTGTCTGGAGCGTACTACACCTAACACACTGGATTGGTAAATGTGTACCATTTCCAATAATGATCTTGTCATTTCCTTCAAATGGTACCACTTGTGTAAGACCATTAACACTGTTGTCATAAGATGTGAAACACCAAAGTCCACGATCCAGGTATCATTTAGAAGGAATTGAGAGTTTTGTTAAGCTGTTATAGTAGTCATGGATGGTGGTTGTTCTTAACCTTGATACACATAATTTCCTTAATGATAACAATCAAGAGTTGAGTGACCTCTCTTCCCACATATTTGACATTCCAACATAAAACCAGAACCAGAGTTAAAACTGTTTCGATAAAAACAATTAGCATAAGTATGTCATTTTTTGTTACAAATCTGACACTTACTAGCAATATTCACCCTTATCTCAATGTTACCAGGCCATCCTGCATTATTTGATGATTGTCTAAATCCATTAGAGTTGAAATTTCTCCCTTTGAAAGTGCCATTATTCTTATAACTATTTGAGCCTCTAAAATTGTTTCCATTTGGAGGCCTAGAACCATTGGTGAACCCAAAATTAGAAGATTGATTTCAAGAACCAAAGTTTGGGCCAGTATTACCAACAAAACCATATCTATATGGAGGCAATGGAAAATATGGAGATTGTGCAGAAGGCATGGGGAAAAATGATAGTGAAACACTAGGATGATCTGGTTGAAAGGTAGAAGCTACAAGATTTTGAGGTGTAAGTGGAAATTGTTGAGGTGTACCATATGGAACTTGAGTAAAAACTCCACCAGTTGTTGCGGGAAGGTGACTATGATTTTGTGGATTTGCAGATGAGCTAGATATTGAAGAGGAACCAGAACTAGACCCCTGAACATACAATGTAAACATGCTTTGTGACAGTGTATTAAACTCCCCTTCTATCTCTTTCTCAGCCCCAAGTAACTGTGCACGAAATTCTTTCAAGGTAATGGATGAGTCCCTAGCTAAAATCACTGCTCTTATAATGGTATACATTTTTGGTAGACCAGCCAACCCACCAATCATCACATCATTATCATAAATCATTTCCCCTATAGCACTCAATTGATCCCTTATATTCTTGAGTTGAAGCAAATACTTATCAATGGAATCAACATCATTTTGAATCGTATGTAACTTAGTTTTTAGATGATTAACCTTAGATTTAGAAACATAAGCAAATCTATCTACCAAATTAGCCCAAGCCTTAATAGCAGTTCTACGTCAAATAACATACTCCCTTGCTTCATCAGATAATGTGGCAAGTAACAAACTGAGTAAAGCCATATATGTAGATTGCCACTCAATATAGGCAGTAGTTAATTATTTGGTGATACCTAAATCTGTAGTAATGACAAATTTAGGTGGACAGATAGTAGTCCCATCAAAATGTTCAAACAGTTTGTACCATTTCAACACAAATTGAAACTAAAATGCCCATTTAGCGAAATTATCTTCTTTCAATTTGATAGTGATCATCCCTAACAACCCATCCACTTTCATAGTTGAAGAACTCATGATGTATTTCACAAATCAACACTTCAAATACATGAAACAAAAATTATTGCAACACCAAACAAGTCACCAGTATAGAAAGATTGACACTTTCGTACCCCAAAAGAAAGAATGACACTTTCTTTGTTGACAAGAAAGAATGGCACTTTCTTGAATATGAATTCACTTCTCTGTGAGAATGACACTTACATCAACACAATTTGACTTTAGAAATAAGAAAACCCCCAAATCATATACGGAAAAACCTAGCACCGCCATACAAATCTTCGAATTAAGCGTGAAAATAACTCTCAGCAAAGTAATAGAGAACTAAATAGAGATAAAGAAACGATAACATCTGCACCGATTCCACGGTTGGAGATCAGAAATCCAAGAAGTAATTGAACCATGATCATGAAGTCACAGTGAGAGGAAAACTTCTTGCTCCAAGAATCACCAGCAAGCAACAATCACGACAGGTGTGCAACATTAAAGTAACGGAAGCACCACAGGATTAGAAACGGCGATGAACCTTATCAGTGATGATACCATGATAACACTAAAGGTTGAGTCGGTGAAGAACAATTACAAAGAAAGAGAGAGTGGGAAACTTAGAGAGAGAAGTGCAAAAGGTGTATTGCATTTCAAGATGAAAAATGTTGATGAGTTGTACAAAGGGGTTTATATAGTAATTATACAATGACTATTATACAACTACCCTTAACCACCTCTAACTAACTAGACCAATACAAACATGAAAAGTGTATGTATATAGCTATCAAACCGCTAGGGCTAGTTAACGAAGAAAATATAAAAGAATGAGAAGCAAAAAAGTATCAAAGGAAGAAGATAGAGAATGGAAGTGCAGGAATGCTGAGATTAAAATTTTAAATTAAATTTGTAAACTAAATGATGTGGAAATGATCCAACGGCTAAAAACAGGGGACTCCTTTAAAAGTTATAATAACTGTAGCCGTTGTGCAAATATGCTTCTATCAAATTTGTTTGGTTTTGGTTTGTTTTGAATTATGGATAATTATGTTATGGATATTATTTCTTGATTAATTAATTGAATGAATGAAATTATATTTATGCATGTGACTGATTCAATTAATTTACTTCTAGTTATGACTAGTGAGGAAGTTAATTGTTTGGCTAATAGTGCTACCACGCACACCATCTTGCGTAAGCGACACTATTTTACTAAATTTGTACCTAAAAATGCACCTTTGACAATGCCTTCAGGCTCCTCTAACCTAATTGAAGGATACAGAAAGGCCCATCTAATGTTGTCTAATGGTACTGTCTTAACCATTAAAAAGGCTATCTATTCTCCCTATTTTGGAAGAACATTGCTGATTTTTAGAGATATACGAGATAATAAATATCATATTGAAACCACTAAAGAGAATGATTTCGAATTTCTTTGTATCACTTTTTATGAGTGTGGCCAGTAACGTATTCACGAGAAGCTGGAATGTTTCCCAAGTGGGTTGTACATCACAACCATTCATGGCATAAAGACCCACCATGTGGCTGGTCCTATGCCTGGGTTCCAAAACACTTTTCTACTTTGGCAGGACCGTATGGGACATCTCAGACATGACGATGCGCCATATCCTCAAATCATCACATTGGGCATCATTCACCTCCCTGTGTTGGATTCCTGCCTTACAAAACTTATTCTTTAGGAAAGTTAAATACTCAACCCTCATCTACAAAGATTATTCACAACCCTCCCAAGTTTCTTTAGAGGATTCAAGGGGATATTTGTGGACCTATGCAACCAACATACGGACCATTTAGAAACTTTATGGTGTTGGTTGATACATCGACACGTTGGTCATATGTCTGTTTACTGTTCACATGTAATGCTGCATTTGTGAAACTCCAAGCTCAAATAGTTAAGTTTAGGGCTTACCGCCCTGATTATTTGATCAAGTCGATTCGAATGGATAATGCTGAAGAGTTTACGTCACATAATTTTGACGATTATTGCATGTTACTTGGGTTTGAAGTTGAACATCATGTCCCCTATGTTCACACCCAAAACAACCTCAAGAAGCTTTCATAAAACGCCTTCAATTGATAGCTTCGACTTTGGTTATGCGAATCAAATAGCTGGTATTTGCCTAGCGCTATGCAATATTGCACGCAGCCATGTTGGTCGGCCTATGGCCCACTGCTACTCAACCTCATTCACCGTTATAGTTGGTTACTGGATATGAGCCTGATGTCTTGCATTTACGTCTGTTTAGGTGCGCAATTTATATGGTAATAGCGTCGCCACTACGTACCAAAATGGGTCCTCATAGAGGATGGGAACCTATGTCGGTTATGATTCGCCATCAATTATTTGCTACTTAGAGCCCTTGACAGGAAATCTCTTTACCACACAATTTATGGATTGTAACTTCGATGAGACAGTCTTCCTGTTGTTAGGGGGAGATACGAACGTTAACATTCCTATAGAACACCGCGAATTGTCATGGAATGCTCCCATTATGTCTCATTTAGATCGCAACACTGCTCAATCTGAAATTGAAGTGCGTCGTATTCTAGATCTCCAGAGCATTGCTCAAAGCATGTCGAATGCTTTTACTGATCTAGCTAAGGTGACGATATCACATATACCAGCTGCAAACGCATCTGTAAGGATCGACGTACTTAGAGTACACTGTGACATCACCCTAAAAGGACGAACCGTCCCCAAATGAAGGGCTGTTGTACCTCCCACGTGGCCTGGTACACTGGCGGCTAGCCAATCATTTGATTCTACCCTTAAGTGTGACAGACCTTCTGGTTCAAAGGATTCACAACCCCGGAAGAGAAAAAGGGCACAAACTAGTGAACCTAGTCTAAATTCAACCATCGCTTACTCATCTGTTCCAACGTATAAGGTTATTTTAGATCACTGTGATGTCTTAGACAAGACAAACTGGCCTTCTGAGAATTCCGAGATTTTGATCCACTACGCAATATTGGATGAGGTTTGGAATAGGAATAAGATGATCATTGACGATGCATCTGCGTACACAATGGCTATTGAAATTCATGCTTAATGATGACATTGAACCACGCTCTGTTGATGAATGTCGACGTAGAACTGATTAGTCAAACTGGAAACAAGCAATGCAGGTTAAACTCAATTCGCTTGTGAAACGTAAGGTGTTTGGGCTCGTAGCTCCTACTCCACCACATGTAAAGCCTATGTGCTATAAGTGGGTTTTTGTGAGGAAGCGTAATGAGAATAATGAAATAGTGTGATAAGCACGCCTCATAGCGCAAGGTTTCTCTTAACACCTTTTGATTGATTACGAGGAAATGTATTCCCTTGTAATATATGTCATAATGTTCTGCTACCTTATTAGTTTGGTAGTTTCCAAAAAACTGAATATGCAGCTTATGGATATGGTAATCGCGTATCTTTATGGGGATCTAGATATAGAAATCTACATGAAAGTTCCATTATTGACTGGTTCAAATAGTTCTAGACCACGAAACACCCTCTCGATTAGATTGAGGAGATGACTCTACGAATTGAAACAATCCGGGCGAATGTGGTATAATTGTCTAAGTGAATATTTAACAAGTCAGGGTTATGTAAACAACAAACTATGCCCATGTATGTTCATCAAGAAGTCACATTTTGAATTTGCGATCGTTGCAGTTTATGTCGACAACATGAACCTCATCGGAACTCTCGTAGAGCTTAAGGAAATTGCCGTTCACTTGAAATTGGAATTTGAGATGAAAGATCTTGGGAAAACTTGATACTGGCTTAACCTGGAGATCGAGCATTATTGGGATGAAATCCTAGTACATCAATCAAACTATACCCAGAAGGTGTTGCCACATTGTAATGAGGATAAAGCGAAGCCTTCGAGTAATCCTATGATCGTTCGGACTCTAGATGTTAAATGAGTTTCCTTCCGTCCCAAGGAAGATGACGAAGAGATTTTGGAGCCTGAAGTTCCATACCTAAGTGCAATTGGTGCTTTATTGTACTTGGTTCAATGCATTTGACCCAACATCTCATTCGCTATTAATCTTTTGGCTAGATACATCAATACGCCTACATGCAGACACTGGAATGGTGTTAAAGATATTTTTTGCTACCTTAAGGGTACGATAGATTTGGGCTTGTTTTACACCCATGAATCCTTGAGATGAGCCATCGCCCCCTTCGGTCCTCAGGTTGATTCTTGCCTTGTTGGTTACATAGATGCTAGTTACCTGTCTAACCCATATAGGGCACATTTTCAAAACGGGATATGTCTTTACCATTGAGACACCGATATCTTGGAGGTCTAACATGTAAACGCTAGTTGTGACTTCTTCGAACCATGCTGAGATTCTGGCCTTGCATGAAGCCTCACGTGAGTGTTTTTGGTTGAGAGCAATCATGAATCATATTCGAAGCATTGGTGGTTTCAGTACCGTTATTAACCTTCCTACAACGATCTTTGAACACAATGCAGCATTATCGAGCAGTTAAAAAAGGAATACATCAAGGGAGACAACACCAAGCACATTGCGCCAAAGTTCTTTTATTCTCATTAGTAACAACAACATTAGAACATTGAAGTCAAGCAAATCCGTTCCCAAGACAACCTGTCTGATCTCTTTACTAAGTCATTGCCCAAGTCCACTTTCAAAAGCTTGTCCAAGGAATCGATATGCGTAAATTATCTGAGTTAAATTGCTTGTAGTTCTCTGATTTGGAAGTTATGTCTAACTCAGGGGGAGTATCCCACATATACTCACTTGATCTTAATGTACTCTTTTTCCTACAATTAGAAGCATTTTTCCCACTGGGTTTTTGCTACCTAACGAGGTTTTGATGAGGCACTCATCATGGGATAATCATACTCCGTTGAGTTCACTACCTTTGTCCTGTATCATGTTTGTTTTAGATATTATGCATACTTCTCACTTTTCTCCTTAGTCTATGGGTTTTTACCTGCCTTAGGTTTTACCATAGCAAGGTTCTGTGAGTTTTACTACCAATGCATACTTTCTTTAATTTGAGACTCACATTCACCCGTTGTGCCGATGAATTCATCAATTATTTTACCTTATCTGTTGAAGACCTGATGCGATGTTTTGTTTGAGTATTTACACACTCAAGGGGGAGTGTTAAATTCATATCTAATTTAGGAATGTGATTGTATAAATCCTTGTATATTTAGGATATCTAAGAATATTCTCTAGGGTTAGATATTATCCTATTAGAGTTGTAATCCTATTAGGGTAAGGAATGAACCTTCACTACTACTATAAATAAAGGCACAATAGGATGGAATACAACACACCTCACAATTAAATCTCTCTATTCTCTCTTTTGTTACCGGCATCCCCTTCTCTATTCCCTTATAATAGTTCAGTAAATTAAAACTACAACAGGTTCTGTTTTTTTTTTTATTGAAAATGGCGAGTTTATTTTTTAACCGCTTGGTAGAGAAGGGTAAATAGACAAGAAAATAAGATAAGGCGCCTCCACAACCCAATGAAGAAGAATGAACAACTCGTATTGTACCATCTAGCATATGACACACCCCGACCCGGAATGTCCACCTGAACTCTGAATCGAGCTATGCTAGCCGACACTCGGAAGGTGATGAAGCCATAAAGTATGTTAATGTGGAAAATATGCATAAATTTAAACCTAAAAGTGACTAAGTGCAAGAGTGCACATGTGAGAGGCATTGAACCCATTTCACACGTGATGTCAGAGCATAAGTAAAGTACAATAAAAGTAGAATAAGAATTATATCATCGAAGGTAATCTCTTATGCCAACATTTGCCAAAAATCCTTGTAGACACGAAATCTCTGCCACTAAAACTTGAGGAGCAAAAAACAAGGGTGAGTGAGCCTAAAAATAAAGTTTTGTAAAACCTTTTCGAAAATGTAATAACCCTTCACTGTAATAAAAGTATAGTTTCCAAAACTAGCATACTACGTATAGTATGAAAATACTTTCCGAAAACTATAATATCTCAATAGTGCAATACTTCACAATATTTTGTAAATAAACACATAATATCCAGTAATTACAATATCTCGCATAAACAAACATATCATCTCGAGTGCTCATCGACATATGCTGACACACGAGTTCATTTAGTAATATTCTGACATGAACATGATTGGGTGTAATGGTAATTTATGTTTTGGTACCACAATCACGTGAAGACTGGCGTTATGTGCATCATATATGAGTCTTAATTGCCTATAGAAATCTAGGATAGGACTGGCACCTACAATGGATCCAAAGTGGGCATATGATGCAATGTGAACATACACATAAAGACTGGCCCCGACTCGGATGAGTACTAACACCAGTCTAACACACAATGCGCAGATAACATAAATATGATCATGCAATGGTAAATCAATAATTCAAGTCGACATAATACTATTCATGACCATAACTATAATTAAGGCATCCTATAGGATTTATAATGATCTCTTAATTCTCATCATACGACATTTCTTATAAACGTTAATTTAGTTATGGCATCACATATAAAATTCAACACACACACACACACACACACACACACACACAAACACACACAAACACACACATACATACACATAGAAACTAAACAAATATATATATATATATATATATATATATATATATATATATATATACCCACTCATAGATACTTATGAGGTCTCAGCTAGGCCAAGCAAACGGATCGTGTTTGTCGTGTCGTGTTCGTGTAATACCTGTTATCTTAATGGGTTGTGTTGTGCCACACCTGTTATCTTAACAGGTCCTTAACGAGTCGGGTCACTTTACCCAACAGGTAAAATGACTCGACCCGTTATGGATCCGTTAAGAAAATTTTTTTTTTTCCTAAATTTGCACAAACTACATTGCCACATAAATGTTACTTCAAAACATAAAAACACATTTTTCGTTAAGTACTACATCTACACTCCAAAATAAGAATTTAATAAAAAAAGCACCAATACTCTACTAGTCTACTACAAAATTTCAAATGTGCAAGGATATGAAAAATAAATCAGTTTTTCTTTTCAAAGTTGTGAAGCCTTTCTCAAAAGTTAAACTTTGCCAATGAAACTCAAAGCTTGCATGTTATTCCTTTTACAAAATTCTTCAATTTTCATCGATCATTGTAGGGAAATTGTATTTGAACTTTGGCTTGAATTATTGCCTTCAAGAGTTATGTTGATGATGTTTTCAGTAAGGTTCTCCACATTAGAATTCTCTTCCGCATAAACTAAGTATAGAAAAACCAAACATTATAAACCATTCAAATTATGCTAAGTTTACCAAAATAATTATGAAAAGAAATAAAACAATAGTACTATACCATATAAAAATATATTACCTCATTTTTTTTCCAAATTCTCTAGTTATATAATATTGTTGACCCTAAAAACTACCAAGCCTATGTGGCGTGCATGCCGAGTAATTAATAAGCCAACTACGTCCTTCGGTTGCGTGTGGGGTGTGCCAACTTATCAACTGAGCTCGGTCGAGGAGTAAAATGTGTTGGTGTTGCATTGTGCGTGCTGCTGACTTCTTGATCTTGCGACTGTGGCCAAGGAAGGAACATGTCTCGGCCTGTTGGTTTTAAAGCCTGAAGACAAGGCTGCTAGTTCTGCGAAGTTTAATATCAAATTCAATTTTCAATGTGTCGAATGTAATAACCCGTAACATCTCACTTCATCTAGAAGGCTAATGAGATGACATCTGCCAACAAGGATTCGAAAATCCTTCTCGACCGAGACTTGGATAAATAACTAGTTGGCCTCGACGCAGTGCTGTTTATCCAAACTAAAGGTGCTTCACGGTCGGCTGATTCTACGGCAACAATGATGTTTATCCAAACTGAAGATGTTCGCCGGATGCCTTCACAGTGTTGTTTATCCAACTGAAAATGTATCGACGAAAAAGGAAAATAAAAATCTCAAGGTTGTTGAGAGGTTTTTCGTAGAACGAGAGTTTGCACAAGGCAGTTTGTGTGTTGAATTGGAGGGGCTTGAATGATGCACTCCCCTCTTTATATAGCAGCAAACCTACTCTTGGCCGAACTAGAAATGTATCCGAACTATAACTCCCAAATCTATTCTGATTAAGATTCAACCAATCCTAGTTCCAATAGGTTTATGAACTAACCTTCTATAATGAATCAGATTCACTCCCGACTTCTCAGCATTTCCAACTCTAAAACCCCTTTGTCACACCAGGACTCGACTTATTCGCTCTTATCCAAATCAAATCCTTTTTGCAATAGGACTCGGCCGACCTAATTGGGGGGTTTATGACAACTGGACAACCCACAATATTTTTGGAAGAGCATTGGGCCAAACACAAACCTAAGCTCGGCCCAATAATATTATTTTGGCCCAAACATTGCCCTCTCGCTTCTAAGGTCTTCGACCTAGAACCCTTTGGCTGAGTTTTGACCTTGAAGAAGTGAAATCAAACCCTCAACGTATCTTTGGAAGACAACGAAAAGTCCTGAATATCCCATCCAATCAGGTACGTTTATGAAGCACGATTGCACAATCTTAATTTGTCAGATGCTTTGCCACGTGGCGACTCCTCAGCCTACTTGTTTGCCATTAATAATAACCCTTGAAACGTGCGACCATCGAAACATCTCTTCACCATTAAAACCAGCCGTCAGACGCAACTATGCATCCTCAATTCGCGAGTTTTTTTGTCGCTTCGCCTAGATTTTTTGAATACCTATCATGATTACAAAATCCTTCGGTCGATTTTACCCCTAAAAAACTGCTGATCTTCCACCTAAAACATTATAAATACTATGTTCTCCTTTACTCAAACTTTTACACTCTCAAAATTCTCAAATCTTATTGCCAACTGCTCTCAAAACCAGAAACTAAACCTTCCTAGCAAACCTTCATCTTCTTCAATGGCCGCCAATACTTTCATTGCCAAGTTGATCATGGAATGCACTAAATGCCAAAGTATCACCGATCGAAACACCATCAAAACCGTCCGATTTGAAGATGAGCCGAATGTTTCTCACCAAACCCTTGGCTTATTGTTCAAAGATGATGTTCCAAAGGCGATCACCAAAATTCTTAAGGACCATTGTCTGAAACCCTTATTCCAAGGGTATGATTGGTCGAAATGGGAACCAACTAAACCCCTAGGCGTTTGGCCTTCAACCACTGCAAGTTAGGCTGCCTAGGTCACTCGAATGAAGCCATATTTCAACGACAAATGGAAAGCTTCCGGTATTTTTGATGCCATTAAACTTTTGACCATCGAAATTAACTTAGATTGAGAACTCATGATGGCTACTCTAAACTTCTGGTGCTCGGCCACCAATACGATGGTCCTTCCCCTCGGCACCTCTCATACTAGCCTCCCAGTCGACAATTATCTTTCTGGGTACCAATTTGACTTGGACCTGAAGACCATTTTCGAGGAACGTATCATCGAAGCCTTGACAAAGGAGAACCAAAAACCGTCAGAAGAAGATGCGTAAAAACTACACAAGAACTTCTTCAACTATAACACTTTAATCACTCACTTCGCTGGCTCGAGAGGGGAAGATCTTAAGAAAGGTGAACACGAGGCCTTCTTACTTTATTGGTATAGCAAATATATATTTTATGCTAAATTGAATAAATGCCTGGCCAAAAATATGCCCGTCGTTGAAGCCTTGGCCAGCGGTCATGTCCTAGCCCTTAGTCCGGCCATTCTAGCCAATCTCACCAGGTGCCTGGCCAAGACTACCATGGGGAAAATTGACCCCTACCAAAACGGCCCGCTTTGGGTTTTCCAACTCTGGTTGCAAGTCTATTTCTTGACGCTGCGGCCAGACCTTGCAAGTTTCCCTTCTTTTGAAGCTATGGGCCTTGAGCTGGCCTCACGACCCACTATTCCTCACTCGGCCAAAGAGATCTTCAAATATTTCTTTGGCCTACAAGACTTGTTGGACGACGAATTTCAAATTTGTCATCACCGAACATACCCCTTCTCTATTATCTTCCCAACATTGGTATGGGAAGACGCCGAAGAAGCTGATCTAAAAAATTCCTAGGGGTTATTTATCATCACTCGCGACCTGCCTTATGGTTGTGAGGCTAGTAGATGAAGCTAGAAGTCTACCACCTTAACTTCTTGGCTCGACAACTGGACTATCTTTAGGGATGCCCTATGCCATTCTTAACCGCTTTCTCCCTCTTGAATCGAGAACGCCTTTCCGGCTCTTTAGAAAGGGAGTGTGATGTAGCTGAGAAGGACTTCAAGGAATGGTGCGTTAAATTCCGTCTTCAGTCGAAAGCTCCAGAATCCCAATGTGCTAGCATTTTCGTCGATTGGTGGGCTGCTTATACTAAGGACTTCTTCAGAATTTCAATCGAGGAAGTCTCCGAGAAGCCTTTTGGCGACCGCCCTAAAAAGACTCTCATCCCAAAATCCAAATAAACGGCTCAAGGTATATAGCTTTCTTTGTTACTTTTCTTACTTGTTCACTTTGAACTTCTTTCTGATTCAAGCCGTGTGTTCAGGCGGCTGAACCATAAAGAAGGTCAAGATGATTGCTACATGCTATGGCTAAGAAGAAGCATGCCCCTCCCTTGAGGAAAACTGTAGCTGTCACGTCAACCTCGTTTAGCAAACAGTCTCGCATGGATGCCGAAACGGCTGGTGAAGCCCCTTGGTCGAAAAAACGTGTCAAGAAATTGACAAAGAAAATGGAATAAGAGATCTATGTCATCTCCAACCAAACCACAGGAACAACTACTCCTAATGCCTCTCTCCCTTCCCCTATCGTTAAGGTCTTGGTCGTGGGGCAGCAAGACTTGGTGATTAAGCCGGTCGCCAACCCGGTTGTCGAAGAACCTGTGACTTCAACACCGGCCGTTACTCATGCCGAAGTTGGCTCGACGGTCGTTACCCCAGAAAGGGCAGTTTCTGTAGCCGAGAGAACCCTCCCCTTGAATCCAAAAACAAAACCAGTGGTCGTTCTAGAAGAAGAGGTATGATTATGTTGCTAGCAACTTTTCTTCGACTAGATTTTGATTGCTAACAAATCTTATTTCAGGATGACGATAACGAAGAAGTTCTGCTAGTGAGTCGCATTCGACCAACTAATCTTCCTACCACCAATCCTCCACCTGTGGTTGAGGCGACTGACCAGGTTAATCCTCTTGCAGCCGATCGTGGAAAAGGACCTCTTATCCAGCCTGAAGCGATGGTGGAGACACCAATCCATTTACAGGATCAAGACGTTGGCATTCCTTCTCAAGAAATTACTTCGGCTTTTGTAAGACTTGATTTATTTCTCTCATTACTTTTTACTATAACAAGTCTGAATCGAAAAATATTAAATGTCAGGTGCCCGATTATTCATTTCACCAAAAATTATATGCGCCGAATGATGTTATCTATATTTCCTGGCTACCTCAGTAGCCCTCAAACATAGATAACCTTCATCGGTTGCGTGAATTTATAAGCAGTCTTAAACACTAAGCTCGGCCATTAAACTCTCTAGGTTCAAGTAATGAACCAGGGGACATGGCCGAAGTCTCCTCTTAGTAAGGTCTAAAACACAATTCTCTCTGCTATATTCCTTACGATTTTCCTTTTGCCTAAAATCTTTTCGTGTGCAGCCTTCGTGGGAAGTCGAGCTTGACGCTCTCATCTCGAGTACTTCTAGGACAGTTGGACCCTCAACTACCTTAGCCGAACCTACTGTAACTGTTATTGAAACCAAGGCCTTTGTTAAACTACAAGAGCTCATTTTTCTTTTAGCTTCGCAAGTCCTAGAGCGTAAAGGCTTTAACTCTGTAGAAGAGTGTCTGAACATCCTTGCATTTGAAGGTCAACTGAGCAATGAATCCATTGTTCACTTGTCGTCGATCTTGGAGAGAACTCGAGAATATTTTGCTATTTTTGAGAGGGCTTTTCAAGCAGAAGATGACCTGAAGGCTCCAATAGTTGTTCAAGACGCAATTCAACCGGAGCTTGAGGCAATAAAAACTCAGAAGAAACGGTTGGCCGATCTCAACCATCAAATTGTGGAACTTTAATGCCAAAGATCGGCCGTTGCTTCTGAACTCGAGAAGAATTTCGAATCGAACAAGGCTAAGTTGACAAAGTTCACAGATGGCGTAAGGCAGATCGAACAAATGAAACTCGACAAGAGGATGCGACAGGCCGAGGTTACAATGGGTGAAGTTAGATGGCTAGAATTAAAAGCCGCTCTCGAGGCCTTCCTTCCTTCGACCCCTTAAATTGTATATTTGTAAGCTACTTTAATTTATTGTCACTTGTATCTTTCTCAAATCAATGAAACGCTTTTATTCCCTCATTTCCCAAGTGATTGGATAGTATTTCTTTAAAAATTTCCTGTTAATTGGCAACTTGTGAATTAAACCAGTCCGATCCTTGAGGTGGTATACACCATTGCCAATAACTTTATGAACGACGAATGCTCTTTTCCAATTCAGCGACTATTTGTTGAACCTAGGGTCTTAAATCCCCATAGGTAGCACAGTTTGCCAAACCAACTCTCCCTCTCTAAATGTTTTTTGTCTGACTCGTTGATTATAGCTCGCTCGGCAATCTTCTTCTAGTGCCGCCAATAAATTATAAGCGTCAAGCCGAATTTCTTCCAAGTCTTCTAACTCTTGTCTTATGGCCTGATTGTACTTAGTACTGAACAAACTACATTGTTCAATCACTCGCAACGATTTTATACTTAGCTTAATCGGTAACATCGCGTCGTGTCCATAGGTTAATGCGTATGCAGTTGTTCTGATTGCTGATCGGAATAAAGTTCGATAAGCCCATAACGCTTCGTTTAACTTTAAATGCCATATACCAGGCCTCTCTTTTACCATTTTTTCAAGAGTACCGATCAAAATTTTATTACTTGATTTGGCCTATCCATTCGTCTGCGGGTAATTCGGTGTAGACTGCTCTAGTCGAATTTTTAGATTTGCTGTATACTTCTTAAACCTGTTCGATGTAAAGATTGTACCATTATCTATTATGATCGTTTCTGGTACGCTGAATCTGGTTACGATATTTTCTTCCACAAAATTACAAACCTCTTTAGACGTTAACTCGACATAGGACTTTGCTTCGACCCATTTGGTGAAGTAGTCTGCTACGACAAGTATCCATGCATGTTTAGTTGATCCGAAAAATGGCGTAATTTTACCGATTACGTCCATGTCCCATCCTCTGAAAGGTCAGGGTTTGGTGATCGAGTGAAGTAATTCGACCAAGGCTCATTGTATAGGCCCATGAATTTGACATTATACACATTGTTGTGCGTGCTTGATGCAATCTTTCAATATACTCAGCCAGAAATAGCTGTTTCCTCGAAGCAGCCAACGCATCTTGTGCCCAGATTGATGAATCCCGTAAATTCCTTCATGTACTTCTGCAATTGCTTAGGCAGCCTCTCGCGGGCTGAGGCATAATAACAATAAACCATAATTTGTGGCATGGACCCTTGTCCTACGGTTGTGTTGGTCAATGAGGTTATCAAGATATAGCATGATTGACCTTCTCCAGTCGTCTGGCATTGCCTCGACTGCACAGACCTCTATAGGGTCATTCCGCTCCAACAACGAAGGTAAGGACATGACTCATGTACGGATCACATGATCTCGTTGGAGAACTTGTTGATTAACCAAGGCCAGGTATGCTTGTCGTAACACAGGTATTTCTCGGCCTAATTTGCCCCTCAGGAGTTGTGCTCTGGAGGCTATTTAAGCTAATTCGTCTACGTTAGTGTTTCGAATTTATGAAATGTGTTTAAAAGTAACGTCGTTGAAAGACTCAACCAAATAGCTGGCCACCATGTGATAGGGTGCCAGAGTGCAACTCATGTAACGAAAAGTCCCATTAAGTTGGTTAATCACAAGTTCGGGATAACCGAGAATAAGGACACAAGTTGCACGCAAATCGTGTAAGACACCAACGTCGATGATAAGGGCTTCATATTCGGCCTGATTATTCATGCAATCAAAATCGAGCTTGAGAGAAAAGTACCAACGGCTGTGATTTGGGGATTGATTAATGATCCTAATACCAACCAAGACTGAAGTACTAGAGCCATCAAAGTACATCGTCCAGTAATCATCACGTGTTTCTACATGCCGATTTCAATGTTATTGCCCTTAAAACCATATCGTGAGGGATGTTGGGCTAAGAAATCGGCCAACACTTAGCCTTTGACAGCTTTCTGGGGCACATATTGCAAACTGAATTTTGACAGTGCCATTGTCCACATTCCAATTCGGCCTTTTACTATCGGCCAAGTGAGCATGTAACGAATGACATCGGTCTGTGCGATGACCTAAGTGACCGACGAGAACATGTAATGCCTGAGTTTTGATGCAGAGAAAAATAAGGCTAGGCAGAGCTTCTCGACGACAGAATAATTAATCTCTAGTGGGTTGAGATTTCGGATAAGATAAAAAATGGCCTGTTCTCGCCCAGCATCATTGTCTTGTACAAGAAGGCATCCGATGGATTCTTTGACCGCCAAGATGTACAGCTTGAGAAGTCTGCCACATCATGGTGAGACCAGGACGGGTGGAGTTGTGAGGGAGACCTTGATCTGTGTAAATGCCTCTTGGTGTTCTGCACACCATAAGAAGATATCAGAATCCTTAAGTTTCAAAAGCATGCATAAGGTTTTCATTTTTGCCGCCGAATTAACAATAAATCGACGGAGAAAGTTAAACTTGCCAAGCAACGACTTTAGTTGTTTCTTAGTCGTCGGGGGTGGAGCGTTGATGAATCCTAAAAAATTACCGGTTGAGACGCCGAATATACATTTAGCCAGATTTATTTTAAGGTTGTGCCGACGCATTCGCAAGAAAGCCTAATGGTGATCATCCAAATGTGTCCGCCGACGTTGTGACTTGATTACAACACCGTCAATGTAGACTTCGACGGTGGTACCAATCAAATCATGGAAAATAGTATTCATGGCTCATTGGTATGTGGCACCGACATTCTTGAGGCCGAATGGCATGATGACCCATTTGTATGTGCCGAGTGCCCTCAGGCAACGAAAAACGGTCTTATAAACATCAGCATCGGTGATGAAAATTTGGTTATAATTAGCACGTCCATCCATAAAGGATAAGATCTCATGGTTTGCTGCCGCATCGATTAATAAATTCGATATTGGCATTGGATATTCATCTTTAAAAGTTGCCAAGTTCTAATTTCGAAAATCAATGCAGACACGCAAGGCACCATTTTTCTTTAAAACTGGGACAATGTTTACCAACCATTCGATGTATTGAGCTGTCTGAATAAACCCAGCTTTTAAAAGTCGAACGAGTTCATCTTTTATGCCGAGTTGTACTTCGGTTGAGAAACGTCAAGGTGGTTGGCGAAATGGTTTACACCCAGGTTTGATATGTAATTCATGTTCGATCTAAACCAAGCATCTCATGGTAGCTCCAAGCAAAACAATCCTTAAATTCTTTGGGCAAATTACAAAGCTTGGTTTTTACATGTTGGGATAACAAAGCACTAACGAACAAAGGTCGTGGGTATTCGGTTGTTCCAACATTTATTTCCTCTAAAGGATCTTTGACTTGAGGTTGACTATCCTCGAGGTCGGCTGGTGCAGCCTGAACCTTATCTAGTTAGAGTACTGGGCTGTTGTCTCATTCGGCCAAAAATTCGACCAAGTTTACGCTTGAATTTGGTTGCTTGGAAATAGTATACCAATAGGCCAGCAGTCGTTCCATGGTAGATGAAACCGCGGCCTGGCATCTATCCTGGCTATCTTCAGACATCAATGTCTACAATCAGATTGGCTAACCCAAGTCTCACCGAATCCTGATGGACAGTCTCGACGCCTACCTTGATTACTTTCTTTACCAAAATTTGAGTCAGCCGTCCTTTCTCGTTCAAACCCTGTAAGGTAATATAGCCAACGTGATCATTGTAATACCGTGCCTGAATCATATTAGCTTCAAACGGCTGATTGTTGGCCGAATGAACCACAACTGATTTGCAGTCCTAAAAGATGAGAACCTGATATAATGAAGAGGGAATGCAATTTGTTTGATGGATCCAATCCCGACTGAGCAATGCATTATACTCGTTCTTGGAGTCGACGATAAAGAATGCGGTCATGTGATTGCGACCTGCAACGCTTAGCTCCAAAGAAAACACCCCTTTGGTCTGGGACTTGTCACTGACGAAATTGCTCATGGTTATTCCTGATGGAATGAGTTCATTGTTAGAACGTCGTAGTGCCTTCATGATGGATACGGGCATGATATTGACCTTAACACCACAATTGACGAAGATTTTGGAGATTGGATAACCTTCAATGTGAGCCATAACATACAACGGCTTCAAATGTTGAAGATTAACAGAAGAAAAACGGGGAAACAGTACGGTCAGAGCTGCTTTAAGTTTGTCATCTTTACTGGCTTACCTATCTTCCTCCGTGGCGATGAAATCGACTTGTGTTGTTTCCTCGGCAACCATGTCCCATCCAAAAAATTTGGTTGGTGTGTGGTTGGTTGAAATTCAGCAAGTAAGACATGGACCATGCTGATTTCCATATTTTCGAGGACTGAAGGGCCCATCGGGTCTTGGTCGTCGTCCTCTGGGTTATCGATTATGGTATTATGCTTTTAAGTATCTTCAACCTGATCATTTTTTGCCTCATCGGGTACCTGCTCTCGTGGTATGTCAACTGAACCTGTTTCATTCTGGTTGTCGTCCTCAAGCTTGTTCGTTGCTGAGGTTTGACAAAAGTGCTTTATGGGCTCGTCCTTCATAAGCGATTTGGCCGTCCCTTCTGTCTAAGTAGGCATCCAAACGCGCCACACGATCCTTCTCATCGGTCGTAAGGCTGAAGGGAGATACGGCTGAAATAACTTTGAAATGATGTCATAAATACTGAAGATCATCAAGAGAAAAAGGGAGCTCAACGATGTCTATGTCTGTGTATTGGTCGACCTCGAAGCCGGAGACCTGAGCTTCACGTTTGTGCTGGAACCTGGCCTTCATTGCTAAATCAATGGTTTTCTGGATAATCTGTTCAGCATCAGGGTAATTTAGGGCTAGGTTGAGGTCTTCTTGACATACTTTGAGTAGGCCGTACAAGTCATTGGCAGAATGCTTCTTGTGAAATTCTAGCATGTACTCCAAGGATTCTCCAAGAAATGGAAGGTGCAGATTACGTCGGACTTTTATTAACGGCTCTTACGGGGGTAGTGAGGAAAGCTTGCCTTCGACTTCTTTTTTGAAATGCTCAAAATAGGCTTTCATCTCCCCCGGTCGAAGGAGGAGCTTGATGTGCTTCTCGAACTCTTCAATGGTGGTTTCAAAGTCACAATCAATTACCTTTTTCCCTTGAAGTAATTCGAACATGATTGTCAGAGGTTATCGGTCGTTTCCACTTTCTGCGGCTTCTTTCGGCTGCCATTTGGTAGCAGAAGTAGGTTGTGTTGCCTATCGTCGAGCCATTCAGTCTATTCGCTGGCGTCGACGTTTCTGAGATTTGGATAATGCAGTATACATGCCGATAGGAGAATTGTAACTATACCAACATTGGTCTCGTGGCTTAGGTAGCTTGAAGGTTTTTTTATTCGCCGATGAACTCGAGCAACTGGAGTTATGCGAGTAATAATCCTCATTATAAAACAGCACATCGAAATCAAGACGTCGTCTGGTTGAAGTTGGGTTGTCCGTTTGTATTTGAGGGGCAAGCCTATCCAACACTTTTTGGCACTGGCATACGCTGAGTACCTTTGAAGGTGTTGCCACGGCCGATGATAGTTGCTGTGGTTTGGAACCCGGGGTAGTTTCTCTTTTGGTTCGGTTAGGACGATGCAGGCTTTACAATGACTCTGCACAAAACCATTGGTCCATCAGTTTCTTCTACACTGGAGTCTGAGATAGATTCGACTATAGTTGGTCTCGACAACTCTCTAGGTGGTTCGTTTGAAAATAGATCAAGCTTGAGTCATGGCCGAGAATTCTGCTTTGGGACATGTTGTATTGGGACGAACTCAGCCTTCCCCTTCCCTTTGTTCTTGGGCAAATGAGCATCTACCATGACAACTGTCGCTGAAGGGAAAGGATCAACGTGGATAGTCATCTGTTTTTTAGGAAATTTTAGCTTGCCTTTATCAATCCAGCTTTGAATAGCATCACGGAACATGACGCAGTTGTTTGTGCTATGCTTGTTCGAGTTATGGTACTTACATTACATTTTGCCTTTCAGCTCTTCTACCTTTGGACTGTTATGTCCTGACCGAAGTTTGATGATCTTTGCCACTAACAATTGGTTGAAAATTGCATCAGCCTTAGTGATATCAAAGGTGTAAACTTTTGATGTTTTCATTGTCTCTTCAAATGCCGAGCAGGTTTTGGCCTTTTTGGAATTAATTTGAGCTAAAGCCTTGCATACGTACGATTTATCTATCACTATCTCGGCCGCTTCCACATTGGCATATTGGGAATCCTAACTGTGGGATTCTTATAAATCGTTCCCTGAGATGGGGACTTCGAGATTTTGGCTTCTTGGTGCAAATAATCATATTGCTTGACATACTGGGCCAGTTTGTACATATCTCGGAAGTTTGCCCTCAAAAATTTCTTTTTATATTCCACATCCAGGCCGTTCAAAGCGATTCTAACAAATTCAACTTCAGGCAGAGGTACTCGGCACCAATTTTTGGCCAACTTGAACCTCATTAAGTATTCCATTGGCGACTTGTTAGATGTTTAAGCCATCATAGCCAGTGATAAAACTAACATTTCCATCCTTGACCGGTAGAATTGTTCATGGAATTTTTCGACCAATTCCTCCCAACTTTGGATGGAATTGGGCAGAAGGTTGATGTACAAAGCAAATGCCGAACCAGTTAGCGAGAAGTTGAATAATCGCAGTTTATTGAAGTTGCTATTAACATCTCCACATTGTGCAGTGAACCGAGTCACATGTTCTAGCAAAGACAGGGACGATTCGCTAGCAAAAAGGCTGAAGTTTGGAATTTTGAAACCTTTAGGATATTCGAACTTCTCTACATAAGCTGGGTATGGATGGATGAAGTTTGAGAACTTCAGCCTTTTTCTCAAGGCCGGATCGATCATTCTTTAGACCTCGATCATATCGACGAATGTTGTTTCTTCTCTCTGCTCAGATCCATCTGATCTACTGCTTGATATTCCTCTTTTTTTCAAATCGACCATTTTGAGCCGAGCAGATCCTGTTTCGGCCTATAGCGTTGATACCGAATTATCCTTTGGTGGAAGTTGCCGGGAACGATCGGTCGATCTACCATCGTAAACTTTACTAACCAACAGTTCGAGCATTTTGCTATGTGCCTCACCATTATTGCGTATTACTTCAAGTATGCTTCTTACTTCTCGACTGAAAATTTGAGATTGCTCTTCGAGTCTTCTCCGAAGAAAATATCTAACCGGCAAATCAAAACCTTCACCACCATCCTCATCGTAATCTTCGATTATTCATTCGACAAAAATTGCTTTTGTCGCTCTGGTGGTGATCTCCACATTACAAGCCTGTTTTGTCGAGGCTAACTTCCTTTTCTCGGCGTGTCACACTCGTGGCTTCGGGTGTGATGGCAGCAAGAAGATTATGTGCTTGTGATAAGCCATCATGATCTGGGTTTTGGACCATAGGTGGAAGGTTAGTTGCTGATTTACCTATCCCTATTTTCTTTTTTACTGACCGTGTCTCAATGGTCATGAACTTCGTAGCTTCAGCAATGTGTCCTACTAGATGTGCCAAAATGTTGACCATAAAAACTACAAAGCCTATATGATGCGCAGGTCGAGTAATTGAAGGAAAATTTGTGAAAAACATGTTCATTTAAGCAACATCAATAGCATGCAATTAACAATTAAAGGCGGAATCATGCTTGTATGCACTTAAAACAAAACATTTACCCATGAAATTCAAAGCCTAGTAGATAGGTGAATCAAGACTCAACTCAAAACAAAGTGAGTTGAGAAATTAATACCTTTGTAGATTCCTCTTTGCATAAGCAAAGGCTAATCACCCAAAGAGAGGGCCTTCATTCCTTGCATCTTAGATCCATGGATTTGGATGGATGAAAAGGTTTCTCCAAGTTCCCAAAATTGAGAACCTCTAAGTCTCCACACCAAGGTATATTGTAGAAGAAATGAGTGACCTAGAGGAAGTAAGATTGCTAGCTATTCCCCTCTAGATTGGCCAAAATTTTAGAGAGAAAGGAGAGCTTGTGTTCTCATCCTTTCCCCCAAAAATAACCCTTAGTAAATTTTAGGCTATAAAGTCCTTTATATAGTCCCTTCAAATAAGTGACCTAATGGACCAAAAGCCCTATTCTTTTACACATGGCTAGCCTATAGGTTTATTGGGCTTTCAAGCCCTTTGTTTTATTCAAGTTGTCATACAACTTGAGTTAATGGGCTTGACATTCAAATCCCATTGGGCCTTGCGGCCCAATACTAACCCGAGGTCTTTAACGAACTTATTCGTTTGATTAATTAACATATTAATTAATCCTAGCCTTAGATAAATAATTAAACCATTTAATTATTCTTACTCATCTCCGTTGAATCTTCAATCTCTACCTTACACGGTGTACGATCCATTAGGTTCCTTTTAGCGAGGCAGTGGGCGATTCAAACTCTTTCAAATCGATTGTGAATTGAAACTTACTTTCAATTCTCCCGTTAGTGATAATACACTTTTAGGGCTTCCACAAACCATGAGTGACACCTAGCAGCATATCATGGTTACCCAAGCTAATCAGAAGAGGTGGATAACCTATTCAGTTTAGGATTACAAATGCAATACGGTCTTTCTCTAATACAATACTCTTGACCACATTGTTTGGTTTGATAGTTTATTCATGTCTACTATCCAATGTGAATCTTGTACTTATATGATTACCTTGAATGTGATCTGGAACGCATTCCAACATCTCATTCATACTCTGGCCAGAGATTCTAAATCATATCATAGAGTATTCTCCCTCAAACAGTTTGAAGGTTAGAGATCCCTTGTTGCGCATTCACTTGCCTCCATGGCTAAGTGGCTTAACCCCAACGATGCCGTGGACACCCTGATAGAGTGACTTTGACATAATCAAAGATTAAGGACCTAACCACAAGACAACTGTGATGCCTCAGGTCAAAAGACTAATTTGCATTATCCCAACCATGAGTTCTTATGTGACATGAATATGAGAACTCTTCGTTGATCGTGTTCAGTGAACTCATTCTCTATTGAGCACCTACGTACTTGTCTTGATGTCACACACACCAATGACTCGAGACTAGTCACTCTCCCTGAGAGAAGACATAGCACGTACTGATCTTAACGGACTGTCAATGCCCAATTGACAATCCTATGATCAGGAACGTTTAGGATGTGTCAACGAAAGAATGGTCTCATGAATCTAACTTCTTTAGATCGCATTCTTCCAATCACATATTCCTTGGACTTATCGTTTAAGCATATAACATTTATATGAGACGGCTCAAACAATAATCTTTGCCCTTTACATTTAAACTACATTAGTTTGAAATGTCCGTAAAGTATCATCATATGATTGGTTTTAGGGCACATTTCCAACAGTAATTAATAAGCTAACTGTGTCCTTTGGTTGTGTGCGGGGCGTGCCAACTCATCGGCTAAGCTCGGTCGAGGAGTAAAATGTGTTGATGTTGCGTTATGCGCGCTGCTGACTTCTTGATCTTGCGATTGCGACCGAGGAAGGACCATGTCTCAGCCTTCGGGTTCTAGAGCCTAAAGACAAGGCTGCTAGTTCTACGAAGTTCAATATTAAATTCGACTTTCAATTGCCGAATGTAATAACCTGTAACACCTCACTTCGCCAAGAAGGCTAATGAGATAACCTCTACCAACAAGGATTCGAAAATCCTTCTCGACCGAGACTTGGATAGATAACCAATCGGCCTTGACGCAGTGCTGTTTATCCAAACTAAAGGTGCTCCGCGGTCGGCTGATTTTACAGCAACAATTTTGTTTATCCAAACTGAAGATGTGTTAGCAAAAAAGGAAAATAAAATCTCAAGGTTGTTGATAGGTTTCGCGTAGAGCGAGAGTTTACGCAAGGCAGTTTGTGTGTTGAATTGGAAGGGCTTGAATGATACACTCCCCTCTTTATATAGCAGCAAACCTACTCCTGGCCGAATCAGAAATGTATTCGAACTATAATTCCCAAATCTATTCTGATTAGGATTCAGCTAATCCTAGTTCCAATAGGTTTCCAAACCAAGCTTTTATAATGAATCAAATTCACTCCCGACTTCTCAGCATTTCTTACTCTGAAACCCTTTTTGTTGCACCAAGACTCGACTTCTTCGCTCTTATCCAAATTAAATCCTTCTTGCAATAAGACTCGGCCGACCCAATTAGGCTGCTTACGATAACTGGACGGCCCACAGTATTTTTGGAAGAGCATTGGGCCAAACAAAAACCTAAGCTCGGCCTAATAATATTATTTTGGGCCCAAACAAATATATATATATATATATAATTATTATAGTATTTTTAGCGGTATAAAATTGTTAAATTAATATTTTGTTTATCGTGTATCGGATTACCCACGTGTATACCCGGACCAACCTGTTATCTTAACAAGTGCTTATCGGGTTACCTAATAAAGACCCGATTCATTATTGTGTTGACCTAATAACCTGTTAATTTTGTGTCATGTTGGGTTAACAGGTCGTGTCAGAAATTACCATACCTAGTCCCTAACTGTTTGAACTAGGAAAATCTGAGTCTCCGATAGTAATCACATCTAAGCATAATATTGGGACCGATAGTAAAACTCAACTAAAATAATTAAATTTGGAAAACGGAGCGTGAATATGGAATCAGGGCGTCGTAATATCCTAAGAAGGGTCACGGGTAAATTTCGTAAAAAGTCAGCGATCAAGCACGTTAAAACTTTGAAATTCTACTAAATGGATGACAAAAATAGACTCAGGGCATCAAAATTAGCCTCAGAGAGATCCTAACGAAAACCCAAAAATCAATGCAGGGAGTATTCCAGGAATATTCAAGGAATATTTCTGATCCGGTTTCATAAACAAGTCCATTCAGATCTGGGTCAGGGTTATCGAATCGATTCGCAGATTATGGTCGAATTCGATTCGTCAAATCCAATTCTATATTTGGGTCGGTTGACCTGGTCTGGGCTACGAGTAAGCTAGTTTTTATGGATTTTGGCAGGAAAATTTCCACGGCTCTGATTAGCTTTAAAACTCAACCAAAGCTAGTAACCTACTATACCAATTTGAAGCTTAGAGAACAAGTAATCGAAATATACCATTGGGTTTTTCAGGTGTGGCCGATTTGGCTAGAAAAAAGGCTTGAAAGTCGTCGGATTCCTCGCTGGAAAATAGAGAAAGAGTCCCCGAGGTATCTCTGGCACAAAATCATCACCAACTTGTGCAAATAACCAACAAAACAACCCAAAACGACTATAATGACGTGATTTAAGGATGTTTGATCCTTACCTAGTCGGAAATGTCAATGGTTCACTGAAGAAGACAATGAATAGTAGCACTGGTGACAGTTTGATCACAGAGGAGAGATGATAAGGCGTTTGAGAGAGCTCGCAAGCTTTTGGTGAGGTTAAGTTCACCGAAATGGGGAGGCCAGTAGTGGTGCCTTGGTGGCTGGCAGAGAACAAACGGAGTTTGAGTGAGTTTGAGGGAGAAAAAAGTTGGAGCGAGAAAGAGGTGAGGAGAGTTCGAGAAAGTCCCCAAGAGCGTGGTGAAGAGAGAGAAGCATGGAAAAGAGGGAGATGGTGAGTAAGGTGTGGGCCCTACAGGCCATAAAAATCCTGCCGAAAATAATTAAATAATGGGAGAGAAAATCTAATATACCAATTTACTAAAATACCCTCAAGTTTCGTAATTCCGTAAAATCTTCATTGGAACTCCAATTTCAATTCCACTTATGCCCACACGTTCGTAACGTTGAGTACTACAAGGATATGCTAAAAGAATGTTTCATACGTCTCGTTATATGCTGGTCAACGAAGGTCAATATTCTCGCTTCTAGGGGCATTTTGGTCAATTCAAATTGTTAAAATTATAAAAACCGTAAAATTAGGGACGGGTTATTACAACATATCTATAAACATCTATCCACAATCTTTTGACCATATTTTATACGTAAATAGGACAATTTAGTAATCTTTTGTATGTAAATATTATGTTTTGTATATAAATAGGACTATCCACCATAATTTGAGCCTAATCGTAGTATAGCCCAGAATAGGTCATGCGAGTCCCTCCTAAATGACTAGCCTACTAAGTCCTTCAAGGTTGTAATCATTCATTTCTCACTTGGTACTTTGTGGTAGGGCTGAACTTGTTGTACAAACCAAGTAGCCATGGCAACATTTTACAAAAATTCTACAATACGCTAATGTATGTGATGCATCTGTTTATTAAGCATTTGCATACTAGATTTTGACAGCCTTAACTGAAAATATTAAAATTGATATTCCACCATAAAACTAATTAGCAATATGTAGTCCACCTATTTATGGATGCAAGGTCAATTTTCTTTTTTTTTTTTAGATAGGGGATTAACCTTCTTAACATGCTCCTACACGTGTGATGAATTTTTAAGCCTAATACATGGACAACACAAATCGAGTGACGTGGAACGTGTGTGTGGCCACTAGGTTTCACATAGGATAACTGCTCTAGTACTATGAAGAAAGTTGAGACTTCACCATAAAACCAATTGGCAATATAGAAAATAGTCCATCTACTTATATGCACACAAGGTTCTAAAGAACGTTAGGTGCTAGTTAGGTAGTGGGCTTGGCCCTAGCGCCTAGGTGGCTAGGCGAACTAGGCGGATGTAAGAAAATTTATTATATATAGTATAAACAAGTGCCTATTTATTAGACCTAGTAATTTCTTACACAACTCGTTAACATGACATGTAAATGACACGAAAATAACGGGTTTCAGGTCAACATGATAACTAATTGGGTCGTTATCGGGTCACACGATAAGAACCCATTAATAACGGGTCCTTAACAAGTTTACACGAGAGTGACACATGGGTACCCTGTTTCGACACGATAAGAAAAAAAATATTATGATGATTTTAATTCTTTAAACTACTAAAACACCTTACTATAAAATACAATAGATACTAGTGGATATGTATATATTATTTATTAATTATTATTGTATTATTATTCTATATAAAATTCAAAAATTTAAGTTTTATTTATTTATTTATTTTTATTGTATACTATAGGCAAAGAGTAAGATTAAAAATTTATAGAACCTATTAAAAATATCAAGTAATTTAAAAATACCAAACACATTAAAAAAATTAGAATAATTAATTTACAAGTGCGGAAAATGTGAAAAAAATATGCAAATGCTCGTAATCGCATCCTCTACGCTTTGAGGATGAGTACATTATCGTTTGAATTTTTAAAACCATACAAACCCTCATGAATAGTATTTTTAAGGCAGTTCAAAATAAATAAAATCTCATAATCATTAATGTATAAGTTTGAAAAATGTGAAAGCACATATAAACGCTCGTAATTGCATCCTCTATGCTTAGACGATAGCTATATGGTCGTTTTGATTTTTAAAACCTTCCAAATCTTACAAATAGTGTTTTTTATTTGAGTACAAAATTAAAAAAAATTAATAATAACTATTGTAGAAGTGTGAAAAATATAAATAAATAATATATATATATATAATCACTCGTAATGACAAGCTTTACAACTTACGTGAAGGGATCAACTCCAAAATTGTAGCATTACGTTTTACATTTTTTTGGGTCAAATTATGTTTTTCATTTTCATTATTTATTGATTTAAATTATATTTTTCTTAACGGATAACTAATCGGATCATAATACCTAATAATATTAACCAGTCGATTTTAGGTCGGGTCATATTACCTTTTTAATTTAACGGGTGTTATACGACACAACCTGTTAAGCTATTGGGTATGACACGAACACAAGAAACATGACACGAATGTCAAGTCTATTATTTATACTTAAATCAAATACATAATTTTATTTTGATACATAAATTGCAAAATAAAATGGCACATAGATTCTAAAATATTAAAACATATTGAGAACATGAGGAGCAAACATATAATGAGTATTCATTTGAGTATTCAAAAAGTCTCTTACATTAAAATGAAGAAAAAAATAGCAAAAAGAAAGTTATCAATTTTCAATATAAGTGATAGTCGTAACCTAGGCGAGCTAGGCAAACTCCTTGGCAAGTCAAGGTGCCTTTTCTTAATTTTCAAATACCTAGGCATTAATCGGGCTGGTGGCTAGCTGCCTAGCGCTTAGGCGGAGATTTTTAGAATAATGTATACACATGCAAAATCCCGCCTAGGTGGAAAATTTTAGAACAGTGTAAGCACATGCAAATTTTTTTTTTTTTTTTCTCTGATGTGAAAGTGATACTCCCAACTCAATCAAAAGAGAAATGAATGATTGGGTTTAAAATAAAACGGTACATTTCTTTAACAAAGGAGTTGTCATTTATGTTTATAACAAGACATTGCTTTACGCAATTGACCTATTGGGTGTGTCATGTCGGCATAATTTTTATTCTTATGACTAGGATTATAATGTCTCGCTTAGTAGATATACTATAATCAAGAGAAGAGTCTTTATCCACATTTACATAGAGAAAATGTCAATACTTATACTGTAATTACAGATAGATTTTTTAATGTGTTTGAAATATTAAGCAGTACGTTATATATACAGTCATTATACAAATGGAGAGAATTTTTTTCAAATGTTTCTTTATTTGTATAATGATATATAAGGTATGCGTCAGTGTTTCAAACACACTAAAAAACGTCTCCCAATTACATAGAATATTTTAATGGTTGATTCGTTAAATCACACACTACTTTGTCTATTATCAACAACTGTAGTCTATAAAATGTGAATTTATGTCTACTTCAACAAAATAAAGAATGGTTTTCTTTAGACCAGATACTATAACTTTTATGTTTAATGATTTGTTGAGTATACACCCTAAATTATAGTATAAAAAACCCCTAAATATATAATACATCATGATTTGTTAAACTCAAAAAAGCATTACTACTATTATTTCTTAATTAACAGAAGAACCTTTATCAACCATTACACAGAGAAAGCTCAATTATATCGCCATCACTCCAATTTGTATTAATAATTGTTGTTCATGAGGTTTGATTCATAATTAAGACTATATAGTCATAATCATTCCGAGCCCTCCCTCCCTACCTCCCTCCTACATATATAACTTTGCTGACCGCTGTTTCTATAATGTTGCTAGGTCTATAAACCCTAAACCGTCAGTACAATTCCTTACAGTTAAGAAGGTCCTTCAGATATATGCATGGGTCTCCAGTCACTAAAATAAGCTCTGCTCATGTGAGTGAGGCCAGCCTTGCGAGCTATCGAGCTAATTAAAGCGTATCATATGGTACTGAATTGGTACCCCGCAGCCATATATGGTTGCATCTCGAAGTTTTAAGTTTTCTGAAGCATTCTACACTTGGAATTGGAACCCTTCGATTCAATTACATTAATATGTGTGTGTATGCATATATATTATCCATATGAAAACTCTTGGTCATGAGAGCTTGGCTTGCTTGCGCCATATATATATATGGTGTGATCATCTTCAACACGTTGCAAGTTGAACCAGCTGGTCCCGTTTAAAGTTGGAAAAAAGGCAACAGCTGGCCATGGGCGAAGTGATAAAAAGGAAGATTGATCCATAGCTTAGTCTAATAAAAGGAGGGCATGGGGCAGCAACCACTTCAAGCATCTCTCTTTAAAAACACCCTAATGGGAAAATTACTATAAATAACTACACAGGTAACCAATCCGTTAATACGTCAGGCTGATAGACTTCATCCGTATGTCAAGTTGCTATCATACCATGAAGAAGCTAAATTCCACCATAAATTCAATCGAACAAAATTAACATAAAGATGGGTAATGCCAGAGAAACTAAATTCCACCATAAATTCAATCGAACAAAATTAACATAAAGATGGGTAATGCCAGAGAAGCTAAATTCCACCATAAATTCAATCGAACAAAATTAACATAAAGATGGGTAATGCCAGAGAAGCTACATAGGAGCATTTTTGGCTATATTCTTTCGTTTACTAGCCAACAACAGAATTTTAAGATTCTAGGAACATTTTACTATGTTGTTGTTTGTTTGATTTGTTTCCCATTTGCACTTTTAGAAAATCTAGGGTCAAGAGGCACTAGAAAAGCCAAGCAACCTTTAGGGTGGTAGGGTTGTTATTTTTCACATACTTAATAATAAACTTTGAGATTTTGTCAATTCCTAAAGAATTCTAGTTTGCTATAAGGAAAATCTAGCGTGAGATGTTAGGGTTATTTCGTTCGATTTCTTTGTTCTTTATATCGCATATTCACGATGGCTCTGAGAGAGTGAAGGAAAAGTGACCATGTCCACGTGGAGGGGGGCAAGTCACATCAAAAGGATTAAGATACGCAACTCTTATTAAAAGAAGTTCCCGCTTTAAATCTTTGTTATCCTTTAATAATTTTCACATTTCATGTGTTCCCAATCTCCCCCCCCCCTCCCTCGGATTTATCCTCTCCTGAGTTAATGGAGAGGATTCTCCTGACCAACCATTGTGGACCTAGATTTTTATCTAACGGTTACAAAAAGGGACCCAGGATTAAGATACGCAACTCTTAGTAAAAGAAGTTCCCGCTTTAAATATTTGTTATCCTTTAATAATTTTCACATTTCATGTGTTCCCACCCCCTCCCCCCCCCCCCCTCGAATTTATCCTCTCCTGAGCTAATGGAAAGGATCCTCCTGACCAACCATCGTGGTGGATTTTTATCCAACGGTTACAAAAAGAAGGGTCCCTTTAAAATTATAATAATTGTAGCCGTTGGATAAAAATCCAACGGCCCATGATGGTTGGTCAGGAGGATCCTCTCCATTAGCTCAGGAGAGGATCCAAATCCCCCCCCCCCTTCTTCTCCCTTCTCTCTTCTCCCCTTGCCGTGGGCAAAAAAGTACAATTTCTTTCTTGGTAATACTAGAAAAAATAAATTTGTAAACGAAATTTTAAAAATTAAATGATATAAAAATTGATGATTGATTTATTAATTAAGCGTTTATAAACATGTTCATTTCTATTGATGAGACATCATTTGACTTGTAAATTTTATCTAAAAATTTAGTCTCACTAAAATTACATTTCTTAATCTAACCGTTAATATATACACCACTACCGCTTCCTCCACCACCACGATGACAAAGTGTTTTATTTTGATGGAGCTGGTGACTTTGGTGGGTGGGGGCCAATGCATGCAAAGGCAAAATAATCACACAAATGCAAAGTGTTTGGATGCGAAGCTTTTGTAAAAGGAAGAGAGAAGAAATTAAAAAAAGAAGGAAACGGATGAAGAAGAAGACCACATCAAAATCATAGACAGCGTGCTGCCCACTAAAACCTTATGCCATGCCACTATTGACCAAACCACTTTTTCCATGAGATTCCCCAAAACCGCCCTAAGATTCTATGGCACCAAAAATAGATAAGGACCTTTTTATAATTTAAAGTTTAAACCCATAAATTAATTAAGTACTGAACACGCTTCCGTTATATTAACATAAACACACTTTTATAAGCTCTTAATTATACTTGTAGCTGATCTCATCGCCCCCCACAACTAATACACCAAACCAAACCGCCCCATTTCAATTTTGAACCTACATGCCAAAACAATTGAACCTAAATTATATTTGGAAAAAAAGAAACAGAAGGTTTTGTCTGGTATTCAATTTAAAACACGTTACAGTTCTTTAAAAATAATGATCTTTTAAAAATAATGACTGTAGTTAATAAATTGCTTAGTACTCATTAATTCAAAAAAATTCAAATTTAAAAAGGATACCAAATAACCTCTTAATTTTGTAGTATTATTGTCCTAACTAATAATTGTCGACTAAACATAAAGACAATGTCGAGAGCCAACTCTAGTCAAAGTTAGACCTAATTAGTAGCATGGAGATAATTTTTTTGATTACATAATATTGATATACTCCACTCATTCTATACCATTTAAGCAAAAATATCATGGATTAGTGGCAGTTTTCTTTTATATATTTTTTTTTTTTTAAATAGGGGATTAGCCGGTAGCTTCGCCACGACACAATCCACCCTTCCGTCGGTCGGGAAGGCTCACAAAGACATTTCAACCTTCCTCTGACCATCATTGTACGATTCACCAGCAGCATGAATCAAACACAGAACGTGACGTGTGAAATACATGCCTAAAATTCGTCCCCAACCAACCACTAGATCACCCGTGGTGGTTGATTAGTGGGAGTTGATAGTGGATGATTTGCCCACAAGATGGTGAAAATTCAAAATCATAACCTATTTAATTTTCGATAAAAATAAGAAAAAAAATACAAATAATTAATAACAAGTCGTCCATGAAAATTAAATTAATTTACTTAACTCTATTCAAACCAAAGCACTATTATCTCCCTCTCTCCTTTTGCAAACACAAGTACACTCATTCCATGCACGTGCGAGAAAAAACCAAAACACGTGTGAAATATATGATCAACAACCACCGTATCAAGGCCTCCAAGCACTAGCCCAAACCACCGGCTGATCCTTCCACGACAAGAATATTCCGGCGATGGAATCCGTGCACTGTGTCATTGCCCAACCCTCCTTATACCTCCTCAACAAGGCGCGTACGTCATCGCACACCTCATCACTGAACATCGCGGGACTAAACCCCGCCACATGCATACGCCTCGACCAGCGGGTGGCGGTCTCGCGCCGCTCCACCGACTCCGAAGGCGCGCAGGCCACCAAATCCACCACAGCTCGCCCGGCGGCCCGCTCGAGCATCAACCGCTCGTTGCTGGTCCTGGAAAAGCTCTCGTCCAATGCCTCGAAGTAAACCCTAAACCATCTCAAGCACTCTTGAAACCCATGAACGAAGTCAAACCCGTCAACCCCAACGTCGAGATCAGCCTCTTCCTCAACGAGAGTAATGATCCTCGGCCTCAAGCTCCGAAACGCCGAAACAAGATAATCGCGGCGATTTCCGACTGACTGAACGGAATGTAGAGTGCCGATGCAGTTGATTGCCAAGGCCTCATCGTCTCTGATATCCAACTCTGATAAATTCAGCTCGGAAAGATCGCCGGAGTGATGGACGGCGTTGAATTTGAAAGGCACCCCCATCAACCGGGCAAACTTTTCCATCCTGGCGCCAATTTCCTTCATTACTTTCTGCGCGGCTGCGCCGCCAGAACCGTCGTTGGCTCTGTTAGCCACAACAGTGGTGAGACGCAAGTGCGGCGTCTCATCAGTACGAGTGGCCAGCGCCTCGAGCAGAGTCGGCCACTGGGTGCAGTAAGTGTTGCTGATGTCGATTATGTGAAGCTTGGGCTCACCATCAAAGGCCTCCATGATCGCGCCATTACACGCCACATGTCCGAAAGTGGTCCAAGGGCTGACCTCCTGAAACTTGAGCACCATTTTTCTTGTGGACTCGAAGGAACACGTTTTCTCCGAGGCGGAGATTAGGGTTCGGTAGCAGCGGTCGCCGGAGTCGGTCATGCGGCTGAACAAGGCTTGTAGGAAATAGGAGGCGAGTTTCTGGTCAGTGTCGCCGTATGGACTGCCGAGCTCGTTAAGCATCCACATGAGCTGCTGGACGCGGGAGCTGTTCTTGTCAGCGATGGCTCTGGCGGTCTCCAAGAGGATTTCAGGGGCCCACTTTCCGTTGGAGAGCTCGAAGTTGACGAGGGAGGGGGAGAAGGAAAAATCGGCGGGGGTGGGAGTGGTGGTGGCGGTGGGGAGAGGGTTTGGGGTGGGAGGGGTTGGGTGGTTCGATGGGAAGTAGTGTTTGGAAGAAGACGAGGAGAAGTCTTCTTCATCCATGAAAAAGTTGAAGCATTCTTCTCCAGCGTCGTCGTTTTGGTGGGGGTAATTAGGGTGAGGAGGATTACTAAGGAAGGAGGATCTGGAGCTGCTGGAAGTAGTGGTGGTTGTTGTAGGTGTTGAGGTTTTGCTGGTGGTTGAGTTGTTGAAAGATTGTTGGTGATCAGATTGGAGACTGACTAACCTAAACAAGGTATCCATTTAACCTGCAAAGACCCACATCAATAAACTTAACTTTCGGAGAGAGAAAGAGAAAGAGAAGAGAGAGAGAGAGTGTGTGTGTCTGCAGTCTTGGATTGTTTTGGACAGCAGATGGATAGATAGATGGGTCTTTGTGTTTTTAACTGTGGGAGAATGTGGGATAGAAAATGATTAGAAGGTGGAGGAGGATATCTTCAAGTTGGATTTTAGCTGGGTTAATTTCAATAACATAACATAGGTATAGGACTAGGAGAGGGGAGTTTGTACCGTTGTAATATTGAGAACTAAACTAATCATCTATAATAAACTAATGTGCATGACTTTATCAAAAATATAACATACTAATTTCCTACCTATAACTATGTATTATTATTAATAGATGAAATCTTTTAAGAATGTATATGTAAATTATCTGACAACTTAACATATTATATTAAACTCTAGTTAATTAGGTTAATTGTCTTAGCAAGAGGTAGATGTGGAGGTAATTGGGGAATCTTAAGTGGATAATATTGCTTTTCCTTTGGTTTAATCGATGAGGAATATATCTGAGCAGTGGGTTTGGTTTCTTCTTTTCTAGCTTAGCCTATTCCATGAGGAATATATGTGACTATGCGAGTATATTAGTGGTAGTGGGTTGGGCTAAGTTTTGTGACTGCCTTGCCGCGACGGATGTTTCTTCTTCATCGCGTAAAATCTTTAGTCACTGCCTTGCCGCGACAGATGTTTTTTTCATTGCGCAAACCCTTTAGTCACTGCCTTGCCGCGATGGTTAGCACGCGACGAAGGACCTGCGTCGTGTAAAATGTTTTTTGTACTAATGGTAGTGGGAATCTGATGGGTATTTTTTTTTTTTCATTTTCTTTTTGACATATATATGGTCTTGATGGACGACCAAGACTTAATAAAAAAAAAATATATATATAGAGGTTTTTTCGGTTAAAACATAGAAGGTGAAATGGACCATCTGACAAAAAGACGAAGAAAAAAACTGAGAAAAAGTTAACAGGGTCTAGATCACCAACTGGCTAGTGGATTAGCTTTTCACTCTCTCTCTCTCTGTTTCTCTCATCTCTCTCATTCTGTTTCTCTCTCTAGAGTCGTTTTGGAATAGTTTTGAGTGGGAGCAGGCGTGCCAATTGGGTTCTGGGGGAAGAGAGAGAGAGAGAGATGGAGACACCAGTAAAGCTGCCGGCGTGCATTATATCATCATCAAAGCCACCACCACAAAATATAATTAAAACCCACTCCTCAGTCCTAACAATCCCTGCCAAAATTCCCACCACTTTTACCTTTTGTTGGCTGTTACATTATTAACCCATACACCAATGTCGCATATCTTAACGTAGTAAACAATACCAAAATGTACCCTTCACCAAAACCCAAGGGCATGCCTTTGCCCTTTCACTTCTTTTCCAACACACTTGCTTTTCTTTTTTCCCACTCAATGATCACGCTACACATTTGATTGTTTATAAACACAAACATGCATGCTCTCAATAATCTCTCCACTCCATAACACAGCTATAGCTACCCAACCATTATTATTGTTCATAGTTTTAGTTTCTCTCTCTAAAATATAAGAATTACATGCAGTAACTAGCTAGCTAGTTAGCCAATATCTGTCGGGTGTTGTTTATAGTCGCATGCGCCAGAAATTCCCAAGTCCCCAACTTGATTTTTCATTGTCCTAACCCTGGTTGTCTTGAAGCTAAAACATAATTCCTTCTAGAGAGAAAATCTTTGTCGCCTTGGCCCCGAGATATATCTAGGCTGCTAGTTTCCTCAATTTCTAATATATATATATATATATATATAAGATTAGGAAAACAATATATACTTGTTCTTACGCCAATTATCAAGGGTGATGAGTTTGTATTGTGTAGAAGTTACAAAAAACAGGAATGTTAATGGATCCTTCCTGTTCTTCTTGGTTTCCTTCACGAATCATTAGGAAAATTCCATGCTTTGGACTACTTTTTGTCTCTTGTTGAGAAGTGGGTTTGAGGAATATTTCTTGGGAGGCATCAATTTTTTAAAACATATAAGAAAATTTTTCTTCCCCTCTAAAATGTGCCAACAGTCAAAGAAATTTTTTCTGTGGGAAAGTCGCTCAATTCCCAAGAATTAACAGAAGAGATAATATTCCCTATGAGGAGCAGTTCCGACCCCACTGGCAAAACCATATGGTAAAAAACTTCAAATAAAAAAAGTTATACGCAGTATTTAACATATCCATAAAGTACGTTATTTGTTTGTATAACTATTACCCATCATGTCTATTTATCTTAATATAATTTTAGAGAAAATTTTATTCAGTTCAATAAACAATTTTGTTTTTCAGCTAGGGCTTGAGGTGGTTTGAGTTTGGTTCGGTTTTGAGTTCAAACTGCGCACTCAATGAATTGCATATATATTGTGATTTGTCTAAATTCTAATTTATAAACCACAATGACTCATAATTGATGTAATCAGTTAACTACTTTGTGGTTTAAGATGCACAAAATCGGATTGATTTTAGAACAACGTAAAGTGTCAAAAGTTGCTTCAGTCGCGAAGTGAAGATAATATGTAAGAAGATAGAGATAAAGAAGTAAGCACAAGATGTATGTGATTCACCTTAAGTTGGGTTACGTCCACGACGGTAGATGAGCTCTCATTAATAATGCAGAGTTTACATGATACAAAGGTTTAAGCATAATCATTATTAGTAAGTTCTAAAAGTATATTGAGTGAAAATTTAGGGATTAATTGTAGGATAATGGTCTCCTTTTATCGTTGAGGAGAGTCTCATGTTTTCATATGTGGTCAATGTGGGACTCTAAGAACTTTATTTTGGTGTCGACATGTGCCACATTGTGATTGGTCTCTTGATTGGAGAGAAACTTATGTGTTTCGGCAAGGATGTCTCAACATGAGGTCTTTGAAGGTATTTAGTTGACTGATGATTGGTAATTACGGGATTGATTAAGTATGGTACTTGGTATCTACAACGTTGATCTATTTTGATACACTTGGATGACCAGACAGTCTCCGATTTGAATGACTTTTTACTAATATGATTTTCAACTAGATATTAAGAGATTGAGCAGTTATGTGGTTCATCTTAAGTTGGGTTACGTTCATGAGGATAGATGAGCTCTAATAATGCAGAGTTTACATGATACAAAGGTTTAAGCATAATCATTATTAGTAAGTTCTAAAAGTATATTGAGTGAAAATTTAGGGATTAATTGTAGGAGAATGATCTCCTTTTATCGTTGAGGAGAGTCCCATGTTTTCATCTGTGGTTAATGTGGGACTCTTAGAACTTTATTCTATTTTGGACACATGTCACATTGTGATTGGTCTCTTGATTGGAGATAAACTTATGTGTTTCGGCAAGGATGTCTCAACATGAGGTCTTTGAAGGTATTTAGTTGACTGATGATTGGTAATTACGGGATTGATGAAATATGGTACTTGGTATCTACAACGTTAATCTATTTTGATACACTTGGATGACCAGATAGTCTTCGATTCGAATGACTTTTTACTAGGATGATTTTCAACTAGAGATTAAGAGATTGAGCGGTTCCGATTATGAAACTTTTACGGTTAAGGTACGTTATTTGCAAGTGGAGGAATGAACTCAACTCCCCAAGACAGAGCACAAGTATTATCCCTACAAAAATCTCATTTGTAAGGACAAAGATTTCCTTTAAGCATCTTTCAAGGAAGCCAATGCAGTGGCTGATGCACACTCCGTAAAGTGATTTTTTTTTTTTTTATAAATATAAAAAGTTTGAAATGCTAAAACAACACTACATTAAAATATATAATATTATATATTTATTTAGATATTTATTCTTTGTATTTAATTATAAGCGGTTTGATTTGGTTAATCCACGGTTTGTGAAAATCAAAACTGCATACTAAACTGATTCTTCTAGTTTGGTTTGATTTTATAAACCTAAGGTTCTGAAATGCACTAGGTGCTAGTCAAGCGAGGAGCAGAGGTCTAACTCCTAGGCCTGTAGGTAAGGCCTTGGCAGGGGTCGAGCTGTTTTTTTTTTTTAAATTAAATTTATTATATAACATATAAAATGTCTACTTATACTTTAAAAAAAAAATAATCATATTAGAACATGTTGAAAACATGGGGAAACAAGTATACAAGTATTCAATAAGTCTCTTACAATTTATTCAAAAAGTCTAGGTGCCATTTCTTAATTTTCAAACGTCTAAGGACGAATTAGAACGTAAGCCAGTCGCTTAGTGCCTAGGCTTTACTATGCGAGAACTTTTAGAGCAATGTATAAGCCAAATGGACCAAAAAAAGACCCTAAAATAACATAGGTTAATTTTTTGATTTGTTTACCCAACCCTAATTCCAACATAGGTTGTTGTACCTTTTGGTAAGTTTCAGACCTGCGCCTCCTTGTTGGGGTAATTTTGGAAACTTATTTTTGTTTTTGTTGGGCTCTATAATTCAGCCCATGTAGAATTGGAGGCCTCTGTCTTTATGGTTAATTTTGAGGTGCTTTTGATTAAAGAAAACTATAGGGTGGTTTTTTATTAAAATAATCTTGGTCTAAGCCCTTTTCATTAAAGCTCCCTTTATTTTTTTTTTCCATAGAAGTTAATAAAACAATTTTCATGTCCAACTAGGACTAAGAAAAATAATACCCCTCTCAAACTAAAGTCAATATCACTCAATAAAATTCTCTTCATTAACATGTCCTTAAAACCACACATGTTGATTGTCCTAGTCGTAGAACTGAAAATATTTTGTTGTTAACGCAGAGTCCTTTTATATCCATTAAAATAAGGGAGCTTTAATGAAAAGGGCTTAGACCAAGATTATTTAATAAAAAACCACCCTATAGTTTTCTTTAACCAAAAGCACCTCAAAATTAACCATAAAGACAAGGGCCTCCAATTCTACATGGGCTGAATTACAAAGCCCAACAAAAACAAAAATAAGTTTCCAAAATTACCCCAACAAAGAGGCGCAGGTCTGAAACTTGTTTGTTCTCATGAAGAAGAAAACTCACGTCAGCTCCAAGAAGAGCGTCGATCAGCATTTCGTTTTCTGGGTTTTTCTTCCTTCATTCTTGGTGCATATATCAGTTTTTGAATTTCCTTGTCCAAATTAGATTCAAATTTGGAGAATAACCAGACTTTGAGAAGAAAAAAAATCCCTAATTATTGAATCCAATCTCCAAAAGTACAATTAAAAAGAAATGAACAGGGAAAAAGTTATGCAATTGAATCAAGGAGAAGGATACTCAAACTGAATCCATTTTCCATGGAACAGGAAAAAACCAAAAATTTCAATTCCTTGCACCCATTTCTCCATAAAACTAGAAAGAAAAATATATCTCTACCTGTGATAGAGCCACCTTCCCCAATTACAAAATCTGGAAAAGAAAAAGAAAATAGAAAAAGTAGACGAGAAAGAAAGAGAAAAGTGACTTCAACCATGGTGTTCAACTTTCATAACACTGTTAATGTTAAACATTTCTAGGAAATAGTATGATTTTTTTGCCACTTTTTTAGAAAACAATGCAACCCGTTATGTTTTGAATCCGTAACTGTTTCTGGAAAAACTAACACTGTTTCTGCAAAAACTAACAATGTCTCTGGAAAAACTAACATTATCTCTGGAAAAACACTGTCTCTGGAAAAATTAACACTGTCTCTGGAAACAATGACTTAGATTCCAGAAACACTGTTACTTAAAATCCAAAAACAGTGACATGTCATTGTTATTGAATAGCATGTAGATCTCAAAATTATTTTCTGGAGAAACAAACGATGAACTCCACTAACGAAGAAAATTGAAAAACATTACCTCAAATCCACTATGAATAATAACGACGATCACATTTCAACGAAATAATACAAAATATAAATTAAATAGCATGAGGATCTATATTTTTGTTTCAAAGAAAAAGAAGAAGGTCTACAAAACAACAATGAACTTCATTAACGATGAAAATCTGGAACTCAACCTAAAAAAGTTAGGGGTAAAATCGACAAATCATAATTTATTATAGTTTGGCCATTTTTTATTGGACTGCTTTGATATAGGCTTGTACTCATCATTAAACAAAACTTATAACATGGTTTTTTATTAAAACTAAAACCTTTCAAACCCTTTTCATTAGTTTTCCTTTAAAATAATATATAGTTGTTTTGGGCTTAAATAGATGGGCGTTGAGAAAGCCCACTAAAAGATGAAAAGATCAAGACATGGGGCCTACAAGTTAGCCCAAAGAAACCATTAGATAGAACACTATTGCAACGATGAAGACGACCACCAACAAGGACCGCTCTTGGTCTTGGATAGTTTACCGATAGAAAGAGATGAGTGTAGAACCTAAAATACTTTCCAATCGCCTAGCTAGTTGGCAAACCTAACAACTTTCTGGCACGAAGCTCAAAGGATAGATCTGTCCACACATCAACTTCAAGCCACGTGTTGGCCATCGACGAGAAAAGAAGTCTATCAAGTGACACAAGTTCTGTCAGGCTTAGCGCTTGGGTCAAAGTGAGTTTTCAACCACTCTTGGATGAGTGCCGCGCTTGGGACGCGTCGATCCAGGAAGTCATGCAAGTAGCTCCGTGTAAATGACACTTCCTCTCCACGTATTAAGTGGATAGTGAGGAGGTAGCTTACATGTGGTGCCTATGTGCTCAACCCATTTATTGATGAGAAATTTTATTTGAACCCATGTAACCTCTCTCTACACCAAGTTAAACTTTAAAAGTGAATTGTTTGTTTTTTACCCTATTGCATAATTACCATCAATTTCAAGATGAAATTAACAATAAAATTAAAATTTCTCAATAAGCCCACACCTAATAATCAAACCCTACCATCACAAAATCTTTATCATATGTTTATTCTAGCTAAAACTCTAAGATGCCCTCATAGAGAGAAAAAAAAATTAAAAAAAAAAAAAAAAAAAAAAACTCTTTTTGACTGATGAATAATGATTTTGAAGTTTTGAATCCTTCAACTAAGGTATAAATCAATTTATGCAAATTTCTTTTCATTTGATTTCAATTTTTTTGGATTTAGGAACAACATCAGCTTCTTTTCCAAAGCATAATTACTAGCAGAAACATATATGTGATTTAAAATTTTTATTTTTTTTTAATCATCTATATGGGACTAAGCAGAATTAGCAGATGAGGAATTATTTAAAACATTTATGAGATAAAGAAAAATTAGTAGAAGAGGATGAAGGATGAGACAAATATGTGAGAGATCTTTACGCTTGTAATGAGTTGCAGAGCATTGATTTTGGTTTTTATTTCCTAAATGGATGTAAAGACGAATTTATATATTGAATAAGGTTTGTGAGAGTAATTTAGGTAGTAAAGTTGGGTTAATATATATTGATAGTTTAGTTAAAAGTAATATGAGTGTGGAGAGTAAGTTGAGAGTAGAAATAGGTTATATGATTTCAAATAAAATTTCCCCTTATTAATACGAAGGTGAGAGAATTAAAGATCCAGAACTTTTGGGGCTCACTAAAAGCCTATAAAAAGGGGTTGAGTACTCCTTATAAGTGGTTGGATCCACAAGAATAAAATTATAATACACTGTTTTGAGATCTATTGCAATCCACATCAAATATCTATCAGACCACCATAGTGGACTAACCTATTTTTAATGGTGAACCACTTAGACCATCCCCAAAAGAGATGCCAAATCCTAGTGAAATGCCACATAATAAAAATTGAAGGCAATAGAAGCTCCAACCGATATGCCAATCTTATGTGGATTGACATATTTATTGTGTGCTGCCAATTTTGACATATGAGAAAATCTTTTTAAATGTTTTGTTGTGTGGGTCCTAATAATGCATCAATCATAAATCATGAAAATTAGTTTTTATTTATTTGTTTTTAAGAGTGGGTCCTATAAATATTAATTGAATAAGAAAAAATATATGGGTTGGAGCAAAAAAAAATTTGACATTGCCTCATAAGCCTTCAAATTTACATTTGACGTTTTTTTGGGGGTTAGCGCTAGAGAGACTGAATTTTTAAACCAAATGATATGATTATTTATAATTGGGTTAACTTAAGCGATAATGCTAGAGAGACCAAAACTTTTCAACCAAATTTGTAAACTAAATGATGTGGTAGTTGATCATTGAATTATTTCTTAAATGTTGATTAATGTGCTTAATACCTATTTGTCACATCCCGGCCCGCGGCGGATCACTTCCCGGGCCCGCTCCACCACCGTAGCACGATATTGTCCGCTTTGGGCTCCGACTACGCCCTCACGGTTTTGTTTTTGGGAACTCACGAGCAACTTCCCAGTGGGTCACCCATCATGGGATTGCTCTAGCCCCCTTCTCGCTTAACTTCGGAGTTCCTACGGAACCCGAAGCCAGTGAGCTCCCAAAAGGTCTCGTGCTAGGTAGAGATGGGAATATACATATAAGGATCACTCCCCTGGGCGATGTGGGATGTCACATATTGGTGACACATCATTTAGTTTGCAAATTTGGTTTAAAAATTTAGTTTCTCTAGCATTATCCTTATTCAAGTGTTAATTAACATGCTTATTTCTTATTGTCGACGCATCATTTAGTTTACAATTTAGTTTAAATATTTGGCCTACTTAGCATTCCTCTGTTGGAGATGCTCTTATATTTTGCTGTCTATATTCTAGATTTATTATCCAAGCCCACCAACGATTGACCGTACGGATCTTGTATTGACCTCCCAATTTTGAGCCTAACATTTTGACCTCAAAGAAATTATCGTATTCTTCTAATATAATATATAATACTATATAAATCCTTCTTGTGATGTAAATTTGATACTGGAAATTTAGAATAAAATATACTATTAGTAAGAAAAGAATAAAGTAGAGAGACGGTAAGATCACAAGCTTTCAAAGCTAGCTATAATTAAGGGATGATTTGTTTTGTGATACCGTATTGTTTGATTTTAGTATTATTATTATAATAATTAATGGGGCTTTTGGATCTAGGTCCAAAAACATAGGTAGTTTTTGGGACTGAGTCCAGTTATCCAATTACATATTTTGATGTCAATTTTGCCCCTTCAGATAAAAATATTTAAATTCTTTAATTTTTTTATCATTTATTCAATTTTTAAATTTTGAATATTTAAATACTCAAACTAAAATATTATCTAGTAACTACCTGCTATTTATGAAGAAAACAAAACCGATATAATCTAGTAACTACCCACCTATTGTATAGGAAAAAAAATGCTTTATACCTACAAAGTAAATATAATCTACATGCAAAACAAAAATAAACTACCTATTGTATTGGAAGAAAAATGCTAGGAACCTACATGGCGGAACATAAAAATATAAATATGATATAATATACCTCCATTAAAGGAATGAATTTGGAGGGAAGAACACAAAAATATCACCCATGAAAGGAAGAGACAAAAAAGAGGAGGATTGATAGAGGGAATTGTTTAGAAGAAGGAAAAAAGGTGGGATGAAACGGACTAGAGGTTGAGGTGATTATATGGCTATAACTAATCCTACAATTAAGGGCTTAGTTAAACGACAAATAATCTCATAATTAAGAAATTTTGTGTATATATAACAATTCATAAGCCTAATGGGTAAATATGGTACAAACCACAAATAAACATACATGGAATCTTAATTATTAGACCTAATTCAACGAAGTGGACTAATTCTGCTAGTGGCTCACAAAATTGGCTCTATAGCTAGTTATCCCTAATTAATATCACATGAATAATATGGATGAAATGTCACTGCCTCAACAATACAAAATTTGTTTTGGATTAGGATGGCGATGACAACTCAACAAGTTATTAGTGTAGTGGGTTTAGTTATATGTTAGAAAACTATTATCTTTTCTATTAGTTTAAAGGGAACGTAGGGATATGGTTTGAAGAAATAATTAATTGGGAGTACCCACATACTTATCATCTAATCATGTTTATCAAGAGTTTATCTTCTTAATTTGTTATGGAAACTGAAAATTATAGGCCCGTGGTTACAAAAGTTGTAGTCATGACCATGTCTTTTTTCTTAATTATTCCTTGAATTAGAACTCTCCTTTCTGTGTTGATGATGTTAGGAGGCCCTACTTGCGGGGGGTTAATTGGTTAACTGAGAGTTGTTAACTAAATTGAGTCTTTAGTCCATAAAATAAAATAAAAAGTCCGATTATTGTTGTGGAGTGATGTTTTTTTTTTGTTTTTTTTTTTATAGTAAATTGATATTTTTACATGAGAGGTTTAATTACATGATTAAATATTGCGGCTTCCAAAGAAGATATATAGTAGTATCTTCATGGACTTGGGCAATGCTTTGTTTTGAAGATCCTCCTCTATCCACTTGCGTACTACTAAACGATGTTTTGGAGTTGTTCATACTGGAGTAGTTTGGCCATGTTTACTCAACATAAATAGAAAAAAAAAATGAAGGAATTAAAGAACTTCAAAAGAAGGAAACTAAGAAAAGAGAATCAGATCAATCAGTTTCCTTTAGCTGATTGGATTCCTACTTTTAGATATTTGATTACGGATTTTAATGTGAAACTTGTACCCTTCTGATTCCTTACATGTAAGCTAAGCAAACACTTGAAGAAGTTCCCCAGTATTTTGATTCCCATACTCATAATTTAGTAAATGCATGGGACTCAATAATCAAACAAAAATGCTACTCTTATCACATTTTCCATACCACTTTCGTATCACTTTTTTAATAGAAATGAGACCGACATATGTTGGTAGGTCTTACCTTTATTATAGAGATGGTACAAATGTGATAAGTGTAGCATTACTCTAATCAAAATAATTTCTATTCCTATTCCTTGTAATTCTTTATGTTGATATTTTTATCTTTGTTTAGCGTCTTGCTCGACCTTTTGGCCTCCTTTGTAACCAAAAAAGAATGACATATATAAAGTTCTGTAGACCACATCATAAACTGTACCATGTACACGTTTATTAACTGTTGAGAGTACATATAAATTGCATCTCCTATGGTACTATAATGATTAATGAAGCTCTCCAGTAAATGAAAACATAATTTGCAAATCAATTAGAGGAAACTACAATTTGCAAATCAAGTAGATGTCAGAAATACGATATGAAATTGCAGAAACCGTTGAACGATACTGAAAGAGTTCAACTTCTTAAATTTCATTCTCTGCAACTTTGTCATCAAATTTCTGAGATATGTTGTGAAAAAGAGAGATTGTTTTGAAACACCATGTAATGATTCAGAGATATGTTCTACGTACGCCCCTGTCATCACTAGATAAAGCATGCAGTGAGCATGTGCTTGAGCACACGATAATATTAGTTTAAGCTGGACTAGAGTGTCCTAAATTAGCTTGTGGGATGATTTTCACACTCCTTTTAGCATCTCTCTTTATTTTTTAGTCATCGAATTGTTATAAAAATAGTCTAATTGCTATAATTTTAGTCATATGAGAAATGAATAAATCATCATGCAGTTAAACATAAAATTAATGCATACGAACAATTATAACTAATGCTAAATGCACATGGAAATGGATTAGAAAAATGTGAAAAATCAGTCTCAGGCAAATGTTAGATATAGGATCCTTAAGATAATTTTACGCTCCACTACTGCGCTCATGGTTGATTGGGATTTGTCTATCAGGATATAACGACCATGTCCTTATAACAGCAACATTCCAAATGAAAAGGCTCCAGTGAACCACGATTGTATTGAAAACTCTCATATGGACTCAATCAGACACTCTAATATCTAGTGCACTATATGTATGAATATGTGAATGCCGGATTACCCTATTTACAGATATTGAAGAGCCATTTCTCAAAATATGTGACTTATTTTGAAGAGGCAAGTAATGAATCTCGACTTAGAAGATGCATCATTTCATTTACTTCAATAGTGACAACTTTGTGAATATTTATCACAACAATAATAGGCTCCAGCCGTGGATTCCAATTGGTTTATGGAAACGGTCACCACCTTCCATTTGAAAGCTATCCACCACACCATTATAACAAATATTATTGAAAAGCTATAATGGTTCACCCTCAAACCAATATAAACCCACTTCAATTATTATTTCCATTGAAAAGCTATAATGGTTCACACTCCATCCATGCATGTCTCAGTCGGAGGTTCATGTCAATCATATGTAACTGTTAATTTCAAATAGAATCATAAGCAATGTTTATCCCTCGGAAGTTCGATCTGCTATTTCTATACCTTCAAAAAAATAGGTTACAATGCTCTGCCTACTCACTCTTCCAAAACAATATCTACATACGGTACAATACAACATTTGGGATATTTACCAACTACCATGAAGAAAAATCATTAAAATTGGACGCGGAAACTCTTGATTTTCTTTTCTTTGTTGAAGGAAGCTCTGTCAGACCAGCGTCAACAGCAGCCGGTTCAGACAGAGCACTCCTTGCTTTCAAATACTTCCCAACACCACCACCACCGCCAGGGCCAGATTCCACTCCCGTACCAGGATTGCTAAACCATGACCCAACCTTGTCCTGAGAGTTAACACAAAATGAGTTGCTTTACTATCGTAACAAACGGAATAAAGTTGAAAAAAGCACCAGCACAAATTTAAGGGTCTAGTAACAAACATTATCTTCATCCTGAGCTTTCTCTTCAGCTTTGGCCTTGTCTTCTTCTTCTTCATCAGGCTCTGTGTAAGGATTAACAAAAATTGTGACACTTGTTATCTTAATTTCCTCCTGCACAAGACACGGCAGAAAAAAGAAAGTGAGGCCTGGGTACACAGGAGCTTGACCTTGTTTAAAAAATCATAAGATTCAGTAGGCTATATGTAGCAGTGTCGAACATTGAAACTCATGGAACAATTTCAGCTACTACTACTGATAAGATGAAATGCTATGGATATTCATACAGCGGTGTGCATTAACATGTGCATGTACGTAGATATACATAAACTCCTGCTGCAACTAGCAGGAACTAGGTTTGGACTATAGTAGCTATAAAATGGTAAAAAGAACCAATAATATTACGTTAGGGCTTTCAATAAACTCTAGCCAGCACGATCTAGAACGAGTGACAATTTAAAACAGTAAACACATAATGTAGATGGATGATTCTTATTAGGATGATGCACACCTGATAAAATGCTTACAATCAACAGACATGAAAACTTCTTTGAAAAGGTAAAAAATTATAAAACATGAATGCAGGACTTTAGTTTTGATAAAAGAAAAAACAATAAACTTACCAAGGTTGGTCATTATCATCAACAGGAACCTTTTCCATTATTGCCAATGTGGTCAAGCCACCGACAACTCCACCAAAAACCGTATGCTTGTAGTTCAAATGGTTTGCAGATTTGTAAAGGATGAAAAATTGGGAGCCATTAGTGTGTGGCCCACTGTTAGCCATACTAACAACACCCCTTCCAGAGTGAAGTAACTTGGAGTTCACTTCATCATTAAAAGGCTTTCCCCATATAGATTCCCCTCCTGTCCCAGTACCAGTAGGATCACCACCTTGAATCATAAAATTCCTACACAAAAATGTGAATCGTAAATCCTTAACCATTTCTATTTTCATTCACAACAAGAATTTAACTTGAACAAGGAATTTAAACTAGAGCATATCACCATACCTAATGCTTCTATGAAAACCTACTCCATTATAATAGCCACGTTCACAAAGAGTGATGAAGTTCTCGCAAGCTCTGGGGGCAATATCACAGTGTAGCTCAATGTTCAAATCACCATGTGTTGTGTGTAGTTGTACATATCCTTTCTTTTTTGGATTCTTCTCAACTTTAACATATTCAAATTCATTTTCAGTAACAGGAGTAAAGGCGGTAGAAGTGAAAGATCTGGAAGCAGCACCCGTGGTGAATCTGCTCTTTACCTGAAATTAATACTTGTGTTAAACAAGGCAGCAAGGAAAAATAATTGTTGCTGGAAGAGTGCTACTCTTTTAAACATTAAACACAATTAAGTTTAATAATCATACTGTAGCTCCTAGCATTTACTATTGGGTAGGAGAGATTATAAATAAAATTCACTAACCATCTTTGCATTCACTGGTGCCCTCTCACCAGCCTTGTGCATAGCAATTCGAGCAGCAGTTTTGTCACTTGATGTGGCTCTGGCGGCAGCAGCACTTCTTCCATGCACAGAAGCAGAAGCAGCATCCACAATACTATATGCCTGAGCTTTCACCTCCCCATTCGAATTTGATTTCGGATCCTCTTTAATACGCGATCTTGCAGCTAAAATGGCTTCAAGTGCAGCAGCCCGTTCATTTTGTGCCTTGCTGCCACCTCCTCCATGCAGTGCAGCTAGCCTTCCTTTTTCAGTTCCAAGCTCCTTGAGCATCTGCTTGATATCTCCATTTACATTAATGTTAAAGGTGGGGTCTGCACTCATTCTCTTAAAATCTGAAAAAGAGATGAAATAAAAAGAAGAAAATAAATAAAATTTATTAACAGAAACATAACACTATAGTTGACCCACTAGCTCACCTTCATCATCAATTTTCAGACTATTTTTAACATGATCAAACTCCACTAGAACCTTGCTGTCAAGTGCATTGGGATTCTGCAAAGGGCATCCATAAAAACCAATGTGATATTCAAACAAGAAACAAGAACTTACAATGTATCGATACAAAAAATTTTATCTCAAAATTCTCAAGTACCTGAATGGTTATCAGGTCTTCCTTGGAAAATGGTTCATCTGTGAGGAGCTCCTTCCAATTCTTGGTCTTGATGTTTAGTTCTTTAACTGCCTAAAAAGCGAAAGCAAAAGTGAGATAAAAATGTATACAGAACAATTATATGTCTTATACTGTCGGAAGAAAACTTATACTACTGACACTATATCATAGCAAGAAAACAAACCTCATAGGAGAAGACATTTCCTGTTGTCTTCACAGCAACTATGTGTGTAAATTCAGTGAAAACTTTGTTCAAAACAGGGCACTGAAACTCTCCTACACAACAAGTGAAAAAAAAAAAATTCAATCATCTAAGAGAAGATACCTAAACAACAGATTATGAACTGCCAAATCAGAGGTATAAAAATGGTGAAGCAAACAAAAACCGTCTGGCTGACATACTCCCATGACTATACAGAGGAAGAAACTATGAAAAATTGTGCCGATCATATCACCCAAAAGGGTTGACAACAAAACCAACTAGTAGTCAAAAATATCCATCATACCATTCCGTCTGATGGGTTTCCCCAAAAAAAAAAAAAAAAATTGTGCTTAAAAACTAGTTTCAATAAGGTTTCTGTAAACAACAAAGTAGGCCTCCAAATGTTCATTTGATTCACCAAAACAGAGGAAATTGGTTTGACCAAAGGGATACCAGTAACACTTTCAACCTCAAAGTTCTAACTGGACATGCGATAACTTTATGGCTTACGACTTCTTGCTGTGTTCCCTTATGCAAAACTTACATGGTTATATTGGTTCTAAAACTGGGAAAGCAATTACCACCACACCTCATGGTCATGGAAACAATTTCTCATTTTTCATTTTCTATGGTTAATATCGATAAACCACTAAATTCATGCAGATACGTACATATGCATGTATACACATATTCCAACTCAGGTTTGAGATCTCATTTAAGTCATGCACTCTAACAGTCTTTCCTGTCCTGAATATTCCACTTTAAAAATTCTAAAATCATTTCTGTCAGCACAAGACTGGAAAAAATAAACATTAATCCAGTGCCATAATTCCAGTTTTGCTTATATTCCAACTTCAACTAACTCAAGGAGGTACTATCCTACATGTTCTTCTATAGCATATGAACCACTATCTACTCTATCCATTGAATGCATGATTTGTCAAAATGTATGCAAAAGCAAAGCTAAGAAGCACAAACCATCAGAATTCTTGTGGAACGTTAGCGGTATGAGATTCTCCTGCTTCAGCGGGACTCCGGTAACAGGATGCTTCCCATACTTTCTGATATACGGAATTATATTCCTGCACCCATTTTCCAAAACCCAAAAACAAAATTCATGTCACACAAATCTCCACACAACAAAAAACAGTGAAGCTAATGTAAAACCCACGAAATTAAATGTGCCTCAGAATAGCATAATACGAAAAACTCACAGTATATCAAAAACGCTGCCGTCTGCGGTGCACACTGGGTCTTCAAATGGCGTAAACGTAAGCCTGCAACAAAAATTGAAGAAGGGCACCAAATTTAACAACCAAAACTTGAAATTAGCCAAAAACAAAGAATGTGCAATTATATATATATATATATATATAGAGAGAGAGAGAGAGAGAGAGAGAGAGAGAGAGAGAGGGAGGACGGTACGCGCAACAATAGAAGGGGAGGCGTTTGAAAGGAGTGGAGGTGGGCTGGGCTTTGGCGCCGCCCCATTCGGTGGCCCACTCCGTTTTGGTGATGAACATTCGATCTTTGCTGTGCTGCTTCTTTCCCATTGTTTGTTACCTGTACGGACACTGACTTTACTGATTGTTTACTTAGGGTTTGGCTGCTCTTCTTCCCCAATTGCAATTGGGTTTTCTCTGGATAATTGCAATCGATCGGAATCTGCAGTAAGCTAGGGTTTCGTTTTGATTCCTGCAACTGAGGCGGTGGAACGCAGTCTACGCCTGTTTTCAGACGGAGAAGAAAATCATTTCGGCGCCGGATGTCTCGTGCTGTATATTTTTTTGTTCCAATTCTCGTGTTTACTTAGGGTTGAATTTTAGGATTGCCCACTAAACTTTGAGGCATACTCCCATTTTTGCCCCCCTCAACCTTCAATTTTCGTCCCTTGGTACTATAATCTGGTGGTATTCATTTTCACTTGTAAATTAAAAATCTTAGGTTTGAATCTCTTGGATGATGAATTCGATACGAAATTAGGTTCCACATAGTGTGGTTTAGCCGAATTCTCATTCTCGTTAGTGTAAAAATATCGATGTATTAATCTGAAACCATGTGACCATTTAATTGTCAAGATGAAATTTCAATTTTGATTTAAACATATTGTTTGCTAATTATTTGAAGTCAATTAGATGCCTTAAATTTTCGAGTTGGCTAATATTTTGTAAAAATGATCTATGAGGTACTACTTGAAAAATAAATGGGTTAATCATCAAGATTTGATGTGGTGTGAACCCCATAACTAATCTTCAATTTTTTTCTCAGAATGGAAATCCTTTTGTTTAAAGGCTCTATATATATTTCCGGTATAGTATGGTAATAGTAATTTTGAATACAATATCAAACTAAATATCTTCCGTTCGGTATAATTATCGATTAACATGAAATTAGTACGGTACGGTAGAATGACAATAACTCTTTTAAGTTGTGAGGCTAATTAGCCCACTCTCTTCCTCTTTGGAGTATATAATATAATTTGTTAAAAAATAATAATAATAATCAATTCATCCAAACAAATACAAAATGACCCTATGGTAGTCTAAGCCCACAAATGGGTTCAGTCCAGTAACAAAAAATGGGCCTAAAGCTTATAAGGTCGAGACTCGACTGTACTCTAAAACCCGAAACTGGTTTCAACAGAGAAATGGGGGAGTGCAACAGCGGCAGCAGTAGCGAGGAAGATGGAGACTTGGAGTGGAAAGCAGCCATCAGCTCAGCCGCTGCGGGGGCGTCCTCTTTTATGTCTTCCCTCGTCAACGGCGTTTCTGCTACCGAAAATAATGGAGGCGGCGGTGGAGATAACAAGCAGAGTAAAACCCAGCAGCAGCTTCCCAAGCACTACCAAATCAAGGTCACCCAGCTCAATCAATCAATCCCCATATTTTATTTTCACTTTTTTCAATCTGTATCCTTTAAAATGGTGTAATTTTAATGGTTTATTTTGATTTTTATTTACTAATTTGATTGTGAAATAAGCATTTTGTGGGATAAAAGATGAGTATTTAATTGTATAGAAACTGAAGGTAAGAAGCTTTGTTGGCAGGCACAAAAGATTTTGGATGAAATAATAGGAAAGAATTTGGAGATTGTTAGCGATCCCCTGATTCATTTACCAGATGATGAGCCTATGGGGGATAATGAAGAGGAAGGTTGTATTCGCTTGTTCAAAAATGCTCCCCCTGGGATTGTGTTCGATCATGTAGGTGAGTGATTCCCATCAAACTTTTTGTTTGTAAACAACGGATTTAGGCCCGGTTTGGTGTGTAGGATTGGTTTGAATTGGATAACTTCTGAGATTCGGTGCTGATGAAGAATTGGATACCAACTCGCAGTTGAGGGTAGAAGATGGATTAGTCACGAAGGGAAACTCCCTCGCGATCTTCTACCTTTGCTTGGACAAAATATGCGAGTGGGGCATCCATTTTTCATTCAACATTCATTGATTCTAGCGAGTTATCCAATCTAAGACAATCGTAGACACCATGAGGCCTTATGGTTTAGGGTTTAGGCACATGTAGGCTGTGACTTCAATGCAATTGGCGTAGTGGTAGTTACTACTAATTTTCTGTCAAGTTCTTCCACCATGAGATGACTAGTGAATTTCGACATGCCCTTCATAATTTTTGCATTGGCGAGTTGGCCGTTCTCTGGTGCCAACCCACTGATGTATTTCATGCCTATTGCTAAACTGTGAGCTTGAACTGAAAGTTATGTGCATGCTGCCAGATCCACAGCCGCTGAGAAGGAGACCAAGAATTCTACCTGGAAAAGTAATTAATGAGAAATCGAAGAAGGTCTTGATTTTTATCCTGGGTTCTCAATTGCATTAGGAGATATATTGTTTACACAATAGCTACTTATCCGTTTATTGTATTGTCTTGTTGGCAGTTTAAACGACAACTCCAATCTGTTGCTGTTGATGGGAAGGATATATTGGCTGCCGCAAGAGATAAATGCCAGACATCATTGTCTAGGCAAGAAGCGAAAGATGCAGCAGCAAAAGCAGCAGCAAAAAGAGAAGAGGAAAGAGTTGCACAACTGAAGAAAATTAGGGGCGAGAAATGGCTACCTTGTATTGCCAAAGAAATGAAGTTGAAATCCAATCATTGAAATGCCTTAATCGTTGCACTCACTTTGGATTGCCACATAGACGTCCTAGACAAACAAATGTAGCACCGGCAAATAGACATGACGTTTGTTACCTGGTAATTCTTTAGATCGATTTGACGAGTTTGAGCTCAAAGCGGGATTTCCTTTTTACCCTTTTTATCTGTTTGTCTTACTTACCGCAATCAGTTTTACTTACCAGTAAATTGTTATGTTTCATTAATTTAACCACATGGCTGAGATCAAGCATCAAGTTAATAGTGCAGGGCAGTTGAGCGGGCAGATCATTCTGTCGATTGAGTTTGAGAAGGAAGCATTTTCTGTCTCTGGATGGATGTTAATCGCCGAGATTGGATCGTAGGCAGCCGATTTGATTGGGGAGACTCCTTGGTAGCCATTGCACCTCCCTTCTCTATCCCCCCTAGTCTCTAGTTGTATCCCTCAAGTTCAATGTTCTCTGACTCTCTTCCTCTTCTCGGGTACCAGTTCGGCGTTCTTTCTTTGGAAGTGGAAAGATCACACCGGCAATAGTTATCTAACAAATCTTAAAACCAACTACATATTCAGCTGAAACATATATTTTACAGACGTCCAATTTCATTACACAATGACACTGTAAACATGAAATTCATCCCCTAAGTTCCCTTCCACTACTTTATTACTAGTTGACTGTTCGAAAGCCACATTGCGCAAGGCAGCTTTCAAACAAAATAAATCGATTAATCGATTGATTAATTTACCCCATGGAAGGAACTGGATTATGCAGGAAACGAACAATTTCCTAACTGCAGGGAACGAGAAAATAACTTCTCGTTTTACTTCTTCACTGGTAAAACTAGGTTCTTTGTAGGATGTTACGTTGCAGGAAAGGCCGCAACTGGTACCAACCAACAAACTCGAAAGACCTTTTCTTCTATCACGCCTGCAGATACCCTTTCTCCTCCAAATATGATATCATGGTTTCAGCCATCTCGCCTGGGGTGACAGAATCCGTACCCTTCTGCTGCAATACTATCTGCAAATCAATAAGTTGGACTCCAGTGTTAGAGATTAACATCCGAACGATGAAAGAATAATAAGAAAACAGTAAACTTAAAACAAGGAAATACAGGACATGAATGACATAGGGAAAATTACAAGCTTGATTTCATTGTTTCATGGTCCAGTATAAATTCTAATAAAAGTTCAGTGAGATGGTGCCAGTCACACTTCTACCCCTCAACCCATTTCATTTGGATCGTTCAACTATTCTGAATCTACATAGAAAATTGGTATTCCACAAGATGGCTCAAAACATAAAATTCCTTGCATGATATAATTTCATTTCAGACTGCACAGCAGATCTTTGGAACTGCATACGCATATCTTTAGAACTGCATACGCATATCTCGACACCACCAAAGTCAATCACACTAGCATAATCTTTCTTTTTAATCCATTTTATTCTTTTGTCTGATGAGTAATTACTTCATTCAGAAAAATGCAAAGGAATGCTACCCTGCACAGAAGCATGATTTTATGTACCTCACACTTTAATGGCGGCTCATATGGATCATCAACCCCTGTAAAGCCTGCAGAATGCCAAAGAAATTATTCACCGCTTACTATTGGTAAGACTGATTTCGCTGGGGTGGTGGAATAAATAATGCCAAATGATAATTTGGCACTGGATTGGCTTTAAATACAAACTCCTAGAAAATACCCTTGATTTTTCCAGCTCGTGCAAGCTTGTAGAGTCCCTTTGGGTCCCTATTCTCACACACATGCAGCGGCACATCCATGTACACCTGAGAATTGTGAGTCTTGTCAGCTGTCATCACTGGCAAGATAGAGCCTCTTGTCTGTTGTTTCATTTGGTGGTAATAGCAAACCAAATTCAATAAGTTATATTTTTGGATTGAATTCATTCCTCATGTTAAAGACACCACATACCTCAATAAAATCTCCTTCAGGAAACAGCGCACGGCAGGCATCTCGGTCCTTTCTGTAGGGAGATATTAAGCTAGCAATACAAATGATGCCAGCATCCGCAAAGAGCTTAGCTACCTCGGCTTTTTTTTGTTTTTTCAGAATTAAATCAGTAAAAGGATATAAGAAAACGAAGGGGCCAATAATTTAACTACAAAAATACGCACCAATTCTTCGTATGTTTTCTGCACGATCTTCTGCTTCGAAACTAAGATCACGATTTAGACCATGACGAACGTTGTCACCATCAAGTATGTAGGTGAGCCTTCCTCTCATGTGCAAGCCTTGACTCAAAGCACATGCCACAGTGCTTTTTCCTAAATTCAAAGACCAAGATATGATAATGTTGGTTATGAGATTGTGTAAACTAAGCAGTCACAAATTGAACAGAATGAATTACAGCAGTAAATAAAGTTGTACCAAGCAATCTCAAAATGTCTGTATCTTAAAGTTCTTCCAACTGGGGAGAGAGTTCATGTGTTAAATTTCTTCTCTCCTAGTTCTTCCTTTATAGTAAACACTCCGATGTGGCTATAACTATTAGCTAAAATTAAAATGGTACTCCTATGTGCTGCATATTACCAATGTTAAAAAACAAAGGTATAATAAGCAATATTACAACTAAGAAGCAGCAGAGATGGGTACTAAATGAAAACATGCAGACAGAGATTGTTAGCTAATAACAGATCTCTTTCCATTTCATTGCGCGTGTTTGTGTATGAGAGACAGCGAGATAAGTAATGCACTCATACTAGTCAATTTCTTTTTCTTTATCCTCCTTGGACATATTTCTTTGAAAGGGAAAGGTAAGGTCAAATGATGGCAACACCTTTCATTTAGGTCTCATCACCTTGCCTTCTGGTTATTGAGATGCATAATGCCAGAAGGGTTATGCCGTATCAGCATGATTACTTCTACCCAAGTTTAACTACAAACCACAAATTCCCATATTAAAATATGCACAACAGAAAACAGCCAAATCTTACAAACTTCACAACTGTGAAAAAAATAAAAACAACAAACAAATTTTGCATAAAAATACCTACATAAGAAAAGAGCTGAAACATTGTGGGCATGTGCAGATAACAAAGATTGCTTCTGCGACGCCAATTAGCATTTCGTATAGCAAAAGAGAATAGAAACAAACCTGAACCACTTAAACCAGTAATCCATATGACACAGCCTTTCTGCTTAAGTAATTGTTGCCTATCAAGTTTCTCCACCGAGCACTTATGCCACACAATGTTTTCCGGGTTCTCCATGGTTGACATCCGGTACAAATTTCTACCTAGTTAGATGGTTGGTCTAAATTAGAACCCCAAATCCATTTATAGAAACCAATATATTACCTTACAACATTCTATAACAATAACACTACTCATGCTCATGGACTGAGAATTTTTCTTCACTTTAATGCCAAATTGCCAAATAAAACCTTTAAATTCTGCTAACATCCTCCATAATTTAAAGCATAGATCATTAATCAGTTATATTTAACACAAGTGAAAAATTTTATGCAAAAAGAAAAGAAAAAAAAAAACCCTCCAACATTCACCAGATCCGTTATCAGATAATTAATATATAAAGCAGGTACGAACAGCCCTTGAGGCTTAAAAAAGGTACGAAATTCAAGGCCGATTCATAACCAAAACAGCACGAATCCCACAAAATGCTAACTGAATTACGTCTCAACCGAAAAATAAATGAGCAGAAGAAAGAAAGAAGCAAGGTTCATATGGTTACTGAATCATCAACCTCCTAGGAATCACTTGAAATGCTTCAAATTGAGCTCCAAAATGGCGGCTGGTGGCACCGATGAGAAGTAACAGAACGAATGTTGTATACAGGAGAGGAAGATACATAGAGGGGCTGACAACGTAGCAAAATAGATGGACAAAGAAGGAAGCAAAAATGAATTGAGTCCAGAACCAATCATTTTACTAACTAATGCAGACGGCCGAGGCGCGCCGGACAGCGATAGGTCCTATTTCATTATAAAAGTGAAATTTGCTTTTTAAGGAAAGAATACTTTCCGGATTTTTTCCTCCTAATCCATCAATCAAGTTAGGGGATCCGAATTATTGAAATTTGATTCAACGAGTATAAACAGGAATCCATTTTAAAGTTACAATAATTTTACCCGTTAGATCCCTGAACTTGGTGGATTAAGAGGAAGGGATGTGGAGAGCATCCATTTCCCTTTTTAAATGTTTATTCATTTATATAATAATATATAACATATGTGTCCATGTTATGGACACATTGAAAAATCTATGGGTCTCCTGCCTCTCATTTCATGTCTCCCTCCTAGGGATGGGCAAATATTCATTGGCTATGGGTAATCACAGGTTATCCGTTCATTTAAATTTGACAGTTACGGTTATGGATAACCGTTTTGTTAACCCTAAAAACTACAAAGCCTACGTGGCGCGCAGACCGAGTAACTAATGAGCTAACTACGTCCTTCGGTTGATGCGAGACATGCCAACTTGTCTGCCGAGCTCGGCAGAGGAGTAAAATTTGTTGATGTTGCGTTGAGCACACTGCTGACTTCTTAATCTTTCAACTGCGACTGAAGAAGGAACACGTCTCGGCCTTTGGGTTCTCGAGCCTGAAGACAAGGTTGCTAGTTCTACGAAGTTCACGAATCGTCGGCGTCGGGTTCGATCACGATAATTATATTCATAAGAGTATAAGCACGTCAAATCAGCTCCAAATTATACGGACACAGGTACTCAAAAAAGATGTATGTCTTGATGGTAAATGTGGTTCGACCGTCAAAATGCCGAACTCTAAAACTCACTTGTGAGTATCCAATCATAAGATCACTCGACGTTCAAATGTGCCTAATGTAGTAACTTGTAACACCTTATTTCGCTGAAAAGGCTAATAAGATGACCTCCACCGATAAAGATTCAAAAACCCTTCTCAACCGAGACTTGGATAGGTAACCAGTCGGCCTCAACGCAGTGTTGTTTATCCAAACTAAAGGTGTTCCTCGATCGGCTAATTCTACGGCAACAGTGTTGTTTATCCAAACTAAAGGTGTTCGCCGGTTGCCTTCACAGTGCTGTTTATCCAAACTGAAGATGTGTTGGCAGAAAAAGAAAATAAAAAATCTCAAGATGTTTGAGAGATTTGCGTAGGGCAGTTGTGTGTTGAATTGGAGAGGGCTTGAATGATGCACTATGCTCTCTATTTATAGCAACAAACCCTCCTTACAATCAAGTTAAAACCATATTCGAATTAGGACGTCTTATTCTAATCCAACCTTATCTCGACCAATCCTACTTATATTAGGACTTTGAACTCACCCCCTTTTTAGGCCGTATTCATTTCCGGCCAAGAATCCTCATTGCATTAGAACCCCTTATCGCACTAAGACTTCGACCCATCAGCTCTTATCCAAATCACTCATTCTTACAATAAGACTCGACCGCCCCAACTGAGCAGCTTAGGACCACCAGATAGCCCATAGTACATTTAAAAAACTTTGGGCCGAACATAAACCTACGCTCGGCCCAATAATATTATTTTGGGCCCAAACACGTTTAGATAAATAAGCGGTTATGGGTATAACTGTTTACCCGTGAAATTTAAATGGACAGTTATAGGTATTACCCGCAGTTATAAACGGGTACTCATTTAACTGTTTATTTTAACATACGTAAAACTAAAAAAAATAAAAAATAAAAAGTTTCTAACTAGGTTTAGTATCTCGAGATATATTTGGTTATAAAGGGCCATATATATACATATATATATATACACACACACACACACGCACAGATTGGTTAAGGGGAGGGATCCTCATTTTTCAAAAAAAAAATGGGGACACGCGCCTCACCGTTGGATTTAACTTTAATGAAATTGTGTGATTAAGATCGTGTAGCCTAGTGTTTTAATCTCAACCACATAATTTCATTAAAACCAATCTAACGGTGGGGAGCGTGTCCTCATTTTTTTTGAAAAAATAGGGATTCCTCCCCTTAAGCAATCTGTATATATGTGTATAAATATATATATATATATATATATATATATTTATGCCTCACTTGAGAGAAAAATATAATTGATAGAACGGGTTAATGTTTAATATATATGACTGAATGTGTTAAAGCATTAGAGTGTTTGACAATTTTGTTTTGGAGTCTTTTGGAGGCTTGACCAATTCAAGATAATGATTACCTTGAGCATTTAGAAACATGTTACTATCATATGATGCATACCTATATATATATATATATATATATATATATATATTAATTGGCCTCGAGTTTTCAATAAATATTTGACCCCAAAATTAGAAATCGATTAAATGGCTTGGATCGATGAACATATGTTTCTAAATAAAAATCCAAATATTTATCAAATTAGCTTATTAGCAGACTGATGTGTACGTATATATATATATATATATATAAATGTATATGTATACAAGAATATTAATTAGCCTACAACCATGCACGATTCTTGTAATATATTGACCGTCAAATAATTGGGAGACATCGCATATATTCATAAATAATATTACCGTTAATATAAAAATACATGTTAAATGTACTTATAACGGTATTTAATAGTTTAAAAAAAAAATTATGACAAATTTCTTTTTAATTTTCAAGTTGTTAAAAAAAATTATGACAAATTTCTTTTTAATTTTCAACGGTATTTAATACTTATAACGGTAATTGTCAAGTTGTTTGACATGTGTCCATGTGTTTTGTAGATGATTGATAATTAGCAATGTTAAGGTCTATATTAGATGTAAAAGGTTTTTTAAAAAATAGGATTGACCATAAGGCATCGGAGAACACGAACTAAGGTCATCTCCAACCAAAGGATCCAGAGGACCAGAGGGCCGAAAATAGCCCGAAAACCGTCTTTAACCAAGGGCTAGGCCAGAGGGCTGTGGAATCTGAGAGGGCCCCACGGAATCGGAGAGGGCTAGAGGGTTGGAGGGTTGGAGGGCTGGTTGCCTGCCCGGGGCTGGCCAGAAAATTCAGTTTTCCTATCGGTTATAATCGACAGGAATGCTTAAGAAAAAAATTCAAATGCAACGGCTAGTTGACGTCAGCTAGCCATTGCATTTGAAATTTTTTTTATAGTTTTATTATTATTTTTTATTTACAAATTTTTTTTTATAGTTTTAATATTTTTTTTTAAATTCTATTTTTTTCCTATAACTTTTATTTTACAAAATTTGTTTCATTTTTTTTTTAAATTCCATTTTTTCCTATAACTTCTATTTCACAAAATTGCTTTATTTTATTTTAAATTCTATTTTTATCCTATAACTTCTATTTCACAAAATTTGTTTCATATTTTTTTTAAATTATATTTTTTTTCCTATAACTTCCTAAGCCATTATACAACATTAAATTAAATTAAGTAACATGAAACAACATTAAACAATATGAAATAATATTAAATAACATTAACCAACATACAAATTATACAACATAAAAAAAAACATTTAACAACATGAAACTTAAACAACATTTTGAAAAACATTTAACAACATAAAACTTAAACGCCTACTCCATGCTTCTTTTGGCCCAAAGATGTGCAACAAGATCATGTTGTAGGTACTTGTTTGTGGCACGAGAACGTATCATTCTATAACGCCTCATATACTCATTTATAGAGATACTACCAGTTCTTGGATTCAAAAACAAATTAGGCCCATCATATATTTTTGCACGAGCCCTTCTTGACTTATTTGGATCTTCTTGGTCGTCATCGGACTCTCCATCAATATACCCATCTCGCTCATCCTCCACTATCATATTGTGTAATATGATGCAAGACATCATGATGGAGTCCAAATTTTCTCGACTCCACCCTCTTGCCGGTTCGCTAATAATCTTCCACCGTGCTTGTAGAATACCGAAAGCTCTCTCAACATCTTTCCGGTATGCCTCTTGGTGTAAGGTAAACAACTTTTCTGCGTCATTCCTAGGGTTTGGAATTGCTTGACAAGTGTCACCCACTTTGGGTAGATGTCATCTGCCAAGTAATACCCCATATTGTATTGACGGCTATTGATGTAGTAGTGAAGTTGAGGTGCTTTACCTTCCGTCAAGTTATTGAAGAGAGGTGAACGCCCAAGAACTGTAATGTCATTTTGGGATCTAGGGACTCCAAAGAAAGCATGCCAAATCCATATGTCATATGAGGCAACCACCTCTAACACAATAGTTGGCTTTCTCGACCTTCCGCTAAAGCCTCATTTCCATTTGGTGGGACAGTTCTTCCAATCCCAATGCATGCAATCTAATGACCCTATCATGCTCGGAAACCCACGGTCTTCAACTTTGCGAAGGAACCGATTCAAATCTTCTTGATTTGGCTTGCGGAGGTACTCGTCTTTGTAAACCTAAACAATTGTGTCACAGAATTGTTGAAGAGTATTAAGGCATGTAGACTCAGACATACCATGGGTTTCATCCATCGAATCAGCTGGAGAGCCATAAGCCATCATTCGAAGTGCAACAATAACCTTGTGATGAGGTGAGAAACTAGGGTGGCCTGCTCTAGAGCCACCCCATTGAGGTTGTTCCTCAGTTGGCTGACACACCATGGTCGCAGCCATAGCTACTGCTATATTTTGTTTGTTACGCCTTACTTGAACTTCTTCATTAGACTCCTCATCTTCTCGTCTTATTTGTGCCCATTTTTCTTCCAATTTGGAATTGGATGAGGACCCCCAGTTGGAATCCGAAGAGGATCCAAAGTTGGAATTCATTGCAAAGTTGAATTGAAAAAGATTGAATTGAAAGAGATTGAATTGAAATAGATTGAATTCAAAGTTGTGTGAATTATAGCCCAATATCCACCCTATTTATAGCAAAAGAAAATTTCAAATCCAACGGCTAGCTGACGTCAGCATGATGTCAGCTACCAATGGGTAGCTGACATCATGCTGACGTCACTTAGCCGTTGGATTTGAATTTAAGTTGTAGTTTTTAAATAATAAATTATGTTTGGCCCTATGACCCTTTGGCCCTCGGTTGGAGACGGTTTTTTGTGGTAGGGCTAAAACGAGCCTTCTGGCCCTCTGGCCTTCGGTTGAAGACGGAGGCAAATATGGCCATGTATTGTTCATTAAAATATTAATATCTTGGAAAATCTTGGAGGGCCAGAGGGCTAAAACGAGCATTCTGGCCAGCCCTCGGTTGGAGATGGCCTAAAGACCCAACCACTCTCTACAAACCCAGTCGGCAGCCGCAATATCCACCCTACCTCTCCTCGCACCACGCCTCTTATTCTCTCTCTCTTCCTTCCTCATCAAACTCCCGCATTATCTAGTTATCATGGTCATTGTCGGGAAGCATACACACCAATCCCCAAGGATTTAACAATTATTGTTCAACAAAATTGAACATGAGTCCATTGAATTTAATCGAATTGAACTGGAATCGACGAATCTTATCAGGATAAATCAAAGTCAACAAATTTAATCGCACACGAGTCAGACTAATCCAATGGAACCATACCTGTTCTTTTTTCGATGACGAGGTCGGAGAAACAGTAGACAGTGAAGAAGTGTGCTACTAGGTTGGATTGTTGTGGTTGAGTTAGTGGGAGGTTTGGGTGTCTGTTATGTACTCCAGTTTTTCATTTCCTATGTAAAATTATTGTAACCCTCTTTACTATCTTTTTTTTTTTTTTTTTTTTTTTTTTTTAAACAAGCGATGTTCTCTACATTAAAGGCTGGAAGGATGGGCTAAACCTGACAAGTAGCAACAATATGGTTCAAATTCGCATTTGGCAAAAATCAAACTAAACACATCTCACTCATAATGAAGAGGAATACTATTAGACCGTACTATTAAGTGGTTACTCTCTATTAATTAAGAAGACACATGTCGAGCAACTAAAGAACTGACATGAAGGAGAGAACTAATTGGAAACATCAGACCCATGGCCTTCCTCAATTTGGTGCCCTTTTCAGAACTCCATTTTTCCGTGGGAAGGAGAAAAAAAAAAATATGGGAACTCGACTCTATAATTTACTTTTTGTCCCCATTTTATTATTATTTTCGTCCAAAAATATACATGCATATCACGTGATGAGAGCAATTTTAAAATTCTAAACATGTAGAATTTTTGTGTTCAAATAGAAAACTCTAAAATTTGAGGAATTCTTCTCAAACTCCTAGCACACCTATAGCATGTTTGGTGGCATGACTTGGATTGGCTTGGAAATTTGGCTAAGGTTGTGCTTCAAAAATCTTAATTACTTTGAATATGAATCCCAAATTCACATCCGATCCGTGATACACAAAACTCCACCGAACAACAAACAAAATTCCAATCCAAGTTAATTAGCCTCATCCTATCGAATTTGGCAAATCGAACAAGGCCATGTCACTTGACAACTCACTTGACGCATTGTTGCTTTATTTTTCAATTTTCATAATCCAAATTTGGCATGAATGATGCGTGGACCAAACATGTAGCTGTCGTAAGTGGCACAAAAAGTATAAGTGGATGGTGATTGCGTGGTGGAACCAATTGACACTTTTTGTATGCTCGGGAGTTGTGGTGGTAATCGACATCCAAGGCACTAATTGGTGACTTTCGTTTGTTAATGGACACTTGTGATTGTGATTATCCTTAACCTATCCTCTGTTCCTATTCATCCAACATCAACCATGGATATACAGTACTTAACATCCTACACAAATTTTGAAATTTGAACTCATTCAACATTGATAAATAAGGAGGTGAGCACCGCCATCATTTGAGGGTGGTAAGAAAAATACACCCACAAGATTTGGTGGAGGTGTCAAATGGGGAAGAGATTGATGGACGCCTTAAGTTAATATTGTGAGCGGTGTACTCAGTAAGTGTGCCTTTCTACAAATTTTGGTCACAAATCGCCTGGTTAGTGGAAATGTTACTTGTAAATTGTAACACTCTCTCCATTCCAGAATTCCACGAATTCCACCCATCAAAAATGGTGTCGGTAGTAATTGGATAACATAACCATTCATCTACAACTACAAGATATTGAATCATAAAATTGAAGTAGCCAAAGGTAAAAAGCAAGCCCCGTCTTCAATTGCCTCAAATAAAAGTATATCATCCGGGTGTGCAAATTTGTACCGCAAGAAGGAGCTTAGCCTTAGTCCTGCAATCTGGGTCCTGGGCGTCATCCATAGTTGTTGCGACAATGGTGAAACCCACATGCAAGTGCGAAAATGCTTTTATTACACGCCCCGTCCTTCTAAACCCATCCCCACCACGCCCCACCCGAATCTGTGACATCGGCAACGGAAAAAGAATGGGAGAGAATGAGAGACGAACTAGGCAAGACAAGGGAGATGAAGGGGCGTTTAGTTTTTTATTTTTGAATATGGCTGCTCTGTCTATATGGTTGTGAGGTTCACATAAACAACAATAAAATTTGTGTTCATGTAATTACTAAATTACCTATATTCATATTTCTATTCAGTTTTGATTATATGGTTAGAATAATAATTTTATAGAGTTTTGGTTGACAATAATCTTATTAATATATAGTTTAGATAAACTAATAGTGAAACTTTTAGACCAACTTCAATGGTCGAGTCAAACTAAAATTTAGGTTTTAAACCCACACAAACCATCTCCAAATAATCATTGGGCTAAAAACAAGTTTTAGGATCAAACCTAAAATTTGAGCACATTTAGCCCAAAACACAGGCCAAACCTATTTTCCTGGCTCATCACTATGCGTGCACGTGCAAGAAAAAAATGCGCGTCTGCACACTGACGCACCCCACCTCCCACACGCGACAGAGTTGTAGCAGTGGAAAACACCACTAACAGCCTTGTTGGTCACCCAAATTCTCCCCCCAACGGTTATTTTTCATCCTTCATGTGACAGCCCGTCCCGAATTAATTGTACCGTAGGTGTGAAATGACGATTTTGCCCTTGGTAGTTATTTGTCATTTTGGGGTGGTTATTTTATTGTTTGGTTGGTTGCATCTGGACCACACACACACCCTCATCCCCATTATCCTCTCCTGTGTACCACCCTTTGTCTCAAATACTCTCTCTCTCTCTCTCTCTCTCTCTCTCTCTCTTTCTCTCTCTCTCATTCTCAAGTGTACGGACGAACTTCAAAACCAACCTTTCACGCACAGATCGACGTCTAGAAGGTAAGATTCGAACTCCTTGCAAGTTCTTGAGTTCATTTATACCATTTGTGAGACTTGAAATCTTCAAAAACCTCAAGAACCCTAACCCCAGATTTCATGCACTGTTCATACACACATGATCGTGAAGTTTTTAAGAGTTTTTAAGGTCATGGGGAGCTTTAGAACACTCTCACGAAGCTCGGGGAAGAAAGTTGAAGTGTTTTGGACATCGGGAAGCTCAGTTTCAGTGAGTTGTAGGTTTGGCCAGAATATCGTGGGTTTTTCCGGTGAGATTTCATTGGTTTTGGGTCCCCAAAGTGGTAAGGTTTTATACTCTTCGTAAGCTTCATTTTCATACAAAATTCGTGAATTTTGGTTGAGAAAGAAGTGAGATTTGATGAATGGAAGTTTTTCCCAGTTTCTGACGATGGCGACAGAGTCCCGCGACTAGCCGAAGAAGAAAGGGAAATATTCCGTTAAGATTAACAGAATATTCATAACAGCAGTTAACAGCGTCAGGTTAGTTTTAACGGTATATTCTATTTTTGGACAGAATATTCCCTAACGCCGTTAGGGTTACCACACGTGTGCCAGGCACATGCCAGCGCGTGGCCAGCACGTGGGTGGTCAGAAAATTATTTTAAAAATATGGGGATATTCGTGAGGTTGAGTAGATCACGTTGGTATATCCAAACATCCCATTTGAGCATTGTATGAGAAGTTATTACCTAGTTTTGGTTATGTGCTTTAAATTGACGTTTTTATAGTTGTTTCGCATATAGGTGAGACCTATCTTGAGGACGAGCGCAATCACTCGAGGCAAGGGGGTTACGACCCTTCCACATATCAGTGAGTGGACTTTTGGTTTTCCGTATATACCTATACTTGTGGTTTTTCCCAGAAAATGAAATGGAAAGTTTTTATGTTTTAAATGCCATGCATTGCGTTTGCCTATTTATTTATGCATTAGTAGTTGCATATATGTATGTTTAGTGATGTGGACGCACAGGTAAGAACCAGGTAAGTTTATTGTTTATGATTGTGAATTAGTGGTTATGCGAGATGAATAGAGAGCTCATAACCTGCACCCTCGGTGTTAGTTCTCCCGCCCAAAGTAAGGCACAATCCTTCACGTGATGTTCACCTCCCGCACCACACGCTCATCTTGGATCCAAGTTAGGTGCACAGTCCTGTCGTACAGACCACTATAAGTGGTTCCGACTCGTAGGTGACTCGCGATTATTCGCCCAGTCTTCACGTGATCGTAGCACTTGAGCGTATTTATTTACACCCAGTCATGTTGTACAAACCACTTTAGGTGGTTTCGACTCATGTGCAGGTATAGTTAGTGAGTTGGGGATTTGAGCTCTAGATTCAGCCGTACAGGTCACGTTAGGTGACTCCGGCTGACATGTTACTTCAATTGATTGACATTACCTGGTTACTTACATTTTATGTGGAGGCATTCGACATGACATATTTCTGAGCATGTTTTCGATATATGTGTATATTCTATTTTCTGGGAAACTATACAGGTTTTACGACGAGGGGTTAGAACTTTTGATAATGAAATGATTTTGAAAAGCTTTGTTTTTGCCCACTCACACTTTCTGTTTTGCGCCCCTCCAGGTTCTAGTTATAAGCAGCTTTGGTGGTTCACAAATGTAGGATCACCTTTGGGTGTTGTGTAATTAGTATTCTTCTTTTGGACTGCACTTAGGTTTTCTGTGCTCTGATTATGTTTATCACATTTAGTCTTACATTAGCGTGTTACCTTAACTAGTTTATTTAATAGTTTGGTTTTTATTTATTCATACTTTTATTATTATCTTTTGCTTCCGCACTGTACACATGGCTACGTCACCTTCACGTGACGGCCAACACGCCTTGATTTCGGTCGGGGTGTGTCACTTCAACTCACATGATTGGACTGTTGGTTGATCCAACGGTCCATATTCAATTCCCACTTTTTAAAACCTAAGTTATAAATATGTTAAATCTAACGACTGAGATCGAATATGATCAAATCTAAAGTTTCAAAATTAAATACAATTGCTAAACAATTTAAAAACATATTTAAATCAAAATTCACCCAAAAACTCTATAAATACCTATGTATTCAGTGTTCTAAAAGTCCACGCCTAGTGTCGCCTAGGTCGTGTCAAAGTTACGACTCTCACTCAGATAGAAAATACATAACTTCTATTTTGCATCTTATTTGAATTTGATGTTCAAAATTTGACATCTCTCTTGAAAATGGTCTAATGTGGCACTTTGACATTTTTAAAGTTTTGTTATCCATCCGATATGTCAAAATTTGTTTTTTTTGAACAAATGAAAATGGAAATGCAACAAAGATCAGATGGTAAACATAAAATTAAAAACTAATATTTCTTTTCTTTGCATTGGTAATGAAAGAAAATGAATTAAAAGGTATAAAAGTATTTAAACATGGGAGTTTTAACGAAACACTCCCGGTACCGATCACTTTTAACGAAAAACTATACTTTTACTTTTCCCTGGTACTATTTACTGCACCTTTATTTGTCACTTTTTATTAAAATTAAAAAAAAAAAAAAAAAAAAAAAGACTTTCGTTAGTTTTCCTTCTAAATATTGCATTGGTAATGAAAAGAAATTAAAAGGCAAGGTCTTAAACTAATAAAAAATCAATAAAATGTATTTAATAATTAGTTAAATTTTTTTGATGCTATTGTCAAATTTGGTAGCAAGAGGAAGAGATGATATTTCATGTCATGCCACATCAAATTTGGCTTCTCGGTTGGAAAACATTGCTACTGTCTTTTTTACCGTTTTTGTTTATTTGGACATTTTGACATCTCCTTTGGAGATGCTTTTTAAACATGGGAGTTTTAACGAAACACCTCCGATATTGTTCACTTTTAACGAAAAACCATATTTTTACATTTTCCTGATATTATTCACTACACCTTTATTTGTCATTTTTCAATAAAATTAAAAAAAATGGACTTTTCGTTAGTTTTCCTTTTAAACATTGCATTGGTAATGAAAAGAAATTAAAAAGCAAGGTCTTAAACTAATAAAAAAAATCAATAAAATGTATTTAATAATTAGTTTTTTTTTTTATGCTACTGTCAAATTTGGCATCAAGAGGAAGAGATGACATTCCATGTCATGCCACACCAAATTTGGTTTATCGGTTGGAAAACATTGCTACTGTCTTTTTTACCGTTATTGTTTATTTGGACATTTTGACATCTCCTTTAGAGATGCTCTTTAAACATGGGAGTTTTAACGAAACACTCCTGGTACTGTTCACTTTTAACGAAAAACCATATTTTTACCCTTCTCTGGTACTATTCACTACACCTTTATTTGTCACTTTTCATTAAAACTAATTTTTTTTTTTAAACTTTTCGTTAGTTTTTCTTTTAAATATTGTATTGGTAATGAAAAGAAATTAAAAGGCAAGGTCTTAAACTAATAAAAAAATCAATAAAATGTATTTAAAAATTAGTTAAAATTTTTTGATGCTACTGTCAAATTTAGCAGAAAGAGGAAGAGATGACATTCTATGTCATGCCACATCAAAATTGGCTTCTTGGTTGGAAAACATTACTACTGTCTTTTTTTACCATTATTGTTTATTTGGACATTTTGACATCTTCTTTGGAGATACTCTTATGTGACAATTTGACATTATGCAAAACTTCTTACTCTATCCGCTATGTCAGGATGTTCATTTTATATTATTTTCTTTTGTAATATTTAAGAGTTATTTACAAAGGACGGTGGATTTTTGCTCAGCGCCATTTAGTATGATATGCTCACCATCCTATTTATTACAATTAGATGAGTTTAAATTTTGAGATTCGTGTAATGGATAGGAACAAATCTCAAAATTCAAACTTATCTAAAGATGATAAATATAGTTGTAAGCATACACCATACTAAATGGTGGTGAGCAAAAATGCACTCGTGGAAAGTAACAAGTTAAAAGAAACAAAGTAGGTTGTATTTGTTATGGGCTCTACCATTAATCAAATTAAAAATAATTTGGTAGCAACCTCTTTTCCTTGTCATTCTTACAGTTGGAAGCGCCTCCTTCAATCCAAGTACGCATTTGACTCATCAGATGGAGCCATTTTTTCTATTAAAAATATCTATTTTTGTTCATTGGTATTTTTTAGGGTTAAGTACAAAAAACTACCTCAAGTATGGGTCAAATGACACTTTCATACCTCATCTTTTAAAATTGACAATGTCATACCTCATCTTACGAATTTGTGTCAATGTTATACCTTCCGTTAGCTTGGCCGTTTATTTCTCAGTTAAATGCTGACGTGGCTTGATCTGGGACCCATTTTTATTAAAAAATTAATAAAAAAATTATTAAAAACAAAAAAAATCATTTAATATTATTTAAATATTAAAATAATAAAAAAAAAGTACATAAAAAAATAAAAAACAAACAGCCATTATCTTCCCTCTCCTTTCGTGTATCTCCCCCTCTCTCTTCCCCATCATCTTCCTGCAACCCAGCAACCCAGAAAAGAAGAAGGAGAAAGAAGAAGAAGAAGAAGAGAAAAAAAAAAAAAAAAAAAAAAAAAACAGCAGCAAACCCGTCCACTCCCACCCAACCCCACCCCCCCCCAACCTAACCCGCAGAAGAAGAAGAAGAAGAAGAAGAAGGAAGCAGAAGAAGAGAGAAGGAAAAAAAAAAAAAAAAAAAAAAAAAGCCCAGTTCGTCCCCCTGAAGAAGAAGAAGAAGAAGAAGAAGAAGAAGAAGAAGAAGAAGGAAGCAGAAGAAGAGAGAAGAAAAAAAAAAAAAAAAAAAAAAAAGCCCAGTTCGTCCCCCTGCAGAAGAAGAAGAAGAGGGAAGAAGAAGAAGAGAGAAGGAAAAAAAAAAAAAAAAGTCCCCAGTTCATCCCGTGCAGAAGAAGAAGAAGAAGAAAAAAAAAAAAAAAAAAAAAAAAAAAGTCCCCAGTTCATCCCGTGCAGAAGAAGAAGAAGAAAAAAAAAAAAAAAAAAAAAAAAAAACAAACAGCAGCAACCCAGTTCGCCCCCCTCACACCCACCCTCTCCTCTCCACACCCATTCCCCCACCCCCTCTCTCCCCCCCTCCCCCCCCCCCCCGGACCCCCGCCGCCCATTTTCTCCTCGCCCAGGAGAATGGGTTTTTTTTTTCTGGGTTTTTTTTTTTTTAGGGGTTGTAGATAGTGGGTGCGAGGTTGGGGTGCGAAGGTGGGGAGGTTGGGTGCGTGGGTGTGGGGAGAAGAGGGGGTGAGGAGCAAGGAAAACAAATTGGTTTTTTTTTTTTTTTTTCTCTTTTGTTTTTCTGGGTTGTAGTTGCAGAAAGGGGAAGAAGATGAAGATGGGGAGAAGGGAGAGAGGGGGGGGGAAGGGAGATTGACGTTGGTTTTTTTTTTTTTTTTTTTTTTTTAAATAATTTTTTTTATTATTTTAATATTTAAATAATATTAAATGATTTTTTTTGTTTTTAATAATTTTTTTTATTAATTTTTTAATAAAAATGGGTCCCAGATCAAGCCACGTCAGCATTTAACTGAGAATAAACGGCCAAACTAACGGAAGGTATAACATTGACACAAATTCGTAAGATGAGGTATGACATTGTCAATTTTAAAAGATGAGGTATGAAAGTGTCATTTGACCCATACTTGAGGTAGTTTTTTGTAATTAACCCTATTTTTTATATTTTCTTTGAGGATGCACTAAAACATCATTGAATCGTAGATAGTAGAACTAATCTTAGGCCTGATTTGGTATTGAGGTGATTCTGAAAAAAGCTGGTATCAAAAAAAGTTGGAAGCTGTTTTTGTGTTTGGTAAACATTCAGCTTCAGCTTTTTTTCATAGTTTTGGGTGAAAAAAAGCCAAAAACAAGAAGCTGCAAAACCCAGCTTTGAAAAACTGGCTTTTTTTCATATCTGTTTTACATAAAAGTTTACCAAACACTATAATACTGTTTTTTTTTTCAAAAGCACTTTTACAAAAAAGTTTACCAAATACTCTGCTGCTTTATTTCACAGCTGCTTATTCTCACAGCACAACAGAAGTAGTTTTTTTTCAAAGCACAGCAATACCAAACCAGCTCTTAGTACTTTGCTTTGAATAAAACTATCTTGGTACTTTATTCTACTATCGAAAGGGCATTGAGGATATGACATAACAACCACCACACTAACATAATTGTGTACATCTGGGCACCGATGGCCTTTGATATTTTAAGGACACAAACAAAATAATAAAACAGTAACATAAGCGGAAGAAAAGAAAACATACACTACATGTTTATTCCAAAAGAAATAAAAAAGAGAGATTTGGCTACAATACTACGAAGTACTTAGTATTATCATCAATATGATTGTTAGATATGCTTAATGATATTAAAAGAGCATATTTGGTCATCATATGACATAGTGCTAAATAATTGTTACTACTGTAGTTAGTCTCAAAAGAAAGAAATCCATCAGAAATTTAAGAAAACGAATATGAAAAATAGTAAAATAATCAAACTCCACAATATTCCTCGATGTTCCATAAACCTTCCTTGTTGTCGTTAAATGAATTGATATACTCTAACTGATCAACTGGCCTGTAACGTGTAGGATGGTCTTCATCCACAAACTCCTCGAGTGTGTGTGTTACTCCTAATTTTAAAGAGAATAATCCAAACGAGTATCTCACCTCATCATTTCCCCTCATGCTGACTCGATGTCTGCAAGATTTTATTCTGCCATTACTCCAGACCTAAGCCAACCAAAGATAATCAAAGCATGCAAGGTTTCCTTTGTTTGACATGCATATGGAGTGGTATTCTGTATTAAATATATATACTCATATGAAGAAAGATTAATAGTTTTCGTGTGTTAATTCAAAAGTTGTGGTGTACCTTAAACAAATCACCAGCTACGAACAGGAACCATGAAGGCAAAGGTGGATCAAACATTATCCACTCGTCGTCCTTTATGTTTATCTCCAGACCGCAGACATGATTTTGATATAGAATGGTGTTAAAATTCCTGTCTGTGTGACTTTCTAGACCCACATTGCTTCCAACTTTCTTGGGTTCTTTGTATTGTGCAAATTGGAAAATTGGAAAAGTCGACTGAATATGATCGTCATGGTACTTCTGCACACCGTAATTTTCAAATACCATTTTTGTCACCACATGATCCAGTTCATAAACACTTTTGCATACGAATATGCACTCTCACTGGCAAACAAATAACAAAATATTATTAGTTTGAAAGTGAACGTATGTGTGTGTGACGATAAGCATATGATTAAGATTACGAGAATTAGTTAAAGGCAGATAAAATTATATATACCTAAACTTCTCGTTTCCGTTAGGCCAAAAAAGATGCGTGAATTTCTGGATTGCTTCTGTGTTTGGAACATTCATAATTCCCAAGCATTCCTGGACGGGAGTATAACTGGAATGGCCAAAATACACATTTCCTTCGTATCGGTTTTTGGCCTTAACTTCGACAGGGAAATCCAACAAGTCCTTCAATGTTTCAAAGATGGTATTGTGAAGCTCCAAAGAAACTTTGTCGGGCATCGTTGTTACGAAACAACCGTGCTTTTTGAGTCCCAGACAAACATCTTTGCGGACCGTGAGCCAAGAACTTGTCTTTGGCTTCCAGCAATCCGCTTTGGAGAAATCTACCACTGGAAGTTTGGTCATTGTAGGGGTACTCAAGCAACTCAACATTTTCTTCTCAATAGCTAAAACGTTTTGAGGGCTCTAAGAAATAAGGATGAACTGGGAGATGTGTGGACATAAAAGAGTTTTTCCTTTCCCTTCCTTTTTAATTTCTTGTTTGACTTCTCTTTTGTATTGATTGATTGGTGTTTGGTGAGTAGCTTAGAGCATCTCCACCGGTGTGGAGTTGCCCTTGCAATTGGAGAAAGTTGCCTTCCAACCCATCAATATCTGCTCCAGCAGTTGCAAGGATGAAGGGCAATTGATGCAAGGGCAGGTAGCATGGCAGCAGCCCTGCCAATTGCCCCTCCCACGTGATGACCAAATGAGCCAAATGGCTCCTTCATGATGAAATGGAACCATTGGATTTCTAACTGTTCTTTAATTTGGACGGTTGGTTTTTCAACGGAAAAAAATTGTTCTTTTGTGGTCAGTTGCCACGTGGTAGAATCTTGACCCTTCAAAGGTTATAATTTTGAAAATCAACGGCTAAGATTACTATAATGGTGAAAATTTCAAAAAATTACTAAAAAATTTCTAAAAAATTATTATTTTTTCTATAAATGCCCAACTATATTCTTCATTCTTCACACCACAACCCAATATTTTTTTACTACAATGATTTTATTCCCTAGTTTAAATATAACTAGCATATGGGCACACACAAAGTGTGTGAGAAATTTTTTTATTTTTGTTTTTGAAATAGAAGGAGAGAGGAAGAGAGTGATAGAGAATGTAGGAGTGGGAAGGTTTTTTCAAAAAAAATTAGAGATCTGTTAGGATTACATGTAGGTGAGGCTTTGAAAAAAAAAAACAGCAAAATTTGGTTATGTAAAATTATATTTCTCCCCTATATTTCTTATTCATGTTCTGTTTTAATTAAAGGGTCAAACTGGTAATTTCATAGGATTTTGGTTGATAATGAGTGTTTTATTAATTAGTATATATTATGTTTGTTGTAATGCGATGATTTTTCATTGTATTTGAAATTATTTATTGGAATTAGACTTTAATTATGTTTGTTATAAATTAATGCACACATTCATTAAAAAATTAAAAGAATATATTTATAAATAGTAATCGCCTTTGCCATTAGCCTTCCTCATTCCACACTTGTGGACTTGCATAAAGTCAATTATTGTTTAAAATAAAAAGTAAAGGCAATTTTATTGCCCTCACCCTCCACCCACTGGTGGAGATGCTCTTATACATTAACTCAATAAGGCAAACGTACGCATTATTTAGACAACATGCATGTGTTTGCCAAAAAGTTACAACATACGCTGGAATTGAGTTCCAATTTTATGAACCTATTTTGTTGATGGTCTTTTTGGGGCATCTATCATTAATTGACACTTGTTTATAAACTTAACCATCCTTAACATGTTGTCCATAAACTTAACACGTGTCAATCAAGCCACACACAAAATAGGTGGAGAAGATTGTTTTGTTTTTTTGTTTTTTTGTTTTTTTGTTTTTTTGTTTTTTTTGATTTCTTGTTTTCTGTGAAATGATATATTTTGTTAGATTAGATATTAAATTAGTCACTAACGGAATTTGAACCGTCATGCAAAGGCTTAACAACTTTCCACCATTGTGGTCAAGAGCCACTTGCAGGTGGAGAAGATTTAAAATTGGTGAAATTATATACATGCCTTCTTTCGGCTGTATCAGAGTACTTTATGGGGGAGCATTCGATGTACTCATTTTATTATTTGACTTAATTAAAAAATGACATGTGTTTCTTATTTTTTAAAGTTCAAGAAGAATTAATAACATGTCCGTTTATTTTTTTTAATAATAAAATATGTATTAAAATATCATTGGACAAAATCAAATATGAGTGTTCACTAGTGAGTATTCAAGTATTATCCAGATATAAAACATATGTTTCCAATTCCAAGTCAAAAAGCTTTGAATATGAATATCAATTCCAATTCAGGAATTTTATAAACAATTCAAATTTAGAATCGGATTAATTTTGGAATTTCAAATTTATGGAAGTTATATGACTTCATCTATACCAAGATCATCAGTATCCCATCTTGGCTCTCTCTACATAATATACAATTTCATAGTTCTCATTTTTTTTTTTGTATGTACTATGTTAATAGAATCATAATTTTATTATATTGTATAATTGCATGCGGTCTGGGTTGTTGGGTTTTCATACATGTGTCATGTATTCTCTTAAATTATTGTAATAATTTTGAATCCTCCCCCCTTAATAATAATAAATTTAAAAATTATTTGTATAACAAATGACAAATGAAACATAGCCGAAATCAATAAGTATATAATTAAGTTTATGAAATAGAGTTAGGCAAAACCGAAATTTTTTCGAATCGGATTCGAATACTTTTTCTGTCACATCCCGGCCCGGGCCCGATCCACCACCGTAGCACGATATTGTCCGCTTTGGGCCCCGACTACGCCCTCACGGTTTTGTTTCTGGGAACTCACACGAGAACTTCCCGATGGGTCACCCATCCTGGGAGTGCTCTCGTGCGCTACTCGCTTAACTTTGGAGTTCCTACGGAACCCAAAGCCAGTGAGCTCCCAAAAGGCCTCGTGCTAGGTAGGGATGGGAATATACATTTAAGGATCACTTCCCTGGGCGATGTGGGATGTCACATTTTCATTTCTATCCAATTCTTTTTGAAATTCTGAATTTCAATTTCAAATTTTTTTGGCTTGAAATCGATCTGAATAGGGATATAAATCCTATTCAAGTTGCACCCCTAGGTAGACAGCATGGACGAGGAAGATTTATTTTTCTGAAAACATGAGTACACCCCTTGAAATTTAGTTTTCTTTAACACTATGTTTGGATGAGGGAATTAAACTTTGAATTTAGGTAAAAATCGGAATTTATAAATTGACATACACCAATTCTCTTGTTCGGATTCATAAACATAGAAATTTAGAATTTCCGTGTGGAAAAAAAACTTGGAATTTGGGACCTTCAATTACCAATTTTAAATTCCATGTAAATAGGTGTCATTTCTCAATTTCTATAATTGAGATTTTAAAAATAACAAATTCCGTATTGAATTTCATTGTTTTTTTAGGTTAACCAAACAAGAAAATTCACAAATTCTAAAAAATAAAATCCCTTCATTTTAAAATTCCTCAGTAATCTTAAACTTCTTCATCCAAACATAGTGTAACTAAAACCAATCATGGCAAATTTCTCTAACAAAAACCCAATGACTAGGCTCCAACTAAGCAATATTCATCATTAAGTTTGGCTTGGCAAAATTTGTATTTTTGGATGTCTAAATTACCCCTAATAATACTTACTTTGGGTCTCTCACTTATTATCTACATTTATTTTACATTATTTCATTCAATTAAATGTCTTCAAATACCTTATGGGGATTTGGAAAAAAATTTAAATGTCATGATTCCTATGCATTTAATAACAAAAATTTACATGATACCAATGTTCTATAATTGTTTTCACATGATGCTAACAAGTAAATTAGTATATCCTACAAATATAAAAAAATTATTTTATTCAAAATTATAAATATTTTAAATATAACATAGGTAAATTATTTTGCACAACATATATATACTAACAATATAAGTTCCTAGTAAATTATGTAATGATACATGCAAAATAGTTTACCTAATACCAATATTTTGCAAAAAAATAAAATATATATATATATATATAAAACAATTTACCTACATGCAAAATAATTTACCTACAAAATAAAAGAATGTAGATTGATTGCACACTCTATATAATAATAACAAAATATGGCTAGTATATATGTAATATCACATGAAAAATAATTTACCTACAAAAAAAAAATAAATGTTTTTAGCCAATTGATCCAAAATTAATTAATTACACATTATTTTACATAAAAATATAGATAAATTATTTGCACGCATATATATAATTTTAACAAAGTGTGCCTAATACATACATGCAAAATAATTTACCTACAATGATTGTCAAACAAATAAAAAAAATGAAACATATGATGGTAAGAGAAGTATAAAGTAGATAATTTTATAATAATAAGGCACTTATTTCCCACAATTATGGTGGATAATTAAAGTCATTAACATAATTAGAGTGTTGTGGTACAATTGTAAATAGTTTGAAAATAATAGGTATTTTATTTGTTTACATGGCAGTCTACTTCAAATTTGAGTTTTATTTGGATGTTTAAAATGAGATGAGTTTTTGATAAAGAAGTAAGTGTTGCATGGATTTATATCTAAAGAACCTTTTCTTTTCTTTTTTTTTTCTTTTTTTTCTTGTTTGGGCTTTTTCACTTAAAATCTCTTGAAGGAAAATTCTGTTTATACCTGATTGTCGTCTATGGACATCCATTTCTTTAGACACCCTTCTAAATTTTCTAACTTTCTTTGGACATCCTACTAAATTTAAAATAATCCTAAATCAAACACAATGCATGTTATGGCCACGGACAAGATGAAATTCCTCATAGCCTCTTTGGGCCTAGGAAGAGTGGATAACCATAGTTGCCACCCATTGTCCCCATTTTTTATGGAAAAAAAAAAAACACAATGTATGTCTAATATAAAAACAAGAGTGTACGTGGTCCATATCCTATTGAATAGCGTGTTGGGTCTCTATTAATGTGTCCTAAGTTCGAAACTTCCCCTCTCCAAAATATTGTAATAGTTTCGAATCATCCTCCTCCCCTTAATAATAATATTTAGATAAAAAAAAAAGATAAAAATAAGTGTCTTTTAATAAACCCAAGAAGTTTAGGCCATTTTGCTACAATCTCTCATCTGCAAACCCTAATCTCTCTTCCTCCCTCTCTCTATTTGACGAGAACTTGCTCGAGTTTGGATTGAATAAGCTAGCCACATGAACATGCACATCTCTCTCTCTGTCTATAATATACTAAATTGATTGCACATAGTAAATATAAATGTCATTGCACCATTATAGTTATGAGCACTTGATGAGTGATATTTCATGTCCTTCAATTTAATTAATGGGTAGTGTTAATGTGACATCCCGTCCCGGAAATATTAAAACGTACATGTGAATTGTCAACTTTGCCCCTAGTTCGTTTTTTTGACGTAATTGGTTGTTTTGTGTGTTGTGGCATGTGTTAGACCACACCCACACCTGCACACACACTGTCTCACTCTCCCTCTTCCTCTGTCACTTTCCCTGTCTCTCTCTCTCTCCCCCCCGAGTCCTCTATTCTTCTTCTTCTTCCTGCAACGTATGGACACACACAAAACTAAACCAAATCATCACAGATCGAAGAAACTAAGGCCATATTCGAGCTCGTGAAGCTCGTGGGAGTACAGCTGTACCATTTCCAGGTGAGAAACCAGTCGTTTTCACGTCGATTTCTTAAGCTCCGATTTGAGTACTGTTCATGCAAATTTAACCTAGCTAGTTTTTGGGATTTTGAAGCTTGTAGTTGTGTTTGTGAGGTTCCCAGGAGCTTGGGAGTGCTTTGTTGGACAAATTTGGACGTCGGGAAAGCTTGGTTCGAAGTTGGCCGGTTTTTGAGTTTGAAGACAGGTATGATCGCGTGGTTTTTAGCCTTTAAAAGTGGTCTATCGTGATTCTCCTATGTCTAAGCTTCATTTTGGTTCAAGAATCATAAAAATTGGTTGAAAAACGAAGAAGAATAGTGAGTTTAAAGTTTTCTCAGTTTTCCGGTGATCGGAGTCCGGCGAGGGTAGGCCGGAGAAGAAACAGGAATATTCCGTTAATTTATAATGGAATATTCCTAACGGCAGTAACGGTATCCGGTTAAGTATAACGGAATATTCCGGGGTTTTAACGGAATATTCCTGACGGCGTCAATTGACACCGTCAGTGTGCATGGCACGTGGCCGCGCGTAGGTCCGTGCCTATTTTGGCTCGTGGGGGCGCGTGAGAGGTCCAAAAATTATTTTAAAAATATGGTTGTGATCCTGAGGTTGTGTAGAGCACGTTGGTATATTCATTTGTCCATTTTGAGCAATGTATGAGAAGTTATTTTGAACGGAAGGTTATGTGCTTTAAAGTTAACGTTTTTATAGTTAATTCGCATATAGGTGACACGTATCTCGAGGACGAGTTTGCACACTCGAGGCAGGGGGGCTACGACCCTTCCACATACCAGTGAGTGGGCTTTTGGTTTTCCGTATATACCTATATACATATAATTCCCAGAAATTAATATAAATGCTTATTCGTTATACGCCGTTTCTTTTATATAATTGGTGGTTATGCATGATTAGTTGCATCTACGTTTATTTATAAATTCAATTACGTGTATGTATATATATAATGGTGCTGTGGAGGCACAGGTAAGTGCCAGGTAAGCGTTACTTCATATATGCATTCAATGGTGATTAGAGATGTTTAGAGAGCTCATAACCTGCACTCCTGGTGTTAGTGCTCCCGCCCAGAGTAGGGCACAGTCCTTCACGTGTTGTTCACCTCCCGCACCACACGCTCAGCTTGGATCCAAGTTAGGTGCACAGTCTTGTCGTACAGACCACTATAGGTGGTTCCGACTCGTAGGTGACCCGCGATTATTCACACAGCCTTCACGTGATCGTAGCACTAGAGCGTTTATATGTATTACACCCAGGCTTGTCGTACAGACCACTATAGGTGGTTCCGACTCGTGGGCAGGTTTAGTTGTTGAGATTGAGATTTGAGCTCTAGATTCAGCCGTACAGGTCACTTTAAGTGACTCTGGCTGCCAGTGATAAGTTATTGACACGGTTTATACCTGAGCACTTGCATATTATTTTGAGGCTTTGAGCATGACGGCATACCCTTGAGCATATTTGGCATATTTATACCTACGTATATATGTTTATTTTCTGGGAAGTATACAGGTTTTACGGCGAGGGGTTAAAATGTATTTTATGAAATGGTTTTCAAAGAATTTTGTTTTTGCCCACTCACGATTTTGTTTTGCGCCCCTCCAGGTTCTAGTAGCTTAGCGGGTTCGGTGGTTTTCCCAGAGGACGTCCCGGCATTTCTGACAGACACTCACCGATGTAGGGTCACCTTCGGGTGCACTATTGTTGTATCTTTTTTTTGGACTGCTGTAGTCTTTAAGCTCTGAATTCAGCGACTCACCTACGCTAGCACTTATCTTATCACTTTATGTTTGCTAGTTTTTAAATTATTCGTACTTTTATATTATTTCCTTTAGCTTCCGCACTGTGCACATGGCTACGTCACTTCCACGTGACGGCCAGCATGCCCTGACCTCGGTCGGGGTGTGTCAGTTAAATTTTAACCAAATTTGCAAATCAAATGAAGTGGTTGTTGATGATTGGATTATTACTTAAGCGTTGATTAATGAACTTAATTTATATTGATGACACATCATTTGATTTGCACATTTAGTTTAAAATTTTGGTCTCCCTAGCATTACCCTTAATTAATAAACATACCAGAACTAAAAGTTCGTTGGTTTACTTCTGTGATGATGAGTTTCATGTAAGAGATCAGAACTTGCAGTCCCTCTAACTCTCATCCTATAAGAAGAACCAAACTCCAATCCGTTGTTTTTATTCTCATCCAACGATGCGTGGGAAGCTTACAAACCCATATAATATGAATTTAACGTTCGTATTCAAGCAATTGGAAGTCTATAGCTCATTGTGCATATAACCAAATGGGATATGACTATGTTCAACTCGATGTATGGTCACCTTGAATATTTTTTTCTCGACATTGATGAAATATTATTTTGTCTTTTTTTTTTTTTTTTTTTTCCTAGGAATGAAATAGCACATCCTAGTGACAAAGTTATTCGATTGAATCAGAACCTGGTGTTCGTTGATTCAACACAATTGAGGACCTAAAGTTCCTCGACTTTAATTGCCTAACCACATTCGACAAATTATTTTGGTGGTACTTATGCTATTGAAATTAGGCATCGATCACGACTCTGCTATATGCCACAATATTTGGTGTATTTTTGCCAAGTCTTGATTCAAAACAAAGGAAAAATGGTTGAGACAACTTTATGATTATGCAATGAATTTGACCTCTGTGGATATAACCAGCTCTCAGATATAAGATTTGCTCTCCATACACATGGAAAAATCATTTTATTCCATTATTAGTGGTTGAGTTTTATCTCCTACATTGAGCTTAAGCAATTAACGGTAGAGATATCTCCCAATAGCTTGACTTTTCATTTTATTTTATTATATTCATTTCGGTTCTATTTATTTCAATTTTCTTATGTTATTATGAAATCGTTAATTGAATTTACTTTTATATTAAATAGTATTTAATTCCATTCATTCCACTTTTCGAAAGAAACTTCTACTTCTACGGAATGCATCGTCAAATATTCAATATGATTCCACAAGATCTAGTTTTGTTCAAGTAACGGATTCTAGCCAATTGAAAGGATTATTTAATCAATCCAGAGATTATTTCAATTCCATTAGTATCGAGGATTCAGAATATCACACATTGATCAATCAGATTCAACAACTAAATGAAAGATTGATTCTTTGGGATCCTTCTTTTCTTCAAACGAAACGAACAGAGATAGAATCAGATGCCTAGACTATTCACAGAACGTGAGAAGCAGATGAATAAGCATATGATTCCGGAAGAAATTGAAGAATTTTTTTGGGAATCCTACAAGATCCATTCGTTCTTTTTTCTTTGACAGATGGTTAGAGCTTCATCTGGGTACTGAGAGGTCCACTAGAGATCATAAATAGTTAATATATTCAAGATAATTACGTATCTCATTCTACTCTTTTCTTTCACAAATGCATTTGAGAGGAAATTTTTTTCTTATCACAAGACTTGTGTGTGATATATACGATACGCATACAGTACAAATGATTTGAGCAAGGAATGCATATCGACCCATGCAGTGCTGTAGCTAACACGTTAAGTATCCCGCCATGGGGAGTACGTTCGCAAGAATAAAACTCAAAGGAATTGACAGGGGCCCGCATAAGCGGTGGAGCATGTGGTTTAATTCGATGCAAAGCTTATCATGACCATTCCTGATCTGCAATGATGTGACGAATTATTATAAATCCCTACATACATTTTTGAGGCCTCAACGTAATGCATTGTGCACGTCCTTACAAGGATTGCTCACATGAAAAATTAATCCTCAAACCATCTAAGTCACCATTGACCTTGGATCCCCATTTTGTTCTCAAGAATTTAAAAGCATATTGTGAGCTTAATCAACGTCTAATTGTGGACTATTTGACCTAGATGTATCTACAAGATGGTCGTAATATTATTTGCTTGTTTTTACAAGCGCAATTTCTCAAATTTTGTAGGCTATTTCATGCCACTTGGGATTACTTTTGAGCACACAATCTTTTTCATGGCTTACCACAAGGTTTAAGCATTTTATGCATTGCAAAATTTTGTTTGGGAGATGCATCTTGATCACTGCATCATCATGATCAATTTGGTTGAGGTATATTTTCTAACCACTATGTAATTATGTACACAATGACATTTTTCATCCATTAACATTAGGATTCAAGTCAATTTATTTTAAGTTGTGCTCATAGTTACTGTAGTTTTTCCGATTGTCACTTTGGTCCTGACGTTAGGGGGAGAAATGACAGTTTTCAAAGAATCATCGAGAATCAGCGTTGATACATCTGCTTTCGTCTCATCCAAACTATATACAAGTCATTAGTGACTTAGATTAATATGTTGTATACCTAAAGCATGATACATATATATATATATATATATGTAGGTTCTAAGCTTTGAACTCTCCACAATTGGAGATTAATAAAGTTCAACCCTAATTGAAAGTAACTCTACGTAGGAGGTTATGATCCAAATCTCTAAGTAACTCATCTTAAGATGTTTGTTCTAGATATGATAATAGAAGCCCGAAAGAGGCATTGTACCCAAGCAATGAAATACTTATAAATTTAAGTACGCACATGCGAATGAGAATTGTTGGATCTCAAATTGATGATCATCAAGGACTAGTAAGTTACGTTTTTTCATTAAATGTTGACAAATTGTAAAAGGGTTGGCCAAAATGGAAAGAGGCAAATTCCACTTTGAGAGCCATTGAAAAACGTGAAATAAGGGAACCTATAATTTATACCCCAAACGTTTTTTATAATGAAATAAAATCACTATATGACATGGTGCTTCATAGTAGAGACATGAGTATTTTTTTTGTCATCATATATGCAACCACATTTCTACAAGTACAATGTTATTTTAACGTGAGACTCATAGCATGTGGAGATTTCATAGTACTTGAGATTTTTAAGTTTTGGTCTCTCCATCGAAGCAATTTTATAATAAATATTGAATGCATGAAATTCTTTATCAAAGATTTCAAATGAGGAGTATAATTCAAAATATGTACTCAATACCTATTCTAAATAAATTTAGTATAAATTGCCTCAACGAGTACTTTTTATTAGTTCGAACTAAGTTATATTGTTGTAACATACTCTTAAAAGAGTTAAGAGTTTTTAGTATGACTCTTGAAGAGCCTACAAGGCTATTTGTATACATGGTTTATGTAATACCCTGAAAATTTAAATATATGAATTAGATATTCATAATTATGAATATGTGGAGAAAATCGAAAATAAATCGATTTATGATTATGAAAAATTGAATTGAGAACGTTTAAAGTTTTATTTCTAGGAATTTTTATAATTTACGTTGGTTTTCCTTGTCGATAAGTGAAATGACGAAAATGCCCTAGTTGGTTAAATTGAAATATAAGAGGACATATCCGTTCGTGAAACAGAGTTATAACGAAGAAGTTATTAACGTTTGAAGTCAGAGACATTTTTGTAATTTTGGCTTTCAATTCTAAAAGGCTCCAATTTTTCTAGAGCAGGGATGGCTGTGATGAAGCCATGTGTATGGCTGTGATGGGAAACAAAGGAGAAAAAGGAGAGATAGCAGAGGAATTGGAGGGAAGAGGGGGAAAAGCAAGGTGGAAAATGAGAGAAAAGAAAAAGAAAAAAAAAAAAAAAAAGGGGAGGGGGGAACATGAGTTCTTCTTAACCCGACCCGTGACAACAATCCGGCGTCAAATTGCAGCGTTCCACGGCGGAATTTCCACCATCCCTCACTTGGAAATACCTACCTAACCTCTCCTCTACCCTTTTCACCCAAAATTAGGAAAAGTTTAGTTGAAGTTTGGTGGAAAACCCACCATGGATGCCGCGGGTATCCTTGGCCGAAATCCATCAATTGTGAAATGTTTTCCTCCAATTACCACTATGACTAGACTTCCCTTGAGGGCTAGAACAAAGCCCAAACAGCTGTAGGGGCAGCAGAGCACCGGAGGTGACGATTCGAGGCCACCCATTTATAGGGTTTCCGGCAGGTTCGAGGCAAATTGGAACCTTTCCAGGCTAAATTGGACTTGGCCGTAGGTATAAAGTTTGATCTGCTCTTTGAGATCTTCATTTTTGTAATTTTTGAGAATTTTTAGAAATAGTTGAATTTTCCGACGAGTTGGGGCGGCTGACTGCCACCCGCGGCGGCACACGGCCAGGGAGCCGACATTGTGCTTTTATGAGAATTTCGTTATTCTAATTATGCTTTTGAGATCTAATTTTTGTGGTTTGAATATTAATACGTTTGTGGTATATGTTGGATTAAATGAATATATTCGGATTTGGTTTGAATTTTGGAAATGTGAACTATGAATGGCTTGATCCTTATTTAGGGTACGTAGGCAGTCTAACAAGACGTTAGATGCAGCCATAAAATATGTGAGGTTAAATAAATTTGAGAATTTAGGTTACAAAATGGAAATTGGTCCATAAAAGGAAATGGTGATAAAATATAAAAAAATAATATCGTACATTTGGTAAGGAATTATAATTATGGATCATGGGTGGAACTAAGGTTTGTAAATAATGAATCAAAATTTATAGTAGTCAAACAATCGGGTTTAGACCTCTTGTTGGGAATTTATTATGAGACAAGGAAATGGCAGGTATATGGAAGAGAAGAAATGGAAATCAATTGAAAGTGTGATGGCATGTGTTGTTAAGTCAATGATGATTATTGAGCATATGTGGAATCAAGGCTTCTATATAAGGATTAGTGGTGAATGGTTGTGAATTAGATAAATATTTTAATTTGATCTTCCATAAAATAAGTGAGATTGAATAATCGAGACAAAATCCTTGTTTGAGAGATTGATCTAAGTAAGGAATACAGAAAAATAAGAGTTTACCCTTAAGTTTTGGTGAGTAAATTTTTGGGCATAAATAGTTGTGTGGAATCATGAAACTTGAGTAGAGATTTGTAATTGTAGATAGTTAAAAGAAAAAAAATTTAATTTGGGCCTATCAACAAAATTAATACCCGAAAATAAATATTTCAGGGGCGGGGTGTTACAGTTTATATTTACGATGGAGTTTTTATACTACTCTTAGTTTATTCTATCCTATATTTTATTTTATATTTGTTCTTTGTAGAAACACAAAAGGCTGTTGTCAACCCCCAATGAACTTCCGTGCTTCCCCAAGTCAAGCCCTACTCAAGCTAATACTGAAGCACATTACTTCAAACTTGACAGTGATGACTAGTTGAATCAAGGCTTACAATCAACTGGGGGAGTCAATTATTCGGAGTTATTCATTGGGGGGAGTCTTTGACAACATGCTGTAATGAACATACAACCGCATTGTGCTCCTTCATTTCGACCAGGTTTTTATCCCACTGGGTTTTTTTCAGTCAAGGTTTTAGCGAGGCAAAACATTATGATCGTCTAACATCGTATCAATATTTCATAATCGTGGTGCCCAATTTTTTTCCTTCCCACTGGGTTTTCCAAGCAAGGTTTTATCGAGACAATGATCATCGATTGGTGAATATCCAAGGAAAAGTGTTATAAATAAGATTTATTATAGGGTTGTCCACATTCTGAATCAATATGTAACATGTAAATAGTTGAGACATTTTCTATGTAAATTATAAGCCTATAAATAGGCACTTTAATAAGAAGGAAGGACACATTTGATTTCTCCTCCACATTCGCTCGCCTCTCTTGCTCATTGTCTTTCTCTACGTTTTATTTCTAACAAAAGGTGACTTGTTTATAATTCAAGAGATGAAGAGATTTTTCAATGTGCCCTTAATATTGGGTGATACGTCATATATTATTATACAAGAAGATGAAAATTTTTCTTTTAAGTGTCTGTTTACATATATACACCGTATGATGTATGTGTGTGTGTTTCGAACACACTGAAAAATCTTTTCGAAAGATGTTATGTGGAGATTTGATTGAGGTTGGGCTTTTGACAGAGGACGGTTGGACGTGGGAACTGTGTAGGGAGAGATAACACATATTCGATCAAAGGGGAAGTTCGGTCTGATATTAGATGTGAAATGCACCGAGGCCATCTCATATGTTACATCTCATCTTAAAATTGACAAAATCTGCCTTTAGCCAAGTGCCTAAAAAATAAAAAGAACTTTAACAAAAAATTTTCGCTATTGTTCACTTTAACAAAAATTCATATTTTTACGCTAAAAAATCAATCATGATACTATTCACTTTACCTTTTAGTTTATTCTTATTGTTAAAACTTAAAATTTTCAAACCATTGCTATTAGTTTTTCTAAAAATAAAGCTATACGGAATCAAAGCGCATTTGGCCCAAAGACACCGTCATGAATTTGTCAATGGATGGATTAGCTACAGTAAAGTATCATGATCACTTACCTTTTTATTTGTTTTGCCTTCATGCAATTATAAACAAATCCTTCCTAAAAATAAAATTTGAAGTAGAAAACCAAAAGGTCCATGACTACACTAATTGAATTTCTAACAATCTTCAACAAAAGAACATATAAAAATATATATTATCAATGCCATGACCCGATGGCAAAATACATTTAGGGAGTGTTTACATATAAGGAATGGATGGCGGAATGAGAGTCATTCCACATTCCTGATCATTCTTCCATTTACTAACACTTGGAAATGAAAAAAGTGTGTGGGACCCACTTAATATAGGGAATCAGACTCCCCAAACTCTCGGAATTCAATTCTCGACATTGAGGTGATAATTGAATTCCCCGAAATGAAGCCTATCAGGAATCCACTTTTTGTACCAATATTACCCCCATAGTTTTTTTCTAATTCTGAAACACTCACAGTTTTACCTTCCAACTCCTTTGCAACCCAAGACCACCTCTCAATCTTCTGTCTTTCCCAAATCTACCACCATGAACGGACACAATAACAACCGTACCGACCACGCCTATCACAACCCCTCCTACAACCACCGCAAATATAACAGCCACAAATTTAGAGAAAATGAAAAAAAAAAAAAAAGAGAACCCATTAGCCAAACATCATACCCACTACCATCGGTAGTAGGCAATCCACTCAGGAAGCATATATGAGATCTCTGAACTTCGACCCACTCATCGGCTTTCACAAACACGTTGGATTGAACAGTGTTGCGAACCATGGTGGGATTAACCGAGAAAGCGGAGAGGGAGGGCATAGAGGAGAGAGATGGAGGGTTTCAAAAATTGAGGCTAGGGGCGGTGGCTATAGGGGTAAGTGGGATGGAGGGCAAGGAAAGGTGAGGATGGGGGAGGATTGTTGTGGCTAGGAAAATAAAGTCTTCAGGATGAATGGGGTGGTGTGGGGAAGACAGACACGGGGGTTTTTGGTGGTGGGGGGCAAATGGAAATAACCATATTCTAACAAAAAGAAACCTCTTTAATTATTTTTTATATAGATAAATTTTGGTATATAAAATTGGTTTGATTATTTTTTTTTTTTGAACAATTAATTAGTTTGATTAATTAGTATAAAAATAATTTGTTTATATAAGGGCAATTTAGTAATCAAGCTAGTTTTAATTCCGATTCCAGACAGTTTTAGTAAACAACTTCAACATAAATCTGATTCTACTTCCATCTCATTCCAATTCCTCCTCAATCCAATTCCTCCTCAATTCAATTCCTCTAAATCTGATTATGGATTAGTAAACGTGCCCTCAGTAAATTGGGTTCAGAAAATTAAAAAAACCGAAACATTCACCATAAAATACCAAAACTGTTCATCGAACCAAATTGAAGAAACCAAATACAACCGAAAGTTATTCGTTCGGTTTCAGTTTCGTAGGTTCAGAAACCGAAATGAATCGAATAAAATATTATTAATTAATTAATTTAGGATGGAAGGGTATTCGTTTCTAAGCCCAATTTCAAGTCACGTGTTTGCTTAAGTTCAAAATGTTAGCAAAGAATCCTTTTCGACCCTTAAAATAGTATAAACCTGGAAGAAGCCCATAAAGACCCAAAGAAAGAAAGAAAAATAAAGGCCCACAGACCCATGGTGGCCATTAGTGCTGATTGTAGATTACTCTGAGCACTACAGTAGACGTAGTTCAGCTTTTAGGGATAAACAACTTAAATATCGTTGTTCGGTTCTTATTGTTTCAATTCCGAGTGAACACAAAATAAGCAGACATAAGCCTAACTTGAGTGTTAAAAAGTCTAGAAGTCGTATCCCTTGAGAAAGCCTAGCCTAGCCTAGCCTATTCTTCTTTCCTTGTATCCCATCTTTCCCTCTTCTGTCTATAACTATGCAAGATAACCGTATTAAGCAGCATATTTGCTTTGCCATTCAAAAGTCAAAACCCTAGCTAGCTAGCTAGCTGTATTACGCCGTGATGATGGCTAAAGCTGCGAATCTATGTATTTGTTCCATCTGATCTTTCTCCTCCCACCGCACATCTACTTCGTCAATGTCAATCTAATTTCAACTCCAAATTCTAGCTGCTACTTTACAATATCAATCTAATTTTTGAAAGAAATGAAGGGGAGGAATTGAGAATAAGGTTATGATTCGAACTTTGTGTTCCCTATTGGTTTGATTTGCCTACTTTTTTTTTTTTATTAAAATACAAGGGAACTGAACAAAAAATACGAAACCCATACATAGAATTCGTTGAAATTCGATCACTACGTCGACCCAAACAAGCACAACGCTAATACCCACTAAAATTGAAGGTTAAAGTCATTTTTTAGATAAGCTAAAAGAAGAAAAACTGACCATAACTTGCGGCAACACATCGGTCAGTAATATCAATGTTGAAGTTATAAACTCGATTGTAGTTAACAATCGCATATCACTTGCCCCAACAATATATGCAAGCATATCTTCTATCAATCAAAATTCTAGGGTTCTCCATACAAGGAGACCTGAACGTGCAACGCCTCATCAACCTACGGTTACAAACCAAAAGAATATAGAGGAAAAGAAGAGACCGCGACCACGCAATAGAGGCACAAGCGCCAAACGATCCATCCAGTCATCACGGACTAGGACAAATGTTTCTGTGGAACTAATTATTAAGCGCTCCTCTCAAGAGCCAGTCAAAAAATTGAGCCAGGTATTGAATTCACTAACACCAAAGAATCAAGGCTTGATGGCAATGGCCACGCCAAACCTGGGATTTTTGTCCAAGGCCTTGGTGTCTACCTCACCAGATATTGTCAGCACCGACTTTGGTATGACTTCATGCTGCAGGAGGGCTCCTAGCTTTCCGTGATTGTTGAGCTTAGCTTTCACTACAGTGTAGATATCAACAGCATATTGCCCCCCCACGGTGAAAGTGTTCTCGTTCGTGGAGAACTTTCTAGTGATCTCTCCCACAGCAGCACTCCTCTTCAACAGATCCATATAATGCACATATGATGCTCTTATACTGTCTCCCTTGTCACCCCTGAGAGATTAGAGAGAGAGAGAGAGAGAGAGAGAGAACTGATATCAGAATATATAACCGTTAATACTAGAACAACCGAATTTAAACTATTGTACATGATAAAAGGTTAGGGTACAAATGCTTACAGAATTATTGAAGCAGACTGATCTGGCTTTGTGATGCTGATTCCAGCAGTGTACTTCGTAAAGTTTCCAGACGTAGTGTCATAACCCCCTTCTGCACCAAATGCAATGGTTGGGGTTCCAATGGTGGCTGAAAAATCAATAGCTGGGGATTGATTCAAGGCAACGGCTGTAGTGATGGTTGCATGGTCATGGAAGTACTGAACCTCCAACTGAACAATAAATTTAAAAAATGACTCATCATATAGTTAATCACAAAAACAGATGTAAATATCACCTAGCCTAAAGATCCCAGATTTTATACCTTGCCAGAGTTGAAATCAGGCACTTTGAATGAAGCTATAGTTTTTGTGGATGGGACAATCTCATTGATCGTGAAGGTCGTCGAGATCTGCCAAATCAAAGAGAAAAGTGGCATGCTTAAAAGAACAAGAGAATTGTTTGTAATATTCAACAAACAACGCAACCCACATTTGATTCTGTGTCAACTTTGACATCAACCACCGTGTTCTTGTACTTGTATTGTGTCAAGATGTCCCCAGTGGAAAGTCCTCCCTTCTTCACTGCTGTTGAGGTGAGGGCCTAAAGGATCCAGAAAGGAAAGTATTGGAACAAAAACAAAAATTTCTCAGACAAGGAATAAACTCAATAACTCGCACAATTTCTTCCAAGAAACGAACACTACCATAGTCTATGGTTGATCGTAAGAATTCAAAATTTATGATGGCATGGATCTTAAAGCATAGTAGGAAATGGAACTTCTGAGCTATAAATATCAATTCAAATAACAACTGCAGTACTGATAATTAAAAACGATGGGTACTAGATGACATTTCAGGTGTCTCCCCATCTTTTTGCTTTCAAAAAAAAAAAAAAAAAATCAAGACACCGTTCTGTGCACAAAAGTATGCAAAATCTCAAGGTTACTCTTAAAATTGTTGTACTTTCATCCATTAATCGACCTAATAATACTCCACAGCCAACTGTTCCAATTCTACACCAACATTCTCAGCTCAAGTTTTGAAGCTTCAATACAATATTACTTGAAATTGAATCACGATGAATCTTAGTAAACTTAAATATCATTTCAAATATTAACTGTAACCATAATGATTGGAATTGAGTCAATTGACACACACACAATTCAAAGGAGAAAAATACAATATTCACTCCAGCTTAGTAAAGAAGAAACATAAGAGATGAAACTTCAGAAGCAATGTCCTTTAATAAGTCAAGATATTCCCTTCATGTATGTTAGAGCTCACTTTTATTATTTATGAAAATATGTATTTAAAGTGTTACTAAGCGAATTTTCCTATGTCATTAAAAGATGCATGCACATATATGCCCAAATCTATAATAACATAACACAAAGAAAAGAGCTGCACAGGGAGGGATAAGATACAGAGTAACAACAAATGAAACTGTCATGATAGTAAATTATATTTTTTTTCCACAAAAATCCCAACAGATAAGTACTTCAATCACGAAAATAATGAAAATTAGACAACCCCACAATCTCCCAGTTTCCAAGAAAAAACAAAGACAAGGAAATACTTAACTCTTCTATTGCCTAAGAGACAGAATTCTAACAAAAATTTAGTATTCGAATACCAAAACAACTAAGGGTCCCGTTTGATAATCATTTTCTCTCTGGTTTTCATTTTTTTTTTTTTTCCTGCTACAGATAGAAGAAAGTATGTGGGAGAAAGGAGGAATGGAAAACAGTGACGGAAGGATGATGAAAGAAATGTGACACAAAATGGAAACTAAAAACCAAAACCAAAACCTAAAACAACTTTAAGTTGTTTTCACTTTCAAGTTCTTGCTTTCACATTTCTCCCCCCTCCCTCCCATCACCCCTCACTTTCTTTTTCCATTTTCATTTGTCCCATACGCTTTCCCTCGATCTTTAGCACAAAAACCGAAAACTAAAAGCTAAAAACAAAATGGTTATCAACACAAGTCCTGAATAAAAGACTACACAGCAAACTAAAACGCAAAATACATAATCTGGTTTATAAAACACATACGCTTTCACTCTATCTCTAGCGCAAAAACTGAAAGCTAAAAACTAAAAACGAGATGGTTATCAATTGAAAACGAAAAATATGATCTAGTTTATAAAAAAACAAGCGTACAAACTGATTTCGGGCAGAGGAAAGCTACAAACTACAAAAATGACTCAATTCTCAAATGCAACAGCGTCAATTTCGAAACCAACACGGAAAATAGCATGAAATTTGCACTATAATCGAGCTCAAAGAAGCCACACTAGCAAAACAACACCGATCCGAAAAAATATTTTCTCCACTAATCAATTACATTTTCTTTAATAAGAGCTTCGAGTGCGTACCACGCCGGCATCGCTGTAGGTGGAGACGGTGAATTTCTGATCGGAGCTGTAGTCCTTGGTCAGAAGATCTGCAACAGAAGCCAAAACACACCGTTTCAGTTGCAAATTACGCGATCGAGAGAGCGACAAACAATAGAAATATCACAGAGACGAAGAGCGAGAGAGAGAGAGAGAAAGTGAGAGACAACGGTTCGTTACCTTTGGCTTTCTTGCCGATGTCGGTGAAAAGTCCAGGTCCCTTGCTCATCTTTACGGCGGAGAGAGAGTCTGGGAAAATTGGGGAGAGAGAGCGGAAGAAGCGAAGTGAAAGAGGAAGAGGGTTGTTTATTTTCGTGGTGGCAAGTTTGTGGTGTGTGATCGACGGCTGTCGCGGTCTTGTGCTGAATCGTCGCTTGCCAACCGTCGATTTCAATACTCAAATTCTCTTTTTCTTATTTCTCTTCTTTTGATTTGTGGAATTAATAGTTATTTATGGTTAAGGAAGAAAAATCAATGCTTTGATTTGACGATTCACTGTCAAATTATTTGAAAATTCGTTTTGAAGCGTAAGGTTTTTTAGTTAAAATCATCCATAGATTTTTATAACTCGTCATTTTGGTTAATGAGATTTCAAATCAATAAAATGTATTATTAAAATTGTCCATCATCAATCATTTTAGTCATTTCATGAAAAAATTATATTAAATAAAAATGAAAATGACAAAAATACCCTTAATTTAATAAACAATGGCCCAAATGATTTGATAAAAATTAAGAGTATTTTTATCATTTTAGCTTTCTTTAATAGAGATTTTTTTTAGAATAACCAAAATAATTGATAGAGAATAAACTCATAAACCATTTTTATTAATTTCAAATCTCATATTTAAGACTTTGGAGATGTCATAAAGTGTCAACAATAATAGTAAAAAAAGACGACGTTTTCTAGTTGAGATGTCAATGAAAAATTTTATTTGAACTCATATAACCTCTTTTTACACCCAACTTAAATTTTAAATATGAAGTGTCTTTTCTACCCAATTGCATAATTACCATAAAGTACAAAATAAGATTAACAATAAAACTAAAATTTATCAATAAACTCACTCTCAATAATCAAATCCTTATCATTATGCAGTCTTTCTCTTACATTCTATTTTGACTAAAATTCTAAAACGTTCTCATAAAAAAATAATTCTTTCCTTACAGAGATAAAGTACTCAAAAAAAAAAAAAAAAAAATTACGGAGGCTTGCATAACCATATTTGTATAACATCAACTTTAAGCCACTGAAGTTCAACTAGACGATTTAACACTAGGACCCTACTGTGGCAATTCCAATATAGTTCTACACTCCGGGACTTTTGCAAACTAATCCTATCCCACTTCTCCTAACTTAGGCTTCCCAAAACAACGATGTATTACTCTCAATATACTTTACATCCCCATAATGGCGACCCAAAGCTGTGCAAGTTCTTTCCTAGATTGTTATAGACAATTAAGACTCGTATGTGACGCACATAGCGCCAGTTTTTACGTGATTGTAGTACTAGAGTGTAAATCATTATTACACCCAGTCATGTTCATGTTAGAATACCACTGCATGAACTTGTGTGTCAACATATGTCGATGAGCACATGTTAGTATATGTTTATTTATTCAAGATATTGGGGTTACCGAGTGTTATGTGAGTATTGCATCCTCGACGATTTTACTGTTTACGGTAAGTATTTTCATACTACACCAATATGTTATGTTTAAAAAATATACTTGTTTTACAGCGAGGGATTATTATGTTTTCAAAAAGATTTTTACAAAACTTTATTTTTAGGTCCACTCACCTTATTTTTCGCCCCTCCAGGTTTTAGTAGTTGAGATTTCGTATCGACGAAGATCTTGGCCAATCTTGGTATTGGAGATTACTGTCAATGGTATAACTCTCATTCTACTTTTATTGTACTTTACTTAATTCTGACATCACGTGTGAAATGGGTTCATTTCCGCTCACTAGCGCACTCTTACATTTAAGCACTTTTAGGTTTAAATTTACTCACATTTTCCACATCACTACATTTCATGGCTTCGTCACCCTCCTGGTGTTGCCTAACATAACTTGATTCGGAGTCCAGGTGAACATTCCGAGTCAGGGTGTGTCACTTCTTCTCTGGTAGTGAGAGATCTTAGGTTCGAATCTTGTAGATGACGAATTCGAAATCAATTTATTCTCTTACAAGAGAATAACAGGCAAGGAGATGAGCTACACCATTGACTTTGCGACAAATATAAGAAGTATTTCCAGGCCACCCTCAACGGCCACTAGTCGTTAGTGCCCATTAACATCAATAGCCATGGGTTTGTACGTGGCTATAGATCAAATTCTAGTAGAGAATCCCACTTAGCATCACTTTTGAATCATCCCCAATCTGTCCAACACTAGACATTTTAATAGAGGGGACATGAAACGTCGTAAGGAATTCGAGTGAATCCCTTTCTAGATAGAAGTTTGAAAATCTCATTTCCGTCGCCAAATAAGGACTTCTTGCATGGTCGCACCGCTAGGGGCTTCTTCAACCCAAATTACAGTGGGAAATGTTTTTTTTTTCTCTCCAAACCTTGCTTGAATTCTAGCATGAAATGTTGATTATCTTTGAATAAGTACATAATTGGGTTGCCATTTAGTACTATGGTCTAAATGTTGATTATCATTTTCATTTGTAAGTGAGGTTTTATGTTCGGTTCTCATGAAAGGCAAATTTGAATCACATTATTGCTAGGGGCTTCTTCAACCCAAATTACAGTGGGAAATGTTTTTTTTTTCTCTCCAAACCTTGCTTGAATTCTAGCATGAAATGTTGATTATCTTTGAATAAGTACATAATTGGGTTGCCATTTAGTACTATGGTCTAAATGTTGATTATCATTTTCATTTGTAAGTGAGGTTTTATGTTCGGTTCTCATGAAAGGCAAATTTGAATCACATTATTGCTAACCCACTGTGAAAGTAAACCCACTCTCCCATCTCTTTAATATAAATAATGTCGTTTATTAAAAAAAAGAAAAGTACGCACTTCTTCCTTATTCATGATCTTGTAAAAAATCTTAAATTCTAGTAGTCAACGCGTTAACGCTTTTTGGGCCTCAAGTGTTTCTTGGTTGGATCAGGTTTTTGCTCATGTTGCTACATATCTTATAGCCCAGTTTGTAGCACTTACATTGAATAATAAATTAACGAAAATCTATGAGGATCAGGCGGTGTAATCAATTGGAACTTTGGGGGATTTTAATGGATTTGAATTCCCTCAATTTTTCTGGGGGAGAGGTGAGCTTTGAGACTGCTTAAAATACACTATAAAATCTCTCAAATTCCTCAACTTTTTAAAATCTTTTAAAACCAATTTCTAATTGAATACACCTATAATGTTATAAACTCCTTTAGAATTCTGATTGAATATACCTAGACTTTCAAAGAATCACTTAAAATCATCATTGAATATTCCTAAATTTATAAAATGAATTAAATCTCTCAAAATCCCAATTGAATACACCCTTATCATCCAATTTATCATAATGTGGAATAATGGGATTTTGGGCGTTAGAACCTTGGTTTGTTATTTTCCTCTTTAAATCTTATATTTTGGATAGAAGTTCTAATGATGTTACTAAAAAAGTAATTACTTTTATATTATGATAAGTTTAGAGATCAAAACTCACAAATTTGTATTTCAGAGATTAAAGTTTCAATTGAGTTAAAATTCAAAGACCCATAGTCTAATTTTCTCATAATTAGACCATCTTCAAATGAGATGCAAAATTTTAATCATTAAATTTAAATTTGTCAGTTTATGTAGCTCTTTGACATATTTAAAGTTTGCTCTCCAATATGTCAAATTAAACTATATTTTATTACTTTTTTTTTTTTGTGTACGAGAAGTAGAAAACTTGTAGATTTAACATGTGAAAGTTAACTTCTTCCACAACACCAAAAATACACGGACTCTTATTCAAACAGACATTAAAACTGAACAACATTTTTAAGACCACCAAATTCCAACCTGCAACAGAAACCTCCACTCGAATTCTGCAGATGACTTGACCTTATATGTACTCATTTAGTTTTGGGGGTGACGAGATCATGGCTGTTTTGGAGGAGATCATCATAGCGGCCTCTCCGTCCTGTAACCTGGCTAATTCGGGCATCACAATGGAGCTGCGAATTGTGGCACTCAACTTAAGTAAATATATTATATATCGTATAAATAAATGTCTATTTATATTTATAAAAATACATATTGTATTAGGCTAAAAAAAATTACAAAATAAAATGTCATATAGATTAAAGTATTTTAACATATTGAAAATATAGGAAACAAGCATATAATGAGTGTTTATACAAGTCTTTAACAAGTTTCTTACAATTTATTAAACAAAAATAAAATCGAAAATGAAAGAGTTATTAATTTTCTGTTAAAGTGAGAGTCACAAAATAAGCGGGTACCTAAGTGGGCTAAGCGAGTGCTTATGCAAGCTGGGTGGATGCCTAAAGAGCTCTAGATACTATTTTTTTATTTTTAAACGCCTAAAGATTAATCAGCGCGGTAGTCAACTGCCTATCACCGAAGATGTGACATAGACAACCTAGCGCTCACGTCTCCTCGGTCTTTTGGCACCGCCCCGAATACACGTGCTCCCGGAACTTTCCCATCACTCTCCTTAGAGAAATGTGAAACAATAAATGTTTTTGAGAACTGAAACAATAAATGTTTAAACAAATAAAAAGCATGTAATAATTAATTAAAAAAAATATTTGAAGTTGTTGTCAAATTTAATATCCATCCTCTTATCATTCTATGTCATGCTACATGTCTTTTCATATCATGTTATATAAGAATTGACATTAAGAAATTTTATTTGAACACATATAACTTTTTTCTATACCAGCTTACTTACTATACCAAAATTAGGTTTAATTAAACTATCAATATCTTTTTAAATCCAAATTTACTACATAAATTATCCTCACAAACCCAATTTAGTTATGTTAAATGTCTGTACCCATTAAAAAAAAAAAAAAACTCAAAGCATACGTTCTCTGCTGATTTGTGAATGATGCTTTCTCCAAACACTATCAAACATGCCCTAATGAAACACTATAGACTTAAAAGAAGAGGAAGGTGGTTGCCATGAAACGTCAGCGGTAGACTTTTGGACAAGCTTTTGGTCTTTCCTTTTATTCTTGTCGCATTACAGGGTACGAGTTGTCTCTAAGTCTTGGTCCCCTCTTCTGCCATACGCGTACGCAACGCGGTATAGTTACCTTATTCTTTTAAATTTCAGTACCCAAACCGCGTTATCTTATTCTTTTAAATTTCAGTAGTATTCTTCACATTCTTTTATCAGTACTTCATGTGACTTACAATACTAAATTCACAATATATGTAGACAAAAATGGTTGTGATGTGTGAGACGCGAGCACAACCGTTGGTGATTGTGGATTTCTCGATGATTTTCATATAGATTAATAGTTTTGTCAGCGTTACAACGATAGTGACTCCATTAACTTTTCTTTTTCCTTGAAGGACTCCATTAGCTAAAGTAGAGACATGAGGCCACCTGAAGATAATGTAAAAAGGATCATGATTTTGAAATTCCAATATCATCGTTGTAAAAATATACAATGTCTAACATTTAACTTAAACTTAAATCCGTTACTTAGTACTACAATCTAGTAGTATTTCTCTTCACTTGTAAGTAGTCTTAGGCTTGATTCTTGCCAATGGGGAATTTAAACTACATTATTACTAACTCATTGTGAGGCTAAGTCTAGCCCTACTCCTTAATTCTTATATAATTATTAATTTCGCGTAGTTTTAAACTGCTCTAATATAGAGAGAAATTGAACTTGGATGCAAAATTAACTGTCTTAACTGATATTTGATTGATTATTTCTTCCTGATTTTCAAACATTGTTCCACTAAAATTGTTTAGAATTATTTAACCTGGTCTTTCTTTTTTTGTTAAGCATCAATTGTTTCGAAGTAAACTCTATTTAACATCCAAAACTTTGCAGTTTTTAGTGTTGAACGTTGACCGCGCAAATATTAGGAGAGATAGGGCAACAAATAAGAGGAAGAAGACGAAGAAGCGCTATTAGCTCTCAAGCCACGCAATTCCCACCAAAATTTCGGATCCTCAGTCGTTCTTCCTCCTCTCCGTTTTTTCGTATTTTCCGTACACAAATGCACAGAGAAGAAGAAAACAAATCCCATTTTCTTATTTTCTCAGGTCCCCTCCTCACTGTCTCTCCTCTTTCCGAGAAATGTTACTGAAACTTCCTTTTCTCAAAAGCGCTTTTCCTACGCGTTTCGCTCTACATATATATGCCTGTGTGTTTAATCTGTAGGAGGAGGTTGTGATAAAAAGAATAAAATATAATTAATTGCTTGGATAAGAAAGTGAAAGAAAGGTAGTTAAATTAGTTGGTCGATGGAGAGCTATTTGCAAGAGTTCGGGGAAGTGAAGCCGAAGGGTTCGTCTGAAGAAACGTTGCAGAAATGGAGGAACCTTTGCAGCGTTGTCAAGAACCCAAACGGCGGTTTCGCTTCACTGCCAATCTTTCCAAACGTTTCGAGGCTGCTGCTATGCGCCGTACCAATCAGGTCTTTATTTCATCTCACCTCTCTCGCTCTTCTTCTTTTTCTTGTTAGAAATACCTCGTCTGTCAGTCGATGGATGTTATGTATTGATTTAACGCTCAAGTGCTAATTATTTAATAAATTAATACGAAGGTTACAGACCATAAAACAATATGATTCCCATGATTAATCATATAGCATGCGTACTAGAGCATTCATGCTCTGTTTAACAAACACAGAGACGACCAAGACGTTTCAAATTGTAGTTTTCTTACTAATCCTTTGATAAATTTCTGGTTTGAAAATTGCAGGAGAAACTGAGGATTGCTGTTTTGGTTTCTAAAGCTGCATTTCAATTTATTCAAGGTGAGTCTATTTGGCATTAAAGATGAAACATCATCAGTTCATCATATAACAAGACGAGGTGGTTTTATGGTTGTTCTAAATTTCTAATGTCTGCAGGTGTGCAGCCAAGCGACTACGTCGTACCCAAGGAAGTTACGGACGCAGGTTTTCACATTTGCGCTGATGAACTGGGATCCATTGTTGAAGGCCACGATGTAAAGAAGCTAAAATTTCATGGCGGAGTAAGTGGCATCGCAGAAAAGATCTCCACATCAGTAAAAGATGGGCTCAACACCGAATCAGACTTGCACACTCGAAGACAGGAGATTTATGGAATCAATAAATTTACCGAGAGTGAGCAACGGGGTTTCTTGATATTTGTTTGGGAAGCCCTTCAGGATATGACTCTTATCATCCTCGGAGTGTGTGCATTCGTGTCTTTGGTAGTTGGGATAGCAATGGAAGGGTGGCCAGTTGGAGCACATGATGGACTTGGAATCGTTGCGAGTATCCTGTTGGTTGTTCTTGTAACAGCAACGAGTGATTACCGCCAATCGTTGCAGTTTAAGGACTTGGACAAGGAGAAAAAGAAGATTGCGATGCAAGTAACAAGAAATGGATATAGGCAGAAAATGTCAATCTATGATTTACTGCCTGGCGATATTGTGCATCTTTCTATTGGAGACCAAGTGCCAGCAGATGGGCTATTCGTATCAGGATTTTCCGTGTTGATTGACGAATCAAGCTTAACTGGTGAGAGTGAGCCAATAATGGTAACTCCTGAAAACCCTTTTCTTCTTTCGGGGACTAAGGTCCAAGACGGGTCATGCAAGATGATGGTTACAACGGTTGGGATGAGAACCCAGTGGGGTAAATTGATGGCGACTCTAAGCGAAGGTGGAGATGATGAAACCCCACTGCAGGTGAAGCTGAATGGAGTGGCAACCATTATTGGAAAGATAGGCCTTTTATTCGCCGTTGTGACTTTTGCAGTTATGGTGCAAGGATTGTTTAGTCGTAAACTGGCTGAGGGGACACACTGGAGCTGGAATGGAGATGATGCAATGCAGATGCTGGAATTCTTTGCTGTTGCAGTTACAATTGTTGTTGTTGCTGTCCCTGAGGGGCTGCCGCTGGCTGTGACATTGAGCCTTGCCTTTGCCATGAAGAAGATGATGAATGATAAAGCACTCGTTCGCCATCTGGCAGCTTGCGAGACTATGGGATCAGCCACAAATATTTGCAGTGACAAAACTGGGACGCTAACAACCAACCGCATGACCATTGTAAAATCATGCATTTGCATGAATGTCAAGGAGTTGAGCAATCCCAATGAGGCCTCTAGCTTATTCTCTGATCTTCCGGAAACTGCTAAGAAACTTTTGCTAGAATCAATCTTTAACAACACTGGCGGAGAAGTTGTGGTTAACAAAGCTGGAAAGTATGAGCTGTTGGGAACACCTACAGATACAGCTTTGTTGGAACTTGGCTTGTCAGTAGGTGGAAATTTCCAAGCAGCGGGACAAGCTTCTAAGCTTGTTAAAGTCGAGCCATTCAACTCAACGAAGAAACGGATGGGGGTAATCTTGGAGCTTCCTGAAGGAGGTCTGAGAGCGCACACCAAAGGTGCCTCAGAAATAGTTTTGGCCAGCTGCGACAAGGTGATTACCTCAAATGGCGATGTTGTTCCCCTTGATGAAGCATCCCTCAACCATCTCAAAGTTACTATTGAGCAATTTGCTTGCGAGGCTCTTCGAACTCTATGTCTTGCGTATACAGAACTAGAAACTGGTTTCTCTCCAGAGAATCCCATTCCTGTTTCTGGTTTTACTTGTATAGGAATTGTGGGAATTAAGGATCCTGTTCGTCCCGGTGTCAAGGAGTCTGTTGCAATTTGCCGTTCAGCTGGCATTACAGTAAGAATGGTTACTGGAGACAATATAAATACTGCAAAGGCTATTGCAAGAGAATGTGGGATTCTCACCGATGATGGCATAGCCATTGAAGGTCCGGAGTTCAGAGAGAAGAATCAGGAAGAATTGCTTTCTCTGATTCCTAAAATTCAGGTACTAGCTCCCTTTCCTTTGAGGAATATAATCGCTCGGATTTGTTTCTTACTGACTAACAAGTATGGTTTATGAATCCGTGATGCTGAAACTTGAGTTCTCGTGTAGGTGATGGCTCGATCTTCACCTCTTGACAAGCATACATTGGTGCAGCACTTGCGGACCACATTTGATGAAGTTGTTGCTGTCACCGGTGATGGAACAAACGATGCCCCAGCGCTGCACGAGGCAGATATTGGACTAGCCATGGGGATTGCTGGAACTGAGGTGAGTATATATTATATAGTCCTCTATATTGCCAGATATCTTCACATTCATTGTTGTCCCTTACGAAGCAAGCGTTACAGAATAGGCCCTTAACTAATCATATTTCCCATGCTTTCAGGTGGCCAAAGAGAGCGCTGATGTTATAATTCTGGATGATAATTTCTCCACCATCGTAACAGTGGCGAAATGGGGACGTTCGGTTTACATCAACATTCAAAAATTTGTGCAATTCCAGCTGACGGTTAATATAGTTGCATTGATCGTGAATTTCTCCTCTGCTTGCTTGACAGGTTAGCCGGCTCACATTTTCAATATGTTGTCCACTTGTGTAACAAAATTGGCCATACTTTCCTATCCCTCGTAGAAACCATTTCTCACTTCTGCGTTTCAAAAATCGTGCTTCAGGGAGCGCTCCTCTCACAGCTGTGCAGCTATTGTGGGTTAACATGATCATGGACACATTAGGCGCCCTTGCTCTTGCAACTGAGCCTCCGAATAATGACCTAATGAAGCGTCCGCCAGTTGGAAAGAGACAGAACTTTATCACCAATGTAATGTGGAGGAACATTCTGGGGCAGTCTTTCTATCAGTTTACGATGATTTGGTTCCTTCAGGCAAAAGGAGAAGCAATGTTTGGTCTATACGGACCGGATTCTCATGTGATCCTCAACACATTGATTTTCAACACATTTGTGTTCTGCCAGGTAATCTTTTCTAAAATTACTCATACAAGGACTAATGCTGACGATTTTTACTGCTACGAAGGGTGACCTGATTCTGTTTATGCAGGTTTTCAACGAAATAAGCTCGCGAGAGATGGAGGAAATAGATGTCTTCAAGGGCATACTGGATAACTATGTCTTCGTCGCAGTCCTCAGTTTCACAGTTGTGTTCCAAATCATTATTATCGAGTTCCTGGGAAAATTTGCAAGCACAGCACCCCTCTCCTTGGCACAATGGTTCGTCACTGTATTCATTGGGTTTTTAGGGATGCCGATTGCTGCCGGATTAAAGATGTTTCCTGTTTGATCAACAGAAGATTTAGAGAATAGTAAGACAACAAAAGAACAAAGTTAGGGAGCTTAGAAGCCTATATTGGGAAACATTTCTCCGAAAATTCCACATCCTGCAAAGATGCATGAGATGATGAACAGAATTAGCAGATATTAGCTAATTAAGCCAATGTCTTATGTTTAACTGAAAATTAGGAATCCTTCAAGTTTGACATGGTGAAACACATGGTTGGTTGCCGGTCCTGTAATTCGTCCACTGTATTTTCTTATCGACTTATCGTTTATGTAACTATTTAACTAGTTTTCCGTTCGGGCAACGATTTGTTTAACTTTTCACGCGGTTCCCCCTTCTGTGCATTACCTAGTTGTGAATCATATTATCATTAACATAACTTCAAAAGTATAATGTGATAGCAAATTTCCGCCTATTTTCAATTTTGACAAAATTGTACCTGCAAAACAAATACACACCTTCCATCACGTTCATTTCGAATCTAACCGTTCCAAGAGTTGTAAAAAGCAAAGCTCAATAAATCTTCGACGGATTAAAAACAGCATCGGTTCAACTTTGTCCTCTCAGAACTCCTTAAACGCTGCTGCTGCGGCTTTCAGCTTACAGATTCACACCGAAAATCTAACAGTTAAACATTACATACCAAGGTAGTAATGCAATTTTCACATGAATAAGTTCAGTGCTGCCTACACGAAAGTAAGATACAAAAATAAACAGTTGTTTCTAGGCTGAAGAAATCTCTCAAGATTGCATGGCATTGGTATCATCGTCGTCACCTTCCTCGCTGAACATGTACTGACTCTGATACTCCATCAAGTATTGTGTTGATCTCTTCACATCCAAAAACAGATGGTAAACTCGGTTAATATCCTCCATCTCCACAATATTTCCCTTTCGCTTTTGGCATGCCAACGCAGAAGCTGTTATGAGATGTATAGCATATCTCAAGGATGCATCAACACCAATCTTGGTCAACAAATGCTTTGCTTCTTCGGACATCTCGACTTCTTCTTCTTGGCATCTGATGTTCAGAATCTTACTAATTTCATCCTCTGTGTAAGGCTGGGTGGTGATAATAAGCAGTCGATCAAGGAGATCAATAGGAATTCCATGAGGGGATTTATAATTTGTGCCTCTGATTGTAGTGATTCCTCTGTTGGTAGCAACAACTAATATGGGAGCCATCTCATTCTCCAATGCACGATTCAAAAATGAAAAGCACTCAATGTCAAGCATGTGCACCTCATCAATAAAGAGAACACCTGGTACAATTTCTGCCTTCCCTTCCTCCCTCCACTCTGCTACCTTTGTGTCAATTTGTTCTCTCACTTCTGAGCGGATTTCACCAGTATCACCGGTAAAGAGAGCCAGAAATCCCTGTGTCCTGGATGAGAGAGATAATCAAATCAGATAACAGAATGTCATGTTAATCCTCAGCCGGTACTGAGTCTAAAGTAGAACAACCCCCACCTCCACCACTAAAAAAACAAGACCTCCTCAACTTACAAGCCAAGATTCATTTATTAAATTTGAGCAGACTTTAATATAGGTGCCAGTTGCAATGTATCCATTGTATACAGAATTCATTAGAAACATAAAGCAACAAAGCAGCCACAGTTATCTTGATCACAATTATAACACCAAACAAAGTTACACAATCTTAAAGATTGATAAATTCCTAAAACATCGTGTAGAGATTTATGTTCATGTGTATGCCTATGAAAGAAGCCACTTATTACATCAAACCTTAATAACCCAAAAAATTAAAAGTGATGATATTCTATAACATCTAAGCATGTAACACATATGCACTTCTCTCTTGCGAATTCTAAGATGGAAAATAGATACAGAGTTCTGTTATATTCAGATTTAACCTGCAAATTTAAGTGACCAAAAAAAGTACATCTGAGTAATGAGATAAAAACTGGAACCACTTTGTAGCAACAGAAAAAAGTTCACTCTTTCGCCCAAACCTGGCAATAAGTTTGGGTTCAAGGTTCAGAAAAGACAGATTTTGATCAAGCTGCCTTTAAGTTCTTAAGGTTAAACTTTCTAATTTTGGTCGGAAGGTGACTGAATGAAGGTTTTCCTAGGGGTTCTGTAACAAAATAAACCCATCCAAGACATGTAGGCACCAATAGATGCAAACAACTGGGTATTCAAAGCAAGTTTGCCTGGAAGGTGACCTGATGAATATGTTGATGTTAGAGCCTCTTGGGAAAGCTAAATCCTATGCTATTCCCCTCTTCTCCCCTTCTTACATGATTACCTTAAAATAAACGAAAAACGAAAAACAAAAATTAAAGAAATGTGAGAAGTTTGGTAAGCAGATAGTCAACAGAGAGAAATCTCACAACAGCCGGCCCGTAAACTTCTCAACGATTCTATTTGGCTACAGTGGCTTTGGCAATTCATGATTAAGGGTACTATGTTGTTTTTCAAACCCTTCCCTTGGTACATGTAGCTTTAAAATCCTACATATACTTTTTCAAAACAGAAAAACGATATAAACTGTTTTCTTTGTTTGATGCACATAGAAGAGGAGAGAAAGTTCTACTTTCTAACTTCTAAATGATTCAAACCAACTACTCAAGTAAATTCCAAATTAACCACAGCTGAGCTACAAAACATCCAACTCAGACACAAAAGGATTCTTAGTGCCCTACACCACCGATAACTACGTCATAGAATTCATCGATAGACCATCATCCTCAACAGTGGACTAACAAGGGAGTAAAAGGTACCATTGACTAATTATTGGGGTAATGAACGAACAAAAAAAAAACCCATAGAGCTTGTTTCTAAAAGGTAACTTCTAAGTACGGAATACATACATTCATTAATGTATAACACATTAACAAGCTAATTACTAATTTCCCATTAGCCCAAAAATATTACAACTTTCCCAAGAATATATGATTGCATAAACTCATTAACTTGTAATTTACAGCAGCATGCTCTGTAAATTAAGACTAGGAAAAAATACAAGCTGAGATTTTGAAGTACCTGCTGTTGATGACATCAATCTCATGAAGTGTGACGCAATGCACAACCTCCTTGCGCTTCTGCAACTCCCCGTCCGGGCACTGCATAAATTTAACCTGCGGTCCCATGGCATCGTAGTCCCTTGACCTCGAAAATGACCTACCAAGCTTGGTAATCTTCCCAGAAGCTTTATCGATGGCAATCACATCCCCACTCTGCACCTTCTCCTTCCCCAAAGCCTCAATCATCTTGGCCCCCAAGTCGTACACAGTCTCCATCTCCGTTGTCTTCAGCGTCAATTTCCCCGTCTTCGAAGCTGCTCCGGCCACCGCAGGCCGGTCAATTTGAACCTCCACGACCTCGCCCTCGATGATCTCAGTCTCTTCCTTGATTCTAACCCCAATGGCTTTCCTAAAAGCTTGCATTAGGGCTTCGGTCTTCGACATCTCCAGAGAAAAGAGCTCGCTTCCGGCCAACATCGCGAACGGGGTTTCGAGGCCGAGCGACTTCGCCATGCCCATGGCGATGGCGGTCTTGCCGGTTCCCGGCTGACCCGCCAGAAGAACAGCCCGACCCGCGATTTTTCCTTCCTTGATCATCTGGAGAATGACGCCAGCGGCCTTTCGGGCGGAAGTCTGGCCCACCATGCCTTGGGAGACGTCGCGGGCTTCTAGGGCAGAATCGAGGCCGAGGCCGCGGATGTGGGAGTGTGCGCCTATGCGCTCTATTCGGGTCAGGTCTCGACTCTCTGAGAGCTTGAGCTCCGCCATGGCTGAAATGTGATGGTGGAGTGGAGTGGAGTGGAGCCGAGTGGAGGAGTGGAGCGGAGCGGGGCGGCTTCAGGAGATTTGTTCAAATTCAATGGCAGCGGCGTGAAAGAGCAAGAAGGGGTTTTGTTCCAAAATCTGCACTTTTGACTGTTTGTGTCCGAATAAAGGGCTGAGCCCAGGTTCGATATATAGGCCGAACAAGGATTTAATTTATTTAATAAATGAGCCTAACTTGCTTTTCAGTTCTTTAAGGAGTAAGAACCGTTTCGTGGGCTGGATGAGACGGATTATAGCTAATTAAAATGGTAATCCAATCTGTTATGTGATGGTGGGTGGTGGTGACGCCGGTGATGATTTTGGGCAGTGGTTTGCAGTAGCAACGATGATGCTGGTATGTGGCTGGAGGCTGAGATGGTGGTGATGATAGTGTGGTGGTGGAGGTGGAGATGATTGCAGTGATGACGATCGTGGGTGGTGGCAGCGGGACATTGGTGATGATGGTAGGTAGCGGTGGTGGTGTCAGTGCCACCTTGCCATTGGCATCCATATGTTTAAGCTTCTTGGTACGGTCAGTGTTTAGTGAACTTTTTCAATAGACAAACACTTGTACATCCATTACGTGTCCATCACGCCTAGCACAAAACCATGCTAACCTTATTGTGATATGAAACCATGTTAACCTTATTGCGATATAGACCGGTCCTTCCAGATAGTCAATGTCTAGTTAACTTCCTAAACAGTTAGGAACTTTGTTTAAGGACTAAGTAACTATGGAATACAAGCCTCCCTACCCTAACCTTGTTTAGGACATTGTTTCCATACCTTAAATCATATGTACTCATTCATAGTTTATTATTTCTGTAATATAAAACCAAAACTCATGAATGACTTAGTCTGCACTTTATTAATTAATTAATTAATATGTAGGAGTTGTTACATAAGTTTAGACATTGACCTATGTAAAAATATATGGCCTGAACTGATAAAATCATCACAAAACGTTTATCTGTTTGCTACCAATGATTGACTAAACTACCTTCGGTTTAAATGAATTTTTGGAGAGATGATCTTCATATCAACAAGAGTAGATAAAACTATAAGATAAAAGGTTTAATCGTTATATTATTCTTCTCCCTCTAGGAGGCATTATATATGAAATATATCTTGTGATACAAGGAATAATAAAGGACTCCTAACTAAATTAGGAAACACAATTATATTCCTAATAAATAATTATTCTCCTAACTTGTCGGGGTTGACTCATGTCCACACTCCCCCTCAAGTTGGTGCATAGATATCTTCTAAGCCCAACTTGTCGAGTGAGTTTTGAAACCTGGTAGCAGAAACTGCATGTGTTAGAACATCTACCAACCGTTCTTCTGTCTTCACAAATGGAATGTCAACCAACTTAACGTCAAGTTTCTCCTTTATGAAGTGTCCATCCACTTCCACATGTTTGGTCCTATCATGTTGCATCAGATTGTTAGCTATCTCCCAAGCTGCTTGATTATCACAGTACAACAACATAGACCCCTTGGGTTTAAAGCCAATCTCAGTAAGAAGAATCTGAATCTACAAAAGTTCACAAATACCATGTGTCATTCCCCTGTATTCAGTTTCTGCCAACGACCTCACCACTACATTATGTTTTTTACTTCCCCAAATCACAAGATTACAGGCTATGAATGTAAAATAACTTGATGTAGATCGTCTATTAGTAATATTCCCAGTCCAATCTGCGTTAGTATAGCCTTTCACCTCCATGTGTCCCTGCTTTTTGTACATTAGACCCTTTCCTAGAGCTCCATTTAAATAGATTAGGATTCGCATTACTGCTGCCATGTGATCTTCACTCGGTGCATGCATAAACTGACTCACCACACTTACCGCATAAGCAATGTCTGGCCTAGTAAGGGACAAGTAAACCAATCTTCTCACTAACCTTTGAGATCTCTCCTTATTTGTTGGAACTTGATCTTGATATATCGCAAGGTCATGATTTTGCACAATTGGAGTATCTGCCAGGTTTACATGCCAGCATACCTGTTTCAGACAACAAGTCTAACACATACTTACATTGTGACAATTATATCCCTTCTCAAGATCTAGCAACCTCAGTACCTAGGAAGTACTTGAGTCCCCCTAGATCTTTCATTTCAAACTCTAAAGCCAAGTACCTATGTAGCCAGTTCAATTTCCTTCGTATCATCCCCTATGATAATCATATCATCAACATATATAATGAGTAAAGTAAATTTACCATCCTTGCATTTGATGAATAAAGTATGATCTGAGTTTCTCCTATTTGTATACATACTTTTTCATGGCCTGAGTGAATTTTCCAAATCATGCTTTAGGCGACTGCTTGAGACCGTACAATTTTTTTTTCCCCTTAGGAAGTGTAACCACACTTCACGTATTACTCTTATGTAATGCCTCCATCTCAATTTGCATTGCCTCTGTCCATTTTGGATTTTTCAAGGCTTCTTCCATTCTGGTAGGTATTTTGATGGTGTTCATCTGTTAACAAGTGCATAGTATTTCGGCGGGAGTCGATATATGAAGACACAATTCACAATAGGGTATCATACCTCCCCTTCTGGAAAGTACCTTTCTGGCAGCTTTCCTCGATTCTGTCTAGGAGGTAACACATAAAGTGGTTGAATAATTTCATAGTGAGTATTACCTCGAGGATATCTGTTGGATCATAGACCCATTTTGGAGGAGTGTGAGGAGGGTTGTTTCTTGAGATGATACTCGGGCACGTGGCAGAAGGCCCATTTAGGTAGGTCTCAGCAGCGAGAAGTCCACCTAGGCTGGCGTCAGCAGCGGCAGAGCCTTCAGTAATAGGAAAGAGCCCAAGCTCATGTGGGCAAGTACCATTATGCGGCCTAGATGCCGTTATTTCTATCAGCAGCCCATCATCATGCTTATCAATATATGATGTTGTCTTTGTCCGGCCATCATCATGTAGCCCATATGCTGGTGGCCCATTTGTCCTATTTGTCAGCTTATCATCAGCCTTATCAGTAATTCCATCATTTGTCCCATTTGTCTCCGCACGCATATGCCCAAGTTCACGGTCTTAAACACACTTATTATTTGGGTAGTCGGCATGTACATCAAACCAGCCATAGTCTTCGTCTAAAGTTGTCTACCCCTGAGGTCCATGGGGACGTATACATGTTGGGTAGGTGGATGATAACATGGGTAACCTTTTTGTTAGGGACTAAAGCCAATGAAAACACACTGGACTGCACACGGATCAAGTTTGCTTCGTTGGTTTTTGTGAAGATGGATGTGTGCCACACTACCAAAAACTTGTGGTTTAAGATGAAGAATGGAGGAAATGGAAACATGGTCACCAAGCACGGCCAACGGAGTGCGAAAAAAAAAAGAACATGTGATGGAATTTGGTTCATTAAATATATGACACAGATCATTGCATCAGCCCAATAAGTCTTTGGTGTGCAAGCACCAATGAGAAGGGCTCAAGTAATCTCAAGTATTTGTTAATTTTTCCGTTCGGCTACTCCATTCTGTTGTGGGGTCTGAGGACAAGTAGTCTCATGGAGAAGGCCCTTGTCCTAGAAAAACTGAGAAAGGTCTTGATTAATGTATTCACCACCATTATCAAACCGAAGTACCTTATTCGAAAGCTAATATTGTGTGTAGACCATATGATAAAACCTTTTGACAATTTCACCCACATCACTCTAATGTTTCATGAGATATAACCAAGTCATTTTGGTGCAGTCATCAAGAAATGTTATAAACCAATGCACACTATGCTGAGTAGGAACTGGAGATGGCCCTTATACATCAGAGTGAACCAATTCAAAATGAACTGTTGTTTTATTAAAACTTGGAGGATACGAAGCTCGATGACTTTTAGCTAATGTGCATACATTGCACTTTAAAGAAGAATATGGAATATTGTTAAATAATGATGGAAGTAATTTTTGCAAATAGCCAAAGGAGGCATGACCTAGGCGATGGTGCCACAATTGAACAGTCTTCACATTTCCATTATCACAACTTCGAACTTGTGAACCCAACCTTGCGCAACATTGTCAACATAGTACAATCCCCTTCTCTTAGTACGACACCCAATAATTACCTGAGTTCATATATCTTAAAGTAAACAGAAAGACGGAAACATTAGCATAACATAGTCTAATTGCTCGGTGACTTGTTCCACTGATAACAAATGGCTAAAGAGTATGGGAACAAGTAAGCAGTTATGTAATGAGAGAGTAGGAGTGAGTGCTACTAAACTCATCCCTGTAACCGAGGCAACACCTCCATTAGCAATGACAATACTATCTCGTGGTGGTGGTGTTGTAGAATTAAGTAAAGTACGATCAAAAGTCATATGATTAGTGGCTCCGGAGTCAATAATCCAACCTCTATCAAGATCAATTAATGCAATTAGGGGGCGTTTGTTTGCCCTCACTAAGTTGGACTGGACTGGACTGTACTAGCTATTAGTCCAATACTGTGTTTGTTCCATACTGGGACTAACATTAATGAGACTAAAGGGGACTAGCATGGACAAAACCCTTCACAAAGAGGTCTTAGCGAAACCCCCCAATAACCATGGGACTAGCTAAGACTATCCTCTCTTTCTCGTCCTCGTCATGCTCAACGACCACTCCCGACAAACTCCTTGTCATCTCCGGTCATCTAGATCAATCATTAACTTTCCGACTCCCTTTCAAATCCATTTCACAACCAACTTTCATATAAAATATACCAAATTGAAGCTGGGAATGATAAGATTACGATTTTACCTGAATAGAGGCCAAAATGTGGTCGAATGTGGCCGGAAAATGGCTTGGAAGTCTCGGCCTGTTTGGGCTTCTTCAAATCCATGACAGATTCGAGCATTCAAAGCTAAGATCTCGGTCTAGGGATGGTGATGAATTTTTTGGTGGTGTTAACTTCATCCAATTTAACAAGGGTTGGCCGGAAAACACATCGGGAAACCTGCAACTCGTCGGCAAAATTGGAGCCGTGAGGTTCCATTCGAACAACACATAGCTAGAGAGGGAGGGAGGACAGAGAAATAGACACTAAAATCAATAAGGAGTTTGACCAGGAATGAGAAAGAGACATGAATTGAGAGGTCTAAAAGGAAAAAAAGAGGGAGAGGGTGGGACGATGAGAGAAGAGGAAAAGAGTGGGACGGAAATGGTACGAAAAGATGAAGAAAAAAATAAGATCATAATAAAATATTAATAATTTTTATATTAAATAATATAATATTAGAATTTGTTATTATCCAGCTTCTTAGTCCAATACTGCACCAAACACTCCATTAAGTTAGTCCAGTTTAGTCTAGTCTAAGCTAGTCTAAGGTTTTGCTTGTGTTACATAGATCATCGGATTGCTCTTGGGAAGTAATCAAATTTAAAAATGTGAGCTGTGGGCCCAACAACTCTCGGTCCGAGTTCAATTCTGGTTTGGTGGCTGCTGATGGGCCAAGCGGTCCCATGCCCACATGGCTGCTGCTGTACATGACTGCTTTTTGCCCCATTGGACATTGGGCTTCAAGCATGGCAAGCCCAGCCCGCTAGAATTCACTGCTACAAGGCCTACAAGACGCTCCACTGCAGGTCATTGAACCCACGATGGGACTCATGGTTTTGATTGTCTGTTTCTACGGTTTAGCTGAGGATTTTTTTTGGATTTTGTTGAAACAATGGTAAGTGGTTTTGTGATCTAGGTTTGTAGGTTTTTTCCTTTTTTCAATGGGTGGTTCTCTTGCTTTGAGACCACGATGGGGTTTGTGATTTAGGTTTCTAGGCTTTTTTTTTTCTTTTCTTCTTTTAGTAGGTGGTTCTCTTGCTTCAAGACCACGGTAGGATTTTTCTGGGTTTACAGAGATCGGCAGCTAGGGTAAAAGGTAGGAAAAAGAGATAGGTCGAAACCTACTCTGATACCAATATAAAACTATAAGATAAAATGTTTAACCGTTATCTTATTCTTCTCCCTCTAGGAGGCATTATATATGAAATGTATCTTGTGATAAAAGGAATAATAAAGGACTTCTAACTAAATTAGGAAACACAATTATATTCCTAATAAATAATTATTCTCCTAACTTGTCGGGGTTGACTCACGTCTACAAATCCCCTACATCCTTACTCGAGAAAGCGGATCAAAATTGTCTTATAAGCTGCAACTGCTCCACATATCATGGAAGCAGTTGCCGTCGGTTTCTTTCCAGTTTATATATTGTCTCCATTTCATATTTGTACAAATTATATAGTTTTCCCTCTTATAATTAATGTGTATTCAATACGTAATAAGGTCTAATATAGTCATAATTCCCTTAAGCTTGTTCTTTGATATATCAATTAAATGGTTTTGATGAACTTTCACATGAAAGTTCTCACATTCTCCCACATGAGAGTGATCATAACTATTCAGTCTTGTATGCAACAAGTAGGTGATCGTTGAAATATGATAAACAAAAAGATCCTTATCTGTACTCAAAGATTCATCAGTCGAACTTTAGACAACATAATCATAAACTAATCAAACCTAAGAGATACGTTCAGAGCAAGCTCAGATGAGAAACTCTTTGAACTTAAGCATGACTCCCACATTGCTTGATATAATAATGAGACTGCATATGTCACTCGTTAGCCCATATTTCTACAAGAATTGAAAAACACAAACATGTATTTGATTAGACTTGAGTTTTTACAAATGAATTACATCGTCATGTAAAACAACTTGTGAACATTACAAACACATTTTCTGATCAAAACGTATACGTAAGACAGTGGAAAATTGCCTTATTCCCACGTTCAAATATGATCCATGATTGCCTGCAATCCCATATTTGGCAAACGTCTTTGAAATGTTGTTACATGTAATGTCCTTGTCAATTGATTCGCAGCCATGTGATGAGTACCAACTAGAGGCATATAGCTTGTCTGTCATGACTTCAATCTTGTGATAAGTCATTGGACATTGTGAAAGAGAAAATTTATCCCTTTTAGCAATAGTAACATCACCACCACTACAATTCTCCATGTTGAATCCTATAAGAATTCTATCAATGTAATTCTATTGAGATAACCCTAGTGTTCTCTTCATTCTATTTCTCATAATCTCCATACCTAAAACATAATAAACTTCACCCAAATTTTTCATGTCAAAGCTTTTGGACAACATTTGTTTGGGCCCATTCAACAATTACACATTTAATCTTATCAACAATATATGTGACCCATCATATTGAAATCTGCATTACATTTTCGTAAGGATTTGTAAATTCATATGTGAATGACATTGAGCCATATAAAAGCTATAGAACTAGTTACACCTTTAGACAAGAAATTGGCTATCTACAAAACCTATGAATTTCAAGTCTGGTATAAACATTCACAAAACAAAATAATTAAGGTAAATTACATTTTTATTAAGTTGGAATTGGTATGTTTAGGTTTTCTTAATCTCATTGTAAACTTATAATCAGTTGTTCCAATTAAAGTTATTGTTTTCTAGCATCAATTCATCTTAATTTTTTTTTTCTGAAAGACTCTCATAAGGAGGTCTCTTATAAGTTTCGCACATGGTCCCGGAATGTCAAAGATGACACTGCTTGTTTAGTTGTGAGAAGTGAGAACTTATTTGCTTCTTTTGTTTCCTCTTCAATAAACATGTCACTTGCATTTTTTTCTCTCTTATACGTTGATGTCTCATTACTTAGTTTCTTACTCTTTGAATTGTCAAAGGCCTTCTACCAAGAAAATATCAAAGACCTTACACACATATTGTTGAGAGCTCCGCTTCAATTGAGGGATTCCTCAATTAAGTATACTTAAACGACATTTTTGTAGGATCAACACTGCATTGTATTTCAATATTTTGAACCATTTTGTTTATAGGGCTTCCTCTAGATATTATTGTTGCAAAAAATCCATTCAAATCCGAAACTAGTACTTGATGAAACTCATGCATTCATAATAAAGAAAAACACATTATAAAGGAAGTAAACCATAAACTTTATTTATTCAGTGGAAGCCAAGAATAAACTAAGATCAACAACACTCAAAAGAGCCATATTACATGCAAAAGAAAATTATAAGAAACCTACACTTTGGAACATATTAAAGATTATACTAGCTAGCCCGCCGGCGCTTCAGAGAATTATTTTGCAATTTAAAGTAAGATAAACCAAAAGAGATGTTAAACTCCACAGTAGGTTTTGATAGCACACTTGGATTGCTTTCCCTCTGGTGTTACAGAGAAGTGAAGGTAACTGAAATGATCAAATGGCTTATAGGATAAGGGGTGTTTGTCGTCGATTAGCTCTTCCGGTACTTGTACAGTTCCATTAAGCCATGAGAAGAGTCCAATTGATAATCTGGTTTTGTTCTGTTTCATGATCACTTGGTGAAAACAAGACGGCACTCTACCATTGCTCCATGCCTGCAAAGATAAAGTTAATTAAAAAAAGAACCAAATTAAAACTCTATATATTTCATGTCCATTCATTCAAACCCAAAAATAACCACCACGGGGTGGTAAAGAATGAATTTCAGGTCCGTATCCTACACAGCAAAGTCTTGAGTTGATTTTTGGCACTGAAGAATCATACAATGGTGGCCAAGGGAAGTCTGAAAATACCTTTGTAAATCTTCCTGACTCCAATAATAATGGATTGCCATAGGTGTATTTGCACTAGGTGAAACCTGAATGATTTTAACCAATAAATGAAGGCTTTTTAGCCAAAATGGTCCATAAGATTTGCATAATACATCACTTTGGTCTCTGAGATTGGAAATCAATAGAAATGGTTCCTGAGATTGTCCAACATCCATTATTTTGGTCATTCCGTTAAAAACTCCGTTAAATGTTCAGGAGCTCTTGGCATAAAGTTTGAGCAATTTTCAAAGCTTCGTAATTCAATCGTTTTTTAACCAAATTTGACCCATAATATATCAAAATAAAGATAGGAAAGTGTAGAACAAGATTATACCCATTTAGAAGCCCAGTGGTTGCCAAAGATGGCCGAAAAATAGCCTGAAAGGTGACTGGTCCGCGGGAAAACTGAAAACTTGCCGGAAACTGGGTAAACTTTAAGCGTTCATAACTTCTTCAATACTCAACAAAATCGAGTGATTCAAAAACAAAAATCATACTTCTCGACGAGATGAAGAGAATGATACCTTTATCAACAGCTAACTCACCTCATTTTTTCTGGAAAATGGCTCGAAAGTAGCTGTCTTGGTCTCAAGTTAGCCACTTTAGAGCCGTTTTCCGGCCAAACCACGGATAATTAACTGTTGAGAAAGGTACCATTCTATTCGTCTCATTGAGAAGTATTACTTTCATTTTTGAATCACTTGATTTTGTTGAGTATTGAAGAAGTTATGAACGTTTAAAATTTACCTAGTTTCCTTGCGAGTTTTCCAGTTTTCCCGCAACTAGTGACCTTTCAGGCTATTTTCCGGCCATCTCCGGCAACCATTGGGCTTCCAAATAGGTAAAATCTTATTCTACACTTTCCTATCTTCATTTTGATGAATTATGGGTCGAATTTGGTTAAGAAACGATTGAGTTACGAAGCTTTAAAATTGTCCAAACTTCCAGCCAAGAGCTCCGGGACACTTAACAGAGTTTTTAACAGAAGGACCAAAATAATGGATGGTGGACAATCTCATGTACTATTTCTATTGATTTCAATCTCAGGGACCAATCTAATGTGTTATGCAAATTTTAGGGACCATTTTGGCTAAAAAGCCATAATTAAATGACATGTATAAAAGAATTAATTTTTAGAATTCTGGTGCGGTTTTGTTCATGCAGTTTTTACAATGTAGGAATTGGGACTGGAACTAGTCTAAACGGTTCAGCTTGGTTCTTGAACTTGAGTTGACTGTTTTAGGTCAACACAGTTTTTTTACGGTTTATTTTGTCTTGGTTTGTTTTGGTCGTGGTTCCATAGTTTTTATGCTCACCCTTAACAGTGGCTAAGCCACCAGCTAGTCCCTTTAAAATAAAAATGAAACCCAAAAGTAAAATATGAAAATTAAAACTTGATGATTAATTAATCATGCACTATTATCCTTTTACTAACAAGTTGAAATTAAGAAAGTGGAGAATTTATGTACCATGAAAGCGTCGCCTGCCATGACTACAAATGATGTGGGTGAAGGCTCAGCAACAAACCACTGACCATCCTTTGTTTTCACCTCCAAACCGTTCACCTCCTTTTGGTGAAGAATGGATATGAAGGCCTTGTCTGTGTGAGGGGGTAGTCCCACGTTGGTTTCATTCTCTTTTTGTTCTCTATACTGAGACCATCTCAGCAGGTAAATTGTCGACGCCATGTGAGATTCGTAAAGCCTTTGTACCCCATAATTGTGAAACACCATTTTCGTCACCAATTTAGTTAACTCGGCTACCAGATTTGAGAAGGTATGAACTTTCTCACTAGTCAAAGAAATAAACACAATATTAGTTTTTGTGGTAAAAGGTTACTTTGTTACAGACACAACATATTACAGTAGAAGAGATCCGAATCCAAACACACAAAAACAAAAATAGACCTCCAAAGTAACCCATGAGCAAAGTAAGTTTTGAGTGAGCCCAATGCAAAAAGAGCAGAAAAACACATCAAAGACAACTGCAACCGGAACGCCTCAAACCAAGACCGCAACAACCGTTGAAATCCAGCCAAGAAAAGCCGTCCCAAGAGTGAAGGAACAGAAGACGCGATCCTCCAAAGAGCACCCCAGAAGTTGCAGGCACCAATCGAAGGAACAAAGTTGTGGGAATAAGCAACCTGCAAGCAACAGTGCCAACGAGGGCACACACACAAGTGGAAAGAGGTGGAGGGAACACCCAAGCCAGAGCTCTACTCACCTTCCGAGAGAATCGCGAAAATTCGCCAGAAAGATCAGTTGTTGCAAATCTAGTAAGTGGCTTCAAGGAGAAACGGGAAAGGGGATGGATGACAGAGTGGGAAAGAGAGAAAATAGACAGGAAATAGGAAAAGGGATGACAGGGGAAAAGGAGAAAAAAGAAGGGGAAAGGACGACAGAGATGCTGAAGGAAAGGGGCTAGCAGGCCAAAAAACAAAGAAAAAAACTACCTGAAAAGCAAGGAAAGAAAAAGAAACGGAACAGAAAAGGAGAAGGAGAAGGGGACTGCCACCGACCCTGGCCATAGCTAGGGTCGGTCGGCAGCTACAAGAGGGACGGGATCTGGAAACTCTCACACAGAGAAGAGAAGAACTCTCACGAAGAGAGAAGAAATTAGTTAGGCATAATATATATGTACCAAAAATGGTGAGTATATTAATTCTATCCTGAAAAAGTTACAGAAATTTAGATTAGTAGCCATTAAACCAATAAAAACATACCGAAATTCGTCACTTCCTGCAGGCCACATCATATTTGTGAATTTTTCAACTCCTTCAGGAGTTGTCGCATAATCGACTCCCAAGGATTCGTAAAGTGGAAGGGAAGAAATTTGGCCGATGTAGCTGTGGTAAGGCTTGTCACTGGTCTTCTGGCATTTGGTTTCAACTGGAAGATCAAATAGGCCATTACTCATAGAAAACATGGCGTTGTGAAGGTCCAAAGGAACTCCATCGTAAGTGGCTTCAAAGCAGCCACAATCTTCAAGTGCTTGCTGGACTTGATTGCATGTCGACCTCCATGCCTCAGTTCCAGGCTTCAAATTTTCAGCGTTGGTTAAATCTACAACAGGAAGCTTTGCCTGACCTTCTGAACCCATGATAAATCTCTCTCTATTGATCCTGTGTGTCTTAGCTAGTTCTTGGAAATTAAAGTAACTATCTTTCCGAGTTTCGGGAATTGCTGCCCTGATATTTATGGTAAATTTAGTTATGTCATCGTCGCCATTCGACATTGTATTAAAAAGTTAAGAAAAATACACATATTAAATTAATACTTAAATAATAATCTAATTTAATCAAACACTTGCGTAACCTGATGTGAACTTTATTAATCAATATGTAAATGCCAAGTGTCATGATCTCTGTGGTGACATGTGTCATGATCTTGTTCTCTCGGTTGTTGGGAGGTTGCTAGTCTACTCAGTTGTTAAATCTTGAAGTTGTATAGATAGTCAGTTGAGATATATTGTTTTTAATGAATGTTTACTCTCTACAATAATAAGACCATCTTTAAAGGAGATGTCAAATTTTAAACCTAAAATTTAAATTATAAGGTTTATGTGGCACTTTGATATTTTTTTAAACTTTTGATCTCTAACCGATATCTCAAATTTTAAATATAAAATAATAATTCATATGTATTTTCTTTGCATTGGAAATGAAAAGAAACAAAAGGATAATGGTTTAAACCAATAAAAAATTAATAAAAAACATTTAATAATTAATTAAAAAAATCTGAAAGTGCTGTCAAATCTGGCAGCAAGGGGGAGAGATGTCAATCCATGTCATGCCACATCAGATTCGACTTTTCAGTTGGAAAACATTAATGTTGTCTTTTGTTATCATTATTGTTAATTTGGACATTTTGACATCTCCTTCGGTGATGCTCTAAAGCTTTCACTTTCTCTCTCTACGTTTCCAATCTTAATCTTTCTAGCTTCCATTGTCAAACTGTTATGATGGTATCAAGCCTAGGTTTTTTCTGGGTGCGGTGCTTATCGGAGCGCTAATCAGTGTTACTTGAAGGCGGTTGACGATTTTGTGCTCTTGTTGGTGCTAATCGGAGCGCTAATTGGGGTTTCTCGAAGGCGGTCGGAGCACTAATTGGGGTTTCTTGAAGGCGACTGAAGTTTTTTATGGCCGTTTTTGCGGAAGTTTTGGAGCTTTGTATCCTAAACCTAACCCATTAAGCTAACAGGTCATCCAAATACAATCCGTTAAACTAACGGATTACCCATTTCACCCGTTAACTTTATTTTTATTTTTTATTTTTACATTTCATCAAATCAATAACAACCCGGAAGAGAGGATCATTGCCTGAAAATTTTCTTCGGAAATCCCAGTACAATCCTCTTCTCCTTATTTCTTACCATTTTCAAGTTTTAATTTTTATTTATTTTTAAACTTATCCAGTTATAGATCCTCGCCACCAAAACAGTCCAACATAATCACCTTTGAGAGAGAGAGAGAGAGAGAGAGAGAGAGAGAGAGAAGGAGAAGGAGAACACTATTGGGGGTTTTGAATTCAATTGAATAATACGAAGATCTGTCTCTCCGTCCGTGAGGAGAGAGAGAGACCCCATCCTGCTGTACAATCCCCCCACAAAGAGGAGAGAGAGAGCCTGTAAATCGTGAGGGGCATGAGAGTTTCTATTAGGACTATTAAAATTACAATAACGGTGGTTAACGAGTTTCGTTGGTCTATCCAAAATGATCCGTTATTTGACACGTGATTAATGGGCTGACCTGTTAACCACTCGACCCGTATTACTACAAAAGTGGCTTATTGTGTTGGTAGTTGATGTCGATTTTATATAACCGACATAAAGTGTCTATGTCACTTATAACCGACATAACTTTTAATTTTTTTAAATGGTGGTGTCGTACAAAAAGAAAAATGTGTCACTTTCAACCGATATAAAGTTAGTGTTGGTTTAAAAAAGAATCGTGTCACTTCTACCAGACACTAATAATTATTTTTAAATATTTTAAAATCCGATGTCAGTTGTAGCCGACACTAATAATTGTTTTTAAATATTTTAAAATCCCGCGTTGTTTTATTATCTACTATGGACATAATGTGTGATAAATTCATATATACTTAAGTTTAAAAAAAAAAATTTAATAGGTGAGTCACTAAACTTTTGCAAAATTTCAAACATTTTGAAATTTGAAATTTTCACACCACTGGAGCAGACTTCCGCACAAAACTCTAAATATAAGGGAAGAGAAATCCAAATTGTTTCACACCACTCGACCAGTCCACAGTAACCACAACAATGGCGTTCACATCGTTATTCTCTACGCCACAGCCACAATAGTAGTAGCAGCAACAATTGCCGTTTCAAATTCAACAGCCTCACAACCCTTTAAACAAAGCAGCTCCTTCTTCTCCCAACAACCACCGTAGCATCAGCAGATGTCGCTGTTTCAACAGCTGCAATTCCACCAGCAGCAGCAGCTGTTTCAACAGCTGCAATTTCAGCAGCAGCAGTAGCAACATCAACTGTATTTGTTTGCTAATGACAAGACTCCGGCGAGTTATTGTACCAAGTGGGCGGATCTCCATCCAGATTACTAGAAAATTCTTTTGCAGATTGAGTTAGTTTTCTTGAATTTTTTAGCTTGTTACTGGTTTTTCATTGTGATTTTTTGGGGTTTTTGGCCTGATTGGTTACTGAGAAAATGTAGGAAAAGAAAGCGAAATTTCGAGTCTTTTTCGTTGTGTAAAGTAGTATTAGGCAAAATTGCTGCATTAGATTCTGTAAAGTGAACCTCTTTTTATTTATTTTTTATTTAAATTTTTTTTTACCGATATTTGTTGGGTTTTAATTAAAGTTCAAAACTTGAGTTTAGTTTGTATTAAATTCCAAGTGTAATAGTTCAGAACTTGGGTTTACTTTTTTACTCTTATAATTATGAGCTGAGCTGAGATAACTCATATGGTTTAATTTTGAGGTTCTTAACTATTGTTTGCTCACAGGGAATGGATACTGGGGTATAGGGATGAAAGCCAGTGGCTGGATCAGTGTCCTTGAGATGGAAATGGAAGGATGTTAATTTTTGTACTTGAGATGGAAATGGAAGGAAGTTAATTTTTTTCAGTCCTCAGTCCAATATCTGCTTACAAGAGTTTTTTTTTTTTTTTAGCAGTTTGATTATTTTGTGTATACATTAACTTTATAAAAGTTGAAAAGCATTTAACTTGGGAGATCTTATGCTTAAATCTGAATGACTTCTTACCTTTATAATAGAAGTGCATTGCATAGTACTATTAGGTAAAGGGATTGATTGAGACAAACTTGTTTATTATTAATTGTTTGTGGTGTCGCTTATGGGTGACATTATAGTGGTTATTTTATTTTTCAAATTATTAGGTGGTGTCGGCTAGGACCGACACCAGTCTAGTCCATCCGACAATCATTGTTAGTAGTTAATGTCGCCTGTATCCAACGTGAGCCTCGATGTCACTTTTAACCGACGTTACTATCTTTTATTTTATTTTATATTGCTTTCCTTCTTTGTGGAGGATTAAAGGGATTAACTGACATCAAAACCTTTTTGTGACGCTAGCAATGTTGTTGGTTCTGTTATTCGACATTGCATGAGTTTATGTTGAATTTTTATCAAATATCTGACAAAAATTATGTTTTTGTTGGTTTTTGGACCGCCAGTTATAGGTAATTTTGTAGTAATGCCGTTTATCACTCATCCGAATACTAATTTTAACGGGTTGGGTTGAAAATGTCAGATCTAACTATGGCGATCGAATGAATCAGGTGTTGTTCTAAATTGAGGGCTTTTACTTGCAATTTCTTGAAATTTGTTGAGGCAGGATGCCATATGTAAACTATTGATAGATGAATAAAGATAAATCTTGGAAAATTTTTGAAGGCACGAAGCCATATCTGTTTCTTTGACAAAATTTTGTTGCGATTCCTCTGATTCTGTGAAAGATTGTTTGAGCACGAAGCTCTGCTCCGTGTATTGAGTTTTACAAACAAGATTTGTGCCACGAAGCCTATATTTTGGTGAAATTAGGGCACAAAGCTCATTGATTCCACAGGTTGTGACAATTACAAGCACTAAGCTTTCTTGTTGTGTTGTTTTGTGAATTTCTTAGTATTACATTGGGTATTTTTTGCGAAAATGGGATCTACACCACTCAAGATTGATAGGTTGCTAGGGATGCTTACAATTTGATTGTTGGATGATAACTATGCCAAATGGTCTTTCCAATTTCAATATGTTTTGGAAGGCTATGATTTGTTTGACTTCTTTGATGGTACAAATGCGTGTCGCCGAAGTATGTTGTTTCCTTGGAGAATGGTGTTACTAAAGAGATTACAGCAGCTTATTGTGAATGGATCAAGGCAGACAGGCTTTACTTAGTCTTCTCATTGGTACTCTTGGAGATGAAGCTATTGATATGTTGTTGGCAGCAAAACTGCACATGAGGCATGGACTCAACTTACTAATCATTATGCAATAGTGTCTCGAGCAAGGATCAATCATATAAAGATTGAACTCCATACTATTAATAAAGAAACTGATTCCATTGAGAAGAACTTACTACGACTTAAACACTTGAAGGACAAACTAGTTGCTGCATGAGAAACCATCTTAGACAATGATTTCATTGTTGCTGCATTGGCTGGGTTGCCATCTGAGTATAATATGATACGAACTGTTATTGTAGCCAGAGAGACATCTATCACTTTGAAGGCATTCCGTGCACAGCTTTTGAGTGCAGAAGGGATTGCAGCAGAGTATCAGTCTACTATGCAGTTTCCTATGACATGAATGTTTTCTCACGGAGAATCATCTGGAACAACAGTTGGTCAACAATATTATCAAGTGGATAATTCATTTGGTGGTTCTAATGGTCAGAATTTTACTAGGGGCACAAGTTTTGTTAGTCAAATTCAGCGGTCTAATGGCAATGGTCCCATTGGTGGTCATTTTTCTCAGGGGAATCTACCTTAACAATTTCAATCTCAGAGGCATAACAATGGCTATAATGGTCCTCGGTTTAACAATCGACCAAGGTATAATGAAGGTCATTCTGGTGGTTATAACAACAGAAACAATGGAAGCTATTCTGGCAACAATAAAGGATGATCAAACTAGGGAACTTGGAATGGAAATAGTGGCCAGAAGTCAAATATAATCCCTGAGTGCCAAATTTGCAGAAAGCGAGGCCATACTATGCCTAATTGCTATTACAAAAATAAGCAGTCAACTCCTTCTAACCATGTCATCCCAGAATGCCAGATTTGTGACAAGAGAGGCCATACAACTTTTAATTGTTTCCATAAGGCTAACTATGCCTTTCAAGGTGCACAACCACCTTCATCACTTAATGCCATGATTGCTAAGTCCTTTGATGACTTCAATCATAATCAATCTTGGATTATAGAAACTGGGGCAACACATCACATGACTGGTGATGTTGGGGAGTTAAACATGATTACACCATTTGAGAGAGATCAAAATATCACTGTTGGCAGTGGATAATGTCTTCCTGTCAAGAACACTGGTTCATCTTCTATCAACGCTCTCTCTAAACCTTTAAACCTATATATAGTATTACATGTACCTGATTTAGCTGCAAGCCTTATATTGGTTTATACTTTATGCAAAGACAATAATTGTTATGTCATTCTTGATGAATTTGGATTTTGGGTGCAGGAATTAATAACAAAGATAATTCTCATGAGAGGAAAGAGTAGTGGAGGTCTCTACCACATCCCAAAACAATTGTTTTTCAAGTGTAATCAGCTACTACAGTCTACACCAAAAGCATTCCTTGGACAGCTAGTGAATGCATCTCTATTGTGAAATCCCATCCCCGGATTGCACTGTTTAAAAATACGTATCTCGTATTTTGTATTCATATTTGTAGTTTCAACGTATTTTTGGATGTTTGATATTTTCATAATTTTTCAGATTTCTTTGCATATCTAGATAAAACGTGTCGATACGAACGTGTAGGCAAAAACCGTTCGTGAATCGGAGTTGAAACGAAGAAATTATAGACGTTTTAGTTGTAAAAAAAAAATTAAATAAAAAATAAAAAATTAGAAGTTGCCCAATGGCAGCAGGAGAGAGGGGAAAATAGAGAGTTGCTCAATGAGAGGGGAAAAAAGAAAGGGGGAGAGTGCCCAATGAGAGGGGAGAGCAAGGAGGGAAAGGACAGAAAGAAAGGAAAAAAAAAAAAAAAAGGAAACGGGTATTCTTCCTGACCTGACTCGACGACAAGCAAACCTGACGCCATTCACGGCTAATCGAGGCAAATCGCCACTTGGAAACAACTCCCTAGCCTTCTATTTTCTATTTCCACCCAAAACTAGAAGGAATTTGGTGGTAGTTTTGGGGGGAAACGAAAGGTGGTGCATGTGGGTGTACGGCGGCGATCCGCAAATCGGGAAGCCAACTTGGCCAATTACCACCACTAATAGGCTCCCCCTAACCTCAGGAACAAAGCCCAAGCAGTGGTGGAGGCGTCAGAGCGAGTATGGAGGTCAAATCGAAGCACACCCAATTTTAGGGTTCCGGCGGTTTGTGGGTGATTCCAGGAGTTTCTCGGCCAAATTGGACTCTGGCCTAGGTATGAAAATTTATCCCCTCACTGAGATCTACTTGGCTATAACATTTGGTAATTTTTGGAACTAGTTGAATTTTCCGGCAAGTCGGGATAGCTGGCCGCCGCGTGTGGCGGCGCATGGGCCAAGACCCCACCTGCCCTTCCTAGACTAATTTGGATACCTTGATTCCATATGTGATGTTCGATTGATGGAATCTCATTGTATAACTAAAGTTTTGATATAGATCGCCACTTGGACATTATATGAATCGATGATCCGACCGTTGGATAGTCACCAAACTTTGGTATGTTATTTTGCATAATATTTGAGGACCTTAGGAGCTTATAGAATGGGGATCCGACGTATGGATCTTCCCAAATTGGATTTCTAAGTTTGTAAAATGAAATGTTGACCGTTACTTAATTCTTGCAATTGGCGGAGATTCGACTGTAGGATCATTCCGAAATTTTAGAATGTTGTTCTAGAAGATGAATGAGACCCTTAGAAAGTTACGGATTAGAAATCCATGGGAAGTTACGAATGGCTAGATCCCTATGTAGGGTACGTAGGCAGTCTAACAACGACATTAGATGCAGCCATAAAGTGTACGAAAAATTACTACGCAGTTAGATCGTGAGTTGTGCTTTGCACATATCTTGGAGGCAGGGTATGTTAGATATACATGTAATTGGTGATGTCGCATGTCAATCCTAGACATATGTTAGGATCGGGGCGTGACAACTTTTAATGGTACCAGAGCTTAGGTATTAGGTCTAAGTACCTTTACTTGTGGATGTTAAAAATTGTATGATGGAATTAGTGTTGTTATTGATGACATGGCAATGTTTGTGATGGTTTTGTGTGGTGAATTGAAGTTCGAAACTATCGAACTTGAGGTTAGCTTAATATGAAAATAAATGAAATGTGGACTCCATTCAATGTATCGCTATTAGTTGAATTATTGCAATGTTGAGTAAGTGGAGATGACAATGGAAATTTCAAGGACGAAATTTTTATAAGAGGGGAAGGATGTGAAATCCCGTCCCTGGATTTCACTATTTAAAAATACATATCTTGTATTTCGTATTCATATTCGTAGTTTCGACTTGTTTATATTTATGGCGTATAAAATTTTATTTGATAAGTAAAAGGATGAAATTGCCCCTATTGTGTTAAACGAGATTCTTTATGGACATACTTGATATTTTCATAATTTTTCAGATTTCTTTGCATATCTAGATAGTACGTGTCGATACGAACACGTAGGCGAAAATCGGAGTTGAAACGAAGAAATTATAGATGTTTTAGTTGTAAAAAAATAAAAAATAAAAAATAGAATCTGCCAGATGGCAGCAGGAGAGAGGGGAAAAAAGAGAGTTGCGGGAGAGAAAAGGGGGAGAGTGCCCAATGAGATGGGAGAGCAAGGAGGGAAAGGAGAGAAGGGAAAAAAAAAAAAAAAAAAAAGGCACAACTAGTCAGGGAGATATAAACCTAACCCCTCATAATACAAGAAAAAATGATTAAAAATACATGGAAAAGAAGGGAAAATAAACCTTACTCCTTTAGAAACAAAAACAAAGATACAAGAAAAAGAGGGAGGACATGAAATATAACCCCTCTAAAGGAAAACCTAAAGGTTTAAACCTGCAAAACAGAACAAGCAACATCACAAGGTTAAGAAAAGAAAAACAGGAAAATGAGACAAACATATAAGCCAAGATGCACATTAATTTGAGAAGCAAGAGCTAGGAAAGCCAACATAATCTAAAAACAAAGCAGCTCGAACCGCCAACGGAGGAGAATCATGTCATACTAAAAATGGAGAAGACAAGTCCATATTAGTAAAATTGTCCACAACCACATTTTCTTAGCGATATATGTGAGAGAAATGGTGCTTTTCACTCCTTTGGACATGCGTTGTTAGTTATATCTTCAATTTGTGTGATAGGGCCGTTTTGCGCTTTCCATAAACCACAAGTACTCGCCACTATCACTTGGACTTCAGTCATCAGTCTGCGGTTCTCTCTTTCTTTTCTCACGACTGTTGGAAGACTTATTCCTAGAATGCTTACGTTTATATCACAGAGTTGATTAATGGTCAACGAAACACGAATAATTAATGGTTAATAAAATGAACTTTGTTCATAAAACATAACCAAAAGAAAAGGAAGATTATAATGCCATGCAAATCAAATAGCATCCCTTCTCCACCGGTCCAAGGACGCAAGGGCAAGTGGTTGGTCAAGTAAGAGCATTTTTAAATGAGTTTTCAAAAGATAAATGTCAAATGTAAATTTTTTTTTCAAGAGCATCTTCAAATGGCTGACGTGACAATGTCAAATTTTTTTTCTTTTTCCAACCGCTATGTTTATAAATGATATTTATGGGACCCATTTTAAAAAGAATTCAATTAAAATAAATTTTCAAGATCTATAATTGGTGCATTAATGGGACCCACACAATAAATTAATTAAAAATTATTTGACATCACATTTTCTCATATGTCAACACATATGATTGACATAGGGGTTGGAGTTTGCTCCTACCTACAAATTTGATTACATGACATTCTACTTAGGATTTAACATCTCATTTGGAAATGGTCTAAAGCCCGCCTAAATGCCCGAGCATCTGAAGCTAAGCCTTACGCCAGCAGACAAGCTGACATTAGCATGACGTTGTTACTACCATCCGTCTTTTTACACGCATGACACATAGCTAGTGGTCGACAACCTTTGCAAGGGAGTTAAACAGGCAAGAAAGACGAGAGGAAAAGGATTGTGATACCATGTCTCTACAAGGGAGTTAAACAAGTAAGGTATTTACATGTTAAAATATATTAAGTTGGAATTGGCAAGTTTAGGTATATTTTATCTCATTGAAAACTTATAATCAATTGTTCAAATTGAAAATTGCTTTCTAATACATCTTCATTTTTTTAGTAGACTATCTTAAGGAGGGCCTCTTCATAAATTTCGCACAGGACCCCGAAATATCAGAGACGGCCATGCTTGTTTAGCTGTGAGATTGTTCCTCTTGAATAAACATGTTGCTTGCATTTTTTTTTCACTTATATGTTGATGTCTCATTACTTAGTTTCTTGGAGCATCTCCAATGAGAATCCCTAAAAACTCACACTACCACTTTTGAAGACTTCTCTAGGGACTCAAAAGGAATATACATGTTCCTAAAGAATATTAGCTTTATTGGGTGTGTGCTTATAGTATAATCCTTAAATTTAGAGGCTAAAAGATTAAAAATTATTGTTAACTTCTTAGCCGTTGATCTAAATAGTAAAAAACAAAAACAAATAGCAAAAGTTATCACATTCGTTGATTTCTCATCAATAAATAAGAAGAAAAAATGAAGCATGCCCCGCATCTTACATCGCGTCAGGCGAGTACCAATAATTCGCTCGTGTTGGCTGTGTTAAAACCTACTTCAACCCTTGAAGTAAAACTCAAATTTTAGCTTCTAAACTTACCCCAACTTGCTCCAACTCTTGGGCAAATATGAGTTAAAACTCAAAACTCATTTCTGTGCCAAATTTAGCCCAAGATTCCCTGTGTTGGTGGGGCTAGCCCACCATATTTGTATAATTTTTTTAGTTTTATATTTATAAATTCATTGAATCCAACGATTAAAATCTAATTTGATGAAATCCAGCGGTAAAAAAAAAAAATATCTAACAGTTCAAATTTAAATCCAACGGCTAAAGTAATTAAAAAAATGGTTCATCTCAATTTACAACCTTAAAGTTTCTTGGTTTTCAACATTTGGTACATGAAGTTTTTTTCATCCCAATTTGGTACCTAAAGTTATAATTATGGGACACTTTCATATATCTATTAAGTTTTCCGTTAGAACCTCCGTTAATTGATGAAGTGGCATCCACGTGGACAATGATTGGACGCCACGTGTCAATATGAGCCCACGTGAATATTAAAAAATAAAAAAATAAAAAATAATAATAATAAGAAAAAAGAAATTTTCCTTTTCTCCATAAACTCAATCCGTCTTCTTCCAAGGACCAAACCAAAATCCACCTCTAATTCCACCAAGAATATCAATTAAAGAAGCTTAATCCCACATCAATACCCTCACATTCCACCAAACCCACAGGAAATTCCAAATCCGCCAACACATGTTCTCTAACCTTGTGTTCCTTTCCTCCAGACTCCTTGCTGTCGTCGCCCCCTCCATTTCCTGCAATCTTCTTCCTAAACTTCAAGATCTCATTTTAGAGCTTCGAGATCTCAAAGTCGGTGAGGGACTTGTGGAGGTGGATGGTCTTGGACACGACATTGGCAACCTCGAAAGAGAGAATGCCAATGGTCTGCTTTTGGGTTTTGTTGGCGGCGGCACTGACACATAGTGGCTCATCTGCTTCAGTGCTTCAATTCTTCTCCCATCTTTTATGTGTTTCATATTCTTTCATAGTGTTTTACATGTTTCATGATCTCGGTTAGTGATTTTTCAATATTGTCGGAATCTAAATATTTTTAGGTTAAAATGTTCATAAAATTAAATTAGCATAATCTACAGAATTTTTTTTCTTTTAAAAAGTTACTTTAAGAAAAAAAAATTAGCCTAAATTCATTCTTTAATAATTTGGAGCTAATATTTTAACCTAGAAGAGTTAGAGTAAAAAAGTTATTTCTGGATTAAAACCTAAATTTTTTGGAATAAAAATTTTAAGTTTTAACTTAAGGGTTGAAGATGGTCTAAAGGTGGTTGAACATCAGCTTCACACTTCCCTCTTGTGGTGTGGACGTCGCTCACATCACCGAACTCCCAAAAAGAACATGGACCCCACCCCAATTGACAGTCCCTATGCATCCCTACATTTGGGGTTTTGTTTGGGTATCTAGGGACTCCATTTCCAGTCCATTAGAGAATGCTTGACCCCATATATAAGGTTTATACGATGACAAGGTAGGAGTGGAACCATGAAGGGACGAGAATGGTTCAGGGCCTACCTTAACATTTTTTTTCATTAGAAAAGAACTTAGAGTTATCCTTCTGCTTTCCATAGATTTTTCATGAGATTAGGGCCCCAACCAACGGGAGAGAGAGGAAGTAGGCGAGAGAGCTAGTTCTTCTAAGTTTAAACATTTTCACTCCAATTTATAAGTACGTTACAATCAGTTGTACCATTGTTGCAGAGCAGGGGTTGTTGGTGGTGTTGCAGCGTTTTCTTTACATATGTAAGAAGCCCCTCCTAACCCAAAATACTGGTTCCACCACTATGATAAGGACAAGTTTAGAGACAACTTGGAGACGCTCTTAGTTTTTGAAATATCAAAGGCCTTGCCGCCTTCTACCAAAAGAATTATCAAAGGCCTTGCACACATTGTTGAGAGCTCAGCTTCATTTGAGGGATTCCTCAATTAAGTATATTTAATCGACATTTTTGTTGGGTCATACACCACATTGTATTTTAACGTTTTGAACCATTTTGTTTTTTTGGGCTTTCCATTGCAAAAAATGTATCATAACTAAAACTAGTACTGGACAATAAATAAAAAAACACATTATAAAGAAAGTAAACCATAAACGTTACTTATTCAGTGGGAGCCAAGAATAAACTAAGATCAAACCACCCTTAACCCTCAAAAGAGCCATATTACGTGCACAAGAAAATTATAAGAAACCTACACTTTGGTACACTATTAAAGATCATACTAGCTAGCCCGCAGTCGTTTCAGAGAATTATTATGCAATTTAAAGTAAGATAGCCATTTGCCTCCACTAAACCAAAAGAGAAGTCAAACTCCACAGTAGGTTTCGATAGCACACTCGGATTGCTTTCCCTCTGGTGTTACAGTGAAATGAAAGTAACTGAAATAATCAAATGGCTTATAGGATAAGGGGTGTCTTTCGTCGATTAGCTCTTCCGGTACTTGTACAGTTCCATTAGGGAATGAGAAGAATCTCATGGATAATCTGTTTTTGTTCTGTTTCACGATCATTTGGTGAAAACAAGACGGCCTACCATTGTTCCGTGCCTGCAAAGATAAAGTTCTTTAAAAAACAGATGCGAATTAAAACTCTATATATTTCATGTCCATTCAATCAAACCCAAAAATAACCACCACGGGGTGGTAAAATGATCGAATTCTAGATTCGTATTCTACGCAGCACGTCCTGAATTCTTTTTGTGGTGCTGATGAGGCTGAAATGCTTTTATGGGTCTTTCCGGCCCCTACAAGCCCCTAGAATGGTGGACCGTGGGTGTATTTGCATTAGCTGAAACCTGAGTGATTTTAACTAACAATTAAATGACATGTATAAAAGTAATAAACTGAATTAATTATTTATAATTCTTGTGTGGTTCGGTTCATGCAATTTTTACAATGTAGGAACCTGGACTGAAACTAGTCTAAACGGTTCGGTTCTTGAATTTGAGTTGAGTATTTTAGGTTAACATGATTTTTTACGGTTTATTTATGTCGCGGTTAGATTCGGTTTCACAATTCCATGGTTTTTATGCCCATCCTTAGCCGTGCCGAAGCCACCAGCTGGTCCCTTGATGTGTCCTTAATTTAAAATAATTAATGTACATTTTATTTAATGTCTCTCATTAAATATTTAAATTTATTAATATACAAATTTTAATTTTTTTTCGAACAAAAAAAAGTTTTTTTTTTTAATTTATTAATTTTATTTAACATTCTTCAAATTTGAAAAATTCAATTAATATACCTAAATGTATGTATCGAAATATATTATATTGAACTAATGTATTTAAATGTTAGTACTGAAATGTATGTATTGAAATATATGCACCGAAATGTATTATATTAAATTAATGTACCTAAATATGTGTACCGAAATGTATGCACCAAAATGCTAGTACCGAAATGTACTATATTGAAGTAATGTACCTAAATGTTTGTATCGAAATGTACGTACCAAAATGTGTGTACCTAAATGTGCACCGAAATGTATTATAATGAATTTAATATACCTAAATGAAGAAGACAAAGTATATCAAAATATATTGTTTTTATCTAAATGTTTACAACAAAATATATTACGATAAATGAAAAGAAAATTATAATTATAATGAAATAAAATTAATACATTAAAATTAGGGAGCTTTATATATAGAGACAAAAACTTTCACTATATTTGAAGAACTCCACTAGTTTTTAAACATGTCAAAAAGAGACAAAAACATAAAAATAACTAAACCCTAGCCCGAAAATATGGAAACAATGTTTTAAAATACCAACCATACCTCTAATGCTTTAGGGTTGTTAATAAATCTAGCCCTCATAACTCCAACAAAATTAATATGTACAATCAGTGTTCTAAAAATTGGCCTAGATGGCCGCCTAGGCGCTGTGCGATGGCTGGCCGCAAGGATTAACTCATAATCGAGAACAAAATCGGGACAGGGATTAGGTGGCCGCCGAGACGGCTTGGGCGGCCCTTGGGCAGCCTAGGCGGTCCAGGAATTTTAGTTTTGTTATGTTTTCAAGAATGCAGATCAACTGCATTCTTGCCTTTTTGGGTTTTTGGTTCTCAGTTTGGCAAATAGGAAAAGACGAAGACGATGACTTTCTCTCTCTTTCTTTCACACCATGTGACCACTTTACATACTTTTTTTATTTAATTTTTTTATTAGTTTCTCTCCAATCAAATTTGGACATCTAGCATCAAATTGCTTGCTTTTTGTAAAAAGTCATAGGATGTCAGTCCTAGCATGTTGATTTTTCTCATAAAAAATGATAGGGTGTCAGGCTGAAAATGTCATTACCATTAAGTATTGGTGCAAAGTCCCATCTTTATGCGTCCTCCTAGTATGCCCTTTCCACATCCACATATTTGACACCTTTATTTCTCTTTAAATTCAACATAAATTAATATAATCTCTAAAAAATATTTTGTAAATTATTATGAACCACCCATGTTGACATCAGAATTTTCTCTTCATTATGAACCACCCAACCCACTACGTCACATTTTTACTTTTATTTTTAAAAAAAAATAGATATAATAATTCAAAATGTCTTAAGTTATATGGCATATATACTTAATTTGTTTTTAAATTTTGGACTTGTTGGATACTCTTTTTGTATTTTATCATTTTTTTTATTATATTATCCATGAATTTCATGCAAATATAATTTTTTGTAAGTGTCAATATGCACTAATTTACAAGATATACAAGAAATTTACTTAAATCCGCCTAGGTGCCCACCTAGACCCCTCCTAAGTGCTAGGCGCCAGCCCTCCGCCCGACTAGCGCCTAACGTTTTTTAGAACCTTGTGTACAATAAGCTCAACTCATTCTCAAATATTTCTGCAGAATCAGCTCAACCCTTCCTCGACCATTTTGCAGAATCAGTTCAACCCGTCTTCAACCATTTTTGTAGAATCAGTTCAACCCATCTTCGACCTTTTTTGTAAGATCAGTTCAATCAGTCATCGATCATTTTTTTCAGAATCAGTTCAACCCGTCTTTGTCCATTTTTGCAGAATCAGTTCCACTCATCTTTGACCATTTTGCAGAATCATTTCAACCCATCTTCGACCATTTTTTGCAGAATCAGTTCCACGCATATTCGATCATTTTTGCAAAATTTGTTCAACCATTCTTCGACCATTTTTTAAGAATCAGTGCAACCCTTATTCGACCACTTTTGCAAAATCAGTTCAACCCGTCTTCAACCTTTTTTGCAATCAATTCAATCAGTCATCAACTATTTTTGCAGAATTAGTTCAACCCGTCCTCAACAATTTTTGCAGAATTAGTTCAACTCGTCTTCGACCTTTTTTTTTTTAATCAGTTCAGTCAGTCATTAACTATTTTTTTAGAATCAGTTTAACCTATCCTCGACCATTTTTGCATAATCAATTTAACCTGGCTTGGACCATTTTTTTCAGAATCAGTTCTACCCATCTTCCACTATTTTTGCAGGATCAGTTTCAAATGCATGTAGAATCAATTTTGTATACTTTTGTAGTATAATGAATTTGGATATTTTTAGTAGAATTAGTTTATAACAACATAATACAGATATGATTTGAAGAGGAAATATGTTGTTAGTAGAATTAGTTCATTGCTTCACATTGTGATCCTATCAAATCTATGATACATTGGGTCATTTTTCTTAAAAGTAACTATAAACCCACATGAATGATAACAAGAATATATATCACATTTTAAAGAACTCCACTATTTTAAATATTTCAAGAAGCGACAAAACAAAAAAAAAATACATAAAATCCATCCCAAAGACACGAAATCAATTAAATGTATGTGTCAAGGCGTGCAGGGATGTGTGTATGTGTGTCCATAGAGAGAGCCACAAGTGTATTTCCATATTTTATAACAGGTTCTCTAATTGTAAACATAATACAAATAATGCATCCCATATTCTAACTTTTCTTTTAGGATTTTCTGGAACAAAGTCTCTACAATCCTGTACCATACTGTACCTGCATCCACCAATAAGGACATGGATTGTCTGCCCTCCTACTTTTGATGTCTTTCTGTGCCTTTCTGTTTGTATGATCATGAACGTTAACATTTTATATTACTATTTATTTTTATCTTATTATCTTTATAAAAAATAATATAAAATATTAATATAACTTAATCGTGACCACACAAAACAGAAAAGTACATAAGGGCATCGAAAATAAGAGAGCAGACAATCGTTGTCCCAACAATAATGTCTATACCCAATAGTGTTTATTCAAAGTCTTTGCAACCATTGCTTTGACAATCAAACAATTATCTGCAGAAGCTTCGTAAAAAACAATATTAAACGATTGACAGTACGAGAAATACTGTTTAACCAGTAAACCGAAATCAATGGTTGGTTCAACTGGCTTTAGTCTTCGAAAGCGCAGCCGTGAGGAAATTGAGATAGATGATGGGCCAGGGCCATTGAGCAAGGAATCAGGCTTGGACAAGTAATCAGGATTTGCAATTGGGGGCGATCGGCGAGTAATTTATAGGGAAAGGGCTATGACTTCTTGGAGGGGCTGTGTTTGTGGTACAGTCTGGCAAAACAGTCGTGGTAGTTGTGGAGGAGGCGACAGCTATATGGCCGGTGATGCCAGCTACGAGACAAAGAAGATAAGGTAAGCAACAAATGAAGAGATAGAATGAAGGGTATTTTGGTAACTTAAATTGCAGAGAAAAGAAAAGCTAATGATGTCACATATGACGTATTAACTTTTGTCTCTCATTGAAAAATATTATCTCAACATAAAATTAACTAATAAAAGTATACTTTTTATGTAATTTTTCCTTAAAATTATGAAGAAAAAGAGAAATAATTAAAAAATGCAAATGTAATTAATAAATGAGGTTATTAATGTATTAAGGGACTAAAATTATATTTTGATTTTACTCATGGTTTTAGTCTAAGAATCATATTTACTAAGGATTAGAATAAAGTTCTCTAAAAATAAAATATAAAAATTAAAACTCGATGATTAATTAATCACGCACCCTTTTCCTTTTAGTAACAAATTGAAATTAAAAAAGTGAGCGATTTACATACCATGAAAGCGTCGCATGCCATGATTACAAATGATGTGGGTGAGGCTCAGCAACAAACCACTAACCAATGACCATCCTTTCTTTTCGCTTCCAAACCATTCACCTCCTTTTGTTGAAGAATGGATATGAAGGCCTTGTCTGTGTGTGAGGGGGTAGTCCTACGTTGGTTTCATTCTCCTTTTGTTCTCTATACTCAAACTATCTCAACACGTAAATTGTCGATGCCATGTGAAATTCGTACACTGTACCCCATAAATGCCATTTTTGTCACCGGTTTAGTCTACTCAGCCACCAGGTTTGAGAAATTATAAACTTCCTCACGAATCAAAGAAATATAAGTTAAGCATAATATATATGTACTAAAAATGGTGAGTATACTAATTCTCTCCTGAAAAAAGTTATAGAAATTTTTTAGATTAGCGAGTCATTAAACCAATATCCACATCATATTTGTGAATTTTTTTACTCCTTCAGGAGTTGTCGCATGATCGACTCCCAAGGATTCGTAAAGTGGATGGAAAGAATGTTGGCCAATGTAGCTGTGGTAAGGCTTGTCACTGGAAAGGGATCATCTCCGGATACTTTCCATCTAATCATTCTCATCAAACAATCTAGACCTTTGAAATTTGATCCAATGGTTATAAACAGGAGCCTACTCTAAAAGTTATAATTTTAGTCATTGGATCAAATTTCAAGAGTCCAAACTGTTTGACAAGGAGGATTAGGTGGAAGGGATCCGGAGTGGATCCATTTCCCTTGTCACTAGGAATGATAAAATATTTACAAGTATAAATAACCACGGTTACCCATTCACTTCAAATTCACTATTACGGTTATGGGTAATTTAAATGATTAGTAATGAGTATTACCGGTGGTAATAAACGTGTACCTATTTAATTATTTATTTTAATATATGTGCAGATTAAGAAATTAAAAGTTTATTTTGTTCTAACGAAAAACGGGTGACCAGAAAAATCAAACCAGTAGCTTATGCATGTTAGAGTTTTGAGTGAAGGTTTGTCCCACGTCTGCGAAATCCCCTTCTCCAATGGGGCTTATAAGGAATTTGTCCTTTAGATTAGTAAATTTAGGATTGGGTTGTTGAAATAAGGGTCAAGCGCTTGGGCTTGATGATTGTGTGGTTTGGGCTTGCCTAAACTAATACCCTAATATAATTAATATTAATTAGGGAATTTTAATGAAAAGTTCTTGGTACTGTTTACTTTAACGAAAAACCACATTTTTACACTAAAAAGTCAATTCTGATACTATTTACATTACCTTTTATTTTGTCTTTATCGTTAAAACTCAAAGTTTTCTAACTCTTTTTATTAGTTTTCCTTATTAATTAATCAAGACAAGAGGAACATGGACCCCACCCCATTGAGAGCCTCGATGCATCCCTACATTTGGGGTTTTGTTTGGGTATTTTAGAGACTCCATTTCCTATCCATTAGAGAATGCTTGACCTTATATATAAGTTTTATACGATAGTAAGGCAGGGGCGGAGCTATGAAGGGACTAGAATGGTTCTGGGTCTACCTTAACATTATTTTCATTGGAAAAGAAATTAGAGTTATCCTTTTGCTTTTTGTAGATTTTTCATGAGATTAGGGCCCAACCAAAGGGAGAGAAAGGAAGTAGGCGAGAGAGCTGGTTCTCCTAAGTTTAAACCTTTTCACATGGTGCTACTTCTCTTGGAGTTTAAACATTTTCACTCCATTTCATCAGTACATTACGATCAGTTGTAGCGTTGTTGCAGAGCAGGGGTTGTTGGTGGTGTTGCAGTGTTTTCTTTACATCTGTAATAAGCCACTTCTAACCCGAAATCCTGACTCCACCACTATGATAAGGACAAATTTAGAGACAAATTGGAGATGCTCTTAGTTTTTGAAATATCAAAGGCCTTGCCGCCTTCTACCAAAAAAATTATCAAAGGCCTTGCGCACATTGTTGAGAGCTCAGCTTCATTTGAGGGATTCCTCAATTAAGTATATTTAATCGATATTTTTGTAGGATCTTACACCACATTGTATTTTAACGATTTGAACCATTTTGTTTTTTGAGCTTTCCCTTTCATATTATTATTGCAAAAAAAATGTATCAAATCTGAAACTAGTACTCGACAAAAAAAAAAACACACACACACACACACATTATAAAGAAAGTAAACCATAAACTTTAATTATTAAGGGGCAGCCAAGAATAAACTAAGATCAAACCACCCTCAACCCTCAAAAGAGCCATATTACATGCACAAGAAAATTATAAGAAACCAACACTTTGGTACACTATTAAAGATCATACTAGATAGCCCGCAGTCGTTTCAGAGAATTGTTATGCAATTTAAAGTAAGATAGCTATTTGACTCCACTAAACCAAAAGAGAAGTCAAACTCCACAGTAGGTTTCCATGGCACACTCGGATTGCTTTCCCTCTGGTGTTACAGTGAAATGAAAGTAACTGAAATGATCAAATGGCTTATAGGATAAGGGGTGTCTGTCGTCGATTAGCTCTTCCGGTACTTGTACACTTCCATTAGGGAATGAGAAGAGTCTCATGGATAATCTGTTTTTGTTCTGTTTCACGATCATTTGGTGAAAACAAGACGGCCTACCATTGCTCCATGCCTGCAAAGATAAAGTTCTTTAAAAAACAGATGCGAAGTAAAACTCTACATATTTCATGTCCATTCAGATCCGTATTCGACACAACATGTCCTAAGTTCCTTTTGTGGTGCTAATAAGGCTGAAATGCCTTTGTGGGTCTTCGAGCCCCTAGAATGGTGGAGCCGTGGGTGTATTTGCATTAGGTGAAAACTGAATGATTTTAAATAACAATTAAATGACATGTATAAAAGTAATAAACTTAATTAATTATTTATAATTCTTGTGCAGCAAAGTTCATACAATTTTTACAATGTAGGAATTCCTGGACTGGAATTGGTCTAAACGGTTAGGTTATTGAATTTGAGTTGACTTTTTTAGGTCAACATTTTTTATGGTCTATTTATGTCGCAGTTAGATTCGATTTTAGGTTACACGGTTTTTATGCTCATCCTTAGCCATGCCGAAGCTACCAGCTGGTCTTCTTTAAAAAAAAAAAAATGAAACCTAAAAATAAAATTTAAAATTTAAAACTCGTTTATTTGAGAAGTTATAAACTTTCTCACTAATCAAAGAAATATTAGTTAAGCATAATATATTATTCTTATACTAAAACCCAAACTCAGGCGTACTGTTCATGGACAGTAAAATGGCAAAAAAGCCCTTCGCTGCTGCTGATTCTGAGGCTTTTTTTTTCTATTTTGAACATTGAATTTTCAGTTTCGTCCTCCCGCCTCCAATTGGTTTGCCTTGCTCTCCGACCTCCACTTCTCGCTCTGTGTTGCTTTCTTCCAGAAAACGATCAAGTCCAGTTATTCTTTCACTCTTTTTGGTTCTCGACCTTTGCCGTCGTTTGCTCTCTCTCGCTGTCTTCTATGTCGATCTCAGTGGTTTTGAAACTTCATCATTTTCCGGTAAGCTATTCGATTCTTGCATCTGCCAATTGTTTTTCCAAATTTGTGGATTTGGTTTTATTCAATTTTAAGTGTTAAAATTTGTTGCCCTCTTTCTTTGTAGGTTTTTTTTGTTCAAAATCTTGAGGCTTTTGCTTTGCTGTTCTTCGATTATCTGTTAGAATTGTTAATTTCTGCTTCTATTTGGTTGGGTTCGAAATATTTTTCTGCTCTTTTGATATGTCCTTTACAAGAAATTGTTGTTTTCGCCTCTAGAGAATTATTAATTCGGACCTAGCAATTCATATTTCTGGGTAATCAAAACCTAATCATTTCACAAACCAAGTTTGGAATAAAAAAAAATTCGAAGGATAAGAGATTAAAAATGGAAAACTTTGAATATTATTAAAAAAAAAAAGGCCAATAATTTTGTTCAAGAAAAATATAAAGACAGGAAAACATCTTTGCCTTCCAGAACATTGAATTGTGTTTTCGATCAGATGAGATAATCAAATTGTTAAGTCCAAATTTCTAAGCGGATTTGTGTGAATTTTGTAAGTTATTTATTTACAAGTTGAGGTCGGTGTCGTTTCTTATTGTTGGCGAAGTGAATTTTGTAAGGGGAGGAGTCGCAGAAGGTGGGATAGAGACGAAGGAGGGGGACCTGGGTTCTCGGCGGAGGGAGGTGCTGCTAGTGGAGCCGTTGCTGATCTCGGTCTTCTTGGATTTGGGTTCATTGGGGAGTTTGGGTGTGGTGGGTGGGTGAAAATGGAGGGTTTGATTTCTGTGGAGACGTGGGTTCTAGATGTGGTGGGTGGGTGAAAATGGCAGTTTGGGGAATTAGGGGTACAAAAACAAAGGAAGGAAAGAAGAATGTGAGAGAGGGATAGGCTCAGCTCATTTGGACTAATTTTTTTTCAAGTTGAGTTGGAGTTTTGTTTGGGTTTTGGGTTGTGATTTGGACTAATTTTTGCAATTTTAAAACACTAGGGTCAAACTTGCATAATGAAATAGTGGATTGGAAGGTTAGCTTGAGGTTCATAACTTTGCATATTACTGAAGAAGCTAAAAGGAGAATGATTTTATAAATATATACTAGCATTTGCCTACACACTTTGTGTGTATGAACACATTTTTTTAGAAAATGAGAAGGAGAGAGGGAGAGAGAGAGAACGTGAGAGGAGTGGAAGGTTTTTGTTTTTAGTTTTTTTTTTTTAATATTAGAGGTATTTTAACATCACATGTAGGTGAGGTTTCAATAAAAAACAGTAAAATTTGAACCTATGAAATTACATTATTGCCCGTCATTTTTTTTTTTTTTTGTGATAGAAGACTAATTTATCTTTTCACCATCTTTTCGTTAACAAAGAGGGTTTTATTAATTAGTAGAGAGAGAGAGAGAGAGAGAGAGAGAGAGAGAGAGAGAGAGAGAGAGAAAGAGATATATATATATATATATATATATTATATGTGTGTGTAAGAAAAAGGAGAGTTTTTTCCTATTTAGAAGATTTCTTTTATGTGGTTGGATCGTAAGTGTAGTTGGATAATTCGGTTGTCTTCTGATTTTGGGGAAATGATGATTTTTGTTTTTTGCATTGTTGCCCTTTGTATACAGTTGAGATTTTGGATTTAGTCAAATTAGGCGCTCAATCAATTTATATAATGTCATTTACTTGCCTTTTTATTTATTCTTTACCTTTTGTTATTGTGATGTAATTCGGTAAGTCATTCTTATTGGGCGGTTATATTTTTCTCTTAATTTTGTTTGACATTATTATTTAATCAAGGACAACACTGTTTATACTCAAAAACTGATTAAATAAACTGTGTAAACAATAGTTGTTTTTGTTATAGGTATAATTTACTGAACAATTATGGAGGCCATAGAGAGAGAAGGTGCGGCAATAGTAGAGAGAGAGATGTGTAGTTGTGGGTGTGTTCTATTCCACCCCATTGTGCCTTTATTTATAGTAGTAGGATAGGTAAAACCTTTCCCTTTAGGATTACAACATTTAATAGGTAATCTACTCCTAATAGGAATATAAGAGATATTCCAAGATAAACTAGGATTTACACAATCACATTTCTAATCTAATAGGACTGCAACACTCTCCCTTGAGTGTGTAAATACTCAAGTAAATGGCGCATCAAGTCTTCAGTGATGAAGCAAGTACAGTTGATGAAGTCGTCAGCACAATGAGCGAATGCGAATCTCAAATCAACGGAAGAATGCATAAAAACGAAAAACTCACAAAACTTCACTATGGTAAAACCCAGGGTGGGAGAAAAATCCATAGACTAAGGAGAAAAGTGAGAAGTTGCATTAAGTAAAAACTATACGTTTTTTGGACACAAGTAGAAGAGTTCACAAGGGTATGATCAGCCCATGATGGGTGCCTCGTTAAAACCTAGTTAGGTAGCAAAAACCAAGTGGGAAAAATGCTCCTAATCGTAGGGAAAAATAGTACATTAAGATCAAGTGAGTATACTTCTCGATACTCCCCCTGAGTTTGACATAACTTCCAAAATGAGAACTACAAGCATTGCATATGAATAGTTAAGCATACCAATTCCTCGGACAAGCTTCTGAAAGGTAGACTTCGGTAGTGACATCGTGTAGAGGTCGGCAAGGTTGTCTAGGATCCACTTGCATGACTTCAATCTCCTGATGCTTTGCTGATGTCGATGTAGACGCAATATATCTTGGTGTTGACTTTGTTGATGTATCATGGCTTGGTCTGGTTGATACATGTGGCATAATCTTCATGGATTGTCGTTGGGACTCAACAATGGATGAAAACATAGTAAGTACTTCGAATATGCTCAACAAGAACTTCTAACCATGTCTCACTTGTGGCGTAGTGAAGTGAGGTGATTCTTGGAATGATTTGAAGATTTCGCAACTAAGGTCATATCGTGGACATCCAAGATATTGCGATATCCTTAACGGTAAAGACATAACCATTTGGGGATTTTGCCCTGTGCGGGTTTGATAAGTAACCTACGTCAGCATAACAAATAAGGCAAGCATCATTTTGAGGATCAGGGGGGTTGGATCCGCTCGAGATGCATTAGGATTTGCCCTTATAGTACCTTCAGGGTATGTCTTTAATACCAATTCAGTGGTTGCGTGTAGGCGCTGTGCTGCATCTTTACCAAGATCAACAGCGAAGGAGATGTCCTGTCTAAATCCATTGAGCTAAGTACAACGAAGCGCAAAATTGAACTTAGATATGGAATTTCAGATTCCATAACCTCTTCAAGGGTCTCATTTGCATATAACATATGGACGATCAAAGGTATACTTAAAAGTGACACCTTTAGGGTGTAGTTCGACTGGTAGACCAAAATACCGTCAGAATAATGCTTCAACTTCAGGTCAAGGCATAAACGAGTTTTCCTAAGATCCTTCATCTCAAATTCTGTCTTCAAGTGCGAGACAGTTTTCTCAAGCTCTTCCAGAGTCTTAGTGAGATTCGTGTTAACGACATAAACTGTAACTCTAGCAATTTGGAATAAGACTTCATAATTTAACACGCAAGGGCACAATTCATATCCCTGACTGATCAAATAATCACTTAGACGCATATACCACATCCGTCGAATTGTAAGTGAACTCCTCGTTAAAAGGGTGTTCCGTGGTTTGGAACTATTTGAACCAGTCCATGTAATTCTTCGGGAACTTACATGTCAATCTCCGTATCTATATCCCCATAAAGAAACATTAACCACATTTCATAATGCTGCTATCAATCATAGGATGTTTGATAGAAACCTTACGCCGTAAGGCGTGCATCATATCACATTATTTCATTCATCTCATAACGCTTTCTTTCCCACTTGTAGCATAACAGGGTTACCTTGGATAGTGTAGGAACGACAGGTCCAATACACACTTTGGCCAGGAATTTGACCTAGATTGTAACTTTAGTTGTCCAATCAGTTTTACATTGTCACTTAATCAATGGAACACAATTCGATATCGTTGCTTTTCATTTATATCGGTAGCTACCATATAAGTGAAAACATCATCGATGATAATCTCATTTCAATTCCATTTATCTCATCCAAACTAGTATACTGGACCAAGAACTTTAAGTCTCGGGAGAAATCCAGATTAATCTCATGAGATGGAAATGATTTAAAACAGCAATCGAGTTTAGATTCATTTTGTGTCGTGCCTTCCCCTTATAGGGAAGTGAATCCTATGAACCGAATGATCTGTCGTGCTCCAGGCCAAGACAAATTGATTGGTTATCCGCCAGTCTACCGGACCATCCAACAAGGGCGTCTAAACCATCCAACAGAGGTGGCACATCCTCCAGGGATGTTGACTTGACGTCCGTTAAGTACGTCTATCCTTGCAGGCATATTTGCAGCTGGTATATGATCTCGTCACTTTAGTTAGATCAGAGGAATGCGTTTGGAGCAACGTTCTGAAAACTAGAATTCATCGCACTTGCTTATCATACTTGTGCGGTATGTGGATCGAGATGAAACATAATGGGTAACGTCCACACAACTTCGCACCGTTCTACAGGGACGTTGACGTTCTTATCTCCCCCTAATGGCGGGAAGACTATCTTATTAAAGTGACAACCCGCAAATGAGCGGTAAAGAGATCGCATGCAAGGGCTCTAAGAAAGCTAGTGTGAAAGAGAATCATGATCGACAAAAGATACACATCCTTCTTTGAGGACCCATGGTAGTACGTTGCGGCCGCGCAACTTGGCACATGGACTGCTCACCCAAATGCGTAAATACGAAAATCGTCAGGTTTGTACCCAGTAACCAACTGTAACGTTATATAGGTTGGGTGTCAATGGGCCTCAAGGCAGACTAACATAACTGCGTACAAGGATTGCATAGCCCTAGGTAGAAACCGAAAACTTAGTACGTTTACCAAAATTCGGGCAATCATTGAAATTGCACTTTATGATCGCTAGGCGAGGCTATTTGGAGTGAACATGGGAATTCAATGTTCAATTATAAACTCAAAATACATGCAATACTTTATCGAAAACCATCGATATAAATTGTCCGGCATTATCCAGTCTCCCAGACCTTAAGGGATAAGTAGGGTGGTGAACCCTTAATCGGCCATGAAATTTAGCAGCAATGTGTGTGGACAAACATGTGACCAGTTTGTCAATTCATCAACCAAAACCATAAGTATTTATATGGTCCGCATTTTGGTTGGATTAGTCCACATATATTCCCTTGAATCCACTGTGATAAAAGAGTCGTGTCGTATCTTTACGAGGAATGATATAGAATATCAATGTCCCTAGTAAGCATGCTTGGCAAACTGTGCTTGTAAGCACAATATCCTTACTTCAGATAAGGAGATGTGTTGTAGTATCATTGTTCGACCAAAGTGTCCAAAAAGGTCATGCCAAAGCAAGTAAATTGCTCAATAAGCAAGTAAACTGCTTAATCACCAGGCTCCAAGCTGGTCACATGTGGTGTATTCCCAGTTGGGAGACAACCCATTGGCCCCAAAATCAAAGTTTCAGGCTCATTCTTGGAGGTGATGCAAAGATATTTCACTCTATTTTCTTCAGTAGTTTCATTTATGATCATTGTCATCTCAAATATCCTTAAAAACTCAACGTTAATGAGAATTTAAGGTCCCTTAAATGGTAATGTAGTACCATTCATACAACGAAGAGCATGCCAATGCTCTTAATTAGGTTGGATAGACCTAAAATCATTGTTAGAGATGTGATTTAGGTGTAAAGTTAGTGTGCGTAGTACGCATTCATCCAGACAACTAACTTTCCCACATTCCTGCCTAATCACGTGTTTAATTGAATTGGTCACATGTGTTAAGAAATATGATTCAATTAACTCATATTCGAGGACAATATCAATAAGATTATCCATAAGTAAAACATACACCAAGCTTGAATCCAAGAACATGGAAAAATGTTCACAAAGTAAATGGTTTACTAAGGGGATTCAGCCAACAAGGTCATCCATGTCAAAATTCTGCTTTTCGAACAATGTTTGGTGGAGCCAAAATTAGTCTCACGTATTGACTACTAGAATGGTACTCCTTAACAACATTGGTAGAAGCACGAAGATGTGCATAACCAATGATCTATTTCATCAAGACGAAAGTAGATTCTGCAGGGTTAAGGTTTAGGAATACTATCCTTATTCTTGAAGTTTTAGGTCTTAGGTACCAAGGATCACGCTTCGAGCATGATGCCACACCTTGGCAGGCCCTAATTATATGTTTGTTGTAGTAATCAGATCCAAGAATTTGGTGAACTTCCACTTTGTACACTACTGCTTCAGAAGCGAGTTAGAAATAAGGAAGGACTAGAAAAGTATTCTCTAGTCAAAATTTGATCGGATTTATAAACTTTATAATTGTACTCATTTATAGACGTAATCATGGTGTGCTTCAGGCAATGTCTTTCATGATGAGATAGTCTGTAGGAGCTAGCCAAAGAGCCATGGAATCCTCGATCAGGAGGTATTTTCATTTGTAATGCTTTGGGCACAAGTCTTCGAATGAAGATCATGGCGGAGGCTTATTTAGCTCTTCCTTGCCATTGTTGGCTACAATGGTTTCTCGGCTTCTTGATAGTCAAGTGGAGATTCACGTCTTGTACCCACATAAAGTGGTTTCTAATAGAAACATCCAAATCAGGGAAATCAAACTTGTGACAATTCAACAATCCATTGAATTAGAGGCAGTAAATCATCCATAAGCATCAAAATTAGAACATTCAGGTTCTAAGACATGGTTTTTATGAAAAATTCGGGTTTTCATGGGTGTATTGTTTTACGAAAACTTCAGGTTTCAAAGGTACTAAATTTGAAACTACAGGTTCAATTTAGTTTATGAACGTTTAGTTCATAAAAGAGAGGTTCCTGCAAGAAACATATAATGCAATATACAATTAAGTGTAGTGGATTTGAGGTTCTTCAGGAACTCAAGTGTGAGAGTTTCGTTACTACGAATGTATGTCAACGGTTCAAAGTATAAAAATAAATTATTGAATCGTTAATGTCCAAAAGTGATCTTCATGTCAATAATTTTGGATTCATTATCAGATTAATGGATTGCATGTCACTTTTACTTAATTCAATAGATCGGGACTATTCGGGGTCGATCATAGAAGCAAAAATAATTATAACATTCGGGTTAAAATTATTTAATCGAAAAAAGAATGCAACCTAACACACTTCGGTTGGCTGCAATACACAGCCTTGCAAAAATTGCAGGCCTTTAGGCTCGGGTCAGCTGCATTGGGCAGCCCATATATGAATTCAAGCTGCAGGCTTTGCAGCAAAGGACTACAAGCCCATGCAACATAGCGGGCCAGGGAAAAAGACAAAGCCCAGCAGCGCTAGGCTTGCTGGCAGGGGCACGAAGGAAGCCCATGGATTGTCAGTTTTGGGCAGTCACGCGAGAGGAGGCCCAGCTGTCGCTAGCTTTGATGTTGGGCCAAGAAGCAGAAGCTTCAATAAGGCTGAGATGGGTCGAGCCGCAGATTAAGGCTTCAGGCCCAATCATGTGGAACCCAAGCATGTGGGTTCAGCAACTTCAAAAACCTAGGCCGTGGCCTAGCCCAAAAAATTTCTCATTCTTTTTTTTTTTCGAAATTTCTAGGGTTTAAAAAACCCTAATTGCTTCTAATTTATTTCGATTCTTTGACTCACAAATTCCACATAACATAATTGCGTAATGCATGAAACAAATATATATATTGACAAATATATGAACATATACAATATATATATATATATCGGAAGGAAAATATAAACATAGAGGGGTTCATGCATCATGGGGAATGTTTTCATGCTTCATGGTTGTTTCAAATATCTTACTTTATTTTAAGCATACCTGATTGGCAGAAAACAACAAAAGCCTTTGAATTTGTAGAAGATCCTTCTCATAAAGTCGGAATTGCATCTTCAATGCATTGTATCACGTTCAACACAGAAAAATTAAATTGAATCAATAGAATGTAGATCAATTCAATAAAATAATTAAATTAATCATGAAAAGAATGATTAAAACGTAGTACTCCCCTGATTGAAGAATAAACTTTCTTTAGCGCAGCGTCAAGAGCGTGCTGATAACGTGTTGTAGGCATAATTTACTGAACAATTATGGAGGCCATAGAAAGAGAAGGTGCGGCAATAGTAGAGAGAAAGAGAGAGATGTGTAATTGTGCGTGTGTTCTATTCCACCCCATTGTGCCTTTATTTATAGTAGTAGGATAGGTAAAACCTTTCCCTTTAGGATTACAACATTTAATAGGTAATCTACTTCTAATAGGAATATAAGAGATATTCCAAGATATACTAGGATTTACACAATCACATTCCTAATCTAATAGGACTGCAACAGTTTTTAATTTAAGAGCGGTGGGTTGCAAGGTAGATATAAAATGTTAAGATGGGATAAAATTGAGGTGGCTAGGATAGGAAAAAGATTTATAATTTGTGGTAGAAAAACAAAAGAAAGATAGAAGAGTGTAAGACAAGAATGGATTGACGTCATCTAGATTTTTGTTTTTTTTGTTTTTAAATTGATTCAGGACTTACATGGTAATTTGTGTTGTGTTTAAGGAATTTTGTGTATTATGATCTGTAAGTTTTATTACTCTTCGTTTTTTTATTTTTTTTTTTCATCTGTTTGTTTTGCAGGTTGTCTTTGTGTTAGAATTGCAACAGTTTATGCAACTTTTCGATCTTTAAAATGTTTCAGGGTAAGATTTAGATAACAAAATAGTTGGCTGAAAACTTGAAGGAATGTGTTGGCTTTGTTTTTGCTAAACCAATTTGAAAGCTGTGTGTAGGTCTATAGTTTGTATGTTTTTTCAAGTTTTAAACAAGTGTTTGTTTTCTTTTTTGTTAACTAATTTGAAAGCTGTGCATAGACGGTCAACTGTGGCCATATCTCTTGATAAAACATATCCATCGAATTGGAAATATCAAATTGCCAAAAATGAACCAAATTGGTTTATAATAGCAAAATGTTTTCCAAAATAGTAGAATGTGAACAAATATATAATAAAGAGCAAGTAGAAAAACGATACTTACCAATATTGACAATGGATTGTTTGGAGAGAATGTTATACACAATATTTTTATAGAAACTTTAATGAAACACTCCCAATATTGTTAACTTTGACTGAAAAGGACATTTTTATCTTAAAAAGTCACTCCTAATACTATTCACTTACACCTTTATTTTGTCATTTTCGTTAAAACTAAAGTTTTTGAGAACTTTTTGTTAGTTTTGTATCTTGAATTTTGTAATAGGGATAGATAAAGATGTGATTGTCCTATATATATTTTGGTAAATCATTTTGGTTATATCCTTCTGTTATCATGCTTGCTCTGGATTCTACAAGTTTTTTTAAAGTTTATTTGGTTGCTGAAAAAAAAAACTGTGAAATGAAGGGTTTCAGAGTTTGATCATTTGTGTCTTAAATTTGATAAGGTTTCTTTCCCCTATATAATTTTGGTTGGTACTTATAGATTTTCATCGTAAATTATTGTGTTCTCTTACAAAGAAGTTCATTTTTGACGCTTATGTAAACTTCACTACATAACTCAATTTCAATTAGAGAAAGAGGAAGAGAGGAACTGGATTAAGCTAGCAATAAAGCAATTGGAAGCAAATAGAGTTCTTTGATTAATAAACTCATAGAGTTAAAAATTGTCTTACCTCCAAAAATTGAATACATCTCCCGCTTCTAGCAAACTGATAGGGAACTTTGTTATCACATGTTTGAAATCATCTATATAGGTCGATAAACTTTTAATAACACATGATTGATATTGGTATATAGACCCAACATCTTTAGCTAATGTTATAGTTTTAGACATAAAAATTGATTGTACATATCAGTTTTAAATCTATCAACCATGTCATTCAACAGATACTACAAACTGCCATATTTTTTAAACTCTGTGCAAAGGAATTTACATACAACCCAATGGTCCAAATTTTCTATCTTTCCTACAACAATTACCCGTAAGCATCCATATCCATTTCAAATTTTGATCCTTAAGATCAAATTTTTATCCATTAATTATTGACATTGCTTAATTTAGTTGTAATTTAAAGTTCTGATTTTTTCAGTTTTTGTTATTTCCTTTACAAAACAGCTTTGATCTTCCACAGGACTACTTTGTCTGGCTTCCAAAAGATCTCTGTCTCGATGTGAGTAGGTTTTTTCGATCTGTATGAATTCCCCAACCATCTGTTATGCCTATATGTTTGTTCCTTGCTATAAATATGATGAACAAATATACATATATGTACAACTTTTTATAAATTTTACACATTTTTAAAACCTGCAGCAACGCGCAGGCACAATTACTAGTATGTACTAAAAAATGGTGAGTATACTAATTCTCTCCCGAAAAAAGTCATAGAAATTTAGATTAGTGAGTCATTAAACCACTAAAAAAATACCGAAATTCGTCATTTTCTGTAGGCCACATCATATTTGTGAATTTTTCAACTCCTTCGGGAGTTGTCGCGTAATCGACTCCCAAAAGATTCGTAAAGTGGAAGGAAAAAATGTTGGCCAATGTAGCTGTGGTAAGGCTTGTCACTAGGAATGGGCAAATTATTTAGGGTATAAATGATTACGGTTACCCATTTATTTAAAATTCACTATTACAGTTATGAGTAGGGCTGGTTCAGGTCGTGATTCCGAACCGAAACCCAAAGTCCGAATCCCAAACCGACTCTCTTCGAGATAGGATTCAAAAACCCGAAACCGTACCAAAATTTTGATATTCCCGAATTTCGGGAATCCCGAAATTGTTTCGGTTTTTCGGTTCGAGATCAGGAATGAATGCAGTCAGAAGATGTCAACCTAATTTTAGGAAAATCTAATGAATGTAGTCCCCCAAATAACAAATTTCCAATCCCTTACTCCCAAATTTGCGACATCCCATCAAAAATCAAACAGTCAAGGTGCGAAGAAGTCGTCGATCAAAATTCAAAAGCAGAAAAATACAAAGAAATCAGGCAAGCAGTAACTAAAATTAGGGGATTTTCAAAGCAAAAATCCTAATTTTAATTCTAAATCCCCAAATTGAAAGTTCAAAACCCTAATCCTCAATTTCAGAATCCAAATCCAAATCAAGGTATAATAATTTCATGAAGTTTGGCACCTTTAGATTAGAGAAGCTTCGATTTGGAGGTTGTTGGGGGTGGAACCGTGGAAGTTTAGATTTGGGATATGGTGTAGTGGTCGATGACTCGATGGACGACGTGTTGAGTTTGTGACAAAGGGAGGAGGAGGAAAGCAGAGAGTGCAGAGACGATTCGAGGGATTAGAGAGAGTGTTGAGTCCGAGGTTGTTGCCATAGCAGAGGAGGAGATGAGAAAGTGCAGAGAGATCCAAGAGGTTAGAAAGAGAGAGGTCATTTGAGAGATAAGAGAGAGTGTGAGGTCTTTTAGCCAACAGTTGAGATTTAATCTCAACCGAATCCAACGCTTATGGTTTATTCAAGTATATATAACATATAAATAAATATATATATATATATGTATGTATGTATATATCAGCTCGGGATTACCGAACATTTGACAACCCATTCCCAAATCCCATACCACAGTCTCAGGATTATTTCGGCATGGGTTACCAAACCGTTCGGGATTTTTTCGGTCGGGTTCGGGTAATTTGGGATTTTTTTTCCAACCCTAGTGATGGGTAATTCTTTAAAAAATTAAACATTTATGTGTATAACATTTATCTGTGAAAATTTAAATAATTAATAATGGATATTACCAGTGATAATAAACGTATACCCATTTAACTGATTATTTTAATATATGTGCAGAAGTTAAAAGTTTATTTTGTTCTAACGAAAAATAGGTGACCAGAAAAATCAAACAAGCAGCTTATGCATGTTAGAGTTTTGACTGAATGTTTGTAAGTCCCCTTCCCCAATGGGGCTTATAAGGAATTTTCCCTTTAGATTAGTAAAGGGTAAATTACATTTTACCTTCTCAAGTTTAGAGTCGATTGCAACTCCTTGTAAAATCTTTAAAACATTTCAATTTCATACATTTACTTATCATTTTATTTCAATTACATACATCCGTTAGAAAATTTGTTAAGTAAACCGTTAAGTGATGACGTGGCAAATATGGATCCACATTTATGCTGACGTGGCTACCAAATTTGTGTCATGTAGCAAAAAAAAATTTATACCTTTAAAATATAATAATTTACCCTTCAAAAAGAAAAAAATAAAAAAATAAAACCCAATACCCACCTTCTCCCTCTCCTCCACTTTCTTCACCTCCCCTCCCATCCAAAAACCCCGCCTCCTCGAGCTGGCCCAAGCTACAGTAAATCGCCACCAGCACATGCAAGCTCATGGTCAGGAATTGCCATTTAAAAGTTATAATAAGTTTTTCAGTGGGATGTGAAAGACATCTTTTGTTCAAAATCAATTGTCCTTTACTAGATCTCTAGATTGATTAGAGGATCCTTTCAATTCGCTAGAATCCGTTACTTGAACGAAGCTAGATCTTGTGGAATCATACCTTGCTAAAAAACCGATCATTATTTCACAACCACACTTTGTCTAACCAATTGCCTGTTGATATGTTCCTCAAAAAATCCGATCCCTGCAGATTCTTCCTTCAATTGGGGTTTTTGGTGCGTACAAGTACTTTTGTTGGAACTTTGATATATAAGTAATGGAATGTTTAGAGTATCCCCATTTCCCGATAAAATGATCTTGTCAATATCAGTATAAATGACCTCATTTCCCGATAAAATGATCTTGTCAATATCAGTATAAATGACCTTTCTCTCATGATTGGCTATAGCAGTCATTCCGAAATCTAAAGCCACTTGGCATTTCAATCCTTTTCCAACAATGCACTCGGTAGCACCACGAGGTGCATTTAGTTATCTTACATGAGACTCGGGATATTCCTCACTCCGTGGCACCTTTGGCTTGCCTCTGGTTGTCTCACAATCCCTTATACAGCCTATCCCTTATCAGTACCTGACCAACCAGGTCCAATAGAAGTAAGCCCGACAGCCAACCGAGCAACAATAACAGAAGTGACAGAAATCAGTATATTCATGTTAAGTTCGTCGCATCCAAAAAAAAAAAAGATTTACTATTGAACTAGGACCAAGATTAAAATATAAAAATAAATAAAAAATCCTTCACTCGAGGAGGCCTGCTCTTCTTTTATTGAAATAAGTGTCAATGGTTTGATTCAAAAATAAATAAGCTTACATAAAAAAGACAACATAAAGATTCCGAAAGAAGCTATGCTAACTTAAAAAATTGCTTTTGTGATAAATTCATACAAATCAATTGAATGTTGAGGTGCAACAGCTGACTGGACATCTAGAGGTAAAACACTGTTTTGAAGCGGGCCAAGAAAGCGGTACCAAATCAAGGCAAACTCTAAATACTAGATATGACCTCAAAATAACAGGGGTCAAAAGAGGACCCATATGAGGTGAAAATCTCAGGATTCTATAGAGTGGCCGTAAAGGTGAGTTGTGATAGAAATGTCTTGTTTATCTAGACGAATAGGCGGAATGGCTATCGTAATTCCCAAAAAAAATCACAACTTTCAGTAATAAAATTTTTAAAATAGTAAAACCAAAACAAGTGGCACAATATGTGACTCGCCCAAAACAATATCTTAGGGCATGCAGTATGTCGTTGGACAACAACTATGTTGTTTCCCAGAGTGCAAAGAACCAACCAAACTAACCTAATAGATAAATGGGGCTTTTGGATCTAGGTCCAAAAACTTAGATAATTTTTGGGACCGAGTCCAGTTATCCAATTACATATTTTGATATCAATTTTGCCCTTTCAGATAAAAATATTTAAATTCTTTAATTTTTTATCATTTATTCAGTTTTTAAATTTTGAATATTTAAATACTCAAACTAAAATATTATCTAGTAACTACCTACCTATTGTCTAGGAAGAAAATGCTTTATACCTACAAAGCAGATATAATCTACCCGCAAAACAAAAATAAACTACCTATTGTATTGGAAGAAAAATGCTGGGAACCTACATGGCGGAACATAAAAATATAAATATGATATAATATACCTCCATTAAAGGAACGAATTTGGAGGGAAGAACACAAAAATATCACCCATGAAAAGAAGAGACAAAATAGAGGAGGATTGATAGAGAGAATTGTTTGGAAGAAGGAAAAAATGAGGGATGAAACAGACTGGGGGTTGAGATGATTATATGGCTATAACTAATTCTACAATTAAGGGATTAGTTAAACCACAAATTATCTCATAATTAAGAATTTTTGTGTATTTACTACAATTCGTAAGCCTAAGGGGTAAATATGGTACAAACTACAAATAAACATACATGGAATCTCAATTATTGGACTTATTTCAATGAAGTGGACTAATTCTACTAATCTCTCATAAAATTGGATCTATATCAAATTATCCCTAGATAAATTAGGAATACATAACCAAAAATAGCAATTGGATTGGAGAACACGATTGCATTATAAGGTCGCAATTGAACAAATTTTAATATATTTCACTTACTAAATTGTATAGAAATGTATTCATTTCGTATGTATTGACTCCATTTATGATACTATCGAAGTGAAACAAGAGATCTAAAGAACAACCAAGGCTAGAATATATTAAATGATACACCTTACATATAACAAAATTATTAGTTCGAATACTTTAATTGGAGTACAAAATATTAAATTTCAGTATTAATTAAGAAATTTAATAATAAAAAATTATCAAATCCTTCCTAAAATCATGCAAAAATTAATACCGAATAACCGTATTTTATTTGTATATATTAGTACATTTTAAATTCAAAAAGGGTACATTTTATTTCAAAATATGGGCGAAAAGTGAATGGATTTTACATTAAGAAAATTGGTACATTTTACGTAAAAAAAATTGGTACATTTACATATATATATATAACAAATTGGTACATTTTTTAATTAACAATGGGAACATCATACATAAATTATGGGTAAAAGATTACAAAAATAAAAGTACAAATAAAAGTTTAGAAATATGGGCCAAAAAAATAAATATACAGGTACAAATTAAATTTAAAAAGAAAATTGGTACATATTAAAAAATGGTTACAAATTGACAATGGGTATAAATAAAAATAGAAATATATGATACAGAATTCATAAATATAAATATAAGTATGTAACGGTTCTAACACTAAATTGATCTACTTGGAAATGGTTAAACAATTTTTAATTATAAAATGAGCTGACATGTAAATTTTTTTTATTATTGAAATAATGATGTGGATAAATATCAAAGGACCTTGATAAAAAAAATTTAAAAAGAAATAAATGAAGTAGAAAAATCAGGAATAAAATCCTAATTTCACCTTTGACAAAAACAAAACAGCGGAGGAGAGAGATGTTTACTAGTGGACCTTCCCTTACTATTGTTTATTCACATCATTGATCTTTCTTTTTTTTTTTTTTATCTTTGAATAAAACTATATGCATTAATAAATAAAATTCACATTGAATCATATATTACACAGTGAAGATGATGAGTAAAGTTGTAGCAAATAGCACGAAGATTTTTCATATCTATTTTCTTTAGTTGGCAATGTCATTCTGTTTTGTTTCCCTATTTTCTTGTTCAGTGGTGAGAAGTTAAAACTTACTTGCTCCTTTTGTTTCCTCTTGAATAAACATACTGCTTGCATTTTTTTGCTCTTATCTGTTGATGTCTCAACATTGCTTAGTTTCTTAGCCTTTGGAATATCAAAGGCCTTACACATATTGTTGAGAGCTCACCTTCAATTGTGGGATTCCTCAATTAAGTATATTTAAATGACCACACCACATTATATTTTAACGTTTTGCACTGTTTAATTTTTAGTGCTTCCTCTAGATATTATCATTGGTAAAAATTCATTCAAATCCGAAATCAGTACTCAAGCATGATGAAAGGGATTGCAAATTCATACTAAAAAAAACACATTATAAAGAAAGTAAACCATAAACCTTATTTATTCAATGGAAGCCAAGAAGAAACTAAGATCAACAACCCTCAAAAGAGCCATATTACATGCACAACCAACACTTAGGTACATAATTGAAGATCATACTAGCTAGCCTGCGGGCGTTTCAGAGAATTATTATGCAATATAAAGTAAGATAGCCATTGCCCCCCTCCCTCCTAAACCAAAAGAGATCTCAAACTCCACGGTAGGTTTTGATAGCACACTCGGATTGCATTGCCTCTGGTGTTTCAACGAAGTGAAGGTAACTGACATGATCAAATGGTTTATAGGATAAGGGGTGTTTGTCGTCGATCAGCTCTTCTGGAACTTGTACAGTTAAGGAATGAGAAGAGTCCCATGGATAATCTGGTTTTGTTCAGTTTCAGACCACTTGGTGAAAACAAGACGGCACTCTGCCATTGCACCATGCCAGCAAAGACAAAGTTACTTAAAAGATGGAAAATACTTAAACTCTCTATATTTCATGTCCATCCAATTAAATCAAAAGATAAAATAAAAATTTGAAACTCCATAATTAATTAATCATACACCCCTTTCCTTTTACTAACAAGTTGAAATTAAGAAAGTGAGTTATATACGTACCATGAAAGTGTCGCCTGCCATAACTATAAATGATGTGGGTGAAGGCTCAGCACAAACCACTGACCATCCTTTGTTTTCACTTCCAAACCATTCACCTCCTTTTGGTGAAGAATGGATATGAAGGTCTTGTCCGTGTGAGGAGTAGTCCCACGTTGGTTTCATTCTCCGTCTGTTCTTTATACTTAAAGCATCTGAGCAGGTAATTTGTTGACGCCATGTGATATTCATAAAGCCTCTCTACCCCATAAACATCAAACACCATTTTTGTCACCAGTTGAGTCAGCTCAGCCACCAGATTTGAGAAGGTACAAGCTTTTTCACTACTCAAAGAAATAACACAGTATTAGCAAGGCATAATATATACGTACCAAAAAAATGGTGAGTATACTACATTATATCCTGAAAAAAGTTACAGAAATTTAGATTAGGTCATTAAACCAATAAAAACATACCAAAATTAGTCATTTCCTGCAGGCCAAATCATATTTGTGAATTTTTCTACTCCTTCAGGAGTTGTTGCGTAATCGACTCCCAAGGATTTGTAGAGAGGAAGGAAAGAATATTGGCTAACATAGCTGGGATCACTGTTCTTCTGGCATTTGGTTTCAACTGGAAGATCAAATAGACCTTTAATCACAGAAAACATGTCGTTGTGAAGGCCCAAAGGTACTCCGTGGTAAGTGGCTTCAAAGCAGCCAGAGTCTTCAACTGCTTAATTGCTGGACTTGTTTGCATGTCGACTTCCATGCCTCAGTTCCAGGCTTCAAATTTTCAACATTGGTTAAATCTACAACAGGAAGCTTGGCCTCACCTTCTGAACCCATGATAAGTATCCCTCTCTTGAACTGTATATTTTAGCTAGTTCTTGGAAATATAAGTAACTATCTTACCAAGTTTTGGGGAATTGGTGCACTGATATGCATGGTAACGAAAAGATTATATATAGCAACAATTTAGACAAAGCTTTTTACCAACAGAATGACAAATCTAGTTAATCCAACGCCCTTCACGTATTGATAATGTTATCATCGCTATCCAATATTGACTGAAGATCCTTTTTGCATTATTAGCTTGCCACTAATGTAAAAATAATGCAAGAGAGATGTAAAATACCACATGGTCCGATTTTTGTTTCTTTTTTTCTCTAGGTCCTTGTTCCGTCCTTTAGTATTTAGTTTTCTTTGTTTTTGTGTGTGGTTGTTTCTTCCATATCAAATTAATATATCTTTAATTTCAAGGTTCTTTAATTTCACTCTGGTAGTTCACTACTTTGTCGAAGTTCTGATTCTAAAGTTTTTAGTTACAATTAGTGCTGATAGACCTTATTTCCTGTCATCATTAGTTACAAGTTAGGGGGGAAAAACACCGGAACTCTACACACAATCTCAACAGGATGCATGGCTAAAGATCGAAACAGGGATGAGCCAGGAAGAGGGATATCCACAGGGGAAGAGAAACAGTACAGATCAGTAAAGAAATTAGGGGGGGAAACAGTAGAAGCTAAGAAAAGAGAAGAGGAAGAAAGAAAGGGGGAAAGGCGACCGACCCCGTCGGCAGCTAGGGTCGGAGCCACCAGATTTGCTCAAAATTAAAATCCTCATACTAAAAGTGAGAAGATCTCAACATAGAGAGAAAGACTCTCATTCGGAGAGAACTTTTTTTACCAACAAAAATATGACATTTTGAAGCTTTGGAAGAAATAGTTTCATTTCTTGATCCGAGTTCATATTGGGAGTGCCTAAAACCGTACTTAGTTTTGTGTGTTGGATTTTGTGTACCTTTTTTATTAGAAAATGATAACTACTCTTTTTTTTTCATACACATCACTGTTTAATCATGTTTATTGTTTTTAACTCAACGAACGAAAGTCAAAAATATATATGTATAGAAAGAGTAAAAAACTGTGGTTGTCATTTCTCTTGCTTATTTGTTATCACCATATGAAGGGGTTATTGAAAACTTTGCAAACTCGCTAGTCGTCACTAGTTACTGTTAAAAAATTTGGTTTATTTGTTTGGTTCAAACAGTCAAACACACTAGGGTCCCCTGCTAAAAAAGTGTTGTGCAGCAGAGATTGGTAAAAACTAACTAAAGTTGGCCCTTCCAACTCACGATACACTGCTTTTGTGAAGCACCATCACTCCAACCCTTGAGATTAAGTAGCTTCTAGCTTGTAACCTTGGTGGGAGCAATAGGGTGATGGAACATCAACTGGGTTCTATTGGTTTGCTAATGTTGCCTTTTCCAAACCAATAGAGAGATGGAGATTGCATGTTTACAGCTCGGAGCTTTGCTAAGTAATTGTGAGTCGTTGATGCGTTGTGAAAACGTCATATTCATGACAATTTGAAATTCTGCTAGCATCAGTAGCTCACATGTGCATAAGTGATTGTGAGTCGTTGATGCATTGTGAAAACGCCATAACTTTGTGATAATGGAATGTCGTGCTAGTCCTAGCTAGGTGAAAGTAACCTTTGTTTCTCTCTAACTACCATGCTCTCAAGATGTTAATGTCCAACATTTTTCTTCTTTCAATTTTCCTTCAATCCCCCTCAGGTTATTTTCTTCTTAAAAGAAGTGAAATGTTTGTTCATACCATAAGCCAACAACATCCATCTGTATGAAAGCGTGGTCCATATTCACCTCTGAGCATCCTAGCCTGCAATTCTGGCAAACATGGTTGCAAATTACATAATTACCTAATCACAATAACCATCTTAATAACATAATGGAACTTCATTTTGGTGTTAATCTGGAAACTAAAAAGCTTTTGTTCCCTACATTATTGGTTTTGACTTTTGGGACCCTAAAATTTCTGAATTTGTTATCATTAAAGATCACAAAATACCACTTTCGTTGCGACTTAGTACTACAGTCGAGAGATATTCCTCTTCACTTTTAAGTGAGAGGTCTTAAGTTTGATTATCGACAAATGCGTATTTGAACTACATTATTACTAGCTTATTATGAGGATAAGCCCACCTCTTCCTCCTTTATTGTAAATAATATTGTTTGTTAAATATATATATATATATATATATATATATCACTTTTGTTTAACCGTACACATCTCTGTATTAATATTTATCGTGCCATGTGACATCTCTTGCCAAATAATAATCCAAGACAAATTGTGTGTAGATTTTGGGTGGATTTTGTGACCACGTTTGACCCCCAATTCTGCACAGGATTAAATACAAGGCTATTTTAGGGTGAAGGTGCTGAACTGTCTCCAACCCAAGGGATTAAATAGAGATGCTAAAACTGAAAGTAAAAACACACAACCAAAAACGACAGCAGCAATTTCTGCAGAATGCAATTTAAAAGCTAAACAGAATTTATGTATACTTTCATTGATGAGGTTGGTTTCCTTCCCCGTGATACAGTGAGACATATTGGCCAGAAGATGAGTCTGACCCAAATTTGCATCACAAACTCCCAGCCCTAAATAATACACGTCTTTTCTCCTTCTACACACTCCAGTTAATTTTCACCCACTAATTCTCCTCCCAATTCATTCAATCCAAAGACCGGAAACAGTAAGGGGCGCACAAGGAAAGAGCAGGGGGTGTGCAAAAATCTTTTCCATTTTTTAAAATTAATTTTACACGAATATATATAGAAAACAGAATTATGAAGCAGGCAGTGTGGTTTTCTGGTTCAGGCTAAAATACAATGGTGTACTATGACAGACTGGCCTATGAATCCTAAGAAAGCATGTGAGGCTTCTGACACCATTTTTGCTATGAATCTTATGCACCCAAATCCAACCGCCCTACCCCAAATGTTTGGGTCTCTATGTTCATAATGATGGTTCATTTGGGTCCTACAACTTCTCTCAAATGGTTGCAAATATCAGCAATTGCTTTTCTGGTGAATTCAAATGCCCCATCCATGCAAATCATACCCCGACCTTCATTCATTTTCTTCATTCATTTTCTTTTGTTGTATAGGGCGTGATCTACCTAAAGATTCTAGAGAGCACACATATTCTCAAATTCACGTCAAGAGTTCGATTCTTGCACCTTTACAGGCGAAAGTGCAACCCCTAATAGTGAAAGGGGAGTAGTTTCCCACTCATCAAAAGGGAAAACACAACATTCCCAGCAAATATAATCACATCACCTTTATATATGTATATAATTTTTTGCAGTGGCCCAAATACAACATAGACATATCAAATCAAGCAAAAACAATTCTTCACTCCTCATGGCTTTCAGCCTTTAGAAAGACAGATAGGAAGCATCCCAACCACCCCCCGCCCCCCTTTTTTTACCATAAAAGTAGGGTTAGCTAGTGATGTATAAGTACTTATAAATTAATGTTCTCTATCATGAAACACAAATAAATAAATTAAATTAAATAATCGCAAACGAAAATACAACTGTTTTCTTCAAATCGTCATGGCCACGGATTAAAAAACCATGCCCAAAACAACAACAAATTGAAGAAAATAAAACGTTGGTAAGCAATAGTGGCACTCTGAAAGCAAATACTACTCAAAATTACTATCCACAAACTTCAGTCAACTTCTTCTTACTTTTTACTTTATTTACTTTTTCACTTTTCTTCCCGTCCTCTTGGTTGTCACCAGCTAAAATCTTTTGTTTGGTATTGGAAATTGGAACCCCAATCATCAAATCCCAAACCACATATACCATAAATTGGTAGAAATTAATTATGGCACTCATTAGACCTATAATTTAAACCCCCCCCCCCCCCCCCCCCCAATCTTTTAAAATATCATGAGTCATTTATTTTTCCCTCTCTATAATTCAATAAAAAACCAACAAATTAATCAAAAACCTCTATCGTAAACCTTCTTGGTTGGGCAACTTTGATCAGAAGAGTCGCTGAATGTAAGCCTTCTCTTAGTGCCAAATGATGAAGTTTCAAGCACTTCCATCGAGCTTGATGAAGGGGAAATTGAAAACTTGGGTGCTGGTGTCTTAGCTTTTCTTTCCACCACTCCCTGCATAAAATTATAGCAGGAATATATACGTTCCTGTTCCAATGGAAATTAATTAAGATTAGTTAACTTAAAAAAATCAGTGAACAGTGTATAATTAGTAGGCTCACATAATCTTGGGACTGCAAGAATGAGATCACATTCATCTTAATCTCCAGAATCTTTCTAGTTAACCGACCATCAAATGCTGCTAAAACTGCAGCAGCTGCAATAATCGACGGCCGAGTATCCATTAAATCAATTTCTGCATTACAGAAATCAGGTTGATTAGGAAATGCAACAAATTATGCAAATTTAATTATAATTGGGAATATGGGATTAGATTACCTTTTGCCATTGCCATAATAAGTTTTATAGCATTAGAAACTAGTCCTTCTGGCCTTGCTTGATCAGCACAAAACTTATTGATGAAGTAATGCAGATAAGCAAAAGGAGTGATTGAACCCAACTTCCATTCCAATGTATTCAACACCAAAAGCTCCATTCTTTGAATGACTTTGCTTTCAAAATCATAATCCGAAACCGAAAACTCTGATAAAGTTGGTATTTTGCATTCTTCCATCTTAGCAGCCAAGGATAAACATGCCACTGATAACAATCTAATAGCCCACAATTTCTCATCCTATGTATTAAAACAAAAAAACCAATAAAAATCCAAATATTACTAGCAAAACATATATACTACAGAAACCCAGTTTGCAAAACGTTAAAAGTATTAGTTAACTTACATCAATGGATAGTTTTGAAAGAAACCTATCAAAGTAAGTCACTGATAAGTAAGCTGTTTGCAACTGGAACCCAAAAACTGCCCCCGTCTGCAAAATCCACAAACTTTCAGGGACTGAACAAGAAATATAAAAACAACAATCTGGGAAAGTTAAGAGCTTTAGGGAGAGTGACATGCATTGAAAATCCAATCAATGGCATCCAGTCGAGCAGTTTTCAACCAGCTCATGCCAGAGGCAGAGTAATCCATTAACCCATTGGATCCAAAGCAATAAGCTTCTTTCTGAACCAAGTTTTCGACATATTCATCATCGTTATCAAAAAGAAAGCATGGGTTGAATTCTACGGATGTGTTCGATTCGTCTTTCAACTGGCTCAGACAAGTTTCATCTTCTTGGCAGAGAAGGCTGGAGAGAGAGAATGAAGTTTGTGCAGAGTCCCCCATTTCCCCCTAGTCTCTCTGAACATCTACGATGAATGAACAATCAACAGATACTAAAAACTATCGAAACCAGGACGTGCATTTTACTAATCAACTGATAAATCCACGGTGATTAGATTGTGCAAAAAAATTAGAGAGAGAGAGATAGAGAGAGAGGGAGACAGAATGGAAAGTGGGGAGTGAAGGAAAAGTGGCGGTTTTGGTGCCGCCAAAATGACCGGATGAGATATAGGGAAGGGGAGGGGAAGTTAAATAAGCGGTTAGAGTGTATAATGTGTGTAGAGTACTACTAGACTATACTGATACTCGTCCTACGATCTCTGAGTTTGACACGTGTCCACCCTAACCCCAATTTTAACACTGTTAACTTTTTGAAAAAAAATGAAGAAAAAAAAATTAAACCCTGAAACCCAATCGTCCCCGCTTACTCCCACCACCATGATCCCCAATACAAATTTAAATATATATACATACAGATTCATATATATACAGTTACACACGCTCATCATTATAATCCCAATTTCACAGGCAGATACCAAAACAATTGGATTCAATTTTACAGATCTGTATCAAAGATCAAAACTTCAGAAAACCCAAATGATTTCATCTAAAATTAAAGATCGGATCAGCGAGACTGTTACCATGGTTGCGGGGTGTAGATCCAGTAGCTGGAGTGCGTCGCTGGTGATTACTCCGCACCTCCCTTGTCGAATTCTCTCTGAGGCAAGTTCTGACTGTCGCCCTTATTTTCTCTTTCGCTACCAGACCACCACCATCGCACTGCAATACCCAGCGCAGCACCATCGCACTGCGTCGTTTCCTTCAAAAGAGGCGGAGGACGATAGAGAGAGGAGGAGGAGAGGGATGGGTTCGATGGTGGTTGTCTGGTTCTTAATTTTTTTTTTTTTTTTTTTAACGTTTTTGGGAGAGTTAACGCTGTTTAAAAGTGATGTCAGTGATGGACAGGTGTCAAATTTTGAGATGGCCACAGAGAGGCCGCTGAAAAGTTGGGGTGCGGAAGATTGGAACTCTTTCGCTCCAATAAATGCAATTTAATTGTGTTGGCATTTTAAAGGCTAAATATTTTCGAGAAATTAAGATGATAATACCATAGCCATGTGATACATATCTTGACTTGCATGGGCATATCTTGGTCCTTTCAAAATACTAAGTTGGTTAATTTGTTAAGTATTTTTACTTTTTAAATTAGATATTTTTCTTTCTAATGTTTGAAAAAAAAAAAATTAAGTTGTACGTGATCAGCTGCTCTAGCAACGCCTAGCTAGGATAACCTACATTCAAGTTCGAAAACCCTAATTGCAAATAACTCCCAACTTGTTGGGGGAGATCTACATTCATCCAATCAGTTTGAAACCTTGATTTTGAAGGTAGAAGTAGTTCCCAAATGGGTTATGCAAATAAATTGTTTATACTATGTATTAAGAGAATCATTTTTGTAATCGAAAAGTCTTAAATGCTCCTTATAACGCTTACAGTCAGACGAGTTTTTTTTTTATTTTTTATTTTTTTAAAAGTATTATAATAATTCAATTTCAAACTTTACGCTCATGCTCTCACTCCCTAATTTCTATCAATATATATACTAAGGAGTGTGAAACTTTAGCTAAGTCATGCAATAAATGAAGATGAATGTTACTAAAATAGTTATTTTATGAAAAAAATCAAAATATAAAACGAAGTATTGTACTTATGAGTTTCAATTTTTTTTAAACAAACCATATTTTATGTACTAGGGGGTCGGGGATTGAGCTAAATCTCACAATTCAAATTCATCTTTGACAAGAATGGAACCTAAGAACTCTCATTTATAAGTAAAAAAAATATCACTAAATCGTAGTAGTAAGTAGTCTATTTTTTTTCTAATTTAATATCAAATCTAAGAAGGAGTGGCTGTGCATACCTTAATATAAAATGAGTGAGTATTCATTTATGGTATTCTTTACATGGGAAAAGGATCCTTGTGGGATCATTTTCCTGGGAATCCTAGGGATTCAATGATAGTGATCGTAGATCGTACATCGTGCGGTCAAAAATCATTTCAAAATTTAAAATTTAACATTAAATGTAAATAATACCTAACAAAAACTAACCGTACAATGTACAATAAACGATTACGATCACAAGATTCTTAAGATTTCCAAGAAAATGATCTATCGAGGATCCTTTTCCCTTTACATAGTATACCTTTTGGGGTGTGCTATCCACACACCCCATTTTACTTCTTACACATCCTTAGTTAATTTATATCATTTGATCTTTTTCAATTCAACCGATCCGACGGTCGAAAATTAGAAGGTGTGTAAGAAGTGAAAAAAAAATGTGCAGATATCATATCCTAACCTTTTATGGGGTACCCTTAAATTTTGGACAGCTGTAGGATGGGAAGTTTTGTCCTATCTGATTATAAGGGCCTTATTTGGCACTTTGGTTCTAGGGTTCATCATGTTCATTGTCCTCGACAGTTCTCTCTGTGTGCCTTCTTTTTCCATCTTTCTTTGAGGAACAAGAGGGAGAGGGCCCGACTCCGTGTGAAGGATGACAGAATGTGTGTCGTTGGTGTTGGGGTATGAAGTTGAGCATGTACAACAAAAAATATATAAATAATCGAGTTAAGAATTCTAAATATAGTAATCACTCAAAACAATAATATGATAATATTCATTTTTACTTGAAAGTGAAAAGTTTAGGTTTGAATCTTTTGAATAGCAAATTTGATATCAAATTAGATTATTTATTATGTGGCATAACCGAACTCTCCTTCATCTCAGCGTAAAAATATATAGATATACTAAAAAATATAAGAATTCTAAATGCAGTATTGATCTTTTTAATTTGACTTGTTAATATTTATTTTTAGTTTTCTTAAAATAAAAAAGAACGGGGAAAACACCTTTTACCTTGCTTGTTTTGTATCGGCTGGAACTATTTGTCTGCCTTTGTTGTGTAATGTCATGCAAAATTATTGTCATGGTACGAAACATATATTCCTATTCATGATTTTCCTCCCAAAAAAAAAAAGCGCTACGAAAATTAAAATTAAAAATATATAAAAAAAATATCAAACCTTAAATATGTTGTTTGACCTAATTAACAAACGATATATTAGCCCAAAAAGTTTACATATAACATCAAAGTAGTGAGTTTGACTTGTCTAATTGTTCTCTGCAAAACACGATATATATCATTTAAATATGCAAAGTTAGAAGTTTATTGTTTTTAGACTTAACTTGATTAGTCTCCCATCGTAGATTCTACACCATTTAATAAGTGGTGATGAGTACAGAAATGTATGTATTAGAATTAAGTTAGGTTAAACATTTGATTCCGTTAACAAAAACTTCTTTTTAAAACCCGAAGCAAGAAGCTGCCACAAACTTTTTTTACCTTGAGATAAGGCAAATTATTATTAAGCTTTGCGTACCCAATTCGGTAAACATATGTACTTGTATTCGTATAAGCACATGAGTTTTGAAAGAATGATGGTCCAAACATGATAAACCAATTTTTAATAACTTTGTCATCTTTTCCCTGCTTGTTTTGGGGACTTCTTTTTTGTTAAGGATATGTTTTAATTAGAGAATTTATCATATATAGCCAAAATTTACACTCTAATTTCGTAAATATCAGTTTTTATAAAAACTATTAAATATATCCAAAATTTTAATGGAATAGACTTCAATACTCTCAAAGTTAATAACAAACCCTAAATCCAAACATTATTAGATAAAATTATGACAATTCCATCTGTTTATGGATGAAAATGTTTTGTTTTGTTTATGATTTTGGTTTTGCAATAAAAACTGGAATTTGTTTGCTTACATGCAATTGTGATGGGTTTTTGACAAATGGAAGAGCTCCTGATGATCGCCGAACATATGGCAGCATGCCGTCGTCGCTCCCAATTAGCCAGACCCTTTTCAACTTTGCCAATATATTTCCTTTTGATTTGTTAGGTTTCCAAGGCATACCGAAAGTACAAGAACAAAAATTAATTATTATTTTAATTTTTTTAATTGAACATTTCAAAACAATATGAAGGAAAAGGATAACAGAGGCCAAAAGGGGAGAGTGTTGCGGCGGTAGGTGGTTCGGTGACAACAATCGTGTTGTGAGTTTGAATGAAAATGAATTCCAACGATTTTAGGTGTTGTGTAATTTGATTTTAATTTGTAGGACAGTTTTGTCTATTTAAGTAAGTTTTATGCTATAATTGATCTTTTTTTATAAAAATTAACATTTATGAAATTAGAGGTTAAATATTGGTTATATATGAGAAATTCCCTTTTAATTAATCACTCTTGATTCTTTATGAACGTCTGGGATAATAGGATTTGAGACTACTTGCATCCTTTCTTCGCAAACCACAATTTAAAGAGACCTTTTTATATTTTCATTATTTGGCTTCCAATTGTATCACCACTAACAATCCATAATATAACACCTTATTTTTTTTGGAAATGATTTATCGCCTTGTTTTCATCTTTACAAACCCATATTTATTTTTAGCTATTGGATTGAACAATGATAAATAAATGAATCACAAGAATTAATAGGAGTGTAAAAAATGAACAAAGACGTGCATAAACCCTTTTTTTTATGATCGTATTACACCTATTTCGTCGCACCTATTTTACGAGTAAGATTTTTTTCCTAGGTTACAAAATTTCTATAAGTGAATTTAATTATTCGGTAGCTAGCTAGCTAGGCTACATTGAGTGTGGCCAAAAGGCAAAAGATGAAATTGAGTTGTTTTACAAGTGTAAGGTTATGGTCTGCATAAATTATTTAAAGGAAAAAAAAAAAAAAAGGGTAAGCTATATAGCTCCAATACAAAAATTAAAAAAGGACGCAAGATCCAAAATCTGGGCTGTCAGTAAAATTGGTTAACCGCCATCTTATTATTCTGCAACAAACTATAATAAGAATATTACTCCAGTCTCTCACCAGACTCATATAGCACTGGTGACATTCTATCTTTTTCGATAAGTAGAGGAAGGATATTCTATCTTATTAATTAACTACAACTAGATTTTGTTCTTTTAATTACACATATATAAATCATAAAATAATTGGTGTGGAAATATGATTATATTTTGCGATCGTACGAATAAATCTATCACAATAACCACCGTCCTGCTTGATGGTATCATCTTTAGACCGATGAATTCAGAAAATTTTCTTTTGATAACAGTCCATATGGAGTTGCTTGTTTGCTTTTACCTTTGAAATGTTTCAACAATTCTATCCACTTCACGACTTACTTGATATTAATGTATTTTCATCATGCACATATATCATGTACGGTACCAATAAAATATTTATACGATGAAAATAAGTTAATTACAATTGGATGGACAAATATTCATGAAAACTCAACTTGTTGATGCCCCCACTAGCTTCTCAATTGTGATGACCTGTCCCTAATTTTCTATGTAATTTCTCCCCGAATATGTGAATTGACATTTATGCCTTGTTGTCAAGTGACGTGGACATGTTTATTTGTTCTGAAATTATTTTTTTCTCGCTATTGTAATTAAATAGTATTCGTTGATACGATCGCATGAGCGCGAGTTTGACCCAAATCGGGTTCGTAACGAAAAAAGTACATCTCGTTAAAGTACGTAATCGTCGGGTAGAATTGTACACACGAATGTACTATTTTATCAATGTTAGAAACACTGTTTTGGATAAATTTTCTAAGCACTTTTTACTATTTAAGTCTGAAAACCCAATCCTTTTCTTCTTTAAAATAGAGACCGTGACTTGTTGTTCACCCTTCTGTTTTTCGCCCCTCCAGATCCTACATAGCTAACCTACTCTGTGGCATTCGAGGATTACCTGGCGATTCTGACATATCCCCATTCTTAATATAGGAACTTATCTCCAGTTGTGTATTAAGTACATCTCTAATTCGATTGCTTTACCCTTGTGTTATGCTCTGAATATTTGTGGTTATGGGTTGTAGCCACTACTGCGCACTCACCTTATTAGTTAATTAGGTTCTAGTTTCAGTTTTAATTTATTCACATTTTTCTTACATCACTTGCACTTTTGGTTACATTATCTTCACATGACGGCCAGCACGTCTTGATTCCGATCGGAGCGTGTCATCAATTGATCCTCTACATTCTTGCACTAAATTCATTATTATTCGAATACCATAACATGCACAAATAGTTTGACAAGAGAATACTTTTTTAGAACAAAAGAATCAATCGTTGATTTTGGCATTTTGTATGTTTTGGATATATTTTATTTTATTTTTATAAATTTTGGATATTTTACAGTAAATTCATCAACAGTATGAAGAGTTAGGAAGTTTCGAATTTGAGTACAGAGGAGATATATTGTACATTACTCTAACCAACTTTACTGAACTCAAATCTACTTGACATTTCAACTTTCATTTGCTATAGATTCAAAGGATTTTCTTGTTCAATTAGTTCGATATTAAAAGTCAAAGATAATCCTTCAGTTAACAATTTATAATACTAAAACTTTGCTTAAAAATTAACAAATAGAACATAATCAAAATGATCACACCACTTAAAACTATGGTCAAGTGACATTTCTCTTCACTTATAAGTGAAAGGTTTTAGGTACAATTCTCACCAAATGCGAATTTGAACTACATTTTATTATTAGCTAATTGTGACGCTTGGTCCACTCTCCACTCCCTTAGTATAAATAATATTATTTGCTCAAAAGAAAAAAGAAAAGAACGATCACACTCTATTAATAGGTGCTAATTACTAATTAGTATTAAGTATAGTGGTAATTATCTTCACTTAATTGATGGAGGTCTTAGCATCGCCTCATCCCATATACAAATTTGAGAATAATATATCTTTGTAGTCTTGCGTAATATTATTAATAGGCATGTTAGCTTGTTGTAAAAGTATCTTTAAAAACTTATTCTAAAGTTTCAAAAAAATAAATAAACAATAATACTACGTACCTATATAACGACCGGGTTTTCACCTTTTAGTTTTCGCACCATGATACGAGACAAAAAACTTGTGACTTCGAAATTAGTTCAAAACACATAGTCATATAGTCCTACCGGCCACTCTTGCAAAGAAATAAGTTGTAGATATTTGGAAGGGACCAAAGGTGGAAAGCTTTAGAATTGCTTTGGGTCACAGTTACAGTAGGAGATAGGGAATTATGAAGAAAATAAAACAATAAAAAAGAATTGATGAAGATATGATAACACACGTGAATAAAAATTATAATTGCAGAGGGGGGGAAGGGGAAGGGGGAGGAGCGTCTTCACGTGTTAAAAAGGCTGGACCACTCCAGCCACTGGTAGCAGAAGCACGAAGAGGAGGAGGAAGAAGACGCTCCTCTCAGGGGGACCTCATTGGTCATTGCCACCCACTCACTCATATCAATGGATATTATTGAATATTATTAACTAATTGATAAAAAAAAAAATATGTTATTTAATTAGTTAATATATTAGTAATTAGTAATATATTGTTTAGGATATAATATTGAAAGTTTGGAAGATGGGTGGCGGCAAAACTTGGGTCCTGCTGCTAAGACAGAAGTAGAGTAGGAACCTTTGACTCTGAAATGGCATGCGAAGCCCAAGATGGTCAGCAACTAGCTTTGACCGTTAACATGATGCTGCTGTATTGCTTGCAGGAGAGATGCAAGCAGGCAGAGACAAGGGTGGTTAAAATCATGGTTCCATTGCAAGACTAGGGTTTTTCCACCATCAAATTGCGAATTGTTTTGTTTCCTTATTATTTGTTCTTACCATCCTTTGAACTCTCATTTGTTTTTGCAACTTACCGTGACATCCTTTGTCACTCTTCTATTGATTTCATCATAAGCATTTCCCTTTATTTTTATTTTGCATAAGAAATTTTCACTAGATGATCAAAAAGACGAAATGTTAATGTAACAAACAAAAGATAAGAAACACAAGCGCTATATCAATCAAAAGTCCTAAAATTATTATGTGTTAAATCGCATTCTTAGGTTTAGTAATCCAATATTTCAACATTTTGTTTAGAAACATGTCTATAGCTTGTCTGAATATATACATACATACATATATATATATATATATCTTATGTTTAGTAATCCAATATTTATGAAGGGAGAACTCGAAATGCTTGTGCCGGATTGGTTATCCAATTCTCATGCTTCTCATTATTAAATTACCATAATTCTTGGTATTCATTTTACGAAGGTATCACATCACATGAGAATGAAGAGGGAATTTGAGGATGACGATCCTTTTCAAATATCTTTGTAAGGATTATGGGGATCTTCACATCTTATTTATTCTTCGTACATTGTATGGTCAAATTTTGTCAGGTACTATTTGTATTTAATTTTAATAAAAATTTAAATGATTTTTCGCCGTACGATGTACGATGAACAGATAGAATAAAATGATCTCTAAGATCCTTACAAAGAGGATCTAGATAGGATCTCTTGTACGCAATTCTCATGCATTGGGAATGAGTTTACGAGTCTCGATCTTTTAAGTTCATTCACTGATTTTTAATCTCTATTAATTAATGAAACTCTCTTTGTCAACCAAAAGAGGATGAAAATACAACTTAGTCTTCTATCACTCAAAAAAAATGATGGGCAATAATGTAATTTCACAGGTTCAAATTTTATTGCTTTTTATTGAAGTCTCACCTACCGGTGATGTTAAAATATCTCTAATATTTAAAATTAAAAATAAATTTTAAAAATAAAAAAAAAAAACCAAAAACAAAAACCTCTGTCTCTCTCACTCATTTTCTAAAAAAATGTGTTCATACACACAAAGTGTGTAGGCAAATGTTAGTTTAATATCTAAAGTTGAGATTTTATTTTTTTATTATTTATTTATTTATTATCGAAAAAATTTTAATTTAAAAGTTAAGATTAAAATTTTAAAAGCATAATTTTTTGTTTTCCACCATTTAATATCAAATTCAATGAAGAGTGATCGTGCATTTTTCTGCCACTTGGTAACCAAGTAAACATTGTTGATACATTTACCATACCCACTAGGTGACCCTATTTAATATTCATTTTGTTCTCCTCCACTGATATCAAATACTGACTCTTACAACTGCGCAAACCAAACGTGAGAATGAAAACAAAAAGTGTACTACCTAGTTATCATTTTGTAGCATTTTCACTTCCAAAGTGAATAATTTAGAAGCCATTTGATAATAAATTTATTTTTGTTTTTAGTTTTTAGGTTTCATATTTGAAAATGGAAAATTGAAAACCCATTTGGTAATTACTTTTCATTTTTAAAACAATTAAAAAACTAAAAATCAAAAGTTGAAAACTGAAAGGTAAATGTTAAAAACTCAAGAAAGTAGTTTTCAATTTTCGAGTTTTTTTTTTTATTTCTAAAATTGAAAATCAAAAGTAACTACCAAACTAGTTTTCAGTTTTAAAAAAATGAAAGGAAAAAAAAAAAAAAAAACTAAAAGGTTATCAAACTGCGTTAGTTTCTAATTGAAAAGGAAGATCATGCTTAACTCCAAACTATACACATTTAGCTAAATAAATCTCAAGTTTACTTTATAATGGTAAGTGAGATTTAAAAACCCACATGCATTCCTATCCTGGGTAAAGTCCCACAATCAAACATAGCTTAAATGGGTAAAAAATTCAAAATTTTCATTGTAATTCTTGCGTGAGATTTGTTGTTTCCTAAGGCTATTTCCAATGTAAGTTAAAAATATAGTCATATTTAACTTCAAAAGTGATCTCCAACACACATTTTAGTTTTTTAACTTTTAAATCTTGTGCATCTGAAATGACTGAACTTAAAGCTAAATTTTTGTTTTATTTCAAATCGTAAACCACGATAACATGTATATTTTGTTCCATGACATAAAAAATCATCATCGGGGTTCTCCTTGTTGATTCCACAGTAGAAGCATCCTGAGTAATACAAAGCCAAGCCTTATAAGTAGCAATATCTTCTTCATGAGAAAATGATAGACCTTTTGACTCTTTTGGTTTCCTGACTCGAGTACAAGTAGTTTCCATGTTATGAAGCTAATTGGATAGAATGTACTTTGGATGAAAAGAAAGGTATGCATTTATAGGATATTTTAGAAATAGTCGTTTCTAATTTTTTGCAAGATATATGTTATGGCCATTGAATACATGTTAGGAGGAACTCTTTAGAAAAAAAAAATGGCAGTAAATATTTGAAATATTATAGCCGTAAAGCAAGAATTTTATGGTATTGATGGCAGTAAATAAAATTATATTTTGTGTAATTCAATGTGGATCCCACTTTAACTCTAGAGTTAAATCTCAATCAAATATGACTCAACACTTGACTTCAAAGTTATATACAAGTTCAATTTTTCGGTGCACTGGAGAGAGATTGTTTCAAATTTGGAGTCAAATCTTTAGACTCCAAGCTTTTCGGCTCATTGGAAATCTCCTAATTGGGTCAAATAGTTTTTCGTGAACCAAATTTTAAAAATTCAATAGTTTTTCGTCACAGCAAAAACGCAGTTATGAAAGGCACCAAAAACCCTGCTTTAAATTAGCTTTTTTTTTTGGTCAATTGCTTTAAATTAGCTTTCTCCCACCGCACATTAACCAAACACCATAAAACGTCAAAACTTTCAGAAAAAGGAGAAGCAACTCCACAAGATCAACCCCTAACGGCCACTTAATCTTCTCTATGCAACTGCCATACGGGCCATGTTTATTTTTATTTTATTTTATTTTTGATAACCTCAGAGCATTCGTCACGACGATTAAAGAAGCCTTGCAAGTTTGCAACTCTTAGATTGGATAAGGAATTTGCAAGTAGTAACGGATTTAAGGAAAATAAAGTAGAAATGAACAACAAAACATGGGACTGAGAGATTTAAACTGCGCTCTACATGATCATTATAAGGACATAAACAAAGAATACAAATAACTCATTTCAAATACTTGTTTGGGCCAAGTAGGAGCAGAGTTAGGTCTACATATAAAATGGGTGCTCGGCCCACATTGGTTGGCTAAAACTCGTTCGTGTTTCAACTCATTTTCAGAGGCAAATGGAGCTCCTGTGCACATATACAAAGATGGTTGTGAACAATTCGCCATTTTGCTGCCTGCAGGTTGAGAGTCCCAGGCGGTTGCTTCCTTTGCAAGGGAATGCGGCACCTGCAGGACTTAAACTCTCGCCTTTTTTCTAATTCCCATCACTGCAGGGTTCCCTGGTGCAGGGGGGACGCGAGAATCAAACTCTTGGTGTGGGCACGGCAGTAGCAAGTGATCCAACCACGAGACCCATAAGCCCCGATCTTTCCCCCCATAGTTTCATATTAACATTGCATGCTTGAGTTTAGACCATCTAACCGAAACCAACAATGGGCTATGCTCTCAACATGCCCCCTCATGTGTAAGACTTGAGCCAACATGTAGACAACTAATATTGGGCCGACATTGACTGTCTATTTTATACCCTGTAGAATTAGGAGTGTCCAACCAAAACCAGTTGTCAATGGGATGGAGAGGCCCGCGACCATATATATTGCGAGACGTGTAACACAAGGCTCGAGAGTTCCCGATGTGAGATTCTATACTCTACAAGTTTAGTTAAAGGAAGCATGGAACACTGAGTTTTGTTTTGCTTTGTTTCGTTTCAAACCGCACGTTGTGACAAGAATTTAAATGGGACCATTCCTTTATGATACATTTACACTATGCTCGTATTTGATTGGAAAAGTGTGATTCGAAATTGAAACTTCTTAGGCCCTACCTACAAGGAATGAGATCATTCTCATACATGCGTTTACTAAGACCTAAGGAATGAATAAATATGTTAAGTCCCACATTGATCTTGGTGACAACCGAAAAATCAAGGTACGGGATAACCAAAGAGTTGTTTGTTTCATACCCATTCCTTCTCATCCCCGTTCATTCTCATACGGTCAGACATGTAACAAGTAAACTTGTCATTAAGATACGTACAGAGCCCGATTCCCTTCAGTGTAACAACAAACAGTTTCATTATTTCTAGAATTATTTTTCTTTTTCATAAAGGTGATTAGATCTTTAGAAGGATGTAGTCTTTGTTTGCTTTCCTTAAAGTGGTTAGTGTTAAGAAGTGGAGCTTGGTTTGTCCTTAAAGTTTAAACATAAATATGAAGACATTGACAATATGTCTCCTCCTCCCCCTCAATTATTTTCATCGAACAATAAAAACAAGACAATACTGAAGAATAAACATAGCTACTAATTATTATTGAACTATATATTAATTTGTGAAATAAATGCAGACACCACCACCAAAACATTCTGCTTTTCCCTTCAAAATGTGTGGGACTCTGGATCAAGATGAAGAATCCTACCCTAATTATAAATGTTTGTAATTTCCAATTTTTCTTTCCCTTTTCTTTTTCTTTTAGCATGAGTGTAATGCTCTTCTAAGTATCGTTCAATGCTTAACTTTTCGGACAATGCATCCGATATTCTCATACAAAATCTCAAGAGACTTACCTGATAAACTGACTGGGGAATCTCTCCGTCTGAATTGGGATTTTGTTTATACTGGAAAGAGAATCAAGAGTGCCCTCCCTCCTGCGTTTCTTCTACTCCTTTTACATGCTTGTAACAAAACAAAACAAATATACTGGTGGTGCCGCTTCTTCAGTTTGGACGTGTTGATGACTGTGGTACTATCCTCTAACTTATGTGTCTTCGTGTGCTTCATATACATATTTTTATGGTGACAAGCTTTCATCATCCGAACTGTTATCTTGTCTCACGTTATACCTGCTGAGAACTGGTAGAGGAGCGGTTGATGTTATGCGGAATGATCTAGCAGAGCCCACCAGTGTTCTATCCTGCAGCATCCCCACTTCCTTGCAAACTTGGTCCAGTACATTTAGAAAATCTCTCACGATCATGAAGATTCTGAAAGGATGGGCTTCCTCCTTTGTTGTATCCCCATGAAAATATTCGGTAACCTCTTTCACCAGAATTAAAGCCTTTCTTTCATCAGCCTTGACCCTAAGAATTTCATCCTCGGCCTCTTTTAGAAATACCTTCATCGAGTTGAAGAATTTCCCTTGCATATCGGGCTTCTCATACTGCAAAACCAGTTTGACCTTCTGAAGCCCCATTTCAAGCTTCGACACGTAGCTACTTAGGACATCTGAGTCCATTCCTGCTGCTTTCTTGACGTTGCTGAGGTCTCTGCCCAGCCCTGCAACCATTTGCAATCCTTGCTTTCTGAAACCATCTTCCTTGGTATTGACAGGCATGTTTTTAGCATTCTCATTTGTAGAATCAACAACTTCACCTTCGGATTTTATGATCTCTTGGACCACAAAATGGAGCAACGTGGTCTTTCCATCTGTTGCCTTTACGTCAACTAGTTTTAAAAGTGTATCAAGTTTGAAAGATTTAGCATCACCACGATTAGTCCCAACATTCATTCGGTTCCCTGTCTTGAGAACAGCTTCAAGGAGTTTGAGGAATAATCGACTGCTCTTTAGTTCATCACTTGCTTCCTGAAGAATGACAAGATATTTTGTATCAGGTTTTATGTCAATATTCATGGATTTAAGAGGTCAAAAACCAAAAATTTTAATTTCAGCCAAAATACCTCCAACGTTTGAAAGGACTTTCTCAGGTACTTCACTTCTGTATCAAAATTAGCTCTGTATAGCATTGCCTCAACTCTCTTAAAGGCAAATGGGATATCGAGCACAGCTTTTAGAAAGCGTTCAGCAGTCCCTAATTTTGAGACGTCACCCTTGTAGTCTCGAAGCTTAATTTCTTCTTCCTTTGTTGGAGCCATCTTCACCAGAGTTTCCAACAGCTCGGCGCCCAAGCCTTCGGGGTTACCTGTTATGTATAAGCAAATAATGCACATGATGTAGCAAATGTAAATACCACCAAAAAGCGGAGGATCGAGAGAAGGTCAACTAGTGGCTGTGATACGTTGACGTCAAGTGATCGAACTTTCTAGAGGTGAATATGCAACACCGATAAAAAAGAGAATTTGTTTTTGTTTGATGTAAGCTTTTCTGTGTGCTTGCATTTTGAGTTCTGAGGAATAAGAATGTTTCGACGATTGTTCCTGTTTATCGGAATGTGATTACATAATGGGTTAAACTGTTTGTGCAAATCAGATTTCACACATTAATCAGATTTCTACGTGGCTAAAATTGAAAGCAAACCAAGACACGCTTGCATGGTCGCACCAGAGACCTTTAAGAAAGCCATTGATAGGAGCACAACCAAGTATAAACATCAGTTGCAGCAATTATTGCGTTTGCAGTTTTAAGAGAGGATAAAACTTTAAAGTATTCCTCATAGTGTTAACTTCATATATCTATTGAAAGTTTTAATCAACAGGGCAATGCATTCCTGTTGACAAAGGTTTCACCTGAATCTATTGCTTCTAACAGAACACTTCAATTTTTACGATATGAAATTTTCACAAGGGAGGTTGTTGCTCGTATGGCTCTACAGTGCTTTCGTTCTCTCTTCTTCCTTACAAACCAAAACTGACATAATCATGTGTGTGGTAATTACTGTTAAACTGCTTTTACTCTTATTTTCCAAGTAACAATAATGACTTCTTGCTTAAGCCTTTAACCGTCACTTCTGTATTGACATCCTCCATTATCTCCTTCTCTTGTTTCCTTTCCCAAACAGTGGCTCGATATACAATGTGTGCATCCGAACAGTTTGTGCCACTAGAAACTCATTTAATTTATAATTCCAAAACGCATTAAGAAATTCATGATATCCATATTAGTTTAATGGAGCCCTAACATTGATATGCTTTCAGTAAATTACTCAAACAATTTGATGACAAAGTTTCTATATCGCTACGCAGAATTAAGGAGCTAATTACTCATCGGAAATGGGAAAGAAGTAATCACTTACCATCTAAAAGCGCTTCAGTGACCTCATCTCGTGCTACATTCAGTGCTCTCAACAGTATTGCTATGTTCTGTGACTTCTTTGGATCCAAAACCCTGTTTTCCAGCTCAACAGGAGGAAGAACTGATCGTCTAGTAGTCTCTTTCGGGACTGAATTCGCTGGGTTACACCCGAAAAGAGTCTCCATCATGTCCTCATTTAACCTGCAAACAGATTTAGACATCACCAAAAATCAGATTGCGCACACATTATGCAATTAGCTTGATTTCGGCTGAACTTTACTTACTGGAATGAGCTCGATTTCAGCTGATCCCACACGGTAGGCGCGGTCGGAGGTTGCCCGGACCTTGTCCCAGTGCAGAGGCTTCAGCTTGGGCTTTGCCCCTCCTGAATCTTCATTCTCAAAACTCTCTGACGACGCCAAGCTCTCATCAACAAATCTCTCAGCAGGTTTTCTTGTCCCATTATCGAAAGGCCCTTTTGGGACTGCTGCAAAGGAGGATTGTGGCTGTGGCTTTGCCGGAGCTTGGGCTGGCCTTGCAGAAACAACCCTTTCTGAATCCCCAACTTGCCTTAATATCGTCGGTCGTGACGGCGGCGGTGGCGGAGGAGGCGGAACAGGGGCTCTAGATACACGCACCAAATTTGGTGGAGGTGGTGGAGGGGAGGAGAATTTCGGCCTCTTATTAGAAGACGATGGAGCTCCCTGTTGGGCGTCGTGGGTTTGAGTCTGAATTTGCATTGGCGGAGGGGGAGGTGGCTGGGGAGGCGACGGAGCGGCATGGTTCCTTGTGGTGGAAGAAACCGAAAGCCGCGATTTCGGAGAAGTTCGTTTCGAGTGGGGAATTGAACTGGCGACGTGAATTGGAGGACAATTGGCGACTCCATTGTTGCTGCTCTGCTTCGGCGTGTAGTAGCTGTCGTCGTAGCTGATGGAGGAGCAGTTCGGCGAATGAAACGCCGTTTCGTTGCTCTCTTCATCGGAAGACGACATAGCTGACGGCGAGTTGAGGTTCTGAGGAGGTTTGGTCAGAGGAGGAAGCGGCTGCAACTCGGGACTCGGCCGGTACCGATCCGATCTTTTGACAGAGTTCAGTCTGTGATACGGAGACCGGTTCAATTCCACAGTTGTTGGTCCGCTAACCGCTTCGCTGCTCGTCGTCGACGTGTGGCTGGGTTCGACTGTGCCAATGTAGAGGAAGCTCGAGGGTGGGACTCTCGGGTCGTCGGCGAATCTCTGGGAACCGGGTCCTCCGCCATTGACGAGTTTCTGAGACTCGGACTGGTGTTTGACTCGGTGGCGGTAAAGGAAGAAGGCGAGTCCGGAGAGCATTCCGAGAGTCACAATTCCGACCGAAGCAGCAATGGCGACTTTCTTCGTCCCCTTGGTCGGTTGCGGCGCTTGTGGGTTCTGCACAGTGGTGGCGTTCGACGGCAGCGGTGCGGGTTGAGTCTGAACTGGGGTCGACCCAGATGGCAATTCATGGAAAAATGGCTGGTCACTTGAAGTGTCCGGCGGAGGCGGCGGTGGAATCGGCGGCGACGGGGTGTCCGGCGGAGGGGAGGAGCTGTCTGGAAACAGGGGCTGGTGAGAATTCTTCTGTGAATTGCAGTGGGCGTTTGAAATTGAAGAGCGTGGAGGGGAGTGAGGGAGAGAGAGAGGGAGAGGGAGAGAACAACGGAGAAAATGAGATGGTGAGGAGGAGCTTGCAATTTCATGGTGGAATTTTAATGGCGGAGTGATGGATTCTGGTTTTGTTTTTGTTTCGGAAAATAAACCCAATTCATCGTCGTCGCCTTCTTCCTTCGTTCTCTCTGTGGTTTTGTTGTTGGGTTTTGGATTTTTTCTGTTTGTTTTGGTTGGATTGGAAAGACAGAAATTGGAAGAGCGAGAGGGAGAGAGAGAAAGGGTGAAGTGAGAGAGTGAGTCGAAGCTTCTTTTGGCTGCAAGATCTGGGAGATGCCAATAGTAGCCGCTGACCTCAGCAGGAAGCCACATTCTTTTTTCTTTTTTTTTCTTGTTGCTTTTCACCTAAATTTTATTGAGAGTTTTAACGAAACATTTCTGTTACTGTTGATTTTTAACGTTAACGATATTTTTATTTTAAAAAATCACTCATAGTACTATTCATTCACAATATTTTTTTATGCTTTTGGTCAAACTCAAAATTTTCAACCTATTTTCTTTAGTTTTCTTTTTATTTGATCATGTGGATTTGTTAACAGTCTTAGACTAATGAAATTATACATAAATACTTTATTAGTGGTTTTTTGTTTAAATAATCCCTAATAGAAAACTAATCTCTATCAAGAAAATTATAATGTATTATGAACTATATTAAGATGATGTCATCCGGTTCAAATAAAATTGAGTTTGTAGGGTAATGATTGTGGTTGAGATGGATATACCAAGATTTGAGTCAGACTGTATTCATATAATAATTTGAATTATTTGATTTTTTTATTTTAGTGAAGGGGATGCAAAATTCTTATGTAGCTTAAATCTGACTCATTTCTCACTCAACATCCATCACAGCCGACCCAAAAACTAACGATATTAAATACAAAATCCTCGTCTTTTTTTTTTTTAAACAATATTATTTATACTATAAGAAAAATACTATGAATTAAATCTCACAATAGATCAGTAATAATTTAGTTCAAATTCGTCTATATCGAGAATTAAACTTAAGACCTCTCACTTACAAGTGAAGGGAAATACCACCAGACCAGTATTAGTGGCAACAAATTAGTGTTTTAAATCAAGAGGAAATGATTAGTAACAATGATACTAGAGGTGTTTTAGAGTGTTGATATTAAATAAATAGGGTAATGCTAAGGAGATTAAAATTGTAGATGAAATTTACAAACTAAATGATGTGTCATCAAAAAAAAATTAAGTGCATTTAGTATCCCTTAAGTAATAATCTAATAATCAACTTCTATGTCATTTAGTTTACAAAATTTTATCTACAAATTTAACCTCTCTAACATTACTCAAATGAATGATACGAAATAAATGAAGAAGTGAGGAGAATTTAGTTTGGTGGTCGATATCAAATAGATGAAGGGACTATGATGACGATGTAGTGCTGATATTAAAAAGTTTGAGTGTGATATCTATACACTTCTTATTAATTTCTATCATTTGATATTCTTCAATTCGACTTTTAAAAATTAAAAAAATATGTAAGAATTAAGGTATGTAGGCAGCACTTCCCTAAAAAGTTTTGTTGTCCATTCTTTATTTTTAACTCTTATTTTACCATTCATCGAGGTGGAGGCCGATTGTCACATCCCGGGCCGGGCGGGACCACTTCCCGGGCCTGCTCCACCACCGTAGCACGATATTGTCCGCTTTGGGCTTACCATTCCCTCACGGTTTTGTTTTTGGGAACTCACGAGCAACTTCCCAGTGGGTCACCCATCATGGGATTGCTCTAGCCCCCTCTCGCTTAACTTCGGAGTTCCTACGGAACCCGAAGCCAGTGAGCTCCCAAAAGGCCTCGTGCTAGGTAGGGATGGAAATATACATATAAGGATCACTCCCCTGGGTGATGTGGGATGTCACAATCCACCCCCCTTAGGGGCCCGACGTCCTCGTCGGCACACACGCGGCCAGGGTTAGGCTCTGATACCAAATTGTCACATCCCGGCCCGGGCGGGACCACTTCCCGGGCCCGCTCCACCACCGTAGCACGATATTGTCCGCTTTGGGCTTACCATTCCCTCACGGTTTTGTTTTTGGGAACTCACGAGCAACTTCCCAGTGGGTCACCCATCATGGGATTGCTCTAGCCCCCCTCTCGCTTAACTTCGGAGTTCCTACGGAACCCGAAGCCAGTGAACTCCCAAAAGGCCTCGTGCTAGGTAGGGATGGGAATATACATATAAGGATCACTCCCCTGGACGATGTGGGATGTCACACCGATGCCCAACAACGCAAAGGTACATAATCCCTTCACCCTCCCTACTTGCGCTTTAGTCATATTTTTTTAGAAATTTTAACGGAAAATCTACGATATTGTTGGCTTTAACGAAAAATTATATTTTTACATTGAAAAAATCATATTTTTACACTAGAAATTCAATATTGTTATTATTCACTTTACCTTTTATTTTATCCTTATCATTAAAACTCAAAATTTTCAAACCATTTTCATTATTTTTTTTTTCAATTATGTAAATAAAAAGTTTTACGTTTAACTTTTATGGATAACGGACTTAATAAACAATTATAATCAGTTTATTGTATTCTTTTTTTATTAAATCTCTTTTCCTCTAATATCGATCGTTAATTGTAAGTAAAAAAATCAAGAAAACTACAGTGAGGAACTTAATACTCAATCAGTTAATAATAATTGTCCTTGCACTTGAACATCTATGCACAATTCTCCCCTCCTCGACTATCGCTTATAAAAAAATTCAAGGCTCGAGAGGCTAATGTCACAAACGGAGAAGAACTAAGCTATATGTTTAGTGTGTTAACACGATATCATGTGTTTAATAATTTTTACATAATTTGTGTATTTGGTTCAAGATGCTACAGTCCAGCATAAGAGAGTTTAAGTGAGTGTCTCGCCTGCGGACAAGGATTGTTTGCCCTTCCACTTTCAGTGCCCTCCTGTGCCCTCCTGTTTTGTGTGGTCACGGTTAAGCTACGTCAACATTTTATATTATTTTTTTATAGAGATAATAAGATAAAAATGAATAGTAATATAAATGTTGATGTGGCTTAACCGTGACCACACAAATAAGAAGGCACGGCACCGAAAATGAAAGGGCAGACAATCATTGTCCTTCCCCTACAAAAATGGCACTACATGACCCTAAAATGTGGTCCATCCAGTAACCCCCACGTGTTAGTCTGATAGAATAAGACCCTTTTATCGTTGTTATTGGTTTTGGGTTTAGATTTTGTGTTTTGTATGTTTGGTTATAGTCATTCCTACATATAAACTGTTGGCATTATACATGAAAAATATAAACCGTCAAATTGTACATCCTATCTAAGAAGAATTAACATAATCGATAATTCACTAATATGTAAATTTTACGTCCTATCTAAAAAAATTAACATAACTAATGACTGAATAACACACGAATTTATAACATGACACTGTAAACGTATGTAATTTAGGACTACATGCACGTGATTTTGAAGAAATTAAATACAGTATTTAAACTATTTATATTATAATATATGAACTGATAATATCTCGTATAGTTGTAACCGCGAAATCTAAATTTTTTTCGGTGATTTTAGTACAAAGTTAAATGGGCTAAGTTTCAGTGTTTTGTTTGTCAGTGCTTTTCTTAGTTTCTTTTGCTGATTAGATTTGATCCACCGACCCTCTGTACACCTCCTTTTCTTATGGTGGGGACGGGTGGGGGGACTCACACACGCCCAAGGGCATATGCTTTCTCACTCCCTTTTCCTTTTGTAATGGTATTTTTTCGGACAATCAACAGTGTTATCCTTCAAAAACCTTGGTTCTACTAAGGTTTTTTTCGTCAATGCATTTTATGTCCCAATCTCCAAATGTCCTAGGGCTGTCCAAATTGTGTTTTTCAATCCCAAACTCTCCATTCAATCTGTTGTGAGGGATGCTAACGGGATTCTCACGAGTGAAATTTTTTATAGATTCTCTGTTATTTTATAGTTTAATATTAATTTTCGTATCAACATTATAAAATATTATGCAAAAAATATAAAGAGACAAAGAGTTTATGAAGATTTCCATTTTTGAGAAATGTTCTTAGTATTTCTCATCTTTTTATATAAGAAATGCTAAAGAGACTCTCAAAAGTGAGATTCTTTATAAACTCTCTGACACCTCATATTTTTTGCACAACTGCCAATATTATAAAATATTATGCAAAAAACATGAGGTTGCAATACTTTTGAAAGAGTCCTTTTTATACAGTAATGTTGGAAAAAAAATGAGAATCTTTTTTATACACTAAGGGGTGAAAGAATAAAATGGTAGTAAACTCGTTATGTATGAAATTCTGACATCTTACTTACAAATAAAGATAATTACTACTTAACCGTAATTATAAGTAAAAGAAAATTGAGATTTAAGATTTAACTGTTGAGATTAATGTAAGAATCTAAAACCATCCATTTTCCTGTCCTTATTGTTTGAGATTTAAGATTGAGGGTTATAATTTGCATGTCCTTGTAGTATGTATAAAGATTGAAAAGCTATGCAGACTTCTTATGGTGCAAGCATCTCAATCCATCCAATTATGTTCATATGGATTCAACAGTTGAGATTATTGTAGTCTCCACAAAACAATATATTGGCTACAATACTTATATGTATTTAATACAATCATCATCTAACGGTCAAATATAATTCTTATGAATATATGTATTTTATACAATTTATCTGACCGTTAAAACGATAATTGTGTTAAATATATGTAAATATTGTGACTAAAATCCGAAGTGAAAATTGATCCTATTCTTAAACCCTATTCAGAATGAGAGGGTTGAAAAATTGTAATTGGAATTAAACAAGATGGGTTCTAACGTATTTTTCTCCTCTGTCTAGAGTCTAGTGCACTAGTACCATGCCATAAATACTAATAAGAAGAAAAGCAAAAATTGACTCCTTACATGCAATGTAAAAATTCTAAAATGCACCAGTGAATGAGTTGTATGTGCGTAAATGTTAAATTTACATGATTAAATTTGAATGACTAAATTTTGACAATCACTAATTTAACGGTTCAAGCACTCGTGCGTCTCATACTGATCTTAGTGAAAACCAACAAGACGTCACCATCTTAGACCATATATATGTTTGGATGGTGGAGTATGCTTCTGCCAGTGTGTAAATAAATACGTAGTAGGAATAAGATCAAAGGAACACTCCTTAAAATCACGTATATTATGCTAAAACAGGGGGAAATCGACGATTAATTGGCTTTTAGCTGCCATGAGATCCTATTGACCGACACTTTTATTTGGCTTTTGAGTTTATTTATCTTTAAAAAATGTCACTAGCTATGTTTTATTGTTACAATTTAATCGTGGAAGCTCCAATTATGCTTTATTGTTACAATTTAATCGTGGAAGCTCCAATTATGCCTTTTAAATCATTGAAAAGGATAACTCTAGGATAAGTTTATTGTCGTTGTGACAACGTTATCAAACAAAATAAAGAAATAATATTCAAGAGAGCAATTATTAATCATGGAATGTGGTGGAGGCAAGCAAAGCAGTGTGTGATTTCTTTGCACTTGGGGGCCTACTGTCTTGGAAGTAATTGTGGGCTCAATTTATTATTTAATGGCCGAGGCATAAATAATTAAGCAAGAGATTTTCCAATAAGGAATTGGAATATCCATTAAACAAGTAAGCAATATTACTAATTAATTAAGGATTAAGGCTAAGCAAATGATGTTTTATCGCAATAACGGAAGTAATTATGCATATGCATCATGGTGCGAAATCAATTTTCATCGATTCCCTCCCCCCTGACAACGAGTAATTTAAATTTTAACCCAAATGACGATGTTTTAGAATATAAGTGAAAGAATTAATGATTCAAGGCTAAAAGCAGTAGTCAGTACACTACATCTTTAATATACGTAAAGGAGCACTAAAAGATATATCTGCTCTTTAATTATGTTATGACACCTGATATACTAGCTCGTGCTGAGTACACGAAAAATCTCTCATTCACTAGCTATATGTGACGGTTTTGTCTGCATCCCTCCTTACTTTAAAATGCCCAAACTCAAACAAAATATAGAGTAGATTATATATGTATCTCTTATCACGTTAGGAAATTTCTTATACATACAAAAGGAGACTAATTCTCGTAATGTGGAGTGCAGAGGTTCTAGTCTCCTATGCCACGTCAAGGATCTAGGTTTGCTTCATTGTCATGCAATCAGAAATAAAAGTGAATTGGCATTTGGCAGAGAGGTGGAAGTAAATTCCCATATTAGCCATAGTGCAAGCACCAAGGTACAATCATTAAGGAAAGTCTAAACACACACGTCAAGTTTGTCCCATTACATCATCTTTCCTTTACTTTTATTCTCAGGTGCATACATTATTAGAAAAGAAAGATTAATTCACAAGATTTTGTAATTTGCCACCGTAATGCTTAAATGATACCAACTAGTATGTACTGTATAGTTGGTGTAATTGTAAGTTGCCACCGTAATGCTTAAATGATATCAACTAGTATATGCTGTATAGTTGGTGCAGCTTACACCACATATTTCACGGTCTTACCAAGAAAACATAGGGAAGTAAGGATGGAAACTGTCTGAATTGGATCAATTTCAACCCAAAATCATAATCAAACTAATTAAAATGTAAGAGTAAACCGTCAATTTCCTCTCTAAACTTTCACCTTCTCCTTTGAACTTTTTAATTGGAAAATCAAGGACTTAAGCTAATTTTTGGCCGATTTTGTAACGACCCGTCCCAAATTCTACAAAACGTTGAGGGTATTTCGGTAATTTCACTTTGCTTGGGAGATATTTTGAAATGTTGCTTTTGATCTTAATACCTTTTTGGTTTTGTCCCTAGCCCAAATCCCTCTTCTTCTTTTTCTCTCTCTCTCTCTCTCTCTCTCTCTCTCTCGTAGACTCTCACTCTAAAACTCTCTCCCAACTATCTTTCTTCTTCTTTGCAAGTAAGGACCGTAGCACCACCCTCGCCAAAACGGCGAGGACCACCACTGTAAGCGTAGGGTAGTCACGAACCATTGCCATGATCTCCTCTCCTGCACTCTTTACCTCATTCTCTCCCTTTTCTTCCTCGGCAAGCACCGAGATGGTGCAATGGCAAACTCCGACGAGTTCTACCTTTTCCGACTAGGCAAGGCTTGAAATATTATCAATTCTTCTTCCTTTTCAACGTCCTGGGTTGTTTTAAAGGTTATAGGCATGTTTTGTGGACGTTTTGTGACAGAAAACTACTCGGGGACACTTTCCCAGTTTTCTGGCTAGAACCCGAGCCTTCCAGGCCAGTTTCCATCCACGACCCAACTCCAAACTGGTACGAACCTCTTCCTCTATCTCTAAGCTTCATTTCCATAGTTTGTACGTTGAAAATGGTGAAGAAATGCGCTCGAACGGAGCTCGGGAAGGGTTGCCCAGTTTCCGAGCAACCCACGACCTGAAACCTGGTCGACCTAACCCGATACCCTTTAAACCAAATCCAAAACCCAACTGTGCAGCCGACTCAACCCAGACCTTTAGGCCATACTACCAAGCCCAAACTTAGGCATGCGGCCCACTAAACCCAATCCAAAAACCTCAGGCATAAACCCAGAAACAAGCCAGAGCCAAAACCCAGATCCAACCAGACCCAATCGAATCCCAATTTCCAGCCAGCTTGTAGGTCGCCCGTGGCCTTGCGCATAGGGGCTCGTGGCCACCTATCTTGGCTGGTGAGTAGAGCACACGCACCTTCGCCGGAGGTACTGTGACGGCGTCGACGACTTTTCAACCAACTTTTCGACTACCCAACTCTGCACGTGGCTGCTCGTGGAGGTGCCCGAGGTCCCCCCTTATGTTTTTCGACGTCCTGAATCCATTTATGACGTCTATTTTCCCAAATTTAATCGTTATAATAAGTTTTAATAATTGGTCCCTTTATGTGCTTAGGTGCATTTGTTAGTGGCATTTCTGTCTTCTCTTGTTTGCACGGTTCTTCGACAACGAAGTAGGGTGAGTGGACCCCTTCCAAAGTGCATGATTTTATTACTAGAAATGCATACATGAAAAGCATGATTTCATGACTATGCTTTATGAAACGTTTATGAGTAAATTGGATTTACGCTTTATGAAATATCATGCTTTATCAGATTTACATTATTTGAAAGATTTATGATTATATACTATGAATATGATTTATGATATGATGTTTGAGCTATTAAGCTTCGATGAGATACATGTTGGAAATATTATATTTATGATTTTCTATGCTTATATATGGCTATGGGCGAATGATATCATTAAATGGCTTCGATCGGGTGATGAAGGGCTTACGAGCGAATGATACTTATATATGGCTTCGGTCGGGTAATGTAGGGTCTACGGGCGAATGATACTTATATATGGCTTCAGTTAGGTGATGAAGGGCCTTCGAGCGAATGAAGATTTATATATGCCTACGGGCGAAAGATGAAGAGCTTCGGGCGAATGAAGATATATATAAATGCCCTTGTGATACTACTAAGCACACTATACGATATATGTTTTATGAAGGTTTTATGGCATGCTAGGGTTTTTGGAAAACCTATTACTAATTATGATATATGAGTTTTCTAAACTGGGAGTTAGTACGTTGAAGAATAATTGTTTTAGTACTACTTATATATATAAACTTGGTCCGCTCATATTTTGTTTTGTGCCCCCTCAGGACTTAGAATCGAGGCGTACAACCTCGGCGTCAAGGCACTCTCGCAGCATATCTTCGAGTCTTCTCGATGTAGGACCCATTTCTTTGTTCGTACATTTTTATAATATTCCTTCTTCAATGTTCTGATTTTGTTGTATGCTCTGAACATGTTCCACAATTGCATATTCATTATAATTAAATTTACGAGTTTTATTTATGTTCATTCTTTCTTCATAGTTCTCATGCATGTAAGTATGGCTTCGTCACCTTCGGATGTCGCCCAGCACGTGCCTACCCTGATGTTTGGAGGATATTGGGGTCGGGCATGTTAGATTTTCCCCTACCGTTAGTTTTCTATAAATTTCATTCAAATTAACATTAACTCTTATCATGTGCACACCACGTGACTCTCATTTGAAGACAACAAATGTCACTCGCTAGACCTTCAGACACAACAATGATAGAATCAAACATATTTGCATAGGTCGACATTTTAGAAATTTAGAGTTTTCAATTATTTTAAAGAACGAAGCGACCGAACTACCTTCATATGCTGTGCACATGTTTCCATTTAATAGAAATTTGGATGGAATGAATGAAAAACGAATAACATAGGGAAAATTAGCCAAAAAAAATTAGTTTAAATCCTTAATTTTCAAATTGAAACATTTAGGAGGAAAATCGAAAGTTAAAAAGTGAAAATTCAAGGAAAAGAATCGCAGTTTATTCTTAAATTGTAACAATTTAATTGTGACTAAATTACTAAACAAACCAAACTAATGTTGAACGATTTGATTTGGGCCTAAACTCAAATTGTTTCTTCCTTTTCATTTTTTAAACTTTATAGCACTACAACAATAAAAAAAAAATCAGCAATTTTCTACATGGAAAATTTCTATGGTACATCAAAAGCATCCTAAAAAATTCAATATACCATCCCATCAAACTTGAAAGTGTAGTAACTAAGATAGTTACAAGTCAAAGATCTTTGACGCTCTGTCAACCTTCAAATTCAACATCCTTGTCTAGTTATTACTTATTAGCTAATAAAAAGACCAACACGTGTAAAATAAAATCGTTTAAAAACCAATATGTAAGTGTGATCAATCCGGTTCAATTTCGGTCGGTTTACAAAAGTTAAAAACCTTAACCATATGAATCGGGCCCCCATGATTAGGATCGGCCGGTTTAGGACATAAAAAGGGAAAGAGGCCCAACAACCCAGTTCATTTGAAAACCAAGCTTAAGCTAAAATTGGAATTCAAAACCAAGTTAGCTATCACGCGAGCTGTTCTAACATTAAAACAGTTTAGCAATAAGTTATGTCGTGACTGAGTCGCTACACGAAGCTTGAGGGTTTCAAGTCCATTTCAACCGACAAAATTGAACCGTAACGAACCTTAAGGGCCAATATAAAATTGGGATGATTGGATCAAATCGAGTGGTTGCAGGCCATTTTCATTTTTACAAGTCTAATATGGCCCAACCCTTCGAATCTCTCTCTCTCTCTCTCTCTCTCTCTCTCTCTGTTTAGCAAAAATAAAAATAAAAACATATATTCTCTCCTCTGTCTCTGTTGTCTGATATTTGCTTGGCCTCCAAGTTGCCAGATCATTTTCCAGCAAAGACCACATCGGTGCCGATGTCATATCCTCGAGGAAGCCAAACTCCAAGCCGAGAAAGTAGACACCAATGATTTAAATTCATCTGAGGACCTTGGTGAATAAACCGTTGAATCAACCAACGGTTAAATTCAAACCTTTTTTTAATTTTAATTTATAAATTCATTAAATTCAACGGTTGAGATCAAATCTAACGGTAAAAAAAAAAAAATTTGATGTTCCAAAATTAAATTTAATGGCTAAAACAATTAAAAAAAATTATTTAAATTGAAATTCACCCAAAACCACTATAAATAACTATGTATTTGTTCAAACATCCACACAAAATGCATTTTCCTCATACAATTCTTCTTTTTTTTCTTTCTACCCACTTCCAAAACTATTTCTTCCCATTTCCAAAATTTTCAAGATGGCAAGAAATCATATTGGAGGACCTAATTGGTCGAATGATGAAAATGTTGCTTTGCTTGGCATAAGTTTCTACTAGGGAAGATGGTGTCATTGGTGCAAATCAAAATAAAAAGGTCTTGTAGGCTAAAATTGCCGAGAAGTTCAATTCCAACTGCAACACCTACCAAAGGGAAACCACTGGTAGAAAATCATCAACAAAATGTGCACTTTTTGGAATGGAAGCTTAGAGAGAGCCATGGTTGACATGTATAGTGGAAGGAGTGCCCAAGAAGTGGTGAGTGTCTCCCTTCATACTTTGTGGAATGTAAAATTCGATTGGTGTCAAGCTTTGTTTCGAAGTTGAAAATTTGTTTGAAGGTTGAGGGGAGACCAAGGAAGAAATTGTTTGAATGCGCTTACTCTTTAATAAACAATAGAAAAAGGAAAATGCAAGAGATTGTTTATAGCAGGAAAATTTCGATTTTGATGTAATGAGGGAGGACCTCCACAAATACACTCCAAATAGAAAGAAGTTCTTCCGTAATAAGCAAAACGAAATCTTATGAAGGAATGCCGCAAGGAATATCTTTGAGGATGATGATACATCTCATGTCTACAAGTCCACCACGAAAGCCACCACCAAGTCAAGAACCAAATCAGCCAAATGATGATAAATATTATTATGATTAGTAATTGTAGTAATTTTTATGTAGTGTTTTAATTATCGTTTATTAATCTTTATTTAGTGTTTTAATTATCTCTTACTAGCATTTGTCTACACACTTTGTGTGTATGAACACATTTTTTTAGAAAACAAGAAAGAGAGAAGGAGAGAGAGAGAGAACGTTGGGGGGGGGGAGTGGGAGGTTTTTGTTTTTGAATTTTTGTTTTTGTTTTTTTTTTTAATATTTGAGGTATTTTAACATCATCTGTAGGTAAGGTTTCAATAAAAAACAGTAAAATTTGGACCTATAAAATTACATTATTGCCTATCATTTTTTTTTAATGTGATAAAAGACTAAGTAGTATTTTCACCCTCTTTTGGGGTTTCATTACTTAATACAAATATTAGTAATTGTTGTAATATTGAAGCATATTTAATGATTTTGTATTCTTTATCAGAATTTAAACATGTTTAGGTTAAAATGTTCCTAAAAATAAATTAGGATAATCCACATAATTTAAAAAAAAAAAATAAAGTTTCCGAAAAAAAAAATTAAGCTAAATCCAATTCTTCATTGGTTTCGGGCTAAATTTTTAAGCTAAAATCATTGAAGAAGAAAAATTATTTTTGGGTTAAAACTTAAATTTTTTTGGACAAAAAATTTAGGTTTTAGCCTCAACTATTGAAGTTGGTCTTAGAAGAGATAAGGACAAGGGTAAGGACTATTATTATTCACATTACCTAAAATGTTAAGCCAACACTCAAGCAAATAAAGTCTTCCCTAATCAACCAATTTGCCCTTCACTTATTGTTTTGGCAAAATAAGGATTTGGAAAGTGCAAACAAATATATAAAATTATAGTAAAAATGAATATTGAGTTGTGACGAAGAAATGAAAAAATGGTGGATATTTATAGAATAACAATATATAGAAAAATTCCAAATTAAATTTTTTATTTATTGTTGGATTAATCATGATCATGGATTTTCAAATTGATGTGGATTGGACGCACCAACAAATGTAGCCATATCTCCCATGGTGCTCTAGAGTATCTATATTCCGAGATAAAACATGTAAAATTGCAGAGGGTAGATCTGCATAGAGCTGACAAGGACAACTCTGTTGGCTGGGTCTTGGACTCTTGAGTCTTGACCATGCCAATACGTCCCTCCTTCCAACTTCCCTAGGCAAATGTATTGGATGCTCTGCTTCGATGGCTTCTTGCCAAATTTTCGTTGCTTTTTGTACTCTTTACCGGCATCTTCGTCTTTTCACTAGAAAGCACCTTTTTTGCTTTGTTTTTCGTACTATTACCTCCACTCCAAGACGTAAAACCAGAGAGAGGGTTGATCCTCTGCATCTGCAACAATGTTGAAAAAGATGGTGTTCTTCTTTCATCTTCTGTTTCTCCCTTCGTTTTTTGTTTCTGGTAAGCGGAAGCTTCAAAAACTTCAAAAAATCTCTCATTGTGTTATTTAATTCTTGGTTTTTGTTTTTTATTTTTTATTTTTCTGAAAAAACTCTGGGTTTTTGTTTTCTGTGCAGGTGAAAGGCAAGACTCCATTGTTTCTGTAAAATCTGGAGATCTCAGCGAGGTCGCAAGCAGCATTTTGAAGGCAGAAACTTGGCTTAAAACCCGCGTCCTCGCTCACTACCCTTCCATCCCCATCACCGCCATTGTCGTCGGGGCCGGCCGCGGCCCTCTTCTCTGCCGGAAACAGCAAGAAAACACTCTCGCTCTGGTCCTCCCAGCCCTCAAGAACTTGCACCACTCCCTCACACGGTGGGGTCTCCAGGAGCACATCAAACTCTCGGCCACCTTCGCTCCTTCTTGTTTCGACAGAAGCTCCGATATCTTTGGGAAATTTGTGAGGCCTGTCCTAGATTTTATCAAGGGAGCATCTCCAACTGTCTCTCCAACGTTGGTGTCTTCTCACTCTGAAAGCCTTGAAGATTTGATCGGCGTTAGCTTTAACTCCGACGATGTTCCTGTCGTTCTCGACAACCCAGGAGAGAGAAAACCCAGCGGCAGAAAGCTCTATGCCGACCCCTTTCCGGCGAGACCGACTCCGTTGCCTGAAATCTCGGAAACCCCACTTCACTCTTCTGTTGGTGTATCAGTTCCCGCCAATGTGGCTAAAAACCCTCATCCTCCACAGCCCCAAACTGCCTCTCCCCCACTCCAAGTGCCTTCCCCACAACCCCGAACTGCCTTTACTTCGCCGCCACTAATGCTCTCCCCGGAGGCACAAACAGCCTCTCCACCACCACCGCAAATAGCCTCTCCACCAGATATGTATTTCTCCTCAGTGCCAGAAAACCCTCCTTTTGTTGATGAATCCCCTCCTTCTCCGCCTTCCCCTGCCACATTTCCACCCTGCCGCAATCCGATTCCGACACATGTGTGGCCTCCTGCCCCTGCCCCTCAGATGGCGGTGCACAAGCTGTGGTGTGTGGCCAAGCCTACCGTTCCTTCAGACACTCTGCAGGTGGCAATGGACTATGCCTGCGGAGACGGCGATGCTGACTGCAAGGAGATCATGCCGGATGGCAACTGCTACAACCCTGATTCTGTTGTGGCACATGCTTCCTATGCCTTCAACAGCTACTGGCAGAAGAACAAGAGGACCGGAGGGACTTGCAACTTCGATGGCACTGCAATGCTGATCAACAATGATCCAAGTAAAAAAGTCGTTTAGTTTTCGAATTTTGATTAGTTTGCCAATGTTCCTCTTCTGCAAGATTGTTGATATGGAGTTTTGTTTTCCGATTGCAGGTTATCTTCAATGTCGTTTCGTTCTTACTTGAATGCGTTCGGAGCAGAAACTGAGACTGGTGGCTGTTGTTCTATGATGAGGATTTGAATTTTTGGGAAATCATGTTCCGAGGTGACCCTGTAATTTTGCAGCTGTTAGTTTTATTCTAAGTAGTTACATGTGGTTTCTTTTGATATGTACGCCTCCTCTTGCAAGTGCGAGGAAACTAATGTGTTATTGCCAAATTCCGAAAGACGAGCTAATTAGGAAAGAAATCTTGCGTATTTCGAACGTGTTGTTGCCAAGTTCCTCCTCTTGCTTGATTTCTGTTGTTCGAATTTGTTTGGAGTGACTTATTTCTCACGAAAATTTTGAAATTTTCGTGTATGGGATGTGCATCTGTATGTTGGACGGTTGGATTTTGAAATTTCTTCAAATCTGGATGTTCAAACACCGGTGCACCCCATCACTTCTTTCATCTTGTATAAGCCAAGTGCAAATCTTTACATGATCAAACATTGATCGAAGCTTGGCTTAAGCAGTAAAAGGGGTGCAACATTCAAAACTATATGTACAGTCATTCGACAATGAGAAACAGAACTTGAAGTCATCGGCATTCCTCATCGTTAGTTGTGTCGGCTACGGCTAACGCTGTGGAACTTCCAATTTCACCATCATCTGAAACTTTACCACCATCTCCATTCTGCAAAAGCGCACACAAATCAGACAAACCAAAAGTAGAAAAGAACTATACAATTAAAGTAACAGCCAGGATTGAAAAAAAGTGTCCACTCACTTAAGGAAAGGTAATCAATGGAAAAGATTAACGTGAACCTTACATGCTGACTGAAACAAACTACTGGTCTAAATGCCAAAAAACAAAACTCCGGGTTCTTTTCTCACCAACCATGTATAGTCATGGACTGAATTTTACCAAAGTTTAATTATACGCATCAAAAGTTGCTGCTAGTCAGATACATCAGACTTTTTCTTTCCTATATCAGTTATTTCTCACTCCAAAGTGTGATCACTCTCCAGACGGCAATGTGTAACCAGAGGCTATCGCCATGGTTAATTCACGGAATAGGCACATGATAGCCCTTCCTTTTATTGGTTCCTTGGTTATGAAAATATAAAATATAATTATACAAACAATTCAGAAAACCTAAAATGGTTGGTCCAGATTCCAGAACTACGCAACCCATGTAAGCAGAAGCATACGACGAGAGAACTACGAAAGAATTGTACCTTTTTCACTTTACCATGAGCTGACATAATCTCATAAAACTTACGCATCAGCATTTCCTCTTCTACCTGCAGATTGAACAGCACACTAAATTAGAACCATCTAGAATCTGCAGATTGTACATCATAATTTCCTATAAGAACAAACAACCTTCAGTTGATGCAATTCCTCAGACATTGATATTTTGGCTTCCATGAGGAGCTCGTTTTGCTTCTCCAAATGCCTATACACAAAAAATAAACCAAAATGAACTTACAAAAAACAAAAGATAACGTATCAAAATTAAATTTCATACAAAGAAAATTGGTAGAAATTCTTACTTCAATATCTCTCCTGTGTATCTAGGGTCCATGTTAATAATCTGAAATCCTAGTTGATGATGTGAGCTTAGGACAAAGATTACGACTTTAGGATCCTTTGGGTACGTTTGTCTAGTGTTATGTTGGACTGGGTCAAGGCATTTCCGCTCTGTCCTGCAAATATCAATTAAGCAAAGAAAAGAGAATCAGAGACGGATTCAAACTGAATTCAAGCATAAAATCCAGCAGTAACACAAAATAAAAAACTATAACACCATTTCACAAGCTGACAGTGGCTAAAGAATTATAATGAATTTACAACCCAAATCTACACAATAAGCCAAATGTCTACCACAAAAGAGCTAACACTAGGGTTCACGGTCAAATCATCACTGAGAAACAAAGAGTTTCTATTAGTCAACAAAAAACAAAGATTTTCTGTTACTGTCGAATCAATTAATTGGAGAAACCAAGTAGGAGCGGAGCCAGCCTGCGGTACAGAAAGATGCAAAACAAAATAATGAAAGAAAAGAAACCAAACAATACTGTTCACCAATATGAAAGTCTGTTCAATACCTATAGTGATTTAAGATTCAAATTCTGAAGCTGTGAGAAACAGAAGAAGATATAATGCCAGAGTGCATTCAAAATCTATACAAAAATTTTCTAGCCATCTGATTCGTGTATCAGCATATGTATTTTGATTTCAACTGAAAATTTAACACGACCATACAACTTACATGCTCCAACTATTTTAGTAACAAAACTAGGAAATTCCTAATTCTTACTGCTAAGGTATGCTTCCATACATTTATGGTTCCCTATTCTGACTTACCATGAAGAATTATGAGCCGCTAAGGTCACCTTGATGGTAGAAGATGTAGAAATTCATGAGCTACCGGAATATAAGCAGGAGGGGTTTGTTTAACAAGATAAAAATCAATCTTTTTTTCTTTTCTTTTTTTGTCAAATACGAGAAAGTCTGAGCTGATTGATTGACACGGGAGCGAACAGAAAGTCAAGATCCAAAAACATGAACAAACCTACCAATCCGCCATTAAAAGCTATGAAATTGAGGAAAAACTTACAGTGGAGAAAACCTAATTCGAGAATGAGATTGCATGAGGGGAAGAGATTGAATTACAGCGGTCTGGAAGCTTTCAGAACAAGCAGAGATGAGAAAGAAGAGCAACATTGAAAAGTTTTTAGGGTTTTCATTTTTATTTATTAGAAGTTGACGAATAAAACAAATTGTTAAATGGATAGCCACGAGTAACACCTATAATCAGTAATCACCCGTTTATATTTTACGGGAAACAGTTTTACTCATAATCATGTATTTGTTTAAATAATTATCTATAACTGTAACCATCAAGTTTGAATGGGCAAATAACCACGGGTACCACTGCCGGCGAGTACTTCCCACCCTAGGCTAGAGGAAATACAGCCTCTACTTGAAGATGAGGAGTTCGACTTGGAAAATTTTAGATCCATATTTAGCAGGAGAATATGGCTCATAACATAGTTAAGCTCAAGGGATTGTAACAAAAAGACCCTTATTACAATTTTACACCTTTTTTAATATTCTGTTTAAATCCGAATTTAAACTCGATTCTCAGAACCAATTCATCAAATCAAACATTACACTTTCAAGCGCAACCACAAGTTTACAGTTCATATCAAATTTCCTTCTGCAAGATTTCAGTTCGTATCCAAAGTTTCATAATTCAAACACGAAAATAATTAAGGTATCTGCCATATGAGCTTTCGTCCTAAAACAACCTGGGATTATCAAAGTTATCAAATTGCATACGTTGATAGAGAAAACAATGAAAACTTAGCACAATTTTCAAGGTTTTATCTAAACCCTAAACCGTCAAGAAACAGGCACGATATCAAAATTTGCACCGAAAATTTAAAACAAAACAAAAATGAAAATCAGAATTTACGCAACGAAAAAATGATAAAAATTAATCACAGAAGAATGGAAAATTTTCATGAATCCTGAAACTCACCATCGGATGGCGACAATGCAACTCGACGGCGGCTCAAGAGTGTTGACGAAACCGCGGGAAGGCCTTCAACTGCGTTTATCAGAGGGAACGCTTGAGGGTGGAGATTGGGCTTACAAAATACTGAAATAGGGCCTTGTCTTTCTGAGTTGATTGCGAAAGAGGGCCTTTTTGTTGAGGTGAACAACTCGGCCCAAACCTAGCAGGAATATCATGTGGCATATGCAAATAGTCACCGTGTATCTTTTCATTTTCTTTTTTTTTTTTTTTTTGTCAAAAAATAGATTTGTTAGATTACGGAGCGCCGTGGTGCAAGAGCAACAATACTCTCCACAACTATGGTAGAGGGCCACTTACCCGTGTATGTTTTTTATTAAGTACAAATAAAACCAACACACTTTTTGCTCTCGTTCATTCTAATGTTGGGGACATTTTCCTATACCTACTGCTTCTGGATTCTGATGGTTTGTGACGTTCACGGACAATTGCACACGAATGACATGGTTATATATGTTGAAAACCAAGAATAAGGTCCTTTTTTTTTTTTTTTTTTTTTTTTTTTAATAAAAAGAAGATCAACTAGTGGCTTTACCACAACAGTCCACTCTTGAGGAGCCGGGAAGATCACAGAGGTATTTTAGCCTCCCCTTGACTACCATTGTGTGATTCACCAGTGCCATGAATAAAGATATGTAAGGCATGTCATAATTTTCTTAAGATGGTTCAGACTCAATTTTCTACTACAACAAAAGTCTTGCGTTCTGATAATGGTGAAAAGTATGTAAATCATGATTTTTGACACAACTATGAAATTCATGACATTCTACATGAGACACCTTGTCCTCAGACACCCCACCAAAATGGTGTGGTTGAGCGCAAAATTCGACATATTATTATTTTTTGAGAAAATAAATTTGACATATTCTTGAAATTGCTCATTCTTCACTTGTTGTGCTTCTTGTAGTTATTGGAATGATAATATCGTTACTGTTGTTTATTTGTTGAATCCCTCTAAGGTCTTGAATATTCCAGACTCCATTGAAGATTCTTTCTACTTATGGCCCCTTGCCATATGATTTATTGCTTCATCCATGAATTGTTAGATGTGTTGCTTATGTTCATTTCCATAAAAATCAACAAACCAAACTTGACTCTTGTGCAACATAAAGAGATTGTTTTTCAAGGGCATGTATGGTATTCCTCTTCATTTGTAACTTGTAAGTGAGAGGTGTTAATTCGAATCTTGTGAACAGAGAGAGCTCGATACCAATTTATTCCCCACACCCATTAGTGTAATATATCGCTGTGTAAAAAACAGTCACATCATTTTAGTTTGAATTAAATAGTTACAATCTTAATTAAGAATAGTCACAACTCAAAAAAACAATTTTTATTCGAATAAATAATTTAATTACTAAATGAATTAATAGGTTAAGTTATGAAAAAACAGAGTGCCAAGATGAACAATGGTGTTGTAAAAGTTGTGGGAATGAACGTCCACACGTTTTAGCCAAAGATGAAAAGTGAGGAAGACTTAAGAATAGTAGCATTGTTGTTGTTGTATGATGTTTTCCAAGATGCACTCATTTCACTTTTATGATTCTTTACGGATATGACTCTATGTAAAGAGCATTCCGTGTATGATCACAACACACAGAAAAGAAAAGAAGTGAAAGCAATAAGATCAATATCCCTTCCTTCCCTTCTTTATCTGCAATTCTTTTGTGTCATAATTACGAAAATAAACAGTGTGATACATTACACCTGCTTCGCTCTTGTCTCTAGCAAAGGTTATCTCTCTCAATTTTGCCTATTTATAACACGTTATCAGTACGACTCTCTAACAATAACTAGTTCTCATTCCCTTTGCCGAAAATGCTTCCTCCAAGGATCTTACTGTTCTTCTTCCTCCTCTACCTCACCTTCTTGATCCCCGCTAAGATTTGCTAACACCATGCCTTCTTCTAGTTCTCAATATAACAATTACTTATATTTTTGATTTCTTGTTTGGTGTAACTCCTAATTACTAACCCAGTGTTTATTTGTATTAATTTTACTGCGATTGTAAATGGTGCGGTACAATAGCCTATCTTAAACTACAGATTTAATTTTATTGCAATTTTAGGTGGTGCGGTATAATCGCCCACCCTGCACTACATATTTAAATTTTCCTATTGCTTGAGTGGTGCAGTATAATCACCTATCCTATGCTATATTGTTTCAATGAGAGTGGTGCGGTACAATCGCCTTCCTAATTAATTATGTAAACCTCAAGCCTGAAGTTTCGAGTGTTTTATCATTTTGGTTGGAAGATCAAAATGAAAAAGTTGTAAGAACCAAAAGTTCTAACACTACATTTATTCAGAATACATATGATTGCAGGTTCTTACACATCTCATTTTCTTTTAGAAAAAAGAAAATGGCGAACTTGGCAAAGCTTGATTTTGTTGCCCTTGATATTATTGGGAAAAACTACCTTACTTGGGTAGTGATGCCAAGATCCATTTGAAAGCAGGAAACCTTAGGGACACCATCAAGGAGGGAAACAATGCATCCTCTGAAGATCGGGTGAAGGCCATGATCTTTATCCGTCGCCACCTTGATGAAGGATTGACGAGTGAGTACCTAATAGTTGAAGATCCATTAGCCCTCTGGAAGGCATTGAGAAACATGTACAATCACCAGAAAACGGTGATTCTCTAAGAGCTCGTTATGAGTTAACACACTCGAGAATCCAAGATTTCAAGATGATTGCTGACTATAACTCTGCAATGTTTAGAACTAGCTTCCAAATGAAACTTTATAGGGAGAATATCACTGAGGAAGATATGATGGAAAGACTTTCAGTACCTTTCATGCCTTCAAAGTGCTTTTACAGCAGCAGTATAAAGACTGAGACTTTACTAAGTACAACTAGCTGATATCGGTGCTCTTTGTGACTGAACAGAACAATAAGCTTCTGATGAAAAATCATCAATCCTGACCTACTGGATCAGTGGCATTCCCAGAAGTGAATGCTGCTTCCCTCGAAGTGAACATCACATCATCTCGTGGCAATAATTACAGACAAGGAAGTGGCCACAAGCGAGGCCAGTGGAATGGGAAAGGTAATAATCATGGTGTCCAGTTTTACAACCAGGGTCCAAGGCATAATTCAAGCCCAAGCTTCAAAATTGTAAATCATCACAAGGGTAAAGCTCATATGAATATCACTCCTAGAAATCCTGAAGGAGTCTGACATAGGTATGGTGGCAACTTGCATTGGGCACGTACATGTCGTATCCCAAAACATCTGGTGGACCTGTATCAAACATCCCTCAAGAAGAAGAGTGTCGAAGCCAATTTCATCGACTAGGCTAAACTAATGTATATACTTGATCCAATGTTCGATTTATCAGGGCAATTTAACACAACTCACCTGGATGTTTCAGACTTCATTGTGGAAAGAGGGAATGAAGTATATCGGTCTGATTAGATCATTTTTATGATTAATGTACTCTTATTATCTGAACTTGTAGCTTAAAGCTTGTATTTCAATTCAATAAAAAAGTGGCATTTCAATTTTCTTTTGTATGAACAAATTGTTTTTAACTATGATTCCCTTAGTCAACGAGTATGGATAAAAACTATGGTTATTTTCAAAACAAAAGCAATGGTATATATATTTGTCTTGCAAACAGCGCAACCATATATACAATACTTTGAGATCGAAAATATTTCTTAAGCTTGATGCTTACAAAAATAAGGGTAACAACAATATCAGGCAAATTAGATGTAATTGAAGGCTCAGGAAAGGCTTAGATCATGTTACCAAATGAAGCAATATTGTCCATACAAAATACGTTGTATGCTACTTGATCTACTTGAAATTGGTTGAGTTTTAAAAATATAAGTTTAAATGGATACCACATTGAAACAAAAAATGCAGAAAAATGTGGAATATCTATGCATTACCTCCAATGATACCTAGAAGCGTACATTGGAGAAGTTGCACGGTTCATCGAGTGGATTGCATTATACATACATAAAGACAATTGAAGCACATACTATCATGAACTAAAAGTTCATTGATCCAAAAATTTACATGCTTTGGCATGACCATTTGGGTCATCTAGGATCCACCATGATGCGTAGAATCATTACCAACTCTAATGGATATCAATTATTGAGTAGACACATTACTATATCAAATGATAACCCATGCAAGGCTTGTTCTTAAAGGAAGTTGGTAATTAGACCATTACAATTAAAGATTGATGCTGACTCCCCATCATTATTGCAAATAATTCAAGGGGATATTTGTGGGCCTATTCAACCACCTTGTGGACCATTTCAATACTTTATGGTTTTGGTTAATGCATCTACCCGATGGTCACATGTTTGCCTCTTGTCTACTTGAAACGTAGCTTTTGCGAGACTTCTTGCTTAGATAATTAAATTATGAGCACAGTTCTCAGATTACCCTAATAAGTCAATCCAACTTGATAATGCTGATGAATTTAGGTCTCAAACCTTTGATGGTTACTGCATGACACTAGGCGTTGATGTTGAAGACCCTGTTCTTCATGTCCATACTCAAAATGATTTGGTAAAAACATTTATCAAGCGGCTTCAATTAGTAGCTCGTACTCTACTCATGAAAACAAAATTGCTAATTTCTGCATGGGGACATGCCATCTTACATGCTACATCATTGGTTCGATTGAGACCTATAGCCAACCATTAATACTCCTCAGTACAACTCAGTATTTGGGCATCAACCAAACATTTCACATTTACAAGTTTTTTGTTGTGTTGTTTATGTGCCTATTGCACCACCACAACTCACTAAAATAGGACCTCAGCGTAGACTGAGAATTTACGTGGGTTTTGATTCACACCATCTATCATTAGATATTTGGAACCTTTGACAGGTGATATTTTTACAGCTTGTCTTACGAATTGTCACTTTTATGAGATAGTTTTCCTGCTGTTAAAAAAGAGAAAAGACCGTTCTAGAAGAACGGCAAGAACTGACATGGGTTGTACCCTCTTTGTCTCATTTTGATCCACGAAGCACTCAATGTGAAAATGAAGTGAAAATGATCATTCATCTTCAAAGTATTGCCAATCAAATGCCATAAGCATTTAATGATAATACGAAAGTGACAAAATCAAATGTACCAGCTGCAAATGCGCCTACAAAAATTGACATCCCTGTTGGACAAAATAAAATGGCAGCAAATGATTCATCCATTGCACGCCTGAAGCATGGTAGGCCCCTAGGTTCAAAAGATTCAGCCTCTCGAAAAAGGAAGATGAGGGCACAGCTGAATCCAAATAAAATCATTCAGGAAAAGAAAATGAATGACGAATCACAATTCATGATTCTGTACTTCCAGAAAAGAAAAGTTCTTGATAAGACACATGTCCCTGAAGAGACAGAAGTACATGAAAGAAAAGAAATCTCCATAAATTAGTGAAATAATCATCGACGACATGTTCGCATTCGCAGTAGCCACTGAAATTATATTAAGTGATGATATTGATGACATACTCTCCTGTAATGGACGCAATTACGTTCAGTTACTTAATAAATTTGGTGGTTTTAGAAAAACTTGACATGCAACTTGGGGATGTCATCACCGTGTATTTATATGGAGAATTAGATACTCTCATATATATGAAGGTCCCAGAAGGACTTAATTTCCCTGAAACAACTAACAAACCATGAGGTATGCTCTCAATCAAATTAAAACGATCATTATATGGGTTGAACAATCTAGACAAATGTGGTATAATCGTCTTAGTGAGTATTTGATCAAAGAAGGATATACCAACAATGTCATTTGTCTTTGTGTGTTCATTAAGAAATCAAAATTTGGATTTGCTTAAGTGGCAGAATATGTAGATGATATGAACTTAGTTGGGACCCCTGAAGAGCTCAATAAAACTGCTGAATATATAAAAAGCAAATTCGAAATAGAAGACCTTGGGAAAACAAAATAGTGTCTCAGCTTGTAGATCGAACATTGTGCTAATGAGATTTTAATCCATCAATCAACTTACATTGAAAAAATCCTAAAGCGATTTGGCATGGACAAGACTTATCCACTCAACATGCTAATGGTCGTTCATTCTCTAGAGATTAAGAAAGATCCATTTCGTCCAAAAGAAGATGATGAAATGGTCATTGGTCCAGAAGTACCATATCTGAGTGCAATAGATGCTTTATTGTATTTAACACAATGTATTAGATCAGATATAGCTTTTTCAGTCAACTTGTTAGCAAGATATATCTCTGCTCCAACAATTCGTCATTGGAAGGGAGTCAAAGATGTTTTAAAATACCTTCGTGAGACAACAAACATGGTGCTGGTTTTCTCTCTAATCTGCATAAAGCCCGCTCATAAACATGGTGCTGGTTTTCTCTCATGAGAAATCCACAAATGACCAAAGCCTTGTTAAATATACAGATGCTGGTTTGCTCTCTGATTTGCATAAAGCCCGCTCACAAGCTGGATATGTGTTCAATTATGGAAATACAGTAATTTCATGGTGCTCAACAAAGCAAACATTAGTTGCTACATCTTCCAATTACGGAAATACTTGCTCTACATGAAGCCAATCGTGAATGTTCTTGGTTAAGGTCAATGATCCACCACATCCGGAATTCATGTGATCTATCTTCTAAGATATACACTCCAACTATCATTCATGAAGATAATGCAGCGTGTGTTGCCTAAATGACGGAAAGATTCATCAAGGGTGATAAGATTAAACATATATGTCCAAAGTTTTTCAGCGCACATGAGCTTCAGAAGGCTAAAATTAATGAAGTCAGACAAATCTTTTAATACCCTGAAAATTTAAATATATGAAATAGAATATTCATAATTGTGAATATTCGGAGAAAATTGAAAATAAATCGATTTATGGTTATGAAAATTTAATTGAGGAATTTTAAAATTTTGTTATCGGAAATTATGATTTACGTATTTGTATTATTGTTATTTTTCGAGAAATTTATATTAATTTATTTGAATTTAGTTTTAAATTAAACTAGTTACGAAGTTTGAAGTTTGGAAATTAATTATCTAAAATTCGTAGACCTTTCGAGGTCACAATTTATATTTTTGAATAGAGCTCGATCTCACGAACGTGTACGAACGCATAGGCACAAACCGTTCGTTAAATGGAATTATAATGAAGAAGTTATTAACGTTTAAAGTCAGGGATATTTTTGTAATTTTAACCCTCATCTAGAAGGCTCCAGATTTTTTGGAGCAATGGATGTGCCACGTGTGTGGCTGTGATGGAAAGGAAAGGAGAGAAAATGAGGGGGGGTGTGGATGAATCAGGGGGAGAGAGGAAAGAGAAGTGACCAATGGGGGAGTGAAGAAAGGAGGGGAAGGGAGAAATGCGAGAGGCTTATGGAATCACCTCAACCTGTTACACCGCCAACCCTGACCCGATTTCTTGTAAAATTAAATCTTATGTTTTGGTAATTAAATTTTGGTTATAGAGTTTGTGAGTGATTAATAAAATTAAATAAAGAATTGTGATTAATGGTAGTTAAATAAACAAGAGTCTAAATTGGCCTATCATGAAAATTATATTCTGAAACAAAAGTTTCGGGGTGGGTCGTTACAAATCGTTCCAATGAAAACCTGGCAGACCTATTAACCAAATCTTTACCAAAGTGCACGTTTCAGAAGCTAGTGCATGGTATCAGATTAAGTTGGTTCACCATTCAGTTAAATTTGAAGAACGTAGAATCAGAGGGAGATACATATCAGGGGGAGTATCCATGATACATGCATGTTATACTCTTTTTCTTCTACTAGGATTTTTCCCACTGGGTTTTTCCTATCAAGGTTTAATGAGGCAACATATGCATACTTAACTCTATATCAATAATCCAAGTAAAGTTGTACTCTTTTTCCTTCGCTACGGTTTTTCCCATTGAGTTTTGTTGATATGTGGGCATCCAAGGGGAATGTTGTAAAAGTTGTGGGAATGAATGTCCACATGTTTTAGCCATATATAAAAAATGAGGAAGACTTAAAAATAGTAGCATTATTGTTGTTGTCTGATATTTTTCAAGATGCACTCATTTCACTTTTATGATTCTTCACGGATATGACTTTATATAAGGAGGATTTCGTGTACGATCACAACACACAGAAAAGAAAGGAAGTGAAAGCAATAAGATCAATATCCCTTTCTTCTCTTCTTTACTTGCAATCCTTTTATATCATAGTTACGAAAATAAATAGTATGATATATTGCATTCGCTTTACTCTTGTCTCTAGCAAAAATTATCTCTCTCATTTTTACCCATTTATAACAAATGGAATAATGTTGCGAACTTCTTAGATGTTTTTTTCTTTCGTATGGGCTAAAGTCTAAGTTTGACCTCTAAGGAACGCGGGCCAATTACCATACTATCTAACAGAAAACATAAAAATTGAAACTACATACTGTGGTTTTGTGTACTTTAATTATATAACAAAACAGTGGTCAGGAAGTCATGATTTTGGTTCGTACTTTGGCAGTTGGCACTCGACAAAAAAATATAAAGCTAAAAAATGAAAGCCTAACTTTCAGGGTTTGGACCACGCAGGCAACAAAGTATCGTTAACTCTTAATTAAGGTTAATGTAAAGAAACCAAATGATTAACAATACAAAATTCATGTTGTATGACATGCTTGTTTTAGTTTTGAGCTCATGGGATCAATAGGAGCTGCTTATTGAGTGTTTGTATGGCATATTATTCTTTGAAAACTTATATCTAGAATTGATATATGTATACTATACATTGTCGGCTCATATTTTAAATAGTTTAAGTTTTTGAGACCAATAATTATCTAACTGACGATTAATATGCACTTTGAGTTTGAATTCTTCTCTTCGTCCCTCTTGTTTTTGACCCAGAAGAACTTCCATTTTGTGAAATGTTATGCTGCGATTCATTTGAAAGGCCATACAACCATGTCATTCAGTAAACCAAAAACTTGAAGTTTGCAACCAAAAGAGAAAATAACTGACGTTTGGAACATTGACGTGCACACTAATGTATTATTAAGTCAAACCTTATTATTCCAACATAATTATTGCTAGACAACTAATAACTTCAAATTTTAAGTTGTTAGGGAATAAGTTAACAATGTATATCAAGTTTAGACCATCCCTTGTGTACACTCTTCTCATGCATGTGGAGAGTGGACGAACCAAAAGATAAACATATGGATGCAGTCTCACTATGCATCGTGCAAACCAACAATTAAGAAGTTGGTAATAGGACGCAGTCTCAAAAAACTTAAGCTATTAGGAAATGAAGCAAATGTAGCTGCTTGCTAAAGGATAGCATCTATGGCCAACCAGCCTTAGAAATTAATATTATTGTGCCCAAACTCACCTTAGAAACGATGGAAATAATCATTTCATGCTTTTGGGCTTGCTAATGAAATAGAAGTAGTACTTCCTAAAGGGTTTGCTCAACAAAGCGGACTCCTCCTAACCAAACATTAAGAAAGGCACGAAATGCAACTGGGAAAGATTCTAAAATTGATCTTTTTAGGGTTACCAACACCAGACTAGTTGGCTGTAAATTTAACTTTTCAATTTCCAAATGCAATTTTTATATTGTATAATCTTGGAAGATATGATTTAGTTTATCAACATCTAGCTAACTAAGTTGCTAGCTAGGGATCAAAAGGAAATAATTAGGACGCTACATGGAACAGCTTTAAAATATTTATTGAAGATATATGAACTTTGGAAAAGATTTCAGCATCAAAATATAAGGATTACAGATAACAGATCACTGACTATAATGATAATAATTTTGTAAAGAATGTCAGAAAGGTTTTCTAATTAAGCTATATATATTGTCATGAAACCATTAGCTACCATAATGAATCCATATGGTCCTCACAGCATTACAAGAACATATATATAATTAAGTTTTCTGATGCCATTAACATTAATTATATAACGATCTGTGGCCATGTGCCTTTCCATAATTACCTGAATTCAGATAAAGCGCTCTTCCTCCTTCTTTATAATGCTGTCTGCAAATAATTTAAGCCCTCTCTGATGAGTTGTAAAATGCAGTTCATCATCTCTGCTTTAACCAGTTTTTCATTTGGTTGCTTTGTTGGACTACAAATCACGTAAATGAAGTAGCTACTTTGGATCGTATGAAATTTCCACTCAAACCCTAGTGCTAAATTATCTTCTTGTTTTAGAATCTGGAAAGTCACCATCATCTGCATGAAGATAAATTGAACTATCTCAGTCACACAAACACACAGCAAGATTCATAAGGAGGGTTAATTACTGCTACTCAAGTGGTCCTTTACCTTGAACTAGGGAACTTTCCATTATGCTCGAAGGAAATAATTTTATCAGGAATAAAAATATATATATTTTTTCTCACCACCTACACTAAGTAATGATGATGATGCTCACCATCCCTATTGAATGTCGTTAGATGAGTTTAATTTAATATATGTACTATATAAATGTCAAAAATTCAAACTCATATTACGGCAATTAAAGGTGATGTGCTGAGCAAAAACATTTCCAAATACACACACACACACACACACTTATATAATCATAAAATTAGATAATGTTGGGCAAAGAAGCTCAGCTGGCTTGCAAGACCACATGGTATGTGTCACAATGCATATATATTGTGAAATCCCATCCCTAGATTTCACTATTTAAAATTACGTATTTTGTATTTTTAGTTTCGACGCATTTATAATTATGCCGTATAGTTTTTTTTCGACAAGTAAAAGGATGAAAACACCCTTAATGAACTAAACAGACTTTTTGGGATGCATGTAATTCCTATATGTTTTGTCACTTTTATTTACATATTTGGACAGAGCTCGACCTCACGAGCGTGCAGGCGAAAACCGTTCACCAAACAGAGCTATAACAAATGAGATATAAATGAGCAAAGACAAGGGTGAAATGGTTATTTGACCATTATCTGGAAGGCTCTAGATTTGCTGGAGCAATGATCTGTGGTGCCACGTATGTGGCTGTGATAGGAAGAAGATAAGAGAAAGGAGGGAAACTACCCAATGAGGAAAGAAAGAAAGGAGGGAAAGGAGAGAGAAGAGAAGCACTGGATCCCTTGACCCGTTTCCTGCACAACCCGACGCGACTCCCACCATGTTTTCCGACGCTTTTTCAGGCGATTCGTAGCCACCCACCACCTGGAAGCAATTCAGCATCAACTCATCTTTCATTTCTAAGCTAAATTTGATACCCCGATTCCATATGTGACATCAGATTGACGAAATTGCATCATTTGAACATATTTTCGTTAGAGGCCGCCCCTTGATCATTATAACAATCGACGATCTGATCGTTAGATCATTACCAAACTTTAATACGTTATTATATGCAATATTTGAGGACCTTAGGAACTTACGGATTGGGAATCTGACGTATGGATATTGATGAATTGGATTTTTAAGTTTCTAAGACTAATTGTTGACTGCCACCTAATTCTAGCAATTGGTGGAGATCTGATCATTAGATTGTTCCCAAATTTTAGGATATTTTTCTAGAAAATAAATGAGACTCTTGGAAAATTATGGATCGGAAATCCGTGGGCGGATATTCTGGATCGAATTATGTAGGGTTGTGGATCCAACAATTGACAGAAAGTTGACTTTTGGTCAACATGTCTCGAATCGTTTTAAATACTGAAATTAATACTACTAGAGACTAAGTGAAGTCTAGTGGGCCTACATTGGTCAGTGAGTGACTTTAATAAATGTGATATGGTCATTACCGTGGTTTCGTATTTATTATCCTTTGTGGATATGACTTGGTTTTATAAATGTGATTTCTATTAAAATATATTTTTGTATTTGGCCATCGATCTATTGTCATAAAATGTGATTCGATTTGTGGATTGGAAATATTTGTGAAATGTGAATTGAAATACATGTTGAATTGTTTGTGAAATGTGAGGGTTACTAGTGAACCGTTAACCCATTGTCATGGGGATTTGTTTGCTTCGATATTATTTCATTTCTCGCTTCGTTGACCTGTTTGAAATTTAGTACTTGTGCTTTGTTTCATTTCGTTTAGCCTTTGTAAATTGAGTACTTAATTCATGTTTTGTTTCTTCGAGCCGTTGTTATGTTTCGTAGATTTCCACTCGGTTCCGTTGAGTGGTCTGGAACTGGGTTTCTCTGGGGTTCTGTTAAGTAGTCCAGTTCCCTGCTCCATTTGGATTTCGTTGAGTGGTCTGAAATCCCTCGTGTTCCGCGATTCGGTTGAGTGGTCCAGAATTGTATCTTGCCTTGGATTTCATTGAGTGGTCTGATATCTATTATACACCTCGATTTTGTTGAGTGGTCTGGAATCATATCCACTCGGATTCCGTTGAGAGGTCTGGAATCCCTTCTAATCCGCGATTCCGTTAAGTGGTCTGAAATCACATTCTTCAGAGATATAGGCTTCAACTGAACTGTGTCACTTTAGCCCTGCATTTTGGTGTATTGTATGTGTTATTGATTGATGTGATTGTGGAATGGTGTTGGAAAGAACATGTGTGTATGAATGGCATGATGACAACTTTTGTTTGGCTTATGGTTGATGTGTAGTGTGGTACTCTATGTTTTCTGCTAGAAAGTGGTTTACGAAAAGTTCAGAGTTTAACAAATGGTGAACTCCGAATGACTTAATCCCTATTTAGGGTACATAAACAATCTAACAAGGAGGTTAGATGTAGCCATAAAGTATACGAAAAATTGCTATGCTATTCGAATCTTGAGTTGTGCTTTGTCCATATCCCGAGGCAGGGTACGTTAGATATACAAGTACTTGGTGACGTCATGTGTCGATCCTGGACGTATGTTGGGATCGGGTGTGACATATATAGATCAATCAAAGTACAATTGACATCTACATGTTTCCCCTATCTCCTTCTTGTGGTCACATCCTAAGATTTCTATGGTATTCCAATGCCATTGAGATTTCACAAGTCCAACTTTATATAGTTAGCTAAGTTTAGATTGTAGGACCTAAAAACTTTCAACGACTTGTACAACATGATGTGCAAATTTGCAATGTGGGATGATATAATGTAACCCTTTTTACTAAACCCTAATATTGCTTGTCTTAACCCTACCATTTCTCGTGGAGAAGATCTTACCAAAATTTATGACTCAAATTTTCTTTCAGAATTTGTTGAGAGTCCAAACATTTAAATACAGGTTTATGCTGCATAGTTGGGGTGGAATTTCATTGATGTAGTTTCGACCCCTGATGAGGAGTCCATATGTCGATTCAAGTTAAAGAAGAAATAAGACTTTTGTTCAATAGGGATTTGTAATAGGGATTGGTCTGTCTCACAGATGAATAAGATGTCCCAATTGTTCATTTCATTCAAGGTGCGTTTTCCTCAGTGGACTTCGAGACCTAAGGGAGATGGTAATATGTAATATTATCGACCACCGGGAGAGGAAAAGAAGAGTTATTTATGCACTGAACGAGCCGAAGGCATGGAATAGGGATAGATATGTCTCAAAGATCAGGTATTTTGGGAAATGCTGTTGTCACGCTCTCCTGACTATCGAAGACTCGAGCTGACGAAACCATTCGACCAGGTAAGAGGGGGCTAAAAAAGAGAAAAAAAAGAGATTTGTAAGTAGTTGAGCCTTTTTCCTTCTTTTTCGCGGTGAATTGACCCCCTTTAGAGCGGTTTTTGCTTTAAAATGGCTTTGTTTGGGCATCCTATCCCGTCATTTTCGTTTTTTTTTCTTCATTAGGGGCTCTTTTAGGCTGGTGGTGGAGTGAATTGAGGGACCGACGGATCGTTGTGATAGCCGTGGTGAGTCGAATAGTAATATTCCTTCATAATGTCATAGATAGATTCAACTTGAAAGACCAGTTTTCTTTTGTTGTTTAGTGAATCGATCCAGGTTGTTGTACTGAAAGTGGGAAGCAAATGAATCGAGTAGCGAACCTGTAGCAGTAGAAAGGATGTACTAGAGGGAAATTCAAATCCATGTTCCTAAGGACAGATGAAGCGAATGGATAGCTCGTGGGATTGACCCGTGTATAAGGTAGCGCCGGAGTGCGGAGGTTGTCCTACATTACTCGGTTGGAGTGCTCTCTTGAGTGAAATAGTGAAAGCAAAAAGTTTAATATATATATATAAAATCTGCAGGTGTGCCAAATATAAAGATATTAAAAAAAAATTACGTGTAGGTTATTAGATTCTCGATGCTAAATAATATATATAGTAAAATTAAACTATGAAAGCATTATTACGGGGATGTGTATTTGGAGGAGAATATATAATGATATACGATAAAAATAAGGGAGTTTTCCTTAAAAATAACCCTAGTGACTGAATAAAACAAATTTTGTGGTGACATTGGAGAAGTGGATTGGAGCATTGCATGTGAGAGAATTATAAAAGATTGGAAAAGATAAAATGAGAAATAGGTCCAGCCTTTTGATTGGACCAGAGAATATTAAACAATTGAGGTACTATCCAATCAAATATTTCCAGAAAAAGTAATGTTAGGGAAACTCAATTTGTAGACTAAATTTTGTAAGCTAAATGACATTTAAGTTGATAATTGGATTATCACTTAATCGTTGATAAACGTGCTCATTTTTTTTTATTGGTAACACCTCATTTAGTTTGCTAATTTAGTTTACAAATTTGATATTCCTAGCATTACTCAAAAAACAAGACTGACTGAAGTTATATCCTGCCCTTGGTTCATTGAATCAGTAGAATATATGGCAACGGAATGCACCACGTTAAAAATGTAAAAGTCCAAAATAAAAAATGTATTCGGTTTTAAAGGTGAAAAGACGTATTCGTTTAGTACCTTGAATGACAGAGTTCGAAAGTACTTGAGAAGATTTAAAATGATACTAAAAGGAGGTCACTTTCACCTATGGCAAATTTGGCAAATTTTTTATAAGAAAATAACAAAAGAGAAGCAAGACAGAAGGGCATGCATCATGCAAAAACCCCTAAAGGAAGAACGAAACAACTCAAAGAGAGAAACAAAGCACCAACTAAAACAAAAGGGCCAACCCTCTTCGTACTTAAATCTATAAATATAACAAAAAAGTCGAGTAAAGTAGTGAAGAAAAGCATCCCTTGCCCCGCGTTGTGGCGGTGGAGAATTTCATTGATCAGAACAAACACATACAATGAACGTATACAAAAAGGTATTAGGTGGGTACATTTTTTCAATGATCAAATATTTTAATATGAAGATAAAACCCCATGCACATATTCTCGCAAATAAGAAAAACCCTACACAATTACCACAACACAAAAAGAACCATAGCTGCCCTTATATATATAGCCTACATATAGCATACATTTTTTTAGTTACAAATATAATACTACATTTTTTTTATATATTCGTGATGCTTAATGTATAGATATCATGCATATTTAGTATATAAGTTGCCAATAAAAAAGAGAGAGAAGAAGAAGAAAATTAATGCAAACGTTAATATAAAATTCTAACCATACACAGAGGAGTTTTAAATCCAAGACAAATGGGTGGAAACCCAACATCATATCCATTAGGATATTGGATAACATACAAATTAACCCAGAAATCTATCAAGAATGGGATAGCTATACACATAAACAAAAATGTAGGTCAGACCTAAGGATATTCTGGAGGAGATGAGTTCGACTCTTAAATTGATTTTTGCGGGTGTGAGTTCAAATTCACATCTTTTACAAAGCAATGAGTTTATAACTCAAGTGGTTACAAACATTTATCTTTGTTTTAAGTTCAAATTTATCCTTATCAATTATCATTTGTGTTGTTGCACAAAATCATATGGTACAAACAACTTTGATAAAAACAATAATTGAAGAATGACATTTTAGATGTCAATTGATATAAGATTCTGCAAAAATGAAATAAGTTAAACGGAAGAAGACGAGGTGTGCCTACGAGAGAATGAGGGAGGAGTGAGAAGACATGGTGTCAGTGACAAAGCAGTGAGGCATATAGAATGTTCTTTTGATGTGTTTCATAGTGTTTTAGAGTAATTTGGCTTGCAGATTGAGTGAATGAAGGAGGCAATGAAAGCTGGACCTATTTGAGGTCGAATCGGTTTTAGAGTCGTACCGATTTAAATACACTTAAAATCTCACTTTCTGTAGTTTAGATGAATTTAGTGTAAATTAATCTAGCTATCTTTTGTCGAAAAGAACACAAGAGTGGAGATAGGTATGGGTTCCTATTTTCTTGCCCGCCTCATAGTTTGAGAGCTGAAAAACATGAGCATATTGCAACTAGCATTACAGTTTAATACTATTCCTTTAACTTATGACTTCAGAAGTGAAATATTTCAAGTTTACTTGATTAAGTTCAGTACTTATATTTTGAGGCTAAGCTTTAATCCCCTCTCAATAACGTTATATATATGGGTACATATATATATATGTATGTATGTATGTATAAACAACAAACATATATGTTATTGAAAACAATAAGCCTAATATTAGCAAAAGTATAAATGTAGCCTAACTGCACCTAACTTGTATGTATGTATAAACAACAAACATATATGTTACAGAAAACAATAAGCCTAATATTAGCAAAAGTATAAATTTAGCCTAACTGCACCTAACTTTCGTTTCATGCTATAAATAAAAAAAAGGAGAAATTAAGTTTACATCCTTCTTTTTGTTACCTCATTGATTAAAATCTTATTTATTTTCAATTTTTGATTAAGGTCCTTGGGTATTAATAACATCATTAATTATTTGAATAATAAAATATTTTTATTTTAAAATATATTCCTTTAGTGTTAAAAATGTTACAATTAGTATATTTATATTTATGGCTAAATTTTTTATCATATATTTTTATTTTTAGTTTGTACCTATTTTTAATTTGCAAATATTTTTTAATTTGTACCAATTTTCTTTTCATTTTTAATTTGTACCCATATATTAGTTTCTTTTTGTGCCCATATTTTTTAAAGTTTTATTTGTGTTTGTACCCATGTGTACACCTTCACATGACATTGTATATTTAATCAATGATAGAAAAATTACATATTGTATATTTATGTTTTATGCCTAAACTTTGTATCATATATTTATAATTTTAGTTTGTACCCACTTTTAATTTGCAGCATTTTTTTTTTAATTTGTAGTATTTTCTTTTTAGTTTTATTTTGTACCCATGTATTAAAATATTTTTTTAAAAATTCATTTGTACTCATAATTTTTTTAATCTTTTATCTGTACCCTAATTTATTTATAATGTACCCATTCTTCTTTATTAATGTACCACTTTGTTATATGTGAAATGTACCAATTTTTTTAACACATTCTTTTGCCATTTATTATTTCTTATTTTTGCATAGTTTTTATCCATTTATTCAATCAAAATGTTTGAATTTTTTTATTGTAACCGTTTCTAATAGTATTATAATGAGGGAATTTAAATTTATAGGATTATAAATCTCATAAAATATCAAACAATTAATGTCAAAACTATAAAACTATAAATATTAATAGTAATATAACGAGGTGTACAAAGTCAAGGGACTTTGATCAAACTTTGAATATTATTAAGGTTTTAATCAAATAATGTTAAGGATTAAGGACCGCATCCAAACTATCCCTAAAAAAAATAAAAAAAACAGTTAGCCCATTACTATATCAATCTTTGGTATTTTAATCGTATTGCAATGGGTATAGTATAGGCGATTAGAGTATGGTATGCACCACTAAACTATACCTAACAAGTAATGTTTGATGATTTATAAGTTCATTTTCACAGTTAAGTTGCATGTTTACAGGAAAAGAAGAAAAAGAAGTTGCATGTTTTTTCATATTTAACCGTTTGATTTAGACGTGTCGGGAACGGAAAATGATGTGCATGTGTGGTGGGGGCGGCGGTGTTGATTCCACAGAGAGAGAGAGAGAGAGGTGGGAACAGACTGAGGTTGGCTTTAAGTGTCTTGTTGCTCTGGTGGCTGTCAAAGATAAGCAACAGCTCATCTTTTTATGGCGGGTCTCTTCCTCTCGCTTCTGCTTGCCTGGTCTCTTTCTACTTTCTGGGCTAATTTCAGCTTTGCTAGCTGCTGCTGCTGCTCTCTCTCTCTCTCTCTCTCTCTCTCTCTCTTTCTCTCACTTCTGATAAAGGATATATTCATATATCGTGCAGTCTCATGCCTTGCCTGTCTCTCTAAACGTTGTATTTGTTTGTTTCTGCCACTGAATATTTGATTCCTTGTACTTTACCAACCACAACCCACTGCTTCCCACTCCCACACTTCAGTTTTTAACCTCACTTCTTCTCCTTCTTCTTCCTCTTCACACTTTCTAATTCTTCTTTTGCCGAATAACATCATTCAGTTTCTAAAAGTTGAAACTTTTTGCTCGATTTGGTCCGGTTGATCTTAATTTGAGGTGGGTTTTCGGTGCTTTCTTGTTTAAATTTATGCAAATTCCAAAATTAATCTTGGGTTGTGCTTAGATTTCTTGCGTTTATTGTGAAATTACTAAAATACCCCCACACCTCCAGCCCCTGTATGTATTGTACGCATCAAAGCCACGTGGTCCCATACTAGAAAATCTGCAGCAAGAGTTGCTTTGGGTGGTATTCAATGCTTTTTTTTGGTAAACTACATGGGATATTCTGAATACCAATTCTGATAATCCTTTTTTTTTTTTTTTTTTTTTTTCCACTTGTTGGTATTTGATGCTGATGCTTAAACACCCGTAAAGACTGATCCTTCTGTCTACTTTCTTGGTGGTTAATTTAATTCGACTAATACCAACAAATCGTATTTGCCATTTGACATTGCAGCAGGCGTTATGATTTCAAAAAGGAACATTTTTTTGTGAAGGAATGTGGACTGTGGAGGGTTTTGGGTTCCTAAAAAAAGTATAAGAAGCCAAATATCTAGAGTGCGAGAAGCATAAACAAATAGGGGCAGAGGGTGGTGGTGTCAGTTTTAAGCAAGTGGTTTTTTTGTTTTATTTAAAATATTTTTTTCTGGATATTTAAGAATTATATATGTTTTGGGAAGGTCGGTAATGGCAAATGTCTCCTGAGATGGCTCTGTTTGTCCGGAGTCATTGGGATGTGTAACCATTTCAGGAAGCAACCCCTTCCCTTTTGGTCTCTTTTCATTTAAGAGAAGTGAACATTTTGTTGAAAAAAATCACTTCATCACATCTACTCTTACTACTTTCTTTTGCCGTGGTTTGTGGGAAAGATTCGGTCATACTAGGAACAACACGACCAAAGTTTTCCTAAGATCTGTTCTTTTTTTACCTTTAAATCCAAGGTTTTCAGTTGTTCAATCGCCACTTTCGGGGTGTTTCCTTTTGTTTTCAGGGGGATTTTGGCATTTAATTCGAAGCAGTGGTCGGACATTTGCAGGATTAGTAGGATTCAAGAATTGTGAGGGGACAAAACTAAGAAGTAGATCTCCTCCTTGCCAAAAATGAAGTTCATGAAACTTGGATCGAAACCGGATTTCTTTCAGACCGATGGAGACAATATAAGGTTAGTATCAGATCATGGTGTATTTTGCTTTAGTTTTTGCTGGAAAATGAACCGAACGTGTGCTATTTACCCGGTGGTTGGTAATTTTAGCCCTCTGCCAATGTTTGTGAGATATGTACCAAATTACCAATGTACTTTACTGAAAATTTAGATGTAAAACATTTAGTGGAGGCATAATATTATTGGTAGAACTGTGAATAATACAATAGTTGACCTTAGGCTTATTTTAGCCACGCCCTGGAATTTGATTTTGATCCCACTTTACCCCCTGAAATTCCGAAGTCACCACTTTACTTCCTAAAACTCAAAGTTTTGAGTTTTGGGGAGAAAGTGGTGACTTTTGAGTTTTAGGGGGTAAAATAGGATCAAAATCGAATTTCAAGAGCATAGCTAAAAATAGCCTTCACTCAAATTGAATTAGGTAAAACTTTCAAAATTTGGGTGAACTTTCTGCATACCATAACCAATGTAATTTCTGCTTCATGTCATGTGAAAATTTGTGGATCTAGGTACGTCACAACTGAGTTGGCAACTGACGTAGCTGTTAATGTCGGAGATGTGAAGTTCTATTTGCATAAGGTATGAAGCTTGTTTGGTCTTAAACCTGTTTGTTCAGTAGCTTTGTTATTTTCTAACATTATGGCTTGATGGGTACACAGTAATGGCATCTGTTTGATTGCCAAACCTACTTAACAATTGCCAAACTTCAATGGATTTAGACACATTGATGGGGTTTCGGGATACCAAAAATTTCTTAGTTGAATTGTTCAGCTTTTTAAAACATTACTTATGATGCATTCTAATATATCTGTAATGCTTCTGTAGTTTCCTCTTTTGTCCAAGAGTGCACGCCTGCAGAAACTGGTTGCAATCACAAATGAAGACAACGATGAAATCCACATCCATGATATTCCTGGTGGACCTGCTGCTTTTGAAATATGTGCCAAGTTCTGTTACGGCATGACTGTCACTCTCAATGCATACAATGTGGTTGCAACTCGATGCGCAGCAGAGTATCTGGAGATGTACGAAACTATTGAGAAAGGAAACCTATTCTACAAGGTTGAAGTGTTCCTAAACTCTAGCATCTTCCGGAGCTGGAAAGACTCGATTATTGTTCTTCAGACTACGAGGTCTCTTCTTCCATGGTCCGAGGAAGTTAAGGTGGTGAGCCATTGCCTTGATTCCATAGCTTCCAAGGCTACCATTGATACTTCCAAGGTTGAATGGTCGTATATGTATAACCACAAGAAACTACCATCTAATGGGGATGATTCACACTGGAATGGAGTGGCAAAACAACAGATGGTTCCGAAAGACTGGTGGGTGGAAGACCTCTGTGGGCTTCAACTTGATTTATACAAGCGGGTGATAACAATAATCAAGAGCAAAGGAAAAATCTCTGGTGATGTTATAGGGGAAGCGTTAAAGGCATATACTACCAGAAGGTTATCAGGTTTTAGCAAGGGTTTGATTCAGGGCGATGTTGTAAAGAATAAATCATTGGTAGAGACTGTAATCCACTTACTTCCTGCACGCAGTGTCCCTTGCAGTTTCTTACTTAAATTGTTAAAAGCGGCAAGACTGTTAGAATGTGGAGAAGTCGAAAAATGTGAGTTAATTCGCAAAATTGGCCAGCAGCTTGACGAGGCTACAGTTTCTGATCTTTTGATTCAAGCCCCAACTGATGAAACAACGAAATATGAAGTTGATATGGTGCAAAGCCTAATTGAAGAGTTTGTGACACACAATCGAAGTGCTCAGACTGATCCTTCAATGGAAACTGAATTCCAGGAGATTAGAAGTCCTAGGTTATCAGATACTTCCAAGGTGAAGGTGGCAAAGCTGGTTGACAGCTATCTTACTGAGATTTCACGTGATCCCAACTTACCTGCGTCAAAGTTTGTCTGTCTTGCTGAAATGGTATCAAGCTTCGCAAGACCAACTCATGATGGACTTTACCGTGCCATTGACATGTATCTAAAGGTTAGTTCATGATACTCCTTACTGCCCCATTTCATTTTTCGGGTTGTTGAGGCTTCAGTGTACCTTTGTTCCAATGAGACCTGCACAACTGCCAATAATAAGTAAGTGCTTGAAATTTTGTAAACATAATTTTAGTCTAAAATTGAGTGTTGATGCAGGAACACCCGGGGATCAACAAGGGTGAGAAGAAGAGAATGTGCAAATTAATGGACTGCAGGAAGTTGTCAGTAGATGCCTGCATGCATGCTGTGCAAAATGAGCGGCTGCCCTTAAGAGTCGTTGTGCAGGTACTCTTCTTTGAACAGATTAGGGCTTCAGCGTCCGGTGGCAGCAACAGTACACCTGATCTACAAGGCTCCATCAGGGCCTTACTCCCGGGTGGGTCTCATGGGAGCTCAAGGTCAACCACAACCAACACAGAAAATGGCTGGGATGATGTGCCGACAGCAGAAGAAATCAAGGCTTTAAAATGTGAGATTTTCACACCTAGGCTAGGCGAAGTGAATGGAGGAGTTGGCAGTGATAGAAATGGGAACCCCGGTGCTACAAAAAATCTTGAAAAAGTTCCATCTGGTAAAGTGAAAGGTATGATCATGTCGAAAAAGATATTTTCTAAGCTGTGGTCCAGCAAAGAAAGCAGTGGTGAAATCAGCAGTTCTAATACATCAGAGAGCCCTGGTTCTTCTAGCAATGCAGAAGAAACAAAGTCCACCCGTTCGAGGAGTAGGAGGAATTCGCTGTCTTAGGTACAGGCATGCTTAGTAGATTAAAAGTATAAATTGTTGACTTGTAAAACCGCCTCGCGTATCTGACATGAGGAGAACAGAATCAACTGACATGTTTTAGCTGATTTTCCACTCTGATTCATGTTGTTAGGGAACAAAAGAGCTTAGGTATTTCATTTCTTGTAAGAAGAGTTCATGATCACATTTATGGTCCCAGACTACCTGTTGGATTTCAGTTCCAACAGCTAAGTAACAGTTTCTTGTTGTCCAATTGTCCACCGCTCCATTAATCTCCCCAGACGGAGGGAATATTGATAGAGATTTTACCACACACGCAAACGGGTTAAAAACTCCTATATTACTTGCAAGAATGACAAGGTTGTTGTAGTATAAACGGTTCTCGCAAGGTCGTTCTCCACAGGGATTATTAAATAATTCAAAACAAACCTAATTCCAATCAATTATTGTAAAGCAGAAAGTTGAGATGATTGGTTTTATAACCTACTTAAATTAAAACGAATTTAATTAATAAAAATAACCTAATTTGCAATATTAAAGATGAAGGGAAAAGAAAATTGTTTTGGAAAAATCAAATTAAGAAAACACTAGGGTTTCACCATCACCTAGCAATCCTATGTATTTTTATCAATTACTTATGATCTATACATGCCACTTTGAAGGTTAGGTTTTCCTAATTTATATTCTACTTGGAACCTCCAACATAGAACATATATCTAACATGCAACCCGTCCGGACGTTCGGATCAAATCTGAACATGAGAGACTCATTATGCTTTATGAAAACCCTTTGAAAAACCATGCAAATGTGGTGTTCATCTTAAGTGAAATTACAATTATTAATCACAAGAAGCCAGCATCAATTTCAGGGAACCTTCCGACCAAAATTGCATCAAATTACTTTTCTAAAGATCCTAATGGTGATCAGGCATTAAGACAATTAGATAGTTTTAATTACGGTGATCAATAATTCAAGGTATGCATGCAATCAATCATAAGCAATTAAATAAAAATCACATATTCATGCTAAGGCTTACAACTTCATCCTAGCAAAAGGAATTAGTTACGCATATTCATAATTGAAATCATAGAATATATTATTAAGAATAAAAGGAATGAAAACACCTTAAAGTAGAAAATCTCCAAGAACCCTAGCCCAGTTCTCTGTCTCCCCAAAATTGCATAAAAGAAAGCATCCCCCAAGATTGAGAACGGCCAAGCCTTTTAATATCTCCCTAAAGCTAACACACAAACCCTAACCCTCCAGTATTTTATTCCCACTAAGAAACTAAATAATAATAAAATAAAATAAAAAATAAATTCCTAATTAACCTAGGAAAAACTGCACAGAAACTGTTTAGCCACGTTTTAGCCTCAAATCTCCTCCAAATCCGGCCCAAGATAGCTTGTTTTAAAGATAAGAACATTCTGAAAACATCTCCAGAAGGCCATAAACCTATATGAGGTCATCTTGGGCTCCAAAAACGCAATTCAAGCCCAACACGTCACTATTCCAACACTGCGCATGGCTCATTTATTTTATTGCCAGAAAATCATCGCTTGGTAGAAAAAACTGATATTTTGACACAATCAAGCTAAGTGACTCACGAACGTCCTCCAATTGGAATTACTCCAAAATTCATCCATTTGACCATGTTTTGCCTCAGAGGAAGTCGAAAATCCTATATTGGAAATATAATTCAAAGTATCAAAATTCTTTCAAATTATTAACCAAAATATACTAAGAATAGGGTTAAATATATAATATAAAATATACTCATCAAATATATCCCACCACCGAGAATATATTATCTTGTGTCTAGTCATGTGACGACCGATGTGGAGACAAAGTAGATTTTCTCCATCAGATGACATTGATAAGATTTGGACATAATGATTCTTTCCCCAAAATAATCACGAAACTTTTGTCTTTTCCAATTCTCCTTTTTGTCTTCGTTTTGTTATAAATTATTTTGGTTCCATGTTGACTTGTTTAGGCCCTGGAAGGTTTGAGCCCCAGTGTAAGTGATTGCACCCTAATTTAGAAATCTTTTATGAGGGGTTTTGACGTAGGGGCACCGTTTTTCAATTTCTTATTAAACATCTGTTCTTTTGAAGAATTTGATTAAACATTCTTTTTATAATTGTGGTGATTTTATTAGCAGTGTTGTAATTAATATTTAGCATAGTGTGTTGTGTAAATTCTAAGTAGATGTGGGCAATAGCCCGATAGACTGGTTCTCAAACAGGGCCAGATAGCCTGAGGAAGGTGGTCCAGCGTGTGCTAGCGAGGGAGCCTGAGCAAGCCCAAGGGAGAGGCTAGGCAGGAATCGCTCGTCTGAGAGCCTGAGGGCTGTGTGACGTATGGCTGATGTGCGGCATCGGTGCATGCGCTGAGCTTGACATCTCCCCGTCCTCCTTCGACTTGTTGCTTCAACTCATCCCCTTTCTTTTGAACACCAATTTGCTTATCCCTCTCACCCCTTACCTTCCCATATCTCAACACCTCTCATAGTACACCCTAATCCCAGAAAACCCACTTCAGCTTTGAACTTAATTACACAAACCCAACAGCTAGAAAGCTTCTCTCTCAAGAACTAACCCTACCCTGTAACCAAAAATTAAAGAAAATATTTATTTAAAAATATATACATACACAGATATATGAAATCAGTGATCCAGCCATGTGGCTATCCATCAGATATTCTGATACCTCCCTCACGAGTACAGTGTGTGGCACGTGATCCAACAGCTTCAGTGATTTAGCCATGGCGCTTTGTGAAATTGGGGAAGGAATTAAAGGGGTTTAACAAGAGGAAGAAGAAAAGAGACAAACAGAGAGGAAAGAGATAGAGTTGTTGATAGAGACAGGAACAAGAAGCCTTGGGGTTTGCAAGGTTTAATGGATTAGGTGAGAAAAAAAATATTAATATTTTATTATCTGTTGCTATGGCTATTTAGTTTTAGGAGTAGAGATGCAAAAGGCAGTTACTGTTCATTAAGGGCAATTACTGTTCATTGGATGGATTGAATAGTGAATAGCCCAGGGGGACCTTAGCAACAGTGGAACTGCTCTTAGAGAGCAAGATACTCTCTCTCTCTCTCTCTCTCTCTTTTATTACTATAAATAAAGGCACTAGACATGAGGAATATCACACACAATTTAGGAATCTACGCACTGCACGTTTGCATTTTGCAGTTCAAGGATCAAGATAAGTAAAAGCGGTGGCAAGCCACGTCAATTCTCGGTGTCCTTCAAGAACACGAGTGTGACCTTCTCCCTTAAGGACGAGAAGGTTGACTCATCAAAGTCACAATCCGCCAACTGGGTGGTAAATAGATTTTCTGTCAAGGGTTTCAGGTAATGGATGACGAAAGAGGACACGTAACCGATATAAGTCGTTTCCTCATTTGAGGGTCCACTTTGGAACGTTGTGGCGGTGCAATTGGCACAAATATAGCACACCTAAATACGCGTAAATACGAGACATCTGGCATATACCCAGTCACCAACTGTTGTGCAGAAAAGGGATTGATAGGTAGTAGTGGGCCTCAATCTAAGCAAATTTGCTAGGTGCATTATTGCTTAACCCTAAGCAAAAACCGGAAGCTTGAACCTCATTACCAAGTTTTGGGCTATCATCTGGATAAACGCTTTTCGTAGGCCATTTTAAGTGTGAACATAAACGACTGGATGTTCAACTTCAATACCTAAACACGTGCAATTATTGTCAAACAAAACGTAAACTCTACAACATTATCTAGTTTTACATATTTTAGTGGAAAATCAAGATGTTGGTACCTCAACTTAATGATTTGGAAAATGAGTCTTGCAAATGTAGCACTTCTTGTAGACAATAGGGCAACGTGAGATTATCGAATCATGCATCAATCAAAATCATAGAGTAGCGGAAGGGTCCACATGGTGGTTGGATCAGTCGATAAATATCTCTTTGGATACTTTCCAAGAAAGTGGCGTGATCTTTAGAACTGTTTACATAGGACGGCTTCTGACTACTTTTACCTAGTGTGCAACCTTCACATGGTGCGGTCGATTAGATCATGTACGTCATCTTTTCCAATGGATGACCATGTGATGCATAGAGTATGCGACACATATCCCTTTCCGGGTGTCTGAGACGGTCATGCCAAAGTTGGAAAGTGATCCAATCAATTGGCTTCAAGGGAATGACTAAGTTTGTCTTGACCGTTCAGATAGTCATCTTATAGAGATCCAACGAGAGTGCTTTCAACTTCTCTAAGATGCACTTTCAGCCGCGTGAAGTAAAAGTGATGCAAAGATATTCCACACCATTTTGTTTCATGGTTTCACAATGGAATTTGCTAGCTTGAATGTCCTTAAAACTCAACAATGTTTGACGGGAATAAGGCAAATATAAGGCCTCGTTAATGGAAAGCAAAGTAACGAGTTAGGCTTTGCCATGCCCCTCTATCTATGGCATCATGCTATGGATTGTTGTCACACCTAGGATTCTATAAGTGTAAAGTTGAGGAAGTAAATGCCGTTATGTTAAATGGTGTGTATGATAGCATTGTCTACCAGACAATCAACTATGAAAACTTAAGTTAAGTCACACAACAACTTTTCCAAGATAAACTTTATTACCAAAAATTATTCGAGAACAAAAATTTCAAATGAAAAAGAAAATAACCATAAGGGGCTTAAGAAACCAACAGTTTGCCCAAAATGGCTCAATAATTCGAAAATAAAGTAGAATATTTGAAAAAACATTAAGTAAAATACTAAGTTAGCAACATGTCAATCACATCCAATAATAGCTGTCCTGCTTTGTGAAATGCAAAACGACTAAAATCATGTCATTCTGGACAGCTTCGGTTTCCATGTTGTCATGCTTGACGAGGTTCGCTTCTCTCTAACAACGGTTGTGATAGCAATCAACATCAGTAGGTGCATGATAGGTGCGAGCCAAGTGATAAGTTCCACCACAACGAAAGCAAAGATTTGGCTTATTATTTGGTTCAGGACAATTAGCCTTATCACTGTTGTTCCTAGACTTCTTGTAAGGTTGGGACCCGTGGTTCAAACCTTGCTTGCCTTTCCCCTTGTTGTTCTTCGGACCTTGAGACAATTGGCCCTTCTCATTGACTCGGTTCCTTTTCCTTTTCTTGGAAATATTCGGATTCACTTTTGGGTGTCAGGGTTGGGTGACTTCTAGAAGCTCACTAACAACAAAGTAGCTAGAGTTTTGTAGCAATGGGGATTGAGGCATAATCTTTAACCCGTAATGAAATCTATATATGATATACACATGTTTATCATGAAAAATGACAAACAACCATTTTTGAGTAATATGCATAAAATTAGATTAAAGGGATTCATGCATCATGGTGATTTTTTCGTATCGTGAGGATTTCGCAAAATTGTAAAATAAAAAAGATATATGATAAAATAATAAAATTCACATAGGAAAAATATTATAATCAATTTCATGCTTCATGGATGTTTAAACATATCATATACACATGTTTAAACATATAATTGGTTCATGTTTCATGGATGTTTAAAAAAAAAAGGAAAACTAATGAAAATGGCGAAACTTTGAGTTTTAATGATAAGGATAAAATAAAGGGTAAAGTGAATAGTATCAGGATTGACTTTTTAGTGTAAAAATATGGTTTTTTGTTAAGTGAACAATACCGAGTGCTTTTGGTTAAAGTTCCCTAAAAAAAATTGTAGGTAATTAGTTGCAACTTACTAGCTTGCATAAGTTGATATATATATTGAACGTACTAGGACAAGAAATATTATCCATTAGGAATATAATTCCATGATTGCAAACGCAACAAAAAGACAAAAAAAAAAAAAAAAAAAAAAAAAAAACAGTCAAAGTCTATCCTACATAACCACATCGAACCAAACAGAAATATGTGTTCATGAGGGCAAAACCTTGCATCACTATCTGATGAACTTGAAAAAGACGACGCTCATTCAGCAAAAAAACCCTACTATGAGACATCATGTAGATGTCTTAATAGTCGTTTGCCTGGCGAACAGACAACAAAACCACAACTAAAACAAAATAAACAAACAAAATGACAACACAAAATAAACTCTCCAAAGGTACGATTACTCAACAATGGGAGACCCACATCTAACCAACAGGAAAGATAAGCTCATAAGGCCTAAGCTCTATGACTTGGACTCAACACTCTCAAGACACACAAGGTAATCATTGTACCATCACCTGAAGACTATGCAACGACAAGAGAACATGACTGTGAATCCCTCAAACCACTTCAACACCGTACAAGGGAAAGACCACACCACCTGTTGATAATCTTGCAATTATCGGCAAAAAACTTCACTACACCTACAACAAATATCGAGCTTCCTTTGCATAATCCTTGACAAGCGCACAAACCACAAAATCGCCACCTCAAATTTGTGCAACAATTGTCGCTCTAAGATATGAGGTGAGCAGTAAGTCATAACCTCTACAAAAGCTCTACTCTTCAAAAGGAGTGAGTGACCACAACCACAACCACAACCACAAAGGCTCTCCTCAACAAGGTGAGAGAGCGACTCTACTTAAATTAGTAAAAGAAAGAGAAGAGATCAGGAATGAATGTTGTTGAGCCCAAGGCCAAAGACTGGGTCATTGACAGTAGGTTTTTTCTTTAGGTTTCTTTTCCCTAACTACTAAAAATTTTTTATTAAGAAATATTGAAACAGAATATGATAATTTTTTTTTTAAAAACAAACGATATTATCTACACTAAGGGAAGGGGTGTGCTTAATCTCACAATGGGCTAACAATAATGTGGTTCAAATTCGCTTTTGGCAAGAATTGAACTTAAAACTGTCACTTATAAGTCAAGAAGAATACTACTAGACCGTAGTACTAAGTGGCATATGACAAGCTTTTAAGTGGATATATAATTTTTTTTGAGTATATCTATATTTTTACACTAAGGGGGAGGTGAGAGTTCTGGCTAAGGTACATAATGGGTAGCCTAACTTGGTATCAAATTCGCCATCGACGAGATTCGAATCTAAGACCTCTCACTTCTAAGCGAAAATGAATACCACCAGACCGTAGTACTGAGTGACAAGTGGATATATAAATTAAATGAACATCTGTTATTTTTATTTTTATTTTTTGAAAATGAAAATTTTGTAGAGAATTCTAATTTCCTCGGTTTTGTTGATTGCAATAAAAAGGCCGCTTTGTTTGGCATTTTTATTCCTAAATGGGTTACACTCATAAAATGCTTTGTTGAGTATTTGACCTGCTACTTTAAAGCCCACGTTTCATTTACCCTTTGTTTGGCCCAAGTGCCATTTTAAGGCCCCATCCAAGAAGTTCATCATACACTAGTTTTTTTTTTTTTTACTGATTTTGTTTTTGTTTATATACAAGTCATAAAGGAGAAGAAGAATCAAACGCGTAACTTCTGACAGTGCATGAAACTGCCGATGGTGGGAGGAATAAAGGTTGTCGGCGGTGCAAGAAACTGTCCGGTGGCGATGGGTGGTGTGGAATGGGGATTGCCGCAAAAATAGAAGCGAAGTAGCAATATGTTCTCTATAATCGTTTTACATTGACAACTGAATGGTGGTTGTATGTAGATAAGTAGTGGCGGAGCCACGTGAAGGCCAAGATTGGTCTAGGCCCATTTTAGAATTTTTATGATGTATATTACTATGTGCAAGCTTAGAAAATAAGAAGCGTGGCGTCAGTGGGTCAATATAGTTTGATAGGTAGGGGTTTGAAACTTCTTGTTTCTTACATTTTTTTTTTTTTTGTTTTTTTTTTTAACGCAGCTTTATAAGTAGCCTTATGTTTTATCATATAAAAATCAATTCATTTTTTGGGTCAGTTCATATGCCCCTCCCTCCTGTTATTGATGTCTAGCTCTGCCACTGCAGATAAGGGGTGGTGATCAAACATGAAGTAGAAATATTCTAAAATACTAAAATATACGAGAAGGGTGATTCACTTAAGTGAAAAGGGACAAGTACAATGTCTAACCAACTGGTCTAATTCATATTGCACGTTAGATTAGATGGTCAAAAAGAATATTTTTCTTAAGATAAGAATCCAAATGTTGTTCCAAGGAGTTAGGCAAGCAATTAGTCAATGCGGGTTTTTATCATCTCCCTCAATTATTGTGGGATTGGATCGAAAGAGAAAAAGAAATCCATTGAATCTTAAACAAAGTGGAACACCTCAAAAGAAGTTCTCTCTAAACAGAAAATGCTTTGATTACTTTAGCCGTTTGGCCATTGACTTGCCGAAGAAGACCATAAAAGATAAGGCCGACCAAGTTTTTCGTACCATGACTTTCCCACTGTGAATGTTTTTTTGTCACCGTCTTCACACCTAAATGCACAACAAAATCCACCAAAACTAACATTAGGGTTAGTCAACCCAAAGAACGACATTGACAAAAGCAACCCACCCCATTAACCAATCCTTTTCCTTAGCCTTTTCGATTTATAGGCAGCTACATCCTCCATGCCTTTTCCTTTTGAACATCTTTTCCTACTAAACTTAAAAAGACAGGACTTGGATAGTGAGCTTCCACACATAGTTAAGCTACATATCTTAATATATTACATGCAGTTAGGTTTAGTTTGACACATACTAACGAAAACAACTCTGGTAATTTGAAGCTGCCTAACATTTTCACCCCAACTTACCTAATTCTTAATATAGTGCCCCTTTTAATCCTAAAATAATCAAATCCATCTTTGTCTCAAGATTTGTGTTTTGTTGCGAACTTGGATTACGCGTGCTCATGAGCATCATACATTGTACACATAGGAACGAATTAGGAATTGAGGACAAACTACAAACTTTTCTTACAACAATCTATTTTTGTTGAGTACGTATACGTATGGAAATGCTTAATCTTTAGGTTTGGTTTTTCGTTTATGACGATTTATTTTCAGCTGAATCATGATTAGGTTTTGATCAGCCTTCAGCTTTAGATGAAGCATTTCTTAGGATACCTAGGAAACTTTTGAAGTCCAATGCATCACAGAGATCAGTACAGATAGTATTTCCCTTTGGACTTTGTGTGTATGAGAAAGAGGGAGAGGTGAAAATATGAAGAGAATATTATTTCTTTATGTTTGTTCATCAATGTATATATAAGCACAATATTCCTTAAATCCGGCTTGAAAAAGATGCTGCAACAAACAAAATAAGGGTAAAATAGTTGGTTAATTTGAAATAATTACTCAAATATTTTTTATTAATTATTAGCATGAATGTGAAATTCACTATTACCACGTCATCACTTAACTGCTAACTTAACAGATTTTCAAACGGTTTGTAGAGAATTGAAATGATATAATAACTAAACATATGAGATTGAAATATTTTAAAGATTGTATGATGTTGTAATTGCATTCAAATCTGAAAGATGAAATGAAATTTACCAATTAGTATATGTAATAAAAAAAAATTCCAAAGTGTTTTATCCTACTACCTTGAATCATTTGGTACACAAAATTGCATTAGAATGGATAACCTACAAAACTAAAGGTATGTTAAAGGTAGAACTTATAAAATTAGAGTTATGAAATGTGGACACACGGTTTGATACACATATTAACACCTAATGTGTAGAGTCTATTTCGTAATGTATTTCAATGAACCAAATGTCGATATTTTATTACATCATTCATAGTATATCCTTGCAAAAAATTAGAAAAATCCAAGACCAACAAAATATTCATTTTTAGTGAAGAAATTGACGAATACAGTTTTACAAAGAAACACTAAATTTAATCCAAGGGTGATATAATTTCAGATTGAGTGGTTTTTTTTATAGACATGATCTTTGAGGTAATACATAAAAATTAGACGGTTTGATTGTTGAAATACATTATAGAGTGCGTCCTACAAAATGTGTGTCAAAATGTAGGTTCCAGATCCTAACCTATAGAAGATGGATTGTTTACGAAGAAAACTTAACAACTCCAACTAATCCTCCTTAAAATAGTATTAATTTCCTTCATAACTGACAAGATTATAGTAAACCAATAGTACAGGTAATAGCAACAGATCATTGCCCTATTTCTAAACCATTCTAAAACTGATCAAACTGATGTTATTAGTTTTTATAATACAAAATCTTTCAGTTTATAATTTCCAGACGTTGTTAAACAGAAAACCTGGTCCTAACCGAACTAAAGGAGAAGGTACGCCTATAGCAATGTTTAATGAGAAATGTTAATGAGACTATCTAATAGTAAAACTTTTCATGAATTCTCTGTCATCTCACAGTTTCATGTTAATTCATATACTAATATTATAAAATGTTATGCTAAAAACATGAGGCGAGAGAGATTCTATAAAAATCTCACTTTTGAGAGAGTTTATTAGCATTTCTCATGATTAATTATTAATAAATTAAAAGGAAGCTTTACGGTTACATTTTAGTATGATTGATATTATTATCATGCTCCAGTAAAGTGAGTCCAAGATATTATTGTATTTAAATCTGCCTCCAATTATATGGTCTATAGGTTTATATTTTTGAAGTAGGATTCTCTCTCCTTATTTTTTTTTCTTCCTCTTTCCTCCCTTCTTATTTGAAAAGTCACGTTAACATATTATATTAATTTTAGAGAAGTGTTATTGGCACTTCAAAAATCTTATTTTACATTCTTCATAAGTATATAATTTTTTTTTTTTAAATAAAAAGTTTGAAATGTAGAATAAAATTTTTGAAATGCTAATAATAATTTTTTAATTTTATATAATAAAAAAAAAGACAAAATAAATAATGTAAATAAAAAAGAAGACGACGGAAAGAGAATGGGAGATAATTCTCGTCCATCTTCTCATGCATGAGCTGGAAATCACTGAGCAAGTCAGCATGCAGATTACACATTAATTTTTCATATTTCAACCAATCCGCCCTCAACACCTCATGAATCATATGATCTTTAATAGCACAAACCCCGTGAAGGCCACAAGACTCACTCACTCATCCATCAAGGCCTATGCTTTTTTGCGTGCAGTACCTATATTCTCATAATTTTACTATAACACACTGATGAACGTGATGCACTGATAATTTAACGATTAGATTGAAGCTGTTAAAATTTAATTATGCAAATTTAGTGGTTCCATGCATGCATCTATTCATTTTATACACCGAAGTATTGTAGAATTTTTTTATTTCTACACTGTCATCAATCACCTTATTTCCAATCTTTGATAGATTCTTCACTATCCAATATGTTTAATTAATTTGTCCTTACTTAATTAGTAACTTGTCGTCCTTTACATTAATAATACGAAAATTATTAACAAGTGTACTTTTAAATATGTTGATAGTGGACCAACAACAACAACAGTTATACCCAAAAGATGGAGAGTAATTTATTAAAGATATGTTAGTCCCAAACTATCTTTTAGCACTCGCTAACAACAGTTGGGGCATGCGTGACATTACTCCATTGTTTAATTTGTTTATTTTGATATGCCGAAGGATAAAATATACCATCACTTTCTCCATGCAAAAGCTTTCATCTTTATTTGGTATATTTAGCTGGACATAAAAGGCACGTAACCGATCACTGCACAATGCTCCACAATATCTCTATTTTCTTTATATAATAATATAGTTGAAGTTTCAATAGAAAACGTCCCAATCCAAGGCATGATATGAACCCACCAAGATGTCTCAAAGTCCAAATCAGAAGCACCAGGAACAAGAACATAAAAAAGGAACACTCACACCGCTGGATCGTACTTTCTGGGAAAAACATTAAAATACAGCTCTCATCCTATAGTGTTTTTATTCACGTGTTATAATATAAGTATATATATTGTATTCATATTTTAAGATACAATATCTACATATAAACACATGGTGAGGATGTGAAGGTAAAAGACTCACATCAGTAAAAGGAAAAACTTAGTAAGTGCTAATAAGAAGTTGGGCTACGCTTTATATTACCAATTGATTTTATAGTGGAACCTCTATTTTCTTCATGGTACAAAAGCATGTTAATCCATGTGTGAAGTCCAAGATCACAAGTGCTCCACGTCACCTAATTCATGTCGTCCACATATTTGACTTGAAAATTTGCCACACATGAGGAGATGTGTGAGGATATAAAAGTAAAAGAGTCGCACATCGATGAAAGAAAATCCTTTGTAAAAGCTCATAAGAGGTTGAACCCTTCATATTGCAATTAATTTGATAATGGAACCTCAATTTTTCTTACACACTGGCTAATACAAGGGAACTGATTACACTAGACATATGACGTGCGACCTCGAAAACTTTCTTTGTACCTTCCTCCATATGTATCTTGCATTGCTCTCGGTCCTTATCATCTTTTTAGCGCTAATATGCAGAACCCACGAAGCAAGTAAAAGCCAAACTCAGCAGTCGGTTTCATCATCACATATGGAAAAGCAAATACAACCAACAACCCGAAAAGAAAAGTCCCCCGACACCACCCAGCCACAAACATGAAAGTTCATCCACAGAGAGTACTACCACATTATATATATAACATGTATTAACAAAACAGTGCTTGTTTGTAATTTGAATGCGACATTAGTACTAGTAAATCACACAATTTGCAGTCTAGTCAATATCACATATTTATAAAATTCCCACTACCCTTAACTAGAAAGATACTAATCAACTAGAACCTTGTGAACCAAAAACAGAACCTTATAAAATTCCCCCTTCCCCTTCCCTAGCTAGCATATAATCAAGGACAAATGATATGGTCTAATCAAGGCTCCAAAAGTAATCTGGGAAAATGCTTAAGTTATGCATATATTCCTTTCAAAGTTTTCTTCTGCATGCACAAACTGAAAGGATATTCCGACGAGTGTCACATTGCTTAAGATTTTTTCAATGATAAATGATACTGCAATCTTCTTTTTCCCCACATCCACGCTTTTTGTGTACTTTGCTCAATCGAATCATCGTAACCAGGTATAAAGTGTGCAAGTAGAGAAATGATGTGTCGAAATTAGTTCATTTCTTCGTCACATTTTGTTGGAGATCATCTAAAATGCCACATCAATTTACAAAAAACGTTACATAGCTAACTAGGAAAATATAAAGTTAACCCATCCTTCCTCTTCCTCTCGTGTTTTTCTCCTTATGTTCTTCTTTCTTCTCTATTACCACCCCCAACACTTGCGTACTCTACCCACCTAGGGTCACAACCAAGTTACAATGGCAGGCCCAAAATATAAAACCAAAAAAGGAAAATAATAAAGAAAAAGAAGCCAAAAAAAAAAGAAAAAAAGAAGAGAAAGTCGGAAACTAATTCGGATTCTTTACGGAATTAGATTTCTCTGGGGTCGACAAAAATGGACATGCCAGGTGCCGACTTTGTCCAGTCACCGACAGAGCCGTCACTGTAGTCCTCCCCGAGTCGCTTGATGCACCACATGTCCTCGTCACACGATAGCCTCTTCCAGTGCGGGATTCCTAACCTCAGTGGTTCGCCGCTCGACACCTCCGTCGCCACCACCCCGCAACCGCGCTCCTTCGCCAAGTTGTGCGCGTGGCCGCACAGTGCCTTCACGAACTTTGCCGCGCGTGGGCCCTCTCCTCCGAGCCCGTATAAGAAGTGTACCCCGAATGGCCTGAAAATGTCCGGAACCGACGGCAGCCTCATCCACGGCAAGGCCCGATCCACCAACCTCGTCGTCTTCGCGAGCGTGCGTTTCACGAGCGACGCGCCTTTGACTTCTAATGTGAACACGTCCTTCGAGTTCCAGACGCTGAGGATGGCCCATGACTCGGGCGGGTCGGCCAAGAAATGATCCGCGCCGGGCCACGTCTCCTCCGTCACGCTGCCACGCGGCACGGCGAGGAACGTGCCGAGGCTGAGGCGGTTGTTGAGGACTGAGTCAATGTCGCGGGGGAAGAACTCGGTGGTGGCGAACCGGCGGCGGTAGAGTGCCTCGGCGTCGGAGGGGGAAAGCTCGATGACGGTGACGCGGGAGGAAACCTTGACCCGGTGGGCGTAGACCGGGTTTACAAGGATGGTGGGCGTACGGAACTTGACGTACCCGCATTTGTCGGTGAAGAGCTTGACGGAAGCTTGGTTGTCGTTCTCGGTGGCCATGTACGAATACTCCGCCCCGTTTTCTCGAAACCACTCCTCCACCCTACACACTAGCTTTAACCCTATTCCCATCCTCCTGTTACCAAAAAAATAAAAAAATAAAAAAAATAAATTAATAATTATTATTTAAAAAAGAAAGGAAACGGAGGGGTTTTTGTTTGTTTTTTTTTTTCGGATAACGTCTCGATTCAATAACTCAATGATATTGATTGTAGAACATCACCGTAACAGTGTACCGATGAAAAAATAGGGGTGTGGAGGAGCGATTAGTATACCTGTGAGAAGGAGAGACGCGGAGGCCCAAGATGTAAGCGAGTTTGGTGTAAACAGGGAGGGGCTTGAGAGTGACATCGCCAGCAGTAACGCTTTTACCATTTCTAGCGAGCTTCTTGCCGCATGTAACGGTTTTGATGCAACCTCTTATCATCCCAACTATCTCTCTCTCCTTCTCCGCCCCCACCACCTCCGCCACCTACAAAACAAAACACAAAATTTCAATTAATCAGCACCTAATATTCTTAAACTAAACTAAACCAATTATATTTTTTTTTTTTTGGGAAGAAAAGAAGCTGATGAAATACGTGGTGGTTGTTAATTTGTTGACGCATACCAGCATGAGATAGGCAGGAGAATGGCGGACCCTGCAAATCGGGTCGCCAAGGAGGTCGGTAAAGAGGGAGAGTCCGCCGCTGGGACCGACCTCGCACCGCCTCTCAACGTCTTGAACCATTTCGCAATCCTTGATGGGATCGAACTCTCTCACCACTAAACTAAAAACCATTCCGTCATCCTCGCCCATATTTAACGACGACGATCAAATTGGGGTGCGTATATCAGAACCAAGTCGTTTATTTGTGACGGAGCCGAATGAAAAGGGTAGGAGGAGGGGGGTGTGTTTAAAGAGTGAGAGTGAGCCAATATAACGTGAGTTGTAAGCAAGAAAGCGTATGCTATATATGTCTTACCTCCATCATCACAATACCTTATATAGGCTTCAGATTGCTAAGGCCCCCGCTTATATATTATACTATCAACTTAAAATCCTCAACAAAAAATAAAATAAAATAAGAAATTAACATCTCCAAATAATTAAAATCTTAATTTCGGAAATTAATCTGAAAAACGAAAGGTCTGGGTTAAGGGTTTTGGAATCGGGATGGAACGTAGAGAGAGAGAGAGAGAGAGAGAGAGAGAGAGAGAGGGCCGTTTTTAAGTAGCTAGTTCATCATTGTGGAGATACAGAGTGTCCTTTCCCTTCCCCTTGCTTTCCCTTTATATACCTTATTTTTGGGCTTTTCCTTTTCCCCTATTTCCCTCTCTCTCTCTCTCTCTCTCTCTCTCTCTCTACAATCTCTCCACCTTCTTTTTTTTTTTAATCGTTCTACTTTTTGAATTTTATTTATTAAATAAAGAAAAACCAGAATGCTTTATTAAATTCGGTGCTGCTGCTTGCTGAATATGTAGTAATATAATAAAAAATAATAGATGGTATCGGCGTTTTAGAATTGTCATCGTGCCTTATCTGTATATAAATTTTGTTTTTTCATTTTCTAAAATGCAATAAAAATTTGTTGTCTTTTTACAAATGAAAGCTTTGATAACAATGGCAGTAATGGCATTAAATGTAAAAAAGAATATTGGGGGTCAATAAATACGAAATTCATCATAACAGAAAAAGAAGAAAAAATGGGAAATGGCGGCTTTGGCTGCGCGCGGTTAGCCTACTCTTGGTTGTTTTCTCCAGTTTGTAACATTTGGTTCTACGGAAAGCAGGCGTTTGCCATCATTACCCCATTTCTAATCATTATCCTTTTAAATTTAATCTCTCTCTCTCTCTCTCTCTCTCTCTGTGTCTCTCCATCATGAATACATGACCATCATCGTTGCCTCATCCCACATAGCAATCATCATGTTACCCACAATTTTACTCACATACTTTATATGAAACACCGTAATGTTTTTATTTGATGATATATTATTATTCGATGAGTACTTTAACATATTATTATAAAAAATAAACACTACATAACGATAAACCTCTCATATATGAATCTTTCTCCATATGACGCGAGACCAATCGAATGGAATGAACGGCTTTTAGATATATTCCCCAAATCTAGTTTTCTAATGGAAGTAAACTTCTCTCAGAAAACAATGGAAGTGAAACTTGATGACGTGGCGCAGCGGATGCCGTCCGGTTTGGAAGGGAACTCCCTGGATTTGGGGCCGTCGATTTTAGTTCTGACCGACCACTGATGAGAAGTGAGTAGTGCAGCTGCCACTGCTGCAAAAGCGGCTTTCGCTTTTAACAACCACATCAATGTCATCATGATCACAATTTTGATATTTTCCAGATGGACGGCTGGGATCGTATTATTCTAGGGACAGCTAAGCGACGCCGTCCTACTGCACTTGAGTTGATAGGCAGCCACCACCACCAGCCTAGGGCGACGTTAAAACTTAGATATTTGATTATCCCAACCGTCGATTCGATTTTTTTTAGTAGTGTGCACCGTGGTCTATAGGACGCCGTAGCATCCAAGTGCTGCCACTTCTAATCATATTAAAGCGTTTGATTATCCGCAACGGTCTAGACCATGATTGGGTAATTCAAAAGAAGTGGACACGTCGCCTAAATTTGGCCTACAATTAATACTATTTTCAACCATTTATTATTCAATCATTTTTCTTAAAACCTTTATAATTATAGGCAAATGTACATAAAGTTTTTTGGATCCGTTTGTTTGGCCTCTTTAAATGGAACTGGACTGGACTGGACTACAGTTCCATGTTTGATAGGTGCTGGGACTAAGTTAAGTAGGACTAAAGGGAACTCGTGTTGACTAGAGGCCTTCTTAAAGGTTCTTAGCGAGGCCCTCCCCAAACCATGGGATTTGCTAAGATCGGCTTCTTCCTCCTCCCCACGAGCCCCTCTATGAGTTCTGGGCTTCTTAATTTTGGATTTCGATGGGATTTAATTAAGATCTGCAGACTATCCTTAGCAAGCTGCTTCGCTTCGTCGTGGTCATCATCCTCTAAAATCTCGAATCTCATTTTTCCCACCACTAACATCAACCACAAAAAATCCCCCATCTCATATTTCCCACCACCAACCATCACCCACCAAAAAATCCCCAATCTCATATTTCTTGCCGCCACCACCGCCATGGATGAGCCAACCGAGAAGCTCCAAAACCTTAAGTCGCTGAATTCTCTAATGCTCAAGGAAACCAAGGACCACCAGCAACAGGTGGAGTTGTTGGTGCAGGGCAAGGCATATTTGGAGTTTGAGCTAAGTCGGTTCCGCCGTGGAGATTGAGCCTCTTGTGAGCGAGTTGAGTGAGTATAGCAAGGAAAATGTTGGGTTAGAGTTGTAGAAGAGTGTTTGTGGTGTTTTTGTTCTGACCCAGATAGAGCAAATGATGTGAGATAAAGTTTGAGATTGAGAGGGCGATGAGTAGAGAGATGGTGAAATTGTGAAGTTAATGAGGGAAGTGGAGAAGCTTGCTGGTAGACTCAAGATCGAGAAGGGAAGCTGAGAAAGAGATTATGTGAAGAAATTAATAATAAATTAATTTCGACAATAAACTACAATATTATTTTCATTATCCTACTTGTTAATCCGACACTGCACCAAACGCTTCACTAAGTTAGTCCAGCATAGTCTAGTCTAAGCCAGTCCAGCTTAGTCCCTGAAGCTAATCCAATCTGAGACAGTCCGGTGCAACAAACGCCCCATTTATGTCTTTGAAGGAGAATTTTGTTTGGACAATCAATAGAATAATGATATATTTATACTCAAGAATTTGTTATGCACGTCTTATATTGAATATAAGACTTCTCATTTTTTGTTCAAAAAAAAAAAAAAAAAAAAAAGACTTCTCATTTTAAATGACGAAAAATATTACTAGACTATAGTAGCAAGTAACTATAAAATAACTATATCGAATTCAACTAACCTATAATGAGGGGTATTCGAATTTTAGTATAGAGAGGAAATCACATTTTCCTAAGACCATCTCCAAAGGAGATGTCAAAAAATGCGACATAAACATATAACAGTAATAAATGACGTACCATTTACTCCAACCGGAATGTCAAATGTGACATGGAAAAGAAGGCTAAGCTGACATGGATAAAGAGATGTCAAATTTGAAGCTACCTTCAAATATGGCTTTTGTTATTTCCAAATGCATTCCACTTGCCTTACCTTATATTCTAGCATATTTGAGTATTATTTTATTATTTTTAAACCAACAACAACCCTACTTTTATTTTTTTTTGTTTAAAAAAAACGTAAATGAATAAATAAATTTTAACATATCGGGTGGAATAAAAATATTAATAATATGTCAAATTGTCAAGTTAGTCCTCAAATTGAATTTTGATGTTTTCAATTTGTACGTTTCTTTTAGAGATATTCTAACCAACTTGTCTCAACTTAAGATTGCGTGGCGAGCAGTTAAAGTGGGGCATAAAAGTATTTCGAAAATTGTTTTGTTTGCTATAATTTTAATGCTTTTGTGATAATGGGCTAAAATTATTGAGCACGTTAAAATTAAAAAGGTGGGAAAGTGGGAAAAAAATGCGAGGAAAGCAAATAAAAGAGACGCGATGTTTGGCACAGAGGCAAATATTTTATACAAATTATTTTGCACACTACACTTAATATATATTAGACATATAAAGACATTTTTTGTAAGTTGGGGGTGGGCGTGCACACAGCAAACGTCTATATGATTGATATGCTTATTAAAACGATATACATAAATTTGCCAAATAAATTGATATACATAAGAGACAGATTATTAGATTAAGATCAGTGGGTCCCTACTTTTGTGGGTCTGGTTTAGAATATCTGTGGGCCACTACTTGTGGAGTGGATGTTGGCTTTGAGATTATTTGGGTTGATTTTAGTTTTGGATTTGTCTCTCATTGGAAACCAGCAATTATTGTTATAAAGGTGCTGTTCACACTAATTCTCACTTTCCATATATTTTGTTAATTTTTTATCATTGATCTTTTTTAATTCATTCGATCTGACGACTATAAATTGAGAGAAATTTATGAGAAGTAAAAATAAGTTTGCAGATAATACTACCATTATTGTTATTAGTATTTTTAAGGGCTAATTTGGTATTGTGCTTTTTAAAAATTTGCTTCTATTGTACTGAGGATATAAATTGTTGTAAAATAAAATTGTTGTGTGTTTGATAAACTTTTTTTTTTTTTTTTTTTGTAAAAGTGCTTTTAACAAAAAAAAAAAAAAAGAAAAGTGTTTGAGTGTTTGATGAACATTTATATAAATTGTTCTGAATATGTTAAATGACTTAAATTGATATGATATTTGATGTGATATAATAAAAGTTAAAGATAATAATGAAGGGGCGGTGATAGTAATTTTATAAAATATGTGAGGGTATACTTGTCATTTGAAAATTTCATTAAATGACACTGATTACTATGCTTCTAAAAGCATGATAGACATGCTTATGCTTTCCTATGCTTTTTTACTGTTATTGACAACTATTTTTAAAATATAAATACTTTTTTTTGTTTTAGCAAATACATTTGATGTTGCAGATTTTTTAATAAGCTGTTTTTTTTTTAAAGTACCACAATCCTAAACCAGCCGTTAGAAAAAAATTAGGATTGTCATAAACTATGAATTATATTTAGATGGGGTTATATCTCTTTACATGCATGCTTGTTGAATGAGCTACTATTATTTACGCTATAATTTCTTAATGTTTTAACTTTTAGAAGCCAAATACTTCTCTTCATAAGAAGAACACTCTCTCTTATGAGTGATTCAGTTGTGCAAATGGACTACATGCGCTTACAAATAGATATGACATTGAAGTGATGAGTGCTTAAAATCTTAAAAACTATAGGTAATTGGTCATTAGAGAGATTAAGGATGCGTTTGTTGTATTGGATTATTTCAGACTGGACTAGCTTCAGGAACAAAGTTGGACTGACTTAGAATAGACTAAGCTAGACTGATTTAATATAGCGTTTGGTGTAGTATCAGACTAAGAAGCATGATAATGACAAAAAGAAAAAAAGAACCCTTGATAACAAATTTTTTAGATGAAAACCCAGCTGAAAACCAAGAACCCAAATGAAATCAGAAGAATCGAAATGAAAATCACATTGATTTTTCAACCGATCGAGGACTTAGAAATACCCAAATGGAAGTGGGCTTCCGCCATAGCTGTCCGCCAGTCAACCTCTACTTCTTTGTTTACCAACAAGGGCTCAGGCGACACAAGTAGACGAAGTGAGTAGAGAGAGGAGAGAAAGGATGTGACTTGGTTCTAGGTTATCTAAGATTCGAAACAAACAGATGAAGCGATTCTGGGCTCTCTACTCTTCTGGGTTGGCAAGTGTGAGGCGACGTTGGCGACACAATTAGACGAAATGAGCAGATGAAATGAGTAAAGGAGGACAGAGAAGACGCAACGCGAGAGATGCAGCGAACAGTCTTGCTAAGACCTTCTAACTAATGAGAAGTCGACGTGAGTCCCATTTTATCTTATTAAACTTAGTCTATGTACGTAACAAACAGTGGACTAGACTGATAAGCAGTCTAGTTGAGTTCAATGAGAGTTAATGAGCCCAAACAAATGCACCCTAAAGATCCTTATGTTATTAGGTAAAGGGTCAAATAGTAGCTCACGTAGTGCAATGAGCTTTTAGATAAGGTCATCTCTAAGTACCTATACATAACATTTGAGTTACATTGAAATTTATATTTGGGTTTCAATATAAATACAAGTCTAAAATGTGGCCCACTCCACCAAGGAAATATACTTACAAGAAAAGTAACATTCGAGTTACACTCTAACCACCTCCAATGTACATACTTGAGTTTAATTTTTTTTTTTTTTTAATACAATGATATGTTCACACTAAAAGAGTGGGGGATTAGGGTTAAACCAAATTATGGGTCAACCAAAATAATTTGGTTTAAGCTTGCTTTTGACGAGAATTAAACCTAAAATATCTCACTTTCAAGTAAAGGAAATACCATTTAACTATAATATTAAGTGACACTCAAATTTAAATTTTAACATTTGAAAGTGTTAAGTGACACTCAACTATAATACTAGAATTTTTTTCATATATTCTAAACATGAGTAAAATTCAATTTTTTTTTTTAATAAAGAATCGCTCGATAATTTTCCTGTTACAGCAGCAAAAGATGCATGTTATTATAGTTAATTAGTCAAATTTTTGCACTTGAGGTCATCCATCCTTCTAAAAGTAGACGAAAAATCTAGCGATTATGCTTAAGAGTTAAAGGCAGAACATAATTGAATTTTAATCTTGATATATAACCACTGATCTTTCAAAGATTCTAAATTGGAAGCCTAGATTTCGATTATTCTTTAGTAATCAATTTTAGTTAGAAATATAGTAGTTAAATGTTAAAACAATTTAACAATAATGAACTCACGATGATGAGTATATATAAAAGTTTGACGAGATGACGAGGATGATAGTTTGGTAGAATATGAGTCGTCACACATCCATAAAATATAATTAGCTATTTAAGATTTGTAGCTAATTGAAACTATTTTCAATTTGTTTTTCTCAAATGATTGCTGGTCAAAATAGAAGAAGCATATTACGTGCATGTACTTTGCATACAAAATTGTATATAAATATGTGTGTGTGGGATTAGAATAAAGTGACAAAGTTGTAAATAAATGGGATTCTCTTGCTCTTGATTAAATTATGTTTTGTAGCTTAATTAAGTTGAACCTAAGAATCCAACTACATACGTATCCACCATATTATTCTGTCAATGCGATTGTGGAGACTCTATTGGAAGATTATTAGGAATCATAGGAAGTATTTGGTCTGATTTTTATCCTAATAAAAAGTGTTCAAACTTTTGAATTATTGAATAACTACTTAATCTACAACAATTATTTTTTACAGGATTAATGTCTCTTGCTTTGGATTTTATTCAGAATCTCATTTATTAGTGAATAAATATGGATTGGCTCTGATCCGACCTCAATAATTTTGATCCCATGACAAAAGAGATGATCATGAGCATAATCTATATGTAACCATTGCGCCTATAAATGTGAACGCATGATTCGAGCGAAGCTTTTGGCTTTTGATGCATATTAAACTCAATTAATTCCTTGACTAAGCATTATAATTTTGATTAGGTCGATGATGGATCTAAAAACCAATGTTCATTTCAACACAAATTGTTCTAGTTTGGCCAATCAACTATAAATAAATAATAATAATAATAAGAGTTAGCTAGCTAACAGCTAGGGCATATATATGCAGGACCACATTGTCGTTTGAAGAGATATATGCCCTCCTCATGGTTCATGCGCAATCTACAATATACTTGCAATCTACATATACTTAATATCTTTGATTAAATATTAAGCTAGCTGGTCAAAAAAAGAAGAACATGGGTCTGCGACACGTATCATGTTTATATGTTTCACCAAGCTGATAAAATATTTGGAGGAAAGAAAACAGTTAGGGACAAATGTCAAGACAAATGCCTCGAAAACATTTCTGTTTAGGGATCTTGTTCCCTTCCGTTGTGATCAATCTTAGGCATCCGTACGTGCCTTTTTACCCTATCCTTGCATATACAATTGACTTAGGGTTGTGAACCACAACCAATATTGTAGGGCCGCCCGGTGCCAAACAAGTCCTAGCAGAATTAGGTTATGTCTCACCTTGGATATATATGACATGGGGTAATTGGAGCCGAGAGCCGAGAGGACGAAATCGTGTCAAATTTTTTAAGCTTTGAGTGATATTTAGGAGCATATAAAGTTGGAGCAACTAGGCAAACATGTTCATAGATAATATTTCCAAATTGTCTTTTGCTCCAATGGGAACGACCAAATTGCAGAATTGTCATTGGGGTTGATTAAAAAAATAATTAAGACAGTTGGAAAGTAGTATTTGAAGTTGACCCTTGATGCTTTAATTTTAGGGAGCTTAAGTGGTTTCTCCAAACTTTTTCTTAATCAATACCACCCTAATAGCTTTATTTAATGAAAATGATTCAAATTACATATATTTACCCCTAAATACGTGTAGCAAAGCCCATCACACAACCCTTCTATTTTTTATTCCAACCATGGGCATTAACTACTGCCACTATTTTTAGAACTAAACACTGTCATTATTTATAGAACCAAATAAGAAAGTATCAATTTTGAGAAAGCACTTACATGGAAAGAAAGCCCATGAGGTGAGGATTAAACTTCTCTCTTGAGTCAAGGACCAATCCCGTCAGGTTTGGTCGAAAATTGGCAAAAGTCGCCGGAAAACGTCACCTTTTTGGCAAGCTATTGAGTTTCAACGTGTGGGTCATGTATTAGAAGAAATAGGATGTTGATATGAACTCGTAGCCTCTGATCTTGCATGATTTCGTTACCTTGTGATAGACTTATGAAGAATCTAAGATTGGAAAGAAGAAAATGAGAGGGAGGAACACAAGACCGAAAAAGAAAACGGGCTAGACTAAAACTAACAAGGGCAAAATTGGAAATCGATCAATTATTTTGGCTGAGCCAGTCAAATTGCGCTGGTTTGATGTTGAGTTTTGTTCTAACCATGAAATGAAGTTATTAAGGTGTTTTTGGTTAAGATTCTGAAACTTTTTTTAGTTTTTCTTTAATTTAAACTTTTTAGCTAGGATTAGAGAAAATTGAGTAGTGGAGAGTGTGGCTCAAGGAATAATAGGATGAGTTTATTATAGTGGAGGTTCTATTTGCCATGGAGCTTCTCACTCACTTCGTTTTGTTATTATATGCTTCAGTGCTTGATGATTTGGGTTAATTCTTGGTCAAGTTGGTCAACTTAGCTAGCTAGCCAGGGTTTCTTTGGCATCGAGACCTTAAACATTTACTCCGGCAAAACTGCTTTCCATGGTCTAGAAGATCCACGAAAATACAAATTTTATATAGTCATATGAGCTACCTTAATTAAACAGACCCTTGTTCCCTTCTCGTTACATGTTTTTAGGGTCGGTGACATGCAAGCCGAAAGCTTGATCTTCTGTCCATATAAATATGATGACCTAATTATATGATCTAACAAAACCAAGGAAAAAAAAGTATTCGTATCTTATAAACAAAGAATTAAGATTTTGTATGAACCCTAGTCACTTAAGAAGAAAATTTCATATGAAGGGTTGGTGACATGCATGCTAAAAGCTTGTTCTGTCCATATAAATATGACGACCTAATATGATCTAGCAAAACCAAGGAGAAAAAAATATTTGTATCTTATAAATAAAGAATTAAGATTTTGTATATGAACCCTAGTCACCTAAGAAGAACATTTCTTATGAAAAAGTTATACCATGTCATTCTACTGATATATGGTTTGTCAAACTATCTAGGAGAAAATATCAGTACGTACTATTGTGATATATAACAAATTTATACAAGTTTATCGCTCAATAACACAATAAACTCTGCCTTTGTAAGAAGTGATGACCAAATATGACAAGCTTATAGAAATAAAATTATCAAAAATTTACTGTTACAGTAGTTTTGTTTCTTAATATATAACTAGTAACGCTATTCTTTTGACCTTATCTAGTTATTTCAGTTTCAGACCTTTGCCTGCCATATTGCCATGTCCATTTGTTTAGGTTACAGCTTTTAAAGGTTGGGACTAAATGGCAAAAGAGGGAGACAATGAGGGCAGAGACATATGGTGTGATTTGGTGGTGTTAATGGGTAGATCAGATTGAGAGAGGGGGAGTTTGAAGTTGAAGGGTTGGGGAGACGTATTTGGATGGCTGAGGATCTGTCATTTCCAGCATTTGTTTTTATCTGTATGGTTTTGGGCATTTGTATGGTAAGAGTCCGACACTAGGGTGCGGCCCTGGCTGCGACGAATCCCCAAGATTATGCACCATGTTCACCTCCTCATTGAGACGTGCCCTCCCATCACCCATCTCTCTCTCTCTCTCTCTCAATCTTATGATGATATATCTTCATGCTTTGACAAGACCCTTCATTCTGTCCCAAACCATAAAGAATCAAATCCCTCGTGCGTTCACTTTGCCACGAAAGTTGATTCAATTAAGTATTGATTGAAGTTGATGCAAATCTAGTTCTTTAAAGGAGTTCCACCGTGGAGACGAACTTCGTTACGGATCAATGGTTTTGTTTGACCACCATACCTGGCAATTTCTGATACGATCTGTTAATTTGATTTGAAATGATACAAAATTAATAGGTTTTTGGGTTAACACGAATGAATCGTGTAGTTATCGAGTAACCTGATAAGCACCTGTTAAGATAAGGATTGATTCAAATATACACGTGGATAACCCATACATGATAAGAAAAATATTAATTTAATTATTTTATACCACTAAAATAAAATCTTATAATTAACAGCATTAGGTTTTAATCCCGAACCGAATTGAAAGTTGAAATATATATATATATATATATATATATAAATTAAATTTTAAAAATTGATGACCGTTGGATTGGCTGGGATCAGCCGTCCAATGTTTTTCTCAGTCCTAAATCATACTCTCTCTCTCATCAATATAATTCTTGAAAACAATAGATCAAGCCAAACTTCCAATACAATTTCTCCATAATGATTGATGAAAATTAAAGGATTTTGTAAAAACAACATGTAAGCTTTGAGTTTCATTGACAAGGTTTTTAACTTCTAAGAAAAACTTCACAACCTTGAAAAGAAAACTCTTTCATTTTGCATATCCTTGCATATTTGATATTTTATAGTAGTGTATTGATGTTTTTTTTTATTGGGCTCTTATTTTGGAGCATGTAGTACTTAACGACAACTTTGTTTTTATGTTTTAAAATAATATTTATGTGATAATGTGCAAGTTTAGGAAAAAAAAAATCTTAACAGGTTGTGTCATTTTACCCAACACTAAGTGGAACACGACACTGACATGATCCATTAAGATAACAGGTATTACATGAAAATGAAACGAACACGACCCGTTTGCCGGACCTAGAGACCACGCACACAAAATCCCTTTCACTTCTCCCATACAACTGATATGTGGCTGCACTTCTTTGTCAGCTATCGTATTAGGACAGTAAGATTTTCTCAATATATGCGGGACAATTTAAGTATATATTAGTAATATTACCAAGTATCGACTGAAAATATATGAACAAAGGATTGACAAAAGGAAAAAATTAGGAAACTTTAACGAAAAACTTTCGGTAATGTTTATTTTAACGAAAACCACATTTTTAGATTAAAAAATCAATTTTGGTACTATTTATCTTATCCCTTATTTTGTACTTATCGTTAAAACTCAAAGTTTTCAAAATCTTTTCATTAGTTTTCCTAAAAAGTTATTACAAGACTTAACATTTAGGCAGTGAGCTGAGCTGGTATCCAAATGTATTTTTAAAAATCACAATTTAATAACAGTAATGGTATTATAGCAGTTTAAGTCTTACAAGAGCATATTAATCAATAATGTATACATTGATACCTATCACTAATTAATTAATTAACTGCATATCTTTCCTGTTGCTATGTTTCACACCTCACTAAATTCACTCAGGTATATACTTGATTCATATTTCCTCTAATTACCACATTCCCATTAATTGCTTTCTAATAATAATGCTAGGTAGATCAAATTTTTAGACTAAATTTGTAAATCATGTGGTGAGTTATTAATAAAAAAAATAAACATGTTAATCAATATTTAAATAGTAATTCAATTATTAATGATCACATTATATGATTTATAAAAATTAATTTAAATAGTTAATCTCTCTAACATTACCTATCTTCTTATAACAAGAGAATAATAGTAATTGAAAAAACAAACATTCAAAGCACTTGGTTTCGTTAAAAGCTCAAGCAAGTGAAACAAACTGTGATAGTCGGTCTGTCCAATCAAAACGTGCTACAGCTGGAGAAAGGGTTCATTTTGACTAGGGCACAGCAATTCAGAAGTAAAAAATTCCAGACTTGATGAAATGGTAATATATTATTACTGCACCCTGCAAATGACAGCTATTGTTGTCTTGCTTTCTTTTCTATCTCAACAACAATAATTGTTTATGCAAGAAGTTATATGCTTTTGTGTTCACATCACAGTTGAATCTAAATTGTGATCCAAAAGACATGCATGCATGCATGAGATATGGCTGTGTCTGTAAATGCTACTGTTTCCTTTTATCTTTTGCGCGTTCATCAGCCAAAAGGTATAACTAGGGGTGGGTTTTTTTTGCGAAATTACCAGTGCCAATCAAATTACCAACCGTGTCATACCAATTTTGTATCAATCGGTAATGGTACGGTATTGTACCGTATCGAAATTTTATGGTACAGTATTAGTAATAGATGCCATTACCACAGTATTACCGTACCGTACTGAAAATATAATGTAATATATAATTATATACCACATATTTATAATATTTTAATAATTTGAAAATAAAACCCTACAGACACAAAGTCACAAACTACTCGCTCTCTCTCATTTCAGCCGTTCTACTTCTATTCTCTATGCTGGAGACAAAAACTCACCCACCCATCTCAGATTCATCGAACACTTTCCATCGAACAGTCTCATCCATCTCATCTTCATCTCTCCCACAACTCCGTCTATCAAGATTAGTTCTTTAGAGTTAGATAAAAAAAAAATTTACAAACCCTAAATTGATAAATTGGGGATTTGTAATTGATTTGTTAAATGGAATGAGACTCAATCGATTAGGAATTGCATGACCTTTTGATCAAGTTATCACTTGCCAATGATGCATATCTTCTTTTTTTTTCCCTATGCTTTTCTGCTTTTGGGTTGTTGGGTTTGTATAATTTGCTTTGTTGGGTTTAGTTTCGAGGTTTTGGGTGTGAAATGTGAAGGGAGGAGGGATTAGCTTTAGCTGGGTGTGTTTGTGTGTGACAGAAAGGTGTGAGATTTGGAGCTGTGTGGGATGCATGCAAAATGCCTACTATCATTTCATATATAAAAGTGAGATAAATACAGGGAGAGGGAATTTCCTTTTTCCATAATCCAATTGCTTACTTTGCTCATGACTTTTTTAAAGCTGATGCATGATTCTGCTTACTTCGAACAACTTTAATTAATTACTTTGATCATGACTTGTTTTTTATTTGCTTTTTAATTGATACAGTTGGAATGGGTGATGTTTTTGGAATGATGTGTATACGAATTGCCTTCTACTATATTTGGATATGATGTGTATACGATATAATGTTGTGTTTTATTTTCAGGATTAGGTCAAGATGAAGTCTAGGACAAGCCAATCTCTGTGTGGCTCTACTACTAGTACACCTTCCATCACTCAACCCCAACCCCAACCTCAAACCCAAACACTTGAAACACAACCTCAACAACAAAATCAAGGAAAAAGGGATGAAAGTGTGGGAAGTGGTAAGAGAGATGTGCCCGATGAATATGAAGATGTAAGTGGGTTGTAATCAGAGTGTTGGTTACATGCTAAGAGAGTGAAAAGAACCTTGAGTAAAGGGAAATACATTCACCTTGCAATTTGCTCATATTGAAAAAGAGAGGTTTCGGCTGATCCTAGGAAAAAAAAGGGACATAAGCATAAGACATCACCTTAGAAAAGCTTGTAAAGACTCACCTCTTTATATGAAAGTGGATAATAATCAACCGGTCTTAAAAAATGAGTCTATGGGCAGTGGATTGGTCCCCTACACCTTTAACCAAAAAAAACTTGAGTTAAAGGTTGTGATGTTTGTCATTAAGGATGAACAACCATATAAGGTGGCTGAAGGTAATGGGTACATTGATATGATGAAAGAGGCTCAACCTTGGTACAAAATTCCAAATAAGAAGAAGATTGCAACCGCTGTGTGGGATTTATATGTGTTGGAGAAGTCTAAGTTATTTGAAGCAATGCATAATCAAAGAGTAAGTGTCCCAACTGATACTTGGACATTAGTACAAAACATTAACTACATGGTAGTTACCGCTCACTTCATGGATAGTGAATGAAAGTTGCACAAACGGATTATAAACTTCATAAAGCTCATAGGTCATAAGGGAGAAGACATTGGAAAAGTTCTAGAGATGTGTTTGAACCAATGGGGGATAGAGAATATATTTAGCATTACGGTTGATAATGCTTTTGCCAATGATGTTGCGGTTGACTACATGAAAAAGAGGCTAGGGGAAATGAATTCTCTCTTGGTTGGTGGGAAGTACATACATATGAGGTGTTCTTGTCAAATCTTAAATTTAGTTGTCAAGAGTGGGTTAAAGGAGCTTGCTAAGTCGGTTGAGAGGATTCAAAATTGTGTCAGGTACATTCATTATTCACCGGCTAGATTGGATAAGTTTAGGGATTTTTTTATCTTATTTAAGATGGACAAGATGTCAAATGTGCCTTTTGATGTGTCTACAAGGTGGAATGCAACATATAAAATGCTTGATGTTGCATACAAGTTTAGGAAGGTGTTTCTTAGGATGGAGGAGGAGAATGTGCAATTTCGTGATTATTTTGAAGAAATGGAGATGTATTCAAAGAAGAATTTGGGTAAGAGAGTGGGGCCTCCGAATGAGGAGGATTTGGAGAAATTACTAGCCTTTACGCACTCTCTTAAGAAGTTTCCATCATTCTACTATGAAGCTTAGTGCAACAAAAAATGTTACATCAACTTTGCTATGGGACCAAGTGGTTGCTTTACAAATAGAGATTGAGAAGAAAAATAAAGATCCTACCAATCCTACATTGCAAAGGATGGCTACTATAATGATGCATAAATTTAACAACTATTGAGGACGTTTTGAGAATGTGAACCCACTTATGTTTCCTGGCCAAGTTCTAGACCCTTGTTATAAACTTCAAATGATTACCATTAGCCTTAAAGCACTTGGATGGGATGCTAAAAAGATAGCTTGGATGATTTGTATAATGAGTATAGGAAGGGTTCTTCTACTACCACTGGGGCTCCATTGCGAGATGTAGAACTCAATGAGGAGTACGTAATTCAAGCTTGTGGGGGTGATGAGAAAAAAATTGAAATGATGAAGGAGCTTATACAAGAAAGAAGGGAGCAACGCCTTTTGGAGATATCCAATGAAGTTGATAAGTACTTCGCCACTCCTTATATTAGCATTGTTGTTGGTGGCTTTGATCTCTTGAATTTGTGGAAATCAGACACAAAAGAGTTCCCAATTCTTTCACAAATAGCCAAGGATAACTTTGCAATCCCCACTTCTACCGTTGCTAGTGAAAATGCATTTAGCCTAGGGAGGAGGGTTGTGGACCCTTTTAGGGCATCCTTGACTCCTAAAATGGTAGAGGCACTAGTGTGTACTAGTGATTGGCTTAGGGCGGATGAAGTAAATTTCTACAAGGAACCAACGGAAGATATGCTTCAATTTTACAAGGAAATGGAAGAAGTGGAAACAAGTAAGATATGCTTTAATTTTTTTAGTAAATTTGTTTTTAAATGGTTTTCAACTTTAATTCTTCTTGCTACAAATATGTTTTCTTTGTTTGTAATGTAGGCTTGACACAAGCTCAATCTTTCTATAAGTTCAATGTCTCCTCCAAAAGCTTCGACATCTTGAACTTGAAGAATTGATTAATGAATTTTACTTTTTGAAGTTTAGTTTCAATTTTCATTTGGTTTGAAGCTTTAACTTCTATTTGGATTGTTAACTTCTATTTGTTTTGGTTCGTAACTTCTATTTCGATTGTAAGCTTAATTTCCATCATAAATCTTGATGCACCATTTGAATTATTGTGTGTGTGAATTGTGAATGATGAATAATAGATGAATTTAGGCTACAATATATGAGATAAAGGTACAATAAAAAAGTTTTGCCCTTGAATTGGGTTAAAAAAGCAAAAACAGATTTTGTCCCAAAATAAAGTGGCAAATTCCATCACCATTGTCATACCATGCCAACCAAACTATTTGGTAATACCGAACTTCGGTATATCGAAATTTTGGTATGGTAATGGTAATAGATTTTTGCCAAACCGAAAGTTTGGTATGGTAATTGGTACGAGAGTTTTGGTACAGTAACCGTACCGAACCCACCCTTAGGTATAACTTACAAACAAAACAAAATGTACACAAAGTTTGAAACGGTAAGTATGGAACATGAGACATTGAGTTGAGACCTATTTGTATCTGTATAATTAAGAACAAATATTTTACGAGCCTTGCATGCACACCATCACCATCATCATCAACAGTTATCATGCATCATTAGTTCCATGCATGGATGATGGGCATCACAATCATCATCATCATCAATACTCATGCAAGAATATCTGTATCCATGCATGGAGATGGAGGGTACATGGGGTAGGTGTGAAATAAACTAGTCAAAATATCTAATCTTCACTTTAATATTCTCGATTTACCCATTAATCTAAATAGGGTTGATCAATTCTTTCCCAAAAGCATGCATCTTTTACCCTAAAGAACAATAAATCATATTTTAACTAGCATATTTTACACCAAATGATGGGATTTTTAAGACATTATTTGTTAAATTTTATGTAGATTTCCGACCAATCATTGACGTTTTGCACATTAATGCCAACAAAACAATTACGTAACTTTTTATAATGGAAAATTGTATTGCCCAAAGAAATGAGTTTAAATAATATTTCACTTGGACCCTTATTATATTTCTTTATATGATTCGTAATTATAAGATACGAAATATATTTGAGCAGAAAATTGGAGACATTGCCTTGTAGTTCCAACTTGGCAGTCTTCATACTTTGACCCAATTCAAATTGAAAATGAAAACAAATTTTGCGCTTCTTCTTTTGAAATTGGTTTTGTGTATTGATGTATGCCTTAATAATGTCATGCACTGTGAAATAAAAAAAATATATGTTGTAAAAAATAGTGTGACAATTATGCGTTGTAATGGTGTGTGGTCCCCTCTATACCAATTCCCAATATCGGATTATCTGCCAAATGTTTCATAAGCATAGTTAAGCTTAAGTCCTATGTCTTAAACTTGTCTCCAATTATTAGGTTTTTGGCTCTATCCCTATTCCCCACACCCTTAGTCAAGCTGGGTATTATACACCCCATTTGAGGTTTCATGCAGTCATTTTAATTTTAATTATTTTGTTGTAAGATTGGGACAAATCCCTTAAGCTGGTGGATTTGTGGGAGGGTTGGAGGACCACCAAAACCCTAGAAACAGAAATGAGAGGACCCCAAAACTTAAGGCTTCTATTTTTCTAATGGTAATTTGGTGGGAAATTCTTGGAAAAAGGACTAAGGACCCATCAAACTAAGGAGACTAAGGACACCATGAATGCTGACACGCCTGACCCTGATATTCTCCCAAACATTAGGGTAGGCTCGTGCTGGCCGACACCCAAAGATGACGAAACCATGTTAGGATGCATGAGAAATAATAAATATAATGTTATGCAGCTGAGGAACGTGTTCAGATTATACAACTAATTTAGAACACTAAAAAGAAATAATATAAAATTAAATGAACAAAGGAATGGGTCCTACACCGAGAGGACTCGAAGATGCCGATGCAAGAGTGCCTTGACGCCAGGATTATACGCCTCGATTCTAAGTCTTGAGGGGGCACTAAACAAACATGAGTGGACCAAGTTGATACATATATAATACTGAAACAATTATCAACATACTAACCCCCAAAGTTTTATGAAAACTCAACAGCATAATATGTAGTAGGTTTTCCGAAAACCCTAGCATGCCATAAAACATATCTCGTATATAATGTGTTAACTAGTGGTATCAAATCGCCCGTAGGTACTATATTTCTCAGTTCAAAGCCAGTGCATATATCTCTCGGCCTGAAGCCATCTACATATATCTCCCTCGGCCCAAAGCCATCTACATATATCTCCCTCGGCCCGAAGCCAGAACAGTGACCACTAGATATGCACAAAACATTGAATATAAAATTTCCAACATAAGTACATATATCTCAAAAACATCTTCATAGTATATAGTCATCCATCATATATGTTATAAAGAAGTGTAAAAACATGTTCATAAATAGTATATAGTCATTCATCATATATACTACAAAGAACAATAGTTCGATAAAGTATGGCATTCCAAAATATTCTCAGTAAAGCATGATAATCATAAAGTGTAAATCTAATTTACTCATAAAACGATTCATAAAATGTAACCATTAAATCATGTTTTTCATGTATGCATTTCTACTATTAAAAACATACATTTTAGAAGGGGTCCACTCATAGATACTCCGTTGTCGAAAAGCCATATAAAATAGGAATGACGGAATCATCGCTAATATTCGCACCTAAGCACATAAAGGGTCCAATTAATAAAACTATATTCAAACAATTGAATTTTGGAAAATGGACATCAAAAACAGATTCAGGATGTCAGCCTAGGAGGGGTCCCAGACAAAACCCCAAAAAGTCAACCCAAAAGTCAATGTTGACTGGTCAATGGTCAAAGTTAACGGGTCAGACCGGGTTAGTCAAATGGGTCGAGTCATTGGGTTTGGGTCAGCCGAATTTAGGGCTTAGGGTTTGGACTTGGGTTAAGGTTAGGTTTAGGTGGGTTGGGTTTTGGGTTAAAAGGTTGGGCTGAGGTTAGGGCCGAGTTACAAAGCCAATGGGTTTGGGTCACAAGGGTCACGGGTTGGGCTGGAGACCCGTGGGTTTTGGGCAGGGTTCAAAAGACTTGGGTCAGGTTGACCTGTTTTCAGGCTTATGAACTGGCTAGTTTCTGAGCACCAATTCAAACGCCCATAACTTATTTGTTACTCAACCAAATCAAGTGATTCAAAAGCTAAAATGTAGTTAGGAATGTAGAGAATAGATTCATACCAAGTGGGGACCGAGTGGTGGCGGGTTGAAAAATGGGTTGAAAGATGGCCAAACGACCACGACGTAGAAATTTCCAGATTTGCACATTGACTTTCCTTGAGCTTTTCCGAGTCCCTACACCACCAAAACCATCCAAAAACTTACTAACCATGAACTTAGACATGATCTACAATGATAGGGACCAGTTTCGAGGCTTACCTTTGTCTGAAATGGCGAGAAATCGCCGAAGAAGTTCCTTGAACAGTGCAGCTCGGGGGTGAGTTTTTGAATGGTTTTTATTCTATTTTCTTGGTTCAAGAACTCATAGGGACAATGAGGAAAGGTTGTGGTGTAGTCTAGGTTGTTGTTGTGTGTTGTTGTTTTAGTGAAAACCTTTTAGGAGGGTTGATTTTTGAGAGAGAAATGATAGAGCCGAGAGTGGGGGAGAGAGATGAGGGAGTTGTGAGAGAGAGAGAGTTGTGAGGGAAAAGAGAGAGATGAGGGATTTAAGCGTGGGGGAAAAAAATCAAGGGTGGCCCCTTGGACACACCAATTAAGACCAAAAGCAATCCCATTTCAAAATATCTAACCCAAAGTGAAAATTTATGAAAATACCCTTCCGTTCGGTAATTTTCGGGACGAGTTGTTACAATCTACCCCCGTTAAGAAAATTTTGTCCCAAAATTTGAAATAACTTGCAATACAAAAATACTCGAAGATAGGTAGAAGAAAATATATGTAACGAAGAAATCAAGTCAGAGTGGTTGCATAAAAGGGAAAATGCCACACCGTTGCGATCGGGTTGCAATGATTCCATCTTTCATGCCTCCAGGCTCACACCTTCTTCCCCCATCCGTGTAAAAGTAGAAACATACTTTATAAAGATATAAAGTCGAAAATGTATAATAGTATAAGGTCAAAAGTAAGTACGCAATAACGTCAAAATAGATATTTAATAACATAGAGGTCGAAAATTCGTGCTAAACTTAAAACTGAAGATGGAAAAGACTCGACCAAACGTTTGTAACTTCGAAAAGATAAATGTAATATAAGGTAATACAAAATACTTGTATTGAAAACCAAAACTGAAAATGAAAGTGGGTATCGCCCAAGCATACGTAACGTACTACGAGAAAAGTTATCTTTGGGTCAAGCCCCAACAATGACTACTCAGTAACATCTACCATAGACGAGTCTACCTACCCATTTGCTTAATGAGCCCAACGAATAAGCTATCGATATCACAGTTTGTAGCCCGCAATATCAACAACACTTTGTTGTCTCGATATATAAGTGAGAAGCTCCCAAGGATGCCAAAATACCATTTTTTCCCACACTTAAGAGTGTGCAAAGATTGTCTGATTCTCACCTCAACTGCGTTGTCGTACCGTTCCAAAGCGCACCAAATAGATCTGCTAAAAATGTCTTGACATCCACATACTCACGAACAAAAAGGTCTTGGAGTGAAGCAGTGGAAAGATGCATTAAGACGAACACATCGTTAGAAAAGAACTACTAGAGTACGATATGATGTTTATGAATTGTAGCAAGATAATGAGAGGTAACTATTCATTTTTGCATGAAGATAGTGATTGGTGATGCAATCCGCTGACTACCTGCACTACAACCTTCATCAATTTCTTACTAAAAGATGGCTCAAACCTTACACCTACGTAGAACTCTTTCTGGTAAGTCTAGTAAGCTTGTGAAAAGATTATGCTCCTAACGTTCCTGTCCGAATCGGTATGAACTAGGTGTACATTTCAACTGAGTTGATCCCTTGTGAATTCCTTACGGATTGAGTGAAAAACCATGTCGAGAAGGCTAAAAGGACACTCAAGAATTTAAGGGTCAAAACAAGTCCAAGGATAATTTATACTTCACAACTCTTGTGAGGAATTTCAATTTCCATTGATTGCAACCCCTTTTTGGAAATTGATGAGAATAGCATCTGATACCAAAGAGTCTCCCAAGAAAAGTATTTAATCTAAATGAAGACAACGCTTGAAGAATTTGCCGTACAGCTGACAATCGAGGTTTAGTGAACTTGACCTCGTGATTGGAGTAAGTGAGAAGGTTAATTATAGAACTATCACTAATGACTTATTCTAAAGATCCACATGAATTTCCTTAGCGAGAATGAGTCCAAGGACACTGGTTCGATCCCACCAAACCACCACTTACTAAGCTTCGTAACAATTAGCGCTCACTTGCTTTCTCCAACACGCACTTCAAATGTTTTAAGCAATTTCCATGTAGATATGACTTTGCCCGCCATTCCAAGGGAACACATGTCACAAAGTACATCACCATTTTGGATCTCCAAACTTAAACCACTTAAATTTTTCCGTTTCACCATAGATACGACTCTACCCTGCCATTCCTAGGGAACGCATGTCGCAGAGTGGCATCATTGTCTCAGGTATTCTGTTGGTCTTAACCAACTCATACCACAAGATTTTCTTTTCCCCAAAACTTCTATGTAGATCCGACTCTACCGACAATTCCTAGGGAACGTATGCTACAGAGTATCATCCTATGTTGAAAGTTGTCCAACAATCCAATTCGTCACCGATGAGGTACAATCTTGACACAGGATTCTTCTTATTCCATAAGATGTTACTATTCATGCAGTATAAGGGTTGCACAACTGTGCCGAAAGACAACAAATCCGGAAGTCGTGACATCCAGATGATGTCATGACCGACACACTGCTAAAGTAACAGAAGCTCCTAAGTATGCTCTAAACAACTATGCTCTGATACCAAACTGACATGGCCGACCCTGATATTCTCCCAAACACTAGGGTAGGCATATGCTGGCCGACACTCGAAGGTGACAAAGCTATGTTAGGATGCATGAGAAATAATAAATATAATGTTATGTAATTGAGGAACGTGTTCAAAGTATACAACTAATCTGGAACACTAAAAAGAAATAATATAAAATTGAATGAACACAGGAGTGGGAATGTCGATGCGAGAATGTCTTGACGCTGGGATTATACGCCTCCATTCTAAGTCCTGAGGGGGCGCACATTATAATGACAAGCATGGACGCATATAATATATGGTGTTAGCATTAGTAGGTTATGTCACATGGCATAGTAACTGTGATGTGATAAAACAATTAAATAATGATAATAAAATAATTAAAATTTAAAGCTTATCTTTTTCGTGTTTTCCCGTGGGTTTCGCAGAAAGTGGAAAGGCTGACAATTTCAGAGGGGATGCATTCGGCGAGGTTCGGCGCCAATTCCCTAACGAGTTTTGCAGCGCCAAAGTCACTCTCAGGTTGAGTGGGAATATTGAAACAGTTATCAACATACTAATCCCCAAAGTTTTATGAAAACTCCATAGCATAATATGTAGTAGGTTTTTCGAAAACCCTAGCATGCCATAAAACCTTCATAAAACATATCTCGTATATAATGTGCTAATTAGTGGTATCAAATCGCCTGTAGGTACTATATTTCTCGGTTCGAAGCCAGTGTATATATCACTCGCTCCGAAGCCAGAATGGTGACCACTAAATACGCACAAAACGTTGAATATAATCTTTCCAACATAAGTACATATATCTCAAAAACATCGTATAGTATATAGTCATCCATCATATATACTATAAAGAAGTGTAAAAACATGTTCATAAATAGTCTTCAGTCATCTATCATATATACTACAAAGAACAATAGTTCGATAAAGTATGATATTCCAAAATATTCTCAGTAAAGCTTGATAATCATAAAGTGTAATTCTAATATACTCATAAAACGTTTCATAAAAAATAACCATTAAATCTTGCTTTTCATGTATGCATTTCTACTATTAAAACATGCATTTTAAAAGGGGTTAACTCACAGATACTCTGTCGTCAAAGAGCTGTACGAAATAGGAATGACAGAATTGCCACTAATATTTGTACTTAAGCACATAAAGGGTCCAATTAATAAAACTATATTCAAATGATTAAATTTGGGAAAACAGATGTTAAAAACGAATTCAGGATGTCGAAATTAGCCTAGGAGGGGTCCCGAACAAAACCCGAAAAAGTCAACCCAAAAGTCAATGTTGATTGGTCAACAATCAACGGTCAAAGTCAATGGTCAGCGTTGACCGAAGTCAACAGGTCAGTCAAACGGGTCAGGTCACCGGGTTTAGGGCTTAGGGTTTGGACTTGGGTTAGGGTTAGGTTTAGGTAGGTTGGGCATTCAGTTAAAAGGATAATACGTTTAAAGGTTAGGCCCGGGTTAGAGCCGAGTTACAAGGCTCATGGGTTTAGGTCACAAGGGTCACAGGTTGAGCTGGAGGCTCGTGGGTTTTGGGTTGGGTTCAAAGGACTTGGGTTGGGTTGACCCGTTTTCAAGCCAATGAATTGGCCGGTTTCCGGGCACCACTTCAAACGCACATAACTTCTTCGTTACTCAACCAAATCAAGTGATTCAAAGCCAAAATGTAGTTTGGAATGTGGAGAAGAGATTCATACCAAGTGGGAACCAGTGATGGCCGGAAAATGGCTTGAAAGATGGCTAAACCACCACGACCTGAAAATTTCCAGATTTTCACATTGACTTTCCTTGAGCTTTTCCGAGTTCCTACACCACCAAAACCATCCAAAAACCTACTAACCATGAACCTAGACATGATCTACAATTATAGGGACCAATTTCGAGGCTTACCTTCGTCGGAAATGGTGAGAAATCGTCGAAGAAGTTCCTTGAACAGTGTAGCTCGAGGGTGAGTTTTCGAATGGTTTTTCTTCTATTTTCTTGGTTCAAGAACTCGTAGGGACAATGAGGGAAGGTTGTGGTGTAGTCTAGGTTGTTGTTGTGTGTTGTTGTTTTAGTGAAAACCCTCTAGGAGGGTTGGTTTTTGAGAGAGAAATGAGAGGGCTGAGAGTGAGGGAGAGAGATGAGAGAGTTGTGAGGGAAGAGAGATGAGGGATTTGGGCCCAGGGGACAAAATCAAGGGTGGGCCCCTTGGGCACACCAATTAAGACCAAAAGCAATCTCATTTCAAAATATCTAACCCAAAGTGAAATTTTATGAAAATACCCTTCCATTTCGTAATTTCCAGGACGAATTGTTACAGATGCCCTTCAATCTAAATTTGGATTAGACATATGATGATGTCCCTTCAGTTTCTATTACTTAGTGGAGAATATTGGAGGGATCTTTGTCTTTTTAGGATCAATAATCATCTCCCTCTATTTATTTTTCCCTTTCTTTTTCAAGTTTAACCAAAATGTCTTTAGAATTAATAGGAAGGGATTTTCGATGGTGCTTTGGATTATCAAATATGTTAAGCTTTTAAATGATTAGATTTTAGTTAAAAATAAAAAGCAATGAAGATCTAACTTCTTACTTTTTAGAGTCTCTTATATTCTGAAATTTTTTACTGTTAGATCTAGTTATTATTATATTTAATCAAGAATCTAAAAGTCAAAAACTCTACAATATATTAATATCTCGAAGCATATTACAGGTATATAATTAAATTGGACAGATGATTTAAACTACTATATGTCACGAAGTTGACTACAAAGATCATTTATAATACATGATGTTGAGTATCGAATGACCGTTGAACCTGCCATAGATGTGCAAATTACACGTATATAAATTGGACTACAATATTAGTTTCTATCATCATGTATATACAGGGCAACATTATACTGAATACACGTACTTTATGGTTCTAGATAAAACGATTCACAGTTAACAACTGTATATAAGAATGCATGTGCAAGCAGAACTGATTGCAATGTATACAAATATGTATGTATAAATAGAGGTCAACAAGTATTTTATGGAAGCGGTTTCCCCAAATGACAAGGATGACCATTATGTTGCACAATCGAAAGAAAAATAGCCATTTGCCTACGTAATGAATCAATTTGCCTCTTCCAAGTTGCAGGTACACAGACTTTTTAATTTCCGTCGTTGATAATATTTTCAAAGGATATTTTCCATGTCTGTTAGAACTCTCCATCTTTGGCAACTTTCCATAATCCATTATCCGAAGGGGGGGAGTATCATAGCTAGGTCGAGGTCGTAGTTAAAAAATTTGGAAGACTGAAGGGGGTAAAGAATAAATATTACAAGTACGAGCAATACAGTGGCAGTTTGATAAGTCCACATATTAAACTTATTTTTTGGAAAAGAGATGATGATAAGTTGATTATGTGTTAATGAATAGGTACAAGTGACGATGTGAGGATTACGTACGTAAATAATGATATAATACCCTCGGGTGATATATTGACATTGAATACTACGGTATAAATGTCAATGTGACGGCTTAGTACGTATAAATGTTAATTATGCACGGTTTAATACATACAGAATTCATAGAACTTTTTTTTTTTTTTTTTTTTTTCGCTTTTTTTTTTGCTTTTCTGAACAAATGATATTATCTACAATATGAGAGTGGGGAAGTGAGCTAAGCCTCACAATGGGCTAACAATAATATGGTTCAAATGCACCTTTGGTTGGCGAGAATGGTATCTAAGATTTCTCACTTGCAAGTGAAGAAGAATATCATTAAATCGTAGTACAAAATGGCTCGTAGAACCTTTTTGGAACATAATGACAAGGTGACCTGCATAGGCTGCTTTTAATTCAAAACCCTAGCCTCCAAAGAGGGCCAAGAAAAAAGTCACCATAGAGGAGGATCAAAGGGATTAACACTCCCTTGAGTTAGTCCTCCTCCCCTACTTTTCCTACTTCTTCTAGTTGTTTTACTCCTTTTGAGTTAACTAGTCCATTGTGGTGAATAACCGTCTCTTTGTGGGCACTAAGATTTAGTCTATGGCATGCTTAGATCTAAGTTTCTCCATTACTTTTTCAATCCAATCCTTCTCCCAAAATTCTTCGTCTTAATTTTATTCTAAAACCAGTAAATTGTAAATATGAATTCCCATAATTTCCTTGTTATATCCCTTTGGACTCAATCCTTTTATCAAAATTTATATTTTTCTCTATATCTACCAGCCCAACCGAGTTCTCCCAATATCCATCCACCCCCACCTTCTTGAATCTTGATGTACAATTTGTCTTAGCTAGAGAAAGTTGGTCGTGGTACTTATAATTTAGGCTATACCTGTGAGGACTTGTTTATAAAGCTTGTATCCATATTAGTTTCACACTTGGGAATTGTTGCTGTTGTTTTTCCTGTTATCCTGTACATGTTTCATGTACTTTAAGAATTACCCAGTGAACATTACGTCTTTTGATACCAAAAAAAAATTCAAATGACATTGTGACAAGGTGTTCATTACTTTTAGCCAAAACAATGACATGGTTACATCCTGTACGAATGAACGATAATGAAGGGGCCGTTTGATAAAATATCATTTTGTTTTTCAGTTTTTAGTTTGTTTTCACGTTTTTGAAAGCTGAAATCTAATTTTATAACTGCTTTCAGTTTTCAGTATTTAAAAAAATGAAACTCAACTACTTTTTTGAGTTTTCAAAATTTTGCTTCAAGTCTTTAGTTTTTATCTTCTTTTTTAACTAAAAATAATTACTAAACAAGATTTCAGTATTCAATTTTTAAAGAAGTGGAAACTAAGAATTAATGTGTACACTTAGGACAAAAATAAGGTGATCAAAATTCAATTCGATTTGCTCTAACAACCAATCCAATTCAATAGATCAGTGAATGGTGTACGGCGTATAAGATTGGTGTTGGCAAGAAAAACCAGACCAGCCCGTTTGGTACGATGTTCAAGGTCTAGGTCAGGTCCCAGAAGTTACAATAAAATGGTTGATTTTCAAGAGTCGTTCAATACTGTTAACACTTTGGAGACTTAAACCAAACATCACCAGTTAAAATTAGTCAAGAGAAGAGACTGCTAACCTCAAGGGGGTAGGCATGCAAATCATCACAACGAAAATCTTTTCATTGATTGAAGAGGAATTGAGTAAATCAAATTACACAATCCAGCCTGAAATCAGATTACAAATGCATACACAAGTTTGAGCCACACATGACAAGTTAAACAAGCAAGTCCCGCAATAATCTAATAAATCGAAATTCAAGTATTACGGTAAAAATGAACCAAAAGAAACAAGTCTTATAACAACGCAAACGCTTGCAAACCCTGCATCTGAACTCAACCACCACAATAAAAACTGAGGTAAGATTACAGAGAGAGCGACACACAGCATGATTCGACCAGCATCAGAACTCAATTTACTGGGTGCGAGTCCGGCTGCTTTCTGCATTTCTAATCGGGTAGAAATAAGGATGGGCCTGCATCACGTAAAAATGTTAGTTTGTCATTACAACACAATAAGCATGCCACGTACAGCCCTGTTCAATCATGCGCCCCCCCCCCCCCCCCGCGCCCCCGCCCCGGGAAAAGCCCTGATGTTCTTTCCCAGTAATGAGCATAGTGGCAGCACTTTCTAAGCAGGTAGTCCGAACCAATTGATATGAACATCCACTCCAATTTGGTACACCATTACTTTTTCCTCACATGCTTGGTAGATGGACAGAACTGTAATGCTTATTGTTTATGGCCAGTAATGGAAAGCAAAATCATCTCAACGAGTGATGCTACTTTTAAATGACAAGCAATTACGAAACCAGTAGAAATTATGTAAAGCTTCTTTTGATTGGAGGAAAAGATATAAACCTGTTCTGTTAGCCACACAAACACCAAAAGGTTATACCTTTCATCTCAATGTCAAAATAACCATATAATACTAGCATTCTACTCATTCATCGTTCACAGATTAGTTGGTATTATATGGTTAGTTTGACAGTGAGATGAATTCTAACCTTGTGCTGTAAACAATGGCTACCAAAAGAAAAGTGAAAAAAGCTTCATAAAAATTTCTATTTGTTTGGTAATCGCTTGTCATTGGAAAGTAGTAGTACCTCTGAAATGATTCTGTCCATTAATGTGAAGGAAACGCTAAAGCTTCAGTTCCTACCATCTCTCATATGAGGAAGAAGTGAAAGTGTAACAAGTTGAACTGGAAGAATAAACAAATATGGGCTTCTGACTCTCTGTAAGGAGTAGAAACAGCCAGTCCAAATCTACAAGTTTACTGATTGTGGGCCCTATGGGGCAGGGACAAAGCAGCGCTAGACCCTACTTAGGGTCGTGCTTTGAATAGTCTGGGTTGAGGAAGAACTAGGATTTTACCATTGCTTCTTTTGCGGTTGGTCTTTCCTGGTGATCATAGTGCAACAACTTGTCTACAAAGTCAAGCGCCTACAGAAAATGACACCAGAAGAAATTTAGACCAAGGAAAACTCAATACAAGTAGTATTAAAGACAATGACAGGAATTTACCTCAGGAACTGCTAAGTGCTGATTATCAACATTAATGAATTTTGTCCATGGTTTCCTGCTATGCCTGCATCAGAAAGATTTTTAAGGAAAAAAACGTCAGCATAGCGGGTAAATAGGAATAAGAAACAAATTATGAGAGAACACCTACCTCCCAACTAGAGCTGCAAGGTGTGGGTCTAATTCTATGCGGTACTTGTGTAGATAAGCGTTTAATTCATCTGTCCCAAGTACCTGTTGCAAATTCCAAGACGTCAGATTTCAATTGCTCTTTCTTCTTTTGAAAACAACCCTAAATTATGATAAAGCACACACAGACACACATTTGTTATATGATTGAATATACTCCAAACCATACACAACATAAAAATCTTTTTAACAGAGTAAAGCATATGATTAATTGTTTTGAGTATAATAAATACAACAAGAAACAACAGAACTGAACTTTCTTATAAGAATGAATACCTTTGCTATTTTGACTAGCTGGTCATAGTTATCATGCCCATAGAAGAATGGCTCCTTACGAAATATCTGTACAGCACAAGGCTCAAGAATAAGCATCAGAAGAGAGCATCACATACTTTGACATGGTATCAAATTTTGAAACTCCTTGCCATCTGCCACCCATGGATAAGTAGGCAAGCAGATCAAGATCACTGTCCATGGATCAGTAAGAAGAAAAAAAGTTCATCCTTCCCATCTAAAATACTCATTTTGGGACACAACCTATTTCTGATATTTCATCATCCCTAGCAAATGCGCAATCATTTTATCAGGGGATGATTCTGGGCTGGATGGGGATAACCAAGATTACACAACACTTGATATTTCCAGGCCAAAATACCAGCATAACCAGTGTTCTAAAAATCCCCACCTAGGCACTAGGCAGTTGGCCACCGCCACGACGTTTTAAAAAGAAAGACCACCTTGACCATCTAGGTCGCAACTCTTACATAGACAGAAAATAGATAACTTCCATTTGCATTTTATTTTTTCAATAAATTGTAAGAGACTTGTTGGATACTTGTTTGAACACTCATTATATCCTTGTTCCCAATGTTTACAATGTTCTAATACATTATGATTTATATGTCATTCTATTTTGCAATTTATGTATCTCTATACAATTATGTATTCTTTTAAGTATAAGTAGACATCTATTTATATATTATATAATAAACTTAATTACAATTGCAAAAAAAAACCGCCTAGTGCTGTTTAGAACCTTGAGCATAACCATAGTCAGTGCAGGAGTATCTGATATCTATAGGGTGCTTAGTAGTTAATAGAACAGAATAGATGGGAATGCTCACCATTCCAGCAAACATACAACCGAGACTCCACAAGTCTAAAGAATAATCATAATCTTGTAAATCAACAAGAAGTTCAGGACCTTTGAAATATCTGCAACCAAATGTGGATGGGGATAGAGAATAAGACAAATTTAAAGAAATTTGGATAAACCAAATTTAAAGCAAAAAGGTTTCTCATGCTCATTTACATTTATGAGTTGTTGTCAAACCATAAACATGAAACAGGACTCTTGATGCTAACGGCAGGTAGCTAATGAGAACTCAATTTAAAGCATAATGTCACACATATAATGCAAATATAAACTAAAAAGCGTCCCCTTCATCGTGCATCTGTTTGCTTTTTTGCTATTGCTCCTCTGTTCCCAAATACTTCCCAAATAAATTGCAGGTATGATTTTGCCCTAATGTCACATTTTCCCTACAGACCATACCACATCATCCTAATCCAAAATACCACCTCAAGTCAGTTAACTTTCAACCCCTCCTTTGTAAAAGAAAGGTAATAACAAGTTAGTATCTTATTGATAATAGTCCAACTCCTGGTTATATTTCAGCATATATAACTTTACATCACCGCGTGCTTCAAAATTTACAACGTGCAACATGCTTCAGGCATCTCAAGAACTATAACACATTAGTTTTTCAGCATGAGATCCATGATTTACAATTTCCTGTAATCTGTATTTAAAGTATGCATACAATGTCTTATCATAGCCAAACAAGGAATTGAACAGGTCCTTTGCAAATTGCAATCCAAAATTACATGAAGCCCATAAGGGCATTGAGGCACGAGGTTTAAAACATAGTAAGCCCACAATAAAATTAATAAAGTTATGGAAGTTTCAGATAACAATATATGGAATGTGACAAATCTTGATGTGTTTTGTGAAGTAGAAGATCAAATGAAAATAACCTTGAAGCGACCCGAACATTATATTCCTTCTCAGGATGATAAAACTCGGCAAGGCCCCAATCTATAAGGCGAAGCTTCCGCTGCTCATGATCAATCATAACATTATGGGGCTTCACATCTCGATGCATAATACCTTGTGAGTGGCAATAATCTAATGCCTACAAAGAGATCAATAAAAGACCGAGTTAGCGGATCTTACAAGCCAAGGAACTTTACCTTTCAGCTAGAAAATGAAAGTGCACACTTTGAGCATCAGAACATAGAACTGCATCAACAACAACCTGGCCCTTGGTACCAGTTGGTTCAACAAGAAACTGAAAATATTTAACAGATATCATAAGAGACCTCAAATTTTAAATTCAAGAATGTATAGAATTAAGGCCCGATTGCCTCAAGTATGAAGAGATGAATCTTCCCTTCCTTCTTTTTCAATGGTTTTGTCCTACATAACTCCTCTGAGTTGAGTTGTTCCACCTTTCAGTGTCTATTAATAGAACCTTATGCTTGGGATAATTGAGAAATAAGCATCTGAATGAACTTCTACTTTAGTATAAGGACAGTGGATTTCAAGATCCAACCTAAAGTTCACCAACAAAAAGATCCAACCTAAAGAACATTTAAGATACGAAAGAAGATTAAAAAAGGATGCTGCCTGTATCTGAGTCCTATAGGGGGCTCAATCCATGACTTCTAAGTAGTAAAACTATAACCGTTCAGCATTCTCTTACAATACTCTCATAATCACAAGCAGAAAGGTATACCCCATCTTGTAAATTTCATTGAAACTCTTAGTGTTAGTCACTTTGAAGACAATATGCTTTCTCCTTGCTTATTGAGTTCATCTACCCTTGTCAATATTTTCTTCCAACCAAATTTGTGGGTGAAGATTAAGGATCGCTATAATCTCGTGAACCCAAGGCCCCAGAGTGCAAAGCCCTGCCCTAATGTCGCAGATTTGGGGGAATAAATAGCAACTGAAGTGGGGTGGTAAATCCCACCTCACACTCAGGGCAGGATAGGGATGGCATACTCCGAATCACATATGCTAATTCCAATAATTAACTTTTTCTATTTTATGATGTATATAGTTACTCAAGTATTGTGTATAAAATGTATTATATTATGTTAGGGTTGTAAAAATGTATTTCATTTTTATTATCTAATAGCCAAAAAAAAAAAAAAATTAGGAAGGGGTGGCAGTGAGGAGGGGTTAATATTCTCGCAGGGCAGGGTGAGGAATTTCTGTATTCTTTAAAAAAACAAGGCAATTGTGGGGATGAGGATTGAGAATGGAAACAGAGATGCCTAAGCTAGACCATCCCACCTTGTTTCCAACCCTGGTGGAGATGCATAAAGGTCAGCATATTACCTAGGCCATTCCCAAAAAGAACATAAACTAAGTAGCAGCCAGTCAAATAAATCCTAGATCCGTACTACAACTCAAACTTATTTCTAGTGTAAAGTGAGAAACAAAAATTGCACAGAAGAAAAATGCAGTGAAGTTACCAGTCCCAACCCATCACTACCAAGCCCAAAGAGAAAGAAATCGATCTTTTTTAGGCCTTGAAAAGAAACTGACCTTTCAAACCTTGCAGATGTAAACAATTAACTCAGTTTAAACCTTACATCATTATGGACATCTAATTCATGCTTCTTCTAAGGGAATTAAAGTCTCACAACTCGTCATTTTAGAAATTGCAGAACCAAAACAGCAAGCTTACCTTGAGAAGTTCATAGATGTAATATCGTATGTCAAAGTCTGAGAGCGTCGGATAAAGGACTTTAAAATCTGTATTATTCACATATTCAAATATAAGACTAGGGGTCTTTGATTGCTGGTCTCTGACAATATCAAGCAACTTCACAATATTTGGTCCTCCACAAAGATTCTGCAATATTTTTATCTCCCTCTTAATCTGAATATAGAACCAAACAGAAAGGTAAGTGTCACGGTAGTGATTCAATACAAAGTTCTTGTACAGAAGAGAACTTTTACTTCATAAGCCAGGTGCAGTCAAAATTGTTTCTTGGGGTTGGTTAAACCTCCAAATCAAAGTCTTTTTTCGGTTTTCCAGTGGATAGGTTGCACCGAAACTTCAGGAAAAATATCATGATAGGATTTCACTCTATTCTTATCCTCATTCATTAGCTATCCAACAAATGAAAGAACAGAAAACATACTAACTTCCCACTGTAGGTAACTAATCCTATGAAAACATTAGCTGTATACTAGTAAATAATCCGCGAATACATGAAATATAAACCAGGCAGACATGATAACCAAAAACAAACAATTAGAATTACCCAACTGATAAGAACAATGAAATGTCAATCGTTTCGTTATACAGATAAGAAGGTAAAGGAATGTAATTTAGAACTCACCTTCTTCTTTTTAACAGGTTTGAGAATCTTGATAACACATTTTTCGTTATCGGTACAGTGAACCCCCTCAAACACCTCACTGTATTTTCCTCTCCCAACCTTCTTCACCACCTCGTAATCATCCTGCTCCCTGTACAATAATCCCGATTATTCAAAAAAGCAAAAACATTTATCCTTCAAAATTCAATTTTCCCACCAACCTAAACCAAATTTTCCTCCACTTTCTCTCAATCCAAACAAGAAACAGAGAATTTCATCAGTTCGTTACCCCCATTGGACGGTGAGGGACTCGTAGTCCCAGTAATCCTTGGGTCGGACCACGTTGACATCGGCGTAAGTCCTAGCCTTGGAGGGGGCGCCAGGGCGGCGAATCGCTTTACAGATCTTCTGCGCCAGGGTTTCGTGATAAGGATGAAGTGGCCTCGAGGGGCGGTGAAAGGAAGTATGGCGGTGAGGGAGCGGAGTCGCCGAGGATGCTATGCAGCGGACGAAAGGCGGCGGGAGCTGGTGGAAGAAGTGGGAGGAGAAGGAGAGAGGAGACGACGGAGGGTGGGGGCGCGCGAGGAAGAGGCAGAGAAGGCTGTGGTGGTGGGAGACGGTGAATTGCAAGGAGGGCCTTATGACCATCAATCAAATCGCCCAATACAAAAAGTAGGACAGATGCCCAGTCCTTTGCCTCTCTCTCTCTCTCTCTCTCTCTCTCCCTTCCTCCCTCCCTCCTTCCTTTTGGCATCAAACACCTTTTTTACTTTTTACACTTCTCAAATTTTGATCATTAAATCGGATAAATAAAAAATACAAGTGGATGAAAAGTAAAAAAATTTGTGTATATAAGTGTTATTCACACATTTAATTTGACCTCTCGCACATCTTGTTAATTTTTTATCGTTGATCTTTTTAAATTTACTCAATCCAACAGTCGAAAATTAAAAGATACGTAAAAAGTAAAAATAATGTGTGGATGGCACTGTTCATTCAAATTATGTGATTAAATTCCACATTTTAATTTTAATAAATGGGATTTTGGTACAGCTATTTATGTAGATTTATTAATAGTTTTGATTGCCTAATGACACAGTGATGAGTAAGGATGATGGATGAACTCTCACAATAATACTCTTCTAACTGAAATATTTAAATTAATAATTTTGCTTTTATGTGGTACGTAGACATAACGTTATGCTACTATTAAAGGAATTTATCATGAAGGGATTTCAAAACTCGTACTTTCGATTTTATGAATGCAGAATATTTGACAGTGTAGTGGAAATTTAGAGTCTTTGTTGACTAGATGTATCAAGTCTTCGATTGGGTGGCGGAGTACAAGTAAAAGAGGAAGACCATCACCACCTACTCTTTTAGTAACTTTCTCCTATTAATATTGGAAATTTAACCCCTCATGTTGCACTCAATTAAAATTTTCTTATTAAATAGAACAATTTATGATATCGTCTTGTGAAAATATAAAATTAGTTTAAGAAGTTTTGAAATTTGTGCTATAGAAGTTGTTTTATTCACGACCAAATTAACGAAGACCATGTCATTAGTGGTGAATTTAGAGAGAGACCTAGGCAGCCCTATGACCCCTTTGCGATCTTGAAACCCTTGCTTGAAATTTTTTGGGGACCCTCGAAGTCGACGACTGGGCCTTTGGCTCTTTGTTCTAACTCTGCAACGGCATCTTCACATAGAAGACGACCACGAAAAAAGAAATGACTTTTTTAAATGACTTAGCCCAAAACGAAGCTGTTTTGGCCAAATTATATATATATATTATATATATATATATAAATAATAGTCTGTTATTGATATGATTATTAATATGTTTTATGTTTGTAACTCGTTTAATTTATTGGAATATGGGTGGAGTTTTTGTATGTTGGTTAATTGGTATATGTTTTTATGTTTTAATTAATTGTGTAGTGTAGAAATAAGAATTATGGAAAAAAAAATTTCATGCCAAAGCCAATATCAACATCTATTAGTTTGGGTAGTTCAAGTTCAAGACAAAATGAGTGTCATATTGCTTGGCATGTTTGAATTTGAATGGTTCATTTGTAACTTTTAACAAAGAAAGCTACTTCATCTTGCTTAGTTGTATCTTAAAGATTTCACAGGTCAAGATAGATTAAAAAATCTTCATACATGATGACTCTTTGCCAATATACAAGTCTCATTACTAAATTCTAAATCACTTAGTTCCGAAAAAAAAGCGACGATATAAAGTATTTCATAACAAAACCTTGTTCTTCATGTTTCCCATTGTTCTTCTTAAAGGGAAAATATTGAGTTTCATGGCATGAGAATTAAAATTTAAATAACAATCTTGTCACAACCTAACCCTTAAAAAGGATATTCTCAAATTAGAGTGTGAATCATGCCTTAACTACGTAACAAAGTATCACAACTAAGACATGAGACATGATGAAAATAGAGCCATCTAAATATTACAACTTATCTATTCTATTCTATTAAGAGAAGAGGGCTTGTCAACTTTTTGCCCCCTTTTCTTCCAATTTTGCCCTCACTTTTGAATACACAACGATGACATGAGGAGGGCAAAATAGTAATTTTGTATCTGTTGAAAATTTTCCCTTGTTTTTCCCCTTACTTTTGATACACAATATTTACATAAGTAGGGCAAAATAGTAATTTTATATCGAAATATTTACATAAGATAAAAAATATGCACTTAGTAAGAGAAATTGTCCCACCATTATACACGTAAGTGAAATCATGATGTTTTTTGGATAGTTTGAATGAACTGAAACGGTTGCGCTTGAGGAGAACGTGGGAGGAGGTGAGCGGTTGAAGAGGCTTTAATTTTGTACCTTTTGACAAAATGACAATCATATCCTATTTTTCATATTTTACCCTCATTTTTTTTAGAAAATAACAATCATATACCTATTTTGTTCATACACACAAAATGTGTGCTCTCTACTAGTTCTTATTAATAAACTAAGTCTTAGTAGCTCAGTATCACAACACACTTCTTAGGCACACTCAAAACATTTAAGTTGCGTTTGGTATGTGGGAAAGATAGCTGAAGAATGGGAAGTGTTGCCTTCCGATGTTTGGTAAGTTCAGGCTTGAGAAATAATTTTCTGGCCCATAAGAAATAAGAGGGAGTGAATCTATTCATCCGTTTGATATTCACTTCCCTTCCCCTAGAGAAAAACAACCATTAATTGATCTCTTTTTACGACAAATAAGTCTTCATTGACAATTAAAATGCCCATTATATTTCGGAAAGTGATATTTCCTACTTTCCCACTGCTACCAAACATGAGAGAAGAATTTTGCATTTTCCTTCCCATAGGGAAAGCCATGGGAAATCATTTCCCATGAATTTCATTCCGCATACCAAATACAGCCTTAAAATTTGATAAGAAGAAACGAGAAAATGACAATTTATGCTTGGATTTTATGTTTGTGAGAAAATGAGAGCGAGAGTTGAGAAAATGAGAGAGAGAGCCTTCAAAGTTCTCATTGAGCTTGCTCCTTCTATCCTCCACATTTGCTTGTTCTCCTTGTCACCAAAGAATATGAACTCTAATAATATGAACTCTAATTTTCCAAAAAAGAATATGAACTCTAAGTTCATCACACCTTTTTGTCATTAGTGTTTAGTTGGGTCCTTCGGCCCTTTTTGTCATTTCTGACTTAATACAAGCCCAATGGGTCCTTAATACCCGAAATTATTTGAGGCCCAAATTGAACGCCTAAACGTTGATATAATTAATTAAAATAGTTTAATTTAATCTATAAAGGGAAAGGAATATTGTGGGCTGATGTTTTGGTAAAGCTGAGTTTTTTTTTTTTTTTTTGGGATATGAGTTGGATTATGTTGGATGACCTTTCTCCATCGATTGTTGATTTACTTGTAGATGACATTTTCAGGGTTGTTAGGACTTAGGCTATTTGGGTAAATTCCATGGGCTGATGTTTTTCTTTGTTTTTGGACCCCTTTGTAACCAAAAAAAAAAAAAAAAAATTCGGTATGAGATTGGTTAGGTTTTAATGAGTGAGACATTGAGTGATTAGAACTGCTTGAATTAAAACACATATTTAATTCCCCCTTTAATGAAAACAATTGCAATTGATGCTCACAGACCATGAGCAACTATGTGGGGCTATAACGATTAATGTGATTAGTCCTTGATTAATGATCTTACCTCTTTGACTAGATTAATGGGCTAATCATTTGTAAAATTGAGCTAAAATCTGAAATAAAATGTAATTTATCTAACGTATGAAATTTGGGTCCATTGACATAATTAATTTATGAGAAATCGAAACCACCTAAATCCAACTAGCCAGCCCATCCTTGGACAATAACAACAAATGGAGCCCTTGACCATAAGACAAAAACAAATGGACCACACAAAACCTCTCAATTCTGGGTCAGTAGCAGTACACAACCAATATTCAACTATCGGACCACTCACACATGACCAGAAAATGCACTAGTCACACATTCATTCAATTTCACACACACATGCGGAGATTCGGGAGTAGGATTCTCTTTCATTTTCTCTCCTTATATAAACGGTTATTATTAAGTTATGTTAACATTTTTGTTTTAAATTTTGTATACAGAAAAAAACAAAAAGAAAAATGAGGAAAGGAGGAGATGAGTAATAAGAGCAGTTCCACCGTGGGAAAGGCCCCCTCAGGCAATACACTATGCTATCCACTTAGTGAACAGTAACTGCTCTTAATGAACAGTAATTGCCTTTTGCATCTCCACCGTTGCACTTCAATAGCCCTAGCAATAGGTAATAAAATATTAGTATTTTTTTTATTCATAAAATAATACCAAGATAATTAAAAAAAGACAAAGAAAAGCAGCATCTCTCTCTCTGTTGAAACGAACACAAAGTAATCGACAAATGGCGGAAGCCACCGCATGTGGCTCCTCTTCTTCTTCACCTTCTTCACCCTCGCATTCACCCTCACTCTCATCAACACCACCATTCACCAAACCCTCCCCACCTCCTCCCTCACCCCCACATCCGTACTCCCCCTCTCGCCTGCCATCAGCACCCCAAATGTCCCCGCCGGAACTCACCTCCATATCCTCCGACCTCACCCACCTCTGCGCACCCAACTGCAATTTCCTCGTTTTCGGCCTCACCAGTCTAGAACCTGACAGAAAAAAAAATTAAAAAAGGCGTCTGACGTCAACTGACGTCAGAACCACCTCAGGCTCTCGGGCTGGCACGAATCCACCGGCCTGGCGCTCGAGCCTGCTCGGGCTCCCTTGCCAGCCAACGCTGGACTTCCTCCCTCGGGCAATCAGGCCCTGTGCTGAAGCCTGTCCATCGGGCAAAAGCTCCCGCTGAAGCTGCTCTAAGAGAAGAGAGAATTCTATTCCAGATATCCGACCCAAAAACACACAAAGAATTCAGAGGGGTGACATGAGGAAGAGCGTGCACCTTTTTATCTCATCCTAAGGCCGTACGAGCTCATTAAAAAAGTGTGTGCAGGGAGAAAGTGCAGGTCTTTCCCACGTGAGCCGTTCTGTGGCTATAGTATACACGGAAAAGTCTCCGGCCGGCGGAATGGAATTCCACAGCTGCTAAAATGGAAAGAAACAACATAATTAAATAATTAATTAAAAAAAAAAAAAACGAAATAAAATCAATATCAGAGAGGGCATTTACCTCTAATTAATTATTAATGATTATACTGGGGAGGGCAAAGAAATAAAAGACACCAGCAATAGCGGGAAACTTGGAACCAGGCACAAGTCCCGCTCTCTCTCTCTAGGGTTTGAACTTTGAACGCAGAGCCCGCCGTGTGGAAGCAGCCATGGACGATGTTAGGGCAAGCTCTGCTTGGGTCGCAAGCCATTCTTCTCATGTCCTCGTCGATTCTTCAGGTCTCTCCGCACTTTGTCCATGTTTCTCTAGTGTTGGTTATTGATTATTTTAATTGGGTTTTAATTTTTTTTAAATTTTTTTATAGGGATTGAGAAAGTGGCGGAGACGATAGATACAATTCCGAAGGTGGAATGGGATTTCGAAGGGATACACTATTTCGACAATGGACCTCTCACCGTTCAGTATCTCTTTGTGTTGGACGCTTTGAATTTCTGCTTTTGGCCTGGTATGTATCCATTTTTTCAAAATTTTAATTTGTTTTGTTGGAGCTCAAATTTTAGTGTATTTTCTTGTATTTTGTAGCTCAAATTTTGTTTTTGTTATTAGAATAATTCAAGAATAATGGTCAGTGAAACAGAGCACCTTATTAGATTAGAGAACAAGGAAAAAATAAACTTATTTACGAAAAAATGTTTTGGGCATTATACTTTTGCCCTTCCCATTCTTTTCTTTACCGAGCCAAGTTGCGAAATTCGGTTAGAAAAAAGGTTCTCTATAAATGTGCTTGCCAGTTTTATCAAGATTTGAACTTTTCATGACAGTCAAACCAATACTTCAATGTGTGTATGTCTGCTGCTGCGTGGTTGTTGTAGAGCGGTTTTCATATGGTCGCTCGTGGAACCCTATGTCAGTTGCTGGCGGAAAGTGATCAATTATTTTATGGATTGAAGAGATTATATTCATATCAATGTTAGCAAATGCACTTTATTCACTATGTTTTCTAGGCTAAAATTGTTTCTTTATAATTTTTTCTTTTTCTTGACAGATAAGGACTTAAATTACGACAATTTGGCTGCCGGTCTGAAGGCAGCAATACAAAATGACAAATCTGTGTTTGATGCTGATCGTCTGCAGAAATACACCGGTACTCATCTTCTTGAACACATATCTCCATGTCCATAAAGATGCATTTTCACATGTACACACCAATTGTGATATATCTATCAAGTGTACTCCTTTGTTCCAATTGGTAGAAGGAAAATGACTGCCTCTACAGAATGTTAAATTTTTGGATGTGAAACTGTGCTCTTGTGAACAAGTTTGGCAGTTTAAAAGTTCTAAACTCTGACTTAGGTGACACTCTTCTACTTGATAGTAATTTGATTAAAGAGGTTTATGTTATAAGGTCCTGAACTACGGGAGCTGTTGAAATGGCCAAGGTCACTACCCTTGGAGGACGAGAGAGTTCGTTTGTTACATGAGGTAAAATTTACCTTTACATTTACGGAAGCTTTTATTCTTACATTTTCTCTTATTCTCTTAAGAAATACCCTTCAAGTTTCTTTTTGTTTGATTTTTTTTTATTACTCTGGGTCTGTAACTATTAATTTCTCTTGAATTTATCAGTCTAAGCAGGAGACAATATACGTTGATGTTATTGATTATTTTTTTATTTAAAGAAGCATCCCACCTCAATTGAAAATACACATACCGTTTTAGGAAAATGATATATCCCTGTCAAATATTCAAAATATTGTTAACTATTGTGGCCTAGGTTGGGTTTGAACTGGAGAGAAGCTTTGATGGCAAGGCATCCAATCTTGTGGAGTCATGTGGAAAGTCAGCTGTTAAGCTTGTAGCTCTAGTTACTCGTCACTTTCCTGGTACATTTTAGGGTTTAAAGTCATTTTTGATAGCTGCAGAGTTTGTAGGGGTTATTCCCAAGGAAACATGCATATTTACTGTAACTAATTAAACTTTCTAGGTTTCCGAGACCACTCAGTATACAAGGGCCACCAAGTATTTTTGTATAAAAGAGCTCAGATATTTGCAGCAGACTTATGGGGTGCATTTGGAGGCCAAGGATATGGAGAATTTTATGACATTGGCTCAATCACTATTATGGCGGACTATATTGTTCCAGCCGTGCTTCAACAGCTGGGTGTGCTGAAGTATAGTGCAACCCTTGCCAGCGCTATCGAGGCTAATAGTCAAATAGTTGCAGGCAGTGAGGAGGAAGTTGAACTGCGAGCTTGCTCCATATATGCTGTCGAGAAAATGAAGGAGTTGATCAGTATGAAATCAGGGCAGCAGGTATGGTTATTTTCAGTCGTGGTTGTAGTCTGTAATTTTTTGTATGTGAACATTTAAATTCTTCTTGTGGCTGCATTTAAGTAGTAAAACATTCAGATTTTTTCTTTTGTCTGTATGTGTTCTGTTCTCACCAAAGTGAACTGTTGTTGGACCATGTTGTGCCTTTGCACTTGAAACTGTATCCTGCATCAGTTTTCGTTTCTTTATCATCTCTAACCAATCCCTTTGATTTACTAGTGGGGTTTTTTTTTCAGGTGCTGAGTATTGAGTTAGACCTTTGGCTTTGGTCTTTTGGCATTCAGTGTCCTGCTCTGCAACACCATCGAACCCTCTCTATATATTATTGAGTGCACTATATCTCAGCGTACACCTTTGCTATCTATGTCATTGGGAGGATGGAAAAATTTTGGCTTTGAAGTTTCTAGTTAGTCTTTGGATTAGTATGAAACAATTTCTGACATCCTATTTCCTATTGGAAGTGTTGCGGCTTCTATAATTTTGCATAGTTCAGCTAGTAATTGTTGAACAAATGAAGATCAAGAATGTTATCGTAACTAAATGATTTAGTATGTAGTTTCCGACTGAAATACTTTCTTTACCACGTGTCAATTTTTGTTGTGATTTTACTGAACATAAGAATTTTAATGCCTTTTGAATGTGGCAGCAGGCGTTTAGTAGTTTTTGTGATCAGAGAATTGCATTGCAGGATAAGAGATCTGGTTCAAATTGGTGCATGATTTTTGCTTATTTTTATCTTATGAACCCACTGATTCTCACTTGAAGTCCAATAGTAAACACTACTCCTGCACTCTACATGTGTCTGTTCCTCAAATTGGTTTATATGCATTAAAAATTACCATCCATGTATAAACTTGTATCATGGCTCTGATCTACCTTGTGAAGATTAGTTCAATCTTGATATATATTGGCAGTTTAGAAGATGATTAGTGAAAATCAACTCTCAGATTATTGCCAATTTAAGTAGTAGATGGGTAAGAAGACTCAGCTGATGAGGAGCAGCAATAGCATGCTTGACATCAGACCGATGACGCAAGCATATTTTATGTATTAGTGCCTTGTTCAGATTTTCGAGGTCCAGTCTAAACATTTACCTGCTGCTGCTATAATAGTTTTTCATTATTCAAACGTGAACTGACATGGGTTGAACTTTTTGCTGCATGATTTGTTCATGATCTTTTTACCCTATTACAATGTACCTGCACTGCTTACATAGAATGTAGATGATTTGCTTTGACAATTCAGTTCTACTTTCTATATATCCCAATACCTGCATAACTTAGTAGGAATGAAAAATAAAAGCCGAAATGGCGTTTATTTACTGAGCACTCAATTATGTTGCAGAGCTAGGGTTCCTTGTCGTTGGCAAATTTCCATCATAAGTACATTTTAGGACATCTGGTTTCCTCACTATCCGGGGACCGACAGGCACCTTGTTTGCTTTTGGGCGAATATCCTGTGCATTTAGAGAAATTAATTTAAACATATCAATAGGCTTTACAACAAGTCATTTCTGTTATGAGTAATTTATTGTGAGCTTTGTTGTAGGAAAGCACATTGCCTCCATTATGCTTGTAGCCTTGGGTTAGTTACCTTGGTGTGCATATGAAAAAGTTTTTGATCAATTACGACTTCTACGGATAGCTTAGACCTTTCTGCTTGAGCATTAAGGTTGAGGGATCATCCAAGTTAAAGTAAAATATAAGTGTACTGTGTAATTAAGTTCTTATATTTTGTGATTGCTTTTGTTTTGACTAGACAAGCTCATTTTTGGTCCTTGAAACATGAATTTACTGTGAAAAAATTCAGGAGAGGACTCTTATTTATATTTGTATGTAGTATGCATGAATAGAATATAAGCTATTTCGTTAAGCATCTAGATATGTAGCTATTGTAACTTCAGTCGTTTGAGTAGGTAGTGTAAAATAGCAACCTGTTGAAACTGGAAACATTTTGTGGATGGTAAAGTGGTAGTATTAGTATAGGGTAATATAAATCTTTAGGAGGCTTGGCCAGAAATAATTACCTGGTCAAAGATAGCTGTTGGGATTGCTAGGGTTGCAACAGCATTGGGAGAGTCAACTATACCGGAAATTCTTCCCTCACACGGGCAGCATGACAACAGAAGGTAGCTCTGATACGTGACAGATACTAGATCAGTAAGGAAGACTACAATAATATGAATCTTTTGTTGTCTCAGTGTATGCTTGTGATTGTGAGTTGTTGGGAATTGGCTATGTGATAAGGAAAGAAGTCGAAAACCTGTTCTTTGGAGTATCCAAATTTATAGAGGTAGTCAATAGCATTGAGTACTGCACGCTTGTACGCCACAGTTGCATCTAGGTAATGCTGCTTCCCACTCTCATCAACACTGATGCCCTCAAATACCAACCACTCTGAGAATCTTGGCTCGACCGGGCCTATCTCAAAGATTGGATTTACGTGAAGAGGTGTGGGCCCCATTGGTGTAAGGTATTCTTTCATTCCTCCCCTTATAATTTCGCACCTAATAATAGGATCATATAGGGTAAACTGTGAGCTGTATTACATATATGTGTGTGTGTATACTTATCTGTATGTGTCACATTTTGTTTTATGCCAAATTTGAATGTGAAAGTAGAAGGTTTAGCTATTATAACCAGCTCCTGCCTTTTCTCATGAAGCCTCTAGTTTGACTGTAGTAAAAGTTTAAGAGATGAGATGTGAAATATTTACTTGAGCTCCAGGAATCCGCTCATCTCAATTGCCCCGCAGAATGCAATTTCTCCATCACCCTGGGAAAAGTGCATGTCACCAGTACTAAGATTTGCTCCTTCAACAAATACTGGAAGGTATACCTTTGAACCACGACTAAGATTTTTTATGTCACAATTGCCTCCATTTTCTCTTCCTGGAATGGTTCTTGCAGCCTCCATGGCGATCTTTTCCCATTCAGGAGTGCCCTCTTTGATCTATGTATAACCAGGACGTGTTAGTATAACAAGACAGCATGGTTATTGTGATATTGTCTCTGTGCAGTTGGCTGCAGAGTTTTACAATTCTTGTAGTATGCAGCAAAGCAATTATAAAAATTTAGTCGTGTTGGAGGTTCATTGTTATTTTGATAGCCTAAATTAAGTAGTTTTCAATGTCGCATACCCCTCCAAGGACGCAACCTTTTGTTGATGGTAGGTTAGCCAATGGTCGTTGATGCAAAACCTCACATAATTTCATAGTCTTGAGTCCATTTTCTTCAAGTTCCCTCTCCCTTTCATTCCATATTTTCAGAAGTTCCATTGATGGTGCTGTTCCAACTATTCCGGGGTGGGTTAACCCTGGGAATCTCACTCCTGACATGCATATACAATACCATGTTAGTGACAGGAGTACCCTACTGAATCTTTTAACAACGTTACTGGCACAAGAAAGGAAATAGGTTGAGATTTCACCTGGTATGTGAGGCGAGTAGGCATATATCCCTTCGAAATACCAGATAGCTTTGGTTGCAGAAGGGAAATGGTCAGTCAGAAAACCCCCTCCATTTTCTCTGTCAAATGTCGCAGTGAAACCCCATTCATCTCCTGTGAGAGGACCCAAGTTGCATATATCAACCACCAGAAGATCACCTGGTTGTGCTGGAATTCCATCAGTATCCGAAATTCTAATCGGCCCACTGAGGTAATGAACCTGCACAAGTTTGAAACATATTACTTTTACATTAATTTACCATTCTAGATGTTCTTGTTCTTCATACTATTGATTACATTATACACAAGTAGTGACTGATGATCTCGATAATTTGTAGACTCAAGATCTTAACTCGATCCTATATGTACCATGTTTTACCTGTTATGTGACTATAGTTGTTTAAAACTAAACGGTTTTAGTTTTTCTAACATAGGATAAAATCCGTACTTACTGTTGAGAGGTCTATGGACTTTATATCTAGCGCAGAGTCATCATCTTTAATAGTACCTCCAGTCCAGTCTACCATCTCAATTCTAAAGACCTCACCGGTTTTAACCTCAGCCACCGGGGGTATGTCAGGGTGCCAACGGTTGTGAAGCGGTAGCTTTTGCTGCCACGGTTTTCTGCTCAGGTCTACTGGCACGACTAGTCTCGGAGTCCGGGGAGCCATAGATGAACTAGTGGAAGAACAGGGAGCATAGGGATGTAGGTTTGATATAATTAGGTCAACTCAATAGCATCTATTGTAGGAAAGAGGAAGGAAGATGGTATCCTTACAATCGCTGGATGACAAATGGGGTGATATATTTTTCCAAAGGTCGGCCCCCAACTACCTTTCGAGTTTTCCGCATAGGACAAATACAACACAACAGTTTGCTATTTTTTTTACTTGACTGACAAATCCAGCATTTAAATTTATTTCCCCAGAAACATGTAGATCTGGAATCATACTATGTTTGAGGATGTTTGGTTGGAAAGGTAGAACTGCATGATACTCTGCACATACAATTCATGTCATTTTTTTCGCTTTTTCGAGCCTTGCGGAACTCGGTTTTTGGTATTGCTCTTCCAAACTACATGGAACTCAGTAGAAGTGGAAAAGCTACAAAACACACATGAATATGAAGGGAACTTACAATGGAGGGATTGGAATGTTTGATGTCCTCTGCAGTGTACTCTTTGGTAATCCCACCACCACTGAAATCCACCATCTCGACCCGAAAAACCTCTCCAGCTGCCACTTCTGCCACCGGTGGTATGTCCGGGTGCCACCGGTTGTGAAGAGGAAGCTTCTGTTCCCATGGCTTCTTCTTCACGTCTATGGGCACAACCAGTCTCGGTCCATAAAAGGCCATGACTCAACGAGTCTCTCCGAGTTTCGCTCTTCTGATCTCTGTTGAATGCAATTGAGAAAGTTAAGGTAAAATTAGATGCAAGATTCCTTGTTGTGGATGAAATTATATGAAACTTTTCAAATTTCATATCAAGATTGAAATTTGACAGCCATGATAGGAACCACTTATTTGTCATTACATTTCTTTTTTTCCTTTAAGTGGATGGACCACTTGGAACTGATAGAGATTTTGTCACAGTTTCTTTTGAAAATTTGTGCTCATAGTAGTATGGAAAAAGTTGAGCCACTAGTTAAAGAATAATCCCCTGCACTCTACTTGGTTAATTTTGTTAGTGATCTTCATTTACCTACAAACGTCGTACACTTTGATTTAACATCTAAAACGAAACTCTCGAATTTTTTAGTGCGCGATTAATTGTTAAATTCGATTATGTGTGTTAGACGTTGGTTCGTTCATGAATTTCCGGGTTCGGACGGGAATTTGCTAACTCAAGTTACCTTCTTAGCGGACCCCACAAATCGGAATCTTAAGGATATTGGTGCTATTTTGTTTATGATGACATGAGCTTTGGTTTGTTCTTGTAGAGAGAAATTGTTGCTCTCTTTTACTTTGATGGCTGGTCCCAACTTCCGACAGCTGTTTTGTAATTATTTCGTTGGGAATTTGGATTATGATGTGTAAACTACTGAGAATTGGGATTACTGGCATGATTAATTAGACGAAGAATCTCATCTTAATATTGGACATGTTACATCATCTTCAGGAGCATTGTCATCCTCAAATTCTATTACATCAAATTATTTACTTTTTGTTTAGATTTTTTGCATGGTGCATGCCTCTTATCCGAGTGAGTGATATATAATAAAATGGTATATTTATTGTGTCTATTACAACTTATTAATACGTGAAATATTAGATAAGACTTAATAGTAAATTGCATTCGCTATTTAGTACTACGATTTTAGTAGTATTGTTTTTCACTTGTAAGTGAGATGTTATAAGTTTGATTATTGTGGATGGTAAGTTTGGTGAATTCTTATGGTTGGCCCGTTGTGTATCTAGTTTGCCAGATCTCTCACTCAGTGTGAACACTATCATTTAGTTATTAAAAAAAAATAAATAGTAGACTGCATTCAAGTTTTGAGAATTTGTGTTTATCACCCATCATATAGGAGTGGGGTATGACCTACTAAACTCAAGGACTTAAGGTCATCTCCAACCAAAGAAGGGCCAGAGGATCTCTTTAGCCTTATAGCCCTTCAAGGAATATATTTTAATGAACAATGTCATACCATATTTCATACCATCTCAATCCAGGGGGCCAAGGGACCATAGGCCAAACATAATTTATTATTTCAATTTAAAGACTACAACAACTTAAATTTAAAAACTACAAGTTAAATATTAAAGATTTCAACAACTTAAATTTAAAGACTATAATCATCATCATCATCATCATCATCATCATCATCATCTGCCATTGTAGGAGTATAGTCGGATGTAAACAACTCTCGTTGGGCCATAATTTCCCTTTTTTTCTATCAAAATATGTCTTACTCATTGGAGTCTAATCCGAAGTGTTCATTTGCATGTTCCTATCATCCATCTCTTCTTGTATTTGTTTTGCCCGTTCTTCGTGCCTACGGTTCTTTTCTTCCGTGGCAAAGGCATTTTGCTCTGCCATTAATCGCAATGAGGCGACCATTTCTATTGAAAGGTGTAATCATCCTTTGCCTTGCCTTTTCCTTCAATTTTCAGGCCTTGTTTCGTCTCATAGCCTTAGGTATGGAACCTTCACCCGGAGACAGATTTTCTACCCTTGTTTCTTGAATGGAGGAGATCCATCTTCATCCCCATTTGCATTTGAGGATGCATTTCCGAATGGCATAGGACCAACTCTTTGTTGAGGTGGATCTTCAAATAACACCCACACTTTACAAATTTCCCAACAACCGTGATGACTAAAGGGTTTGGAGTTGTCCTTCATATACAATTCCTCCACTTGGCGTACCTAGAAAATATAATTAACAAAATTAAAGGAAATTAATTTATGAAATTAAATGTAATATAATTAAAATAAGTTGTGAAAACACTTACTTCATCGCAGTAATTGACTTCACTTTCATGTCTGCTTGCGGCCTTTAACACTGCTTGATGCCATTTATTCAAACTTGGATGAAGATGCTTTTTTCCATCTTGAAGAACAACTCTTGTGGCTTTCGCGAATTCCGTGGAGTGGTGCCTTTATAGAACTCATTGTACTTTTTTGACGTACGAGTCCAAACACCTTCACTTGTTTGAGAACTCCACTCACACTATTTTCTGAGACCCATCTATAAGTCCTGCAAATAGCTTCATCTTCTTTTTGGGTCCAAGCCTTACCTGTCATTGTAGATGTGGCCATTTGAAAATTTGAAAAAATTGAAGAAAAGATTATTGGAAGAGGTAAGAGAATAGAATGTGAAGAATTGAAATAAAATAAAGTAAGATAGTATGAAATGTTGAAAATTATGTAAGAAATGGTGTAGGAATGACTTAAGTATTTATATGAAAGAAAATATAATTTTATTATTATAATTTTTTAAATTTTGTCTGGAAAAAAAAAAATTCAAATCCAACGGTAACCTGATGTCGGTTAGCCGTTGCTAGCTAGTGTCATGCTAATGCCAGGTAGTAGTTGAATTTGAACATTTGAGCCGGCCCGGGGCTGTCTGGCTGGCTCATTTGGGCTAACCGGTTGGCCTGATTTGGTGTTGTTGGCTCGGTGGGGCCCACGGGCCCTTTGGCCTAGCCCTCGATTGAAGACAATTTTTGTGTCATTTCGGACTATTTTTAGCCCTATGACCTTCTAGCCGGATCAAGTTAGAGATGACCTAAGCGTGTTTAGTTTGACCTCAAAGTAAAGCGTGACACCAAATCTCTCACCCCCTTGACATATGTTTCATGCTCTGCTAAGCTTGACAATGGTATACTACATTGGTAGCAAGAATATTTGGTATGTGTACGGACTTGAATTTATTTTTCCAAATACCTTGTCTATCTACCCATGCAAAGTAAATAATTCACCAAATTATTTGTTCTAATTAAGAAGTACTTTTTGTTTTGTTGTGACTGACCAGAGTCTACTGCTCCTTCTATCTGAAGCAAGTCGGAGTTTCATTTTAAAATTAATTGAAAATATAGAGAGCAAGTTCAACTTCTTACAAGCTTTTGAATGGTTTGGTCTCTCACTAATAAAGGACTTTGTCCTCACATTCTCACACGACCCTTCATGTATGGTGAAATTTTCAAGCCTAACAAGTGGACAATATAAATGGGATGACGCAAAGCACGTGTGGCCGTTGGCTTTATGGCCAATCTGCTCTAATACCATAAAGAAAATTAGGGTTCTACCATAAAACCAATTAGTAATATGAGGAGTAATCAAACCTCTTAAAAGCCCTTACAAGGTTATTCCTTACATTAATATAAGATTTTTTTACCTTCACATCCTCACATTGTTCCTACCTGCAAAGCCATTGATCTAACTTCTTCACTTTTTTGCGGCTGACCCCACAAGTATGGCAACTTTGATTTCATTGATATGATCCTTTTTTTACCTTCATATACTTACATTGTTCCTACCTGCAAAGCCATTGATCCAACTTCTTCACCTTTTTGCAGTTGACCCCACTATTATGACAACTTTGATTATCAACTATTGTGGTAGTTTGTAGTTTCTTACTTATTGTGAATAAGTGAGGTCAAAGGTTTGTAATTCAAATTATTAAGGGCATTTACCGCATTTAAGACCTTATTTTCAATTCATCCTCCTCACTTTCGCACACTAGCAGATGCACATTGAGACCAAGGTGATTTTAGAATCATTCGGTGTTCAAAAAATATACTTGTGAAGGTCTTTCAAGAACCCTTCAAATTTTTGATATGGGTCCTTTTTGTGTCCATTTAGCGTTTGATGTAATGTATGCTAGGCTTATCTCAGCAGTACTCAACAGATTGCATCGAGAGCACCCAGCAAATTATCTCAATAACAATCATCATATTGCTTAGGCATATGTCAATATCTATTGACATATGTGCTGCATGGCTCGCGCATTATATTTATCAAAAAACTTAGACCTTTAACACTAAGATCCTTAATGTCCAAATTTCTGAATCCGCCAATTCTTTCGCCTGGATAAAACAATTAAAAAAAAAGGTTAATTGGCTCCTCTAATCCTAATCTTAATAGTATCACATAATGTTGTAGCCTTTTGCCCTCAAACATTTCTCCAAAATCCAAATTTAAAGAACCCAATGCATTAAGTTTTCATAAACTAATGAAAAATATAAAGGGGTTTTTCAACATTAGTCCTTACAAAAGATTAAAATTTTAAAAAAATTTGGTGCTAGATTACATATTCAATATAATTCCTTAAAGTGTACTTTTATCAAAATTTGTATTCAATTTTGTTATTTAATGTGTATTTTTATTTAATCTCTCCACATTAAATTTTAATTTTATTACTATGCACATTTTTAATTCTTTAATTATAAATGAACATAAATGAGAAAATATTAAAAGAAATTTGTGATACAAAAATATATAAATACATAAGTGTACAAAAATGATTATGCCGAAATATATAAAATTGACTTTTTTGTACCGAAATATATTATAATGAACCTAAATGTATGTACTAAAATGTATTATATTGAATTAATGTACCTAAATGTCAATACCGAAATGTATGTACCACAATGTACGTACCGAAATGTATGTACCAAAATATAGTAATTGCTAAAAGTCAATACTCAAATGTGTGTACCAAAATGGACATACCGAAATGTATTATATTGAATTAATGTACCTATGTGTTTATATCAATGGATATACCGAAATATTCAAATGTATTAATGTACCTAAATGAAGAACATACAAAATTGTTATTGGAACATATATTATAAAAAATGAATTGCCTAAATGTAGACATTAAAATATATTATGATGAATGAAATAAAAATTAAATTTAAATGTAATTAATACATTAAAATAAAAATAAAAAAATAAATAAAACATCAAAATATAACTAATAAATGAGATGATTAAATGTACTAGGGACTAAAATTGGATTTTAATCTTGCACAAGATTATAGTCTAAAACTTATCTTTTTTAAGGATTAAAATGAAATTTTCTAAATATAAAATTACCAAATGCATGGCAGCATAAGTTCAGCTAGCAATTGTTGAACAAATGAAGATTAAGAATGTTATCGTAACTAAATGATTTAGTATGCTGTTTCCGACTGAAATACTTTCTTTACCACGTGTCAATTTTTTTGTGATTCTACTGAACATATGAATTTTAATGCCTTTTAATTGTGGCAGCAGGCGTTTAGTAGTTTGTAGTTTCTTACTTATTGTGAATAAGTGATGTCAAAGAGTTTGTAACTCAAATTATTAAAGGTATTTACCATATGTAAGATGTTATGTTCAATTCATTATTCTCATTTTCGCACATTAGTAGATGCATATTGGGATCAAGATGGTTTTAGGATCACTCGGTGTCCAAAAAATATACTTGTGAGGATTTTTGAAAACCCTTCGAATGTTTGATATGAGTTCTTTTTGTGCACACCAAGCATTTGATGTAATACATGCTAGACATATTTTGGGAGTACTCAACAGTTTGCTTCGAGAGCACCTAGCAAATTCTCTTGATAACGATCATCATATTGCTTCAACATATGTCAATATCTATTGGCATAAGTTCAACATGGTTCGTGCAATGTTTCTATCAAAAAACTTGGACCTTTAACATTGAGATTCCTAACGTCTAAATTTCTGGACCCACCATTGCTTTCGCATGGATAAAACAATAAGAAAAAGGTTAATTGGCTCCTTTAATCCTAATCTTAATGGTATCACATAATGTTGTAGCCTTTACGCTCAAACATTTCTCCAAAATCCAAATTTAAAGAACCCAATGCATTAAGTTTTCATAAACTGATGACAAATATTAAATTGTCAAATGCATGGCAGCATAAGCTTGAATTTGCTGTTATATCTTTAAGTCGATAATTCAAAATGTCTTATACCACCAAAGTCTAATTTGAGTTAAAGGGGTTTAATTTCAGGTACCCAAATTAACATGTACATTCTTTCGACTCATAGGAGAGAAAAAGAATTCATGCTAACGGGACATTATTTTAAGATAACATCACCGTCATATGGTAAATTAAATTGCACGATAATTTGTTATGCTAAAATTATTTTGTATCCGATGTTTGACCTCCATCCAAAGGAGTCTAGTCATTTCATTAAAGTTTGTACTTACATAGATAGGATCAAGTGATACATAAATACAAAAGTGCATTGTGAAATGCAAAACTTTCATATGTGACCAAATACCATCACATTGACATTCAGGTATAATAATTTTCTTGACTTGTTAAAAAGTAGCATAACCTATTAACCTTCTCGCTAACCTCTACCTCCTCTTATTTTTGTTTGCTTTGTTTTGGGTCAAGCCTTTACTTCCTCAAGGCTTGAGTTACGTGTGTTGTTTGCAATGTTGCAGTGCAGGAGTAACATACGTCAGGCTCGAAAGTGACCTCCTATTCCATGCGCATGGCTCAGGAGAGGAGGAAAGTCAATCAATTGCCCAAAACAACACATTTTATATAGATAGATATGTATTAACAAAGCATAGTTGAAAAGAAAAACAAAAATTACAGGAAAATAATTTACGTAGTACGCATTTATTGTAATGAGATGTTTCAGACTAATAATATATTGTTAAGTGTAAGATTTTAACGTTTTAAATCAGTAATATATTATAAAGTGTAAAATTGTATATACAATAATAATATATTATTAAATTGAGATTCTATGAAATAGTGAATTCATTTTCGGAAAAGGATCCTCGTCAGATTCATTTTCTGGAAATCCTAAGGACCCAGCAATCGTATCTGTTTATTGTACATCGTGCCATCAGAAATTATTTAAAATTTAATTATAAATAATACCTAATGAAAATTGATAGCATGATGTATGATAAACGAACATATTTGTTAGATCTTTAGAATTCGTAAAAAATAGAATCTGATGAGAATCATTTTCCTTCGTTTTAAACAAGTTGATCTCACGTTACAAAGGCAAAATATGAAGTGATTGCTTTTATTTATTTGTGATAATCTTGTGTTTGTACACGTTGTGGTTTGGTTGAAAATTGTCAGCACCTGCAAGTTGGAGGGCGACGTGCCTGGCGCTAGGGATAAGAACGCCACGTCTCACCAGAGTAGGACACTCCTACTATTTCCTCGTAATTCTGCTCTTTTCAACAGCGCTTTCTTTCACCCTTACCAATAACGATTGGATGGATTTACATCTGAAATCACTGTTTAAGACGCTCCCATTTTTGTTTCACTTTTCTTAATCGCTTCCTTTCTTTTAACACTTATTAAAGAAAGAATGACTTGTTTATCAAGCAGTGTTTAAATTAAGACATCTCGTGTGTCCCAGCCTCCAAATTTTTCCAGCTATAGGTGACTGTCATTGATGATTGATACCTTTGGCGTGAGAGAAACCGGCCGACGAGGTTTGTTCACTAAGACAGTTCTTATATATCGAGTGAGAAAAATTTTATATTTTTATGAGAGATGTGTGATGAATAATTTGTTATCGGCCATCTATACCTTTTATTTTTGCTAATTATGCAAAGCATTTCTTAAGGATCGTTTGATTATGTCAGTAATCACATTAAGTGAGGCTAGCGGGTTGTTTGTGAGAGGAGTTTGACAAGACAAGTGACTTGAGCACCATTTATTGTTCGTCTCCTATGATGCAATGCACTTCGACAAAACGTTTTGATTAAAACCATTCTTACACCGAGTAAGATCAATTGGAGATTGAGAGAAACCAAATAAATCAAACGCTTTTTGAGATGTGTCCCAACAATTGACGTCATCAAACACTAGTACTTAAATTTCATTCCTTTGATGCAATGCAATATCGGTCAGAAATTGTAGGTGTAATGAACATCTCAGTATCCGTATATGGTGCTACTTAGTAAAGAGTTTAGTGGTATTTATTTTTATTTGTAAATGAGGTTTTGAGTTCGATTCTTATCAAAGATGAACTTGAATCACATTATTGTTCGCCTATTATGAGGGTATGCCCACCTCCTCTCTCTTAGTGTAGATAATATCGTTTGTTCAAAAAATATATTTATATGGTGTAAAGGCAGATTCTTTGCCCTTCCATTTTTCGTGCCCTTCTGTTTTGTGTGGTCACGATTAAGCCACGTTAATATTTTATATTATTTTTTTTATAAAGATAATAAGACAAAAAGAAATAGTAATATAAAATGTTAACGTGACTTGACATTTACCACACAAACAAGAATACACGGAAGGGCACGGAAAATGGAAAGGTAGAAAATCTGCCTCCTTTGGTTGTTTAGGTATCGTTTGGTATGCAGACGGGATGAGACGGAATGGAATGGGACGGGACGGGACAGGACGGAACGGAACAGAGCGGGAGCAAAGATGCCCTCGGATGGAAACAAGGAGGAAGAAGAAGAAGACGGAGAGGTTATAATTTTGTGTTCCACAGACGTGGAACAAGTAGTTCCAGGGGGTTGAGGCAGAACGAAAATTCACCCAAAACTCGTCACGTGGAACAGCTCGTTCCACCCGTTTTAGGCGCACCAAACGTGGGACGGAACGCTTTATCCCACTCTATTTTGTCCCATCCCACGTACCAAACGGTACCTTAGGTAGTTCCTTATGGAAAATGCATGCCTTGTGCAGTTGCCTTATGCCTGTAGTACTACTAGAACCATCGGGTGCCACTTTTTTAGGCTAATCATACTATTATTCATCATAGTAATGATAGAAATATCATTATTTATTTTATTTTTATAAATGATATTATCTACATTAAAGAAAAGAATGAGTTTAGCTTCACAATGGATTAGCAAAAATATGGTTCAAATTCGATTTTGACGAGCATTGAACTTACAATCTCTCACTTACAAATGAAAGAATATCACTAGATTGTAATACTAAATGATAAAAATATCATATTTTTTTTATCATGATTACATTTAATTAGATAATTAATAAAAAATGTATAAATCACTTACTGTATTACATGATTCGCAAACTTGGTTTGAAAATATAATCTTTCTAATAATTTTATATTCATAATGGACTATTTATTAATTACCAGCTCAGTTATGCAGAGTTTTCAAGAACACTGCAGATATTTTGTGCAGAAAAATGTTTCATAAAAAGATACGTATCTCGATTCAGGACAAAATTAAATTGATCATTTTGTTGGTAACTAGAACTGGATTTTGTGCCATAAAGATACTAAATAAATTGTGGTTTGTGCTGTCGTGATGCCCAAAGGACCAAAGCTATAGAGTAAAGAGATTTTTCAATGTAATCAGAATATGAGATGGTATATCATGTGTTATTATAAAAATAGTGAGATGTGTGTATTAAAAAGTTAATAACTTAAAAGATACAATTTTCTAATACTTATAAAAACATGTGATGTACTACTCGTGTTCCGATCATAATGAAAATTTTCCTCGTGGCATGTATCCAAGTCTCAATGAAAGTTTTTGCACTTTTCTTATGCGCGAACTTAGTTGTAATTTGAAATTTAGAATTAACTTTGCGGCTCTGGTGATGAGGAGGGTTTCCTTCTTAAGATGCCGTGTTTATGATTCACGAAATTTTATGCTTATATATGATCAAAATTATTCGTATTATAAAGGACTATGTAAATATCATTTTTACAAATAATTAATAAAAATGAAATATGAAATCTTTTAATCATTAAACTGTATAAAAACAAAAGAAATTGTTATTGACGTTTCAAAAATCTCATTTTGCATTCCAAATATTCTATAATTAAAAAGAAAAATACACTTGTGAGGAATATATAATGAGATTTTTGGAGTGCTAATAACAATTTCCAAAACAAATGGTCGAATAAGATAAAAGCATTATGAGTCATTTATCTATTTGTTGTAGTTGACTAACTAGTCGATCTCATTTTAAATTGATTTTTACAAAAATAAGCTTTATAAGTGATTTATAATATGAACGGTTCCAATCATAATGTATATTGAGGGGGAACTCAATCTAACGGAGCCAAACTTTTTTTCGTTGAATTTGACCAATTATAAAAAAAATAAATATTAATTCTACTGGAAAGTTTTGTTATGGATACGAGGGTTCATTATGTCTCAAGTTAATGCCAAGATTTTAGAAAGACGAGCGTGCAACTTGATAAGCTTTGTATGTAAGATCCCACATTGCCCAGGAGAGTGGATCCTATAAGCCTTATATGTATATTCTCATCTCTACCTAGCACGAAGCCATGTGGGAGCTCACTGGCTTCAGGTTCCATCAGAACTCCGAAGTTAAGCGAGTAGCGCACGAGAGCAATCCCATGATGGGTGACCCACTGGGAATTTCTCATGTGAGTTTATAGAAACAGAACCGTGAGGGCGTGGTAGAGGCCAAAGTGGACAATATCGTGCTATGGTGGAGTTGAGCCTGGGATGTGATGGGGGCTCGGGTCCGGATGTGACAATTTGGTATCAGAGCCAAGTTTTGATCTGGGACCTGTGGGCCTGTTGACCTGTGCAGCCCCAACAAAACCCGGTTTCAACCTGGTTTGATTTCGGCCCCCTTTTGCAATTTTTCTGTTGAACAACCAATACTTACTTCTTGCAATCTCTTCCACTACCTCCCCACTACCTTTCTCACCCAAGATTGAAGGGTTTTAGGTCCAAAACCATGTAAAACTGTGTAGCTGACCCAAGGAGTTTTGACGGCGATTCCACCGTTCCGGCAAGTTTCACCACCCATCATCATACTGTAAGATCCCACATCGTCTACGGGAGTGGATCCTGTAAGCCTTATATGTATATTCCCATCTTTATCTAGCACGAGGCATTTTGGGAGCTCACTGGCTTCGAGTTCCATCAGAACTCTGAAGTTAAACGAGTAGCGCGCGAGAGCCATCCCATGATGGGTGACCAATTGGAAAGTTCTCTTGTGAGTTCCTAGAAACAAAACCGTAAGGGCGTGGTAGGGGCCCAAAGAGGACAATATCATGCTACGGTAGAGTCGAGTCGGGGATGTGATAATTTGGTATCAGAGCCAACCTTGGCTGGATATGTGTTGACGAGGACGTGGGGCCCCTAAGGGGGTGGATTGTAACATCCTACATCACCCAGGGGAGTGAATCCTGTAAGCCTTATATGTATATTCCCATCTCTACCTAGCACGAGGCCTTTTAGGAGCTCATTGGCTTCAGGTTTCGTAGGAACTTCGAAGTTAAGCAAGTTTGCGCGAGAGCAATCCCAGGATGGGTGACCCATTAGGAAGTTCTCGTGTGAGTTTCCAGAAACAAAACCGTGAGGGCGTGGTTGGGGCCCAAAGCGGAGAATATCGTGCTACGGTGGAGTCAAGCTGGGGATGTGGTGGGGGCCCAGGTCGGGATGCGACAATTTGGTATCAGAGCCAATCCTTGGTTGGAAGTGTGCCGACGAGGACGTTGGGCCCCTAAGGGGGGTGGATTGTAAGATCCCACATCGCCCAAGGGAGTGAATCCTATAAGCCTTATATGTATATTCCCATCTCTACCTAGCATGAGGCTTTTTGGGAGCTCACTAGCTTCAGGTTCCATCGGAACTCCGAAGTTAAGCGAGTAGTGCACGAGAGCAATCCTATGATAGGTGACCTACTGGGAAGCTCTCATATGAGTTCCTAGAAACAAAACCGTGAGGGCATGGTAGGGGCCTAAAGCAGACAATATTGTGCTACGGTGGAGTCGAGCCGGGATGTGGTGGGGGCCCGAGTCGGGATGTGACATTGTAGGTCCATGCATGCCTACCATCAATATCATCGATATTGTTCCAACTTAACCACCTATTACTAGGTATTGGTTTTCTTACAAAATGTCTAAGTGATACTAGGGGTGAAAATTTTCATATATTAATTGTATATTATTTTATCACTAACACTGACGTGAGATCCTCGTGTGAGTTCTTAGAAACAAAACCGTGAGGGCGTGGTAGTGGCCCAAAGCAGACAATATCGTGCTACGGTGGAGTCGAGCCCGGGATGTGGTGGGGGCCTGAGTCGGGATATGACATTGTAGGTCCATGCATGTCTACCATCAATATCATCGATATTGTTCCAACTTAACTACTTATTGCTAGGTATTGATTTTCTCACAAAATGTCTAAGTGATATTAATTGTATATTATTTTATCACTAACACTGTTGTGAGATCCTATTCTGGAACACAACCAACTCAGAGTAATTAAAGAAGCGGAACTCTTGCATTGTTCAACTTTTATAATCCCAAGTATTGTAACTACTTGTTTAAACCGTGAAGGACTAAATTTTCAGTCATTCACAAGTCAATTAGATGCTTTCTTCTTCCAAATGAAATGAACCATTTTTCTTCTTAATATTTTAAGGAGAGAATTATTATTATATATGATGCTGTTACCTTTTTAGAGGCTGCGGCGATGATGTAAGAAGGCACCGCGATTCCAAGAGAACAAAAGTGAATTACAAGACAACATATAAGTGAACATACAAAATTGAAAGTTTGTTTCGATTATTTATTCGTAATTGTTATAAATTATGGAATAAGTGTAAGCCTTGAGTAATTAGGTTCTTTAAGATAAAACTCTACACCTAAAAATGACAGTGTGATGAACTTACTATTTAAGGAAAATTGAGGCGATGATATAAACATCATGAACGAGCAATATTCAATCTAAAGAGAAAAGTGTACATGCATAAAAGTTGGCATTTTTTTCTCAGCATTTATATCAATTTATGGGGCATTTTCACACTCGATCGTTATGCGTAAGTTTATTGTTGAGACAATCGATGTGCTTCCATAAAATACTTAATTAGCGATGCCCAAATCCGCTTGATTAATTATATTAGGTTAAATTAAGAATAACATGACTTTTAAAAATGTGGAAGAAAGAAAAGGTTAAAAAATCTTGAGAGAATCTAAAACATATGCACCTCCTTCCATGTTACTCCATGTTTGGTAGCGTGACACAAAATATGGACAATATATATGTATTTCCAACATTAATCAATAAAAAAACATAATTAAAAATAAAAAATGAAGACGAACCCTGAGTGCTGACTTGTCCCCCATACCACCCCCACCCAGGCAATGGCTTACATGGTTAAATTTGATTGCACCTCAGTCTCAGAACCTCATCCCCATTATTCTTTCACTCATTTAAGCTTTCAAAAACTCCTCGAAATCCTAAGCAAAGCCCTCAATGGTTAATCCCTTTATAAAACATTACCATATTCCTTTATTGGACCTTCCCCCTCCCCACTATCAAATGCCATATAGTATTACTTTATAGATAGGCAATATATAATCCTTTTCCCTTACTAACGAATGGCTATAGTATGCTTAAATATTAGCCCTACATATGCTTATATATATATATATAATATTATAAAGATTTGAGTAAAATGTCTCGCTTTCTGATTGCAAATCATAATTTGACATGCAATCTAAACTTTTATTTTATGTTTTAAACTAGTTATTTGTGTGCTTGTATAAAATGTCTCGCTTTCTGAGTAAAATGTCTTGCTTTCTGATTGAAAAATGCAATTTACAATTATTTGTATGATTCGTAGGTAATGACTAAAACTATGTTTTGCAAGTAAAGAGCTGAGCAATTTTCTTTTAGTTGTGTATGTTGACAATAAAGAGTGGAAGATGACCACACTGTAACTGTTAAAACAAAGAAAAATATTAGAAAGACTATGTTTTACTATCATATTTGTGTATTATATGATGTGGAAAGTTATGTATATACAAGCCATTTAAGACAAGGAATCTCTATTTAAAAAAAAAAGTGGGGACTAATTGTGCAACCCACTCCACATCGAATTTTAACGATTCAAACCGTCTATTTTGTAAGTCTCAATCATAGATCATCCTTAAAAAACATTCAATTCAATCTGAAACAATTTGCCTATTTAATTATCATGATGAAATTTTAATATTTCTTAGAGAACAAAGTGTTGGTCAATATCTTTGAACTCAATTAAATACCTCAAACATTTCCGATTTGACTAATATTTTGTAAGGATGATCTATGTGATGCAATTAGCAAAAGGGACAGTTTAGATCGTTAAAGTTTGATGTGGTGTGAGCTCCAAAACTAATTCGATATCTTTTCTTAAAGACTTTTTATGTATATGTGTCGCATCAACTAATGAGTTTATTTTCTTAAATATTTGTAATATACATCACTTATGACATCATATTGTACCCAAATATAATATATAAAGATGTGATCTTCCTGAGTTACAAAACGAAAGCATCTAAACCAAATTTACCATACATTATTATATTGATTTGATTTATTTTGTGAGTGACGCAACGCAACCCTCCAATGCAAGTGGAAGATTAAAAAAAGAAAAGCCAGGGAGCAAAGGGCCACAAAGGGGCAAAATAAATGAGATGAAAAGGAAAGCAGCTTGTAGCTATTACCCCATATCCAATCCCATCAAATATAATCCACATTCCACTCTCCAGTGTTCCCACAGTCAAAAGCAGAGAATCCAACGGTGGAGGAACATCCTGCGCGGAAACACGGAGCCGCTCTCGCCCAACTCCTTGGAATCTCTTCATCTCTCTCTCCAGTCTCCACACCCAGACCCAAACACTCCCACTTCTCAACACACCCATCTCCGTCTCTCTCCTCTATTTATATCACCCTCCCCAGGCCTTCTTGGCCAGCTTAGCTTAATTTTCCCCTGCGCTCTCTCTCTCTCTCTCTCTCTCTCTCTCCCTCCTTTGCTTGGACTGAAAGCAATCTCATGTAATTCTGACTGATTCACTTCCACAACAACAAGGATTGTTATTATGAGTTGCAACGGCTGTCGAGTTCTCCGAAAGGGCTGCAGCGACACCTGCATGCTCCGCCCCTGCCTCCAGTGGATCGAAACCCCCGAAGCCCAAGGCCACGCCACTGTCTTCGTCGCCAAGTTCTTCGGCCGTGCCGGCCTCATGTCCTTCATCTCCGCCGTCCCCGATTCCCAACGTCCGGGTTCGTGATTATTCCGATTGTACCCTTCGTTTTCACGACTAGTTTTCCCATTTTTTTGTTTCTGATTTTTGTTTGTTTTCAGTTCTGTTTCAGTCCCTGTTATTTGAAGCCTGCGGCCGTACGATCAACCCGGTCAACGGAGCAGTTGGGCTGCTCTGGACCGGCAACTGGCACGTCTGCCAGGCTGCCGTTGAGACCGTCCTCCGCGGCGGTACGCTGCGGCCGATTCCCGAGCTCCTCGGCGGAGCATCCACTCCCGACGAGGCCTCCGAGGCCGATGTCGGCGGCGTCACTATCTCTACGGACATGTGGAGGCTTCGAGATCTGAGTCACAACTCCGGTTCCTCCTCCCGGTTCACCAGCTCCCGGTCCGCCAGGGCCTCCTCGCCGAAACGCAAGCGATCCGCCGCGGCCGACGAGTCCTCCACCAAGTTACTTCAGCTCCAGCAACACGCGGATCTGGATCTCCAGTTGACCCCGACCCCGTCTTTCAAACCCAAGCCCAAACCGGAGACCCGACGACCCGGAACCCCGTCCATGAACTCGGATGAGTCCGGCGTCACCACGTGCTTCGAGAGTGGGTTCGAAGATCAACACCCGTACTCTTACGCCGTCGGAACGGAGAGAAAGCTACTCAACTTGTTCCCCTGAGGAATTTTCCCTTCCGCCAATTTTTTGTTGGTGAATCCGACGCGGCTATATACTCTCTCTCTTCTGTAATATCCCTAGTTTTATCTCTTTGGGGGTTTTCCCGGAATCCATGTCCGGCGAGTTTTTGATGATCTCCGACGGAGGATTTCTTTCTTCTTCTTTGTTGTTGTTACTGTTTATAGAGATAAAAAAGAGAGAGAAAATTGAGAGTCTGTGTGACATTAATAAATATATAAATAATTAATGGTATTTATATCTTCTTCTTGTTTTTACAATTTTGTGTAGTTTTTGTATCCAATTTGGCTTCTATTTTCAGAATTTTTTTTTTTGTTAAATAAATATTTATATTAACAGGGCAAAGCCCAAAGAGAACATGGAAAGCCGAGAGAAACTCTCACGGTACCAAAAAAACAAAGGGGAAACAACCCCGAAACAAAGCCTGCATATAATGAGTTAGACCAAACCCTACTACCCATTAATTATTACCCTTGAATTTTACCAAGCCTTCTAGGTCTCTCCTTTAATTTCATCCTCTCTTTACTCCACTTATATAATTAGCGAAATCTTGGAGCGATAGTGGGTTGAAGGGACTCGTAATATTTACGAATACAATTCATCTCGTGCATAGAAGGTTAGAATTTAAGCACTTACATGTTTAACCTATACAAGTTTATGTAAACATTACTTAACTACTTGATTCCGACACAACATTATCATTGCGCATGATTTTTAAAATCGCAAGTCAATGTGCTCATAAACATTACTTAACTACTTGATAGACAGTCTAGCATAGGGGTGGGCACGGTTCGGTTTAAGTGCGATTTTGAATGAAACCGAAACTGATACCAAAACTTTTTGCAGTTTGGTTCGGTTCGGTGTAGTTTCAAACGATTTCAGTTCAATTTTTAAGCAAAAATGTACAGTTTAATATTTGAAATGCTTGTTACCTCAAGCTTTACATGAATGCAATCAACAAAGAAGAACAACTTTCTTGACCTTTTGGCTAAGATCAAGTGTTGCAAACTCATCTAAAAGAACAATAATTTCTAGTAGGATCATAGATCAGAACTTGAAATGAAAGACATCATAAATTATAACATATTAATAAGCATCTCCCAATCTGGACATCACAGAGAGTGCTCCTAAAGGGTACAAATCTAGTGTGAGATAATGCATTCAAGTGCCTGATGATCCAATTTACAATGCATTTTGTGTCGATTTCTCAACGTCCTTTGTGTGGAACATTTACCCTTTGATTACATGTCTAGTGTAGGACAATGCATTCAAGTGCCCACCCCAATTGATGGGTGATGATATTATGTCGAAGGCTAAAGAAAGAAAGTATGAATAATAATATTCTAGTGTGGTTTAGTCCATACGATGTGTATGGACTCATAACAAACAACCAATTAAAACAGAACATTTAACATGGACATTTAATTAAATGTTTATTAATATTTGTTGTGCGGTTTTCAAAAGCCAAAACCAAAACCTAATCGTTTCCTACATTGCAGTTCCGTTTTGCAATTGCAAAACCGAACCGTTAGGTACGGTCCAATTTGGTTCGTGTTTTGGTTTTAGTTTTCTATTTAAAATGCCCACCCTTAATCTAGCATATTATGTTATCAGATAATACATGTGTCAAACTATACAAGTGACGAGAGTGGAACTATTGTAGTGAAACATGAATAATGAAGGGTAAAATTTAATAGGGTGATTTTAATTTAATTTATCTACTTACAAGGGTGGAACTGTTGCAGTAAAACATGAATGTTGAAACACAAACTATAAAAATGACGAGTGAAACTATTGATTACTTCAGAATGAGTTTAATTTGATTTATCTATTACATAAAATTTGAAATTTGAAATAATTTAACGCAATATAAGCGTTACCACTACTTTAGGATGGTAAGGAAAAAGGCACTAAAAAAATTTAAGTAAGCTATTTGGACGTAGGGTGGGTGGGGAATGCGATCTGGTATACTAATTGTTATAATATAAGGAGTTGGATATTTGAAAAAAAAATCAAAACACTTATATTATGGGAACATTTTGCTCACCATTATAACTATGGTGCAAGCTCACTATACAGCTCATCATTCGACATATGTCATTTCAACTAACTCTGGTTTACTTTAATGGTAAATATTCATTTTCTAATTTAAAAAAAAAAATTAACTTACTTAACATGTGTCAAATAATAAGGTGTATACCAAGCAAACACCATACTTAATGATATGAGCAATAATGCACCGGGCCCATCGTAGAGAGAAATCAAATATATTTGGTAATTTTAATGGAATGGATGCAGAGAGGGAAACTCAGAAACTAAACTGTAGAGATGGGGAAGGAATCAAAAGGGTTGTGTTTGGGGGGACCCACTGCTTACAAGGCTTGCAGTTTGTGCGTCTCTTTCACCCAATGGCAAGCCAAGATAGACGGACCATGTCAGCGTCGATTTTGGCTGTCTTGTTATTTACTATATTAATAATAAGAATGTGATATTCACACAACCCATTTTACTTTTCATACATTTTTTTAATTTTCGGCCGTCAGATCGAATGAATTGAAAAAGATCAAAGGACAAAAATTATCAAGGGATGTGTGAGATGTAAAATGGGGTATGTGGATATCACATCCCTTAATAATAAACATAAAATTATAATGATATAGAGTTTCACTTTGGTGCTATGTAGCCTTAAATGATGCGAGTATTGGATGACTTAAAATCATAAGACGAATAAAAAGCAATAATCTAATAGAGTTTTTTTTTATCACTTGTAAGTGAGAGGTCTTAATTTTGATTCTCACCAAACACGAATTTGAACCACATTATTACTAGTCCATTGTGAGGCTTAGCCCCTTCTTCACACTTTTAATTTCAATAATATCTTTGTTTAAAAGTAAAAAACAATTTCGGTCATCCAATGTCACATCCTGACCCAAGCCCCCACCACATCCCGGGCTCGACTCCATCGTAACATGATTTTGTCCGCTTTGGGCCCCTATCACACCCTCACGGTTTTGTTTCTGGGAACTCACACAAAAACTTTCCAATGGGTCAACCATCCTGGGATTGCTCTCGCGCGAACTTGCTTAATTTCGGAGTTCCTACGGAACTCGAAGCCAGTGAGCTCCCAAAAGGCCTCGTGCTAGGTAGAGATGAGAATATACATATAAGACTTACAAGATCCACTCCCCTAGGCAATGTGGGATGTAAAAATCCACCCCCCTTAGGGGCCCGAAGTCCTTGTCGGCACACTTTCGGCCAGGGATTGGCTTTGATACCAAATTGTCACATCTCGGCTCAGGCCCCCACCACATTCCGAGTTGCGATGTGTCATCCAATGCCCTTAGCATTTAATACTACGTAGCATAGAAGAATTTCCCTATGAAATAATGTCATATTATACATGATATTTTATATTTGAGTCTAAATAGAAGGCAAAACATCTCCAATACATGTGAGACTTAAAACTTATATTTGAGTATTAAGGCAAAGTGAGACTCAAATTTGGATTTCAATATGAGATTTGAGCGCAAGGTGAAGCTTATGCTAACCAGTAAAAATGTTATTCAATCTATAAAAATGTTATTCAATCTAGAAAAATGAGATTTGAGTTTTGAGTCCAATGCAGTGCACATAACCAAATTGTTAAAACTCAAATATGAAGTTTGAGTTTAATGTTTGCTCCTCTAATGCATTGACACTCGATATTTGGAAAATTTAATAAAAAGAGTTAATAACACATGATCTTATTCTATTTTAAAGTGCGGATACTTTGAGATAAGCCACTCAGTAAGTTAACACACTAATTAAGTATTCAAATCATTAACATAATTAAATTAGTTAAATTTGAAATCATGAACTTACAAGTGTAAAAAAATATTACTAAACTGTAATTTAAATTATATTTAGATATTTTAGTTCTATGTTGATTCTTTATAGAATTCCATCCACTTGAGCATTAATCAGCATTGCCTCCTTCTCCTATCTTGGGAGTGGGTGGGATCCACTTCGACACCACCACCACAAATTTACTTTCATATTTTAAAAATGTTCAAATATGGCTTCTTTAGAGAGAATATTTGACGTCAGCCACCAATTTACAATTCTTTTTCCTCATATCTTTTTCAAGTTAACCTAATTATATTTTTAAATAAATAAAAGAAATGAAAAAAAGAAAAGAAAAGGAAAAAAAGGAGTAAGTGATTGAGTCACTAGCGAGGAGACGGTAGGACTCGGGAAGGTTGGAAAATGATTTTTAGCTAAAATAGTCTTTGAGATTTGCATAACACATCATTTTGGTCTCTGAGATTGAAAATCAATAGAAATGGTCCCTGAGATTATCCACCATCCATTATTTTGGTCATTCCGTTAAAAACTCCGTCAAGTGTCCCGGAGCTCTTGGCCAGAAGTTTGGGCAATTTTCAAAGCTTCGTAACTCAATCGTTTCTTAACCAAATTCAACCCATAATATATCAAAATGAAGATAGGAAAATGCAGAACAAGATTATACCTATTTGGAATCCTAATGGTTGCCAGAGATGATTGGAAAATGGCCTGAAAGGTGACTGGTCCGAGGGAAAGCTGGAAAACTTACCGGAAATTGGGTAAATTTAAACGTTCATAACTTCTTCAATACTCAACAAAATCGAGTGATTCAAAATGAAAATCATACTTCTCAATGAGACAAAGAAAATGGTACCTTTCTAGATGGCTAATTCACCGTGGTTTGGCCGGAAAATGGCTCAAAAATGGCTAACTCGGGACCAAGACAGCCATTTTCGAGCCGTTTTCCGGTCAAACCACGGTGATTTAGCTATCATTAAAGGTACCCTTCTCTTTGTCTCGTCGAGAAGTATGATTTTCATTTTTGAATCACTCGATTTCATTGAGTATTGAAGAAGCTTTGAACGCTTCAAGTTTACCTAGTTTCTGACGAGTTTTCCAGTTTTCCGGGCAAACCAGTCACCTTTCAGGCTATTTTCCGGCTATCTCCGCAACCATTGGGTTTCCAAATAGGTATAATCTTTTTCTACAATTTCCTATCTTCATTTTGATATATTACGGGTCAAATTTGGTTAAGAAACGATTGAGTTACGAAGCTTTGAAAATTGCCCAAACTTTCGGCCAAGAGTTCCGGGACACTTAAGGAAGTTTTTCATAGAAGGACCAAAATAATGGATGGTGGACAATCGTAGGAACCATTTCTATTGATTTTCAATCTCAGGGACCAAAGTGATATGTTATGCAAATCTAAGGGACCATTTTGGTTAAAAAGCCATTGGAAAATGGGGGGTTTTCTTTCGGTGCTGGAAAGTTGTGTCTGGCCGCATTTATAGTGGAACCCATGGAACCTTCTCCGTCCCCAACATTTTGAATGGGTTCTACTAGTGGCTCAATTTTGAGTACAACTTACATGAAATGAGTTTACTATTATATAGTATTACAAACCAATTTAATATATTACTATGTGGAAAAAAATTTGTACTTGATATTATATTATTAAACAAAAAACACTACATGACGATGAACTTGTTCAATATAAATTATTTTCCCAAGTCACCGCATGGCTGCCTCCAAGTTTCAACCCACTTGGAGAACTTGGCGTTGTCTGGTCTTTGATGCCCTAACCCAAGGAAGCACCAACTCCATAAGCTACCTACTTGCTTAGGGTACTCATCAAACGATCAAAGAAGCTATGTCCTACCTACCCAACAGTACAGTTTTTAATATTGAAGGAATTCTGCCACCATTGTAGTACATACATGCTACCCAACAGTACAGTTTTAATATTGAAGGAATTCTGCCACCATTGTGGTACATACATGCATGCACTTGTGTAATATTACATTGCATTTGCATGACATACACGTTTTTGTCCGTAGGAATGCATGAAAATTTACAGTTACATGACACGCATTAGTAAATTATAATTTGAATATTTACTTCACCAAAAGGGAGTTTCTTGGGTGCCACAGGCCACCAGACTTTACCGACATTGCACTAACTAAAAAAAAACGAAAACAAATGAAAATTTATCCCACTATTCTCTCTCTTTCCTCACGCTCATCTTCTCTCCTCATCTGCTTCTCCATATTTACACGGAACCTTGATCCTTGATCATAGAAAGTAAGACGTCCTCACCTCCTCTCTCTGTAGCCACAACCACTGCCGTCGCGATAACCGCTACCTTCGTAGCCATCACCATCACCAGCATATGCACTTGGGTACACGATAAAACCCATAAGGCATGGATGATTGAGGGAGTGGTTGTTCAAATTCAAAGCTAGCGGGATGAAATTTTTTTAGGGTAGTGAGACTAAATTTTTAAACGAAATTTTACTAAACTAAATTATATGGAAGTTGATGATTGAATTATTACTTAAATGTTGATAAACGTGCTCATTGTTATTGGTGAAACATAATTTAGTTTGTAAATTTTGTCTACAAATTTAGTTTTCCTAACATTATTAAATTTTTTTAATATTTAAAACTCGGGAAGTAGAAATTCAGCAAAAAACTTTAAAAACCCTGAGAAATTGGGTAATTAATTTAGTGCCGGCTTCCGAGATAGTTGTCACGTTTGGAATCCTCTGCGGCAACTCTGTCTCCTTGCTGTGCTATTTGTCTTCATTGTCTCTTTTGGTTGAGACTCTGAACAATGGCAAGCCAAGAATTTATGTTACAAGGGGCACAATTTAGATTGGATAAAGGAAATTTCATTTTGATAACTGGAATATATAGAAACATATTCTCATTCTTTTGGTCACCCTAATGATTAAGGATATAGATTACAGAGTGAGTCTACGATTGAATTTGATATCAAAGGTTGAGAATAAAATATTAGAAGCAGATCCATTTAAATTTATTCTTGACATCAGATTCAAGGTTGAGTGACAATGAATTACTTTTCTCCTTGTGTGACCAAGAATTTGAAGGGTTTTGTTGTGCTAATTTGGACACTTGAATCTTTTTTTTCTCACTCAATTTCATAGATTATATAACAGAGGAAGATGAGAAATTAAGCAAAATAATAGTCAGCAAGCGATGAGAAATTTTTTCATATCCTATAAGTAAAAAAGAAAGAACAAATTAACTAATATCACTAGAGAACCTTAGTTTTGAATCTTTGATGCCAATAACTAAAGCCATTGTATTTCTTTGTTGGACTGAAATTGATTTGAATTGACCGATACAATTAAACTCAAGTTGATAGTGGTATTATATTCGCCAAATTCAAAGGCTAGATTGTAGTAGAGACTTATAAGAGAAAATTTCATAGTAGGCTTGAGCCTAGAAAATTTTAGACTCGACCCAGGCCTACCTTAGTTCTAAGGTAGCTTCGCCATTGAGTCTGAATCTTCAAACGAGACAACAATCAGGGTTCTTGTGAGATCGAGCATTTGCAGAATGTAAGCATATTTCAATATTCTAATGTGGTCCACATGACATGTGTGATATATTCGGTTTACTGAATGTTGTTTTGGAAGCAATTTCATTGGTCAAATCATGAGAATAGGTTTTCTGTTGTGGCTTATTTTAATTTGACAAGGGATAGAGGCGGCACAATAGAGAAAAAGAGTAGGGAAAGAGATGTGTTTGTAGGGTTGTGTAGATGATGCGTTATTCCCCTACACAGTGCCTTTATTTATAGTAATAAAAGAGGGAAGAATCCTTCTCCTCCAAGGAATACAAGTCCAAATAGGGAAGAATAACTAGTATCAAATCAAATATAGGATTTACACAATCACACTTTAATACAATGTTTATAACACTCCTCATTGAGTGTGTAAATACTCCAGTAGATTCGGCATCATGTAGAGTTAAGGAAGTCGACTCGTTGACACTGATTTTGGAAACATGCTAGTCTCAAAGTAAAGTAGGAACTTGCATATGGAACTAAGTCTCACAAAAAAACCTAATGGCTATGGTAAAACCTAAGTAGGGACAAAACCCATAGTCCAAGAAAAAATGCGAGAGTAATACAAAGTCAAGAAACGTCTACAGGACGTCATCAGAGATGTGATCAACCCAAGGTAGGTGCCTTGTCAAAACCTTATTATATTAAGATCAAGCAAATATACTTCAGGATACTCCCTCTGAGTTTGACAATAATTCCAAAAAAGAACTAACAATGTTACAACTCAGAAAGTTTACGCATTCCTATTCCTTGAACAAGTTTTTGAAACGTTGCATTCGATAGTGATTTGATGAAGAGGTTCACCAGGTTGTCTTGTGAAAGGATTTGCGTGACTTCAATCTTCTGATGCTCTTGTTATTGATGTGAGAAGAAGAACTTCCGTGCAATGTGCTTGGTGTTGTTTCGTTTGATGTAACCATTCTTGAGTTGTTCGATGCATGCTGCATTATCTTCATAAATTGTCGTCGGGACGTCAACGATGCGGTAAAGATTGCATGAGCTTTGAATATGGCCCATAACTACTCTCAGCCAAAAGCATTCCTGAGTAGCTTCGTGTAAGGCAAGAATTTCAGCATGTTTAGATGAAGTGGTAACTAAGGTCTGTTTAGTTGACCTTCAAGATATTACGATGCCTCCAATGGTAAAGGCATAACCCGTTTGAGAACGCGCCTTGTGTGGGTCAGATAAGTAACTTGAGTCAGCATAACCAACAAGGCAGGAATTGACTAAAGATAGGGGGTGCGGCATCACTCGAGGATTTGTAAGGATAGAATAGGCCTAGATTCGTAGTACCCTTAAGTAACGGAAGATGTCTTTAACACCAATCCAGTGTCTGCATGTTGGTGCATTACTGTTTCTTGCCAAAAGATCAACATCGAATGAGATGTCGGGTCTAGTGCATTGAGCTAAGTACAATAAAGCGCCTATTGTACTTAGATAAGGAACTTCAGGTTCCAAAATCTCTTTATCATCCTCCTTTGGACGGAAGTGATCTTATTTTGCATCAAGTTACCGAACGACCATACGAGTACTCGAAGGCTTCACTTTATCCTTGTTAAAGCGGCGCAACACCTTCTAGGTGTAGTTCGATTAATGTACTAAGATTCCATCCGAACGGTGCTCTATCTTGAGACCGAGATAATATCGAGTTTTTCCTAGATCTTTCATCTTAAATTCCAACCTTAGGTGCACGGCAATTCTTTCGAGCTCTTCAAGAGTTCCGATGAGGCTTATGTCATCGACATAAACTACAATAATCGCAAAATCGAAATGTGACTTTTTAATGAACACGCAAGGGCATAGTTCGCTGTTCACATATCTCTGACTAGTCAAATACTCACTCAGACTATTATACCACATTCTTCCAGATTGCTTCGAATTGTAGAATGAATGCCTCAGCTAAATGGAGAGTATGTTCTGGGGTTTGAAAATATTTGATCCAGTCAATGTAAGTCATTTGCAAAATGAGCGGTAAAAAGACCGCTTGTCAAAGGTTCTAAGTAACAAATAATCAAAGGAGAATCATATTTGACATATATTCCCATCATTTGCTGATGCCCCATTTTTGTACGTAAGGGTGCGAAATCGACACATAGACCGCACAACAAAAAACGTGCAGATACGATATGACGAGTTCGTATCTGGTAACCAGCTGAAGGGCACTATATGGTTATGTCGCGACAGACCTCAAGCGGACCAACATGGTTGCATGCAATATTGCATTGCCCCAAGCAGTGATCAGGAGTTTAGTACGTATGACCAACAATCGAGCAATCATTTGTAAACGCTTAATGAATGCCTTCGTTAGGTAGTTCTGGGTGTGAACATGGGGTACTGGATGTTCAACTTCAACCATAACCGATATGAAATAGTCATCAAAAGTTTTAGATGTGAATTCTCCAGCATTATCATATCGAATATATTTGATTAGATGATCAGGATGGTAAGCCCTTAGCTTGATAACTGAGCCAACAGTTTGGAGAAGACATCGTTCCTTATGAACAATAAGCACATGTGCGACCAACGAGTGGAAGCATCAACCAATACCATAAAATATTTAAATTGTTTGTAGGGAGGGTGAATCAGTCCATAAATGTCCCCCTGAATCCTTTGTAAAAAAAGTAGGAGGATTGAGCGAATCTTGTCATAAGAAGGCTTAATGATAAGCTTTCTTATAGAGCAAGTTTGACATACAATTCCTTGAATCGAACCTAAACTTTGGGTTAGTGAATGCCCGTGTGACGATTTGAGGATACGGCGTATTGCCATTCGTCCAGGGTGTCCCAAACGATCATGCTAAAGTGTAAGTTCATGTGTGGTCCTTGAGGTAGGGCTAGCCACATAGTGGCTCTGTATAGGGCGTATGCTTTTAGTATATAGACCACTCAGGATACACTTCATCTTTTCTAGAATACGCTTTTGGCCATATTCGTAGGAAGTGATGCATAGGAATTCAACTTCACTTTCTACATAAGTTTCACCATGGTAATTATTGTCTTGAATGTCCTTGAAACTCAACAACGTTCGTCTAGAACGTAGAGAATAAAATGCCTCTTCAATGGTCAAGATAGTGCCACTGGACAACATTATACGTGCCTTACGTATCCTTTGATCATGTTGGATGGGCCTGAGAAGGTTGTCAGAGGTGCATTCTTAGGTACGAAGTTAGTGAAATAGATGCATTCACGGAAAACGGTGTGCGTGGTTGCAAGATCTGCCAAACAACTAACTTTTCTACTAGTCATATTTAGAAATAAAAATTAATTTGAATTGGTCACATGCATAAAAGTTCTAAAAAACAAATATCCATTCAAAATAATTTAAGTATTCGAGGATGGTAATTAAAAAAAACACTTAATATCCAAAAATAAATCACCAACAAATAATCCAAACATATAGGAAAATTGTTCAAACTTAAACCAAAAAACAAGGTGGGTTTCGACCACTTAAGGGAATTTTGCCCCCAAGGGTCTAACATTTAACTAAAAATAGTTCATGTCTAAGATTCTAATCTTCCATAGGGGTAATTGCCTCTTGAAAATCAGAATCCTTCATCCTGGTACTCTCTAGTTCATCCACTTGCATTGATTCAAACTTCTTATGTCGAGAATGATATCCAACTACAACCTTCGGGGGAGCATAGCAAACATGAAACCAATGGTCTTTTAAACCACATTGGTAGCACATATTTGTATCCATGGTGTTAGGTGCTTTGCCCTTATTCTTGAAGTTTAGGGTCTTGAGAGCGAGGTTAGAATGCTTCTGGGCTCTGTTTCTTTCCTTAGATGGGCTTTGGCTCTGTTTACATTGATGGGGTGGCTTCTAGCCACCCCTACGATGCCAATATTGGCGTTTTGGGCGTTGGTTTGTTCTATGATGTGCTTCAGGCACAACAGTTGCCCCGGTAGGTCAAGTTTGATGATTCTTCATTAACAACTAATTTTGTTTTTCAGCGAGAAGTAAAACGGAAATCAAATATGAAAACTTAGTGAACTTTTGAGCCCTATATTATTGCTGCAGGACAATATTTGTAGCAAAAAAGGTCGAATAGGTTTTATCTAGGAGATCCTCTTCGGTTAAGTTCTTGTTATAGAACTTGAAAAGTGATCGGATTTGACAAACTGTAGAATTATATTCATTCACAGACTTAAAGTCTTGGAAGCACATATGCTACCAGTCATGTCTTGCTTCAGGCAAGAATATGTCTTTTTGGTGATCGAAGCGATCAGCTAAAGCGACCCAAAGTGCTCATGGATCTTCCTCAGTAAGTTACTTGGTTTGCAGTGCATCATGAATCTGTCTTTGGATGAAGATCATAGCAATAGCTTTCTCATCTTCGCCAACCGGGTTATCCGTCTCATCTTCAATAGCGGGACGCATCTTTGCGGTGAGGTGGAACTTCACAACTTAGACCCACTTGAGGTAGTTTCTTCTAAAGACCTTTAATGCGGTGAAGTCGAGTTTGTTCAAGTTCAACATGTCCTTGTCGCAAAAATAAATGGACAACAATGTGGTTAGTATAATAGAGATAAATCAATCCATTCACATAGTAGTAGAACATTCAAGTTCTAATAGACATTTTGTTGGTTTAAAGTTTGCATGAAAAAGCTTCGGGTTTTCATGAGTGATGTTTTTAAGGAAAACTACAGGTTTTCAAACAAGGCATGTTTCGAAAAACTTCGGGTTTCGAAAGAATTATGAACTTCAAGTTCATATGTTCCTGCATACAAACACAAATATATATAGAAATATGCAAATAGATCTTCAGTGTCTATAATTATAATTGAATTAATTATTTGGACTTCGGGCCAAAATTAAAGTATGGGTGAAAAATTATAAAAGCCAAAGTGCCTAAAAAAATAGGCAATTAAAACTAGGGGCCCAAAAACAATGGGCCAAAGCCCGTGGGTGGGCTGATTAGTTATGGCCTTGTGGCCCAGGCCTAAAAATTGGGTTGAGATAGGTACAGGTAGCAGGCCTAAGAACAAAGGCCCAAAAAGAGCTCTGGTTTGGTGCGGCGAGGAGCAGGCTAGGGCTGCAAGCCTTATACAAAGGTGTGCTCTAGTGCTTCGTAGCATATGTATACCTGTGGGACGTAATCTTGTGCGTCGTAGCACATTAGATCATCACAACCATGAGAGGCTGTGATTAGGTGTATCATGGTGCACGTGCATCGAGTCACCGGCTATGAGCTAGGATCTGGTGTGGTGCCGTGCATGGGGACACCGTAGCCTTATGGGCTGGTGTCACATGGACCAAGCCAATGCAGTGGCTTACTGCAAGTGAGCCCAGAAGGAGAAAAAAACTTTTTTTTTTTTTGTTTTGCATTGTGGGGCCGAGGTCATGGGTTGGCCTAATAGGCTATGGGTATCCAAACATACCAGTCGCTACTGGGTTTATTCCCAGGAGAAGAGGACCAACGCCACCGCTTCAGGCGGCTATATTTCTAGAGAAAAACCTTGGGGATGAGTTCGTGAATCAATGGGGATCACGAATGTGAACGAAGATAGGGAAATCTCAACGTTTTAACCAAAAACCTTAGAAATTGAATCGAAATTTCAAAAAAAAAAATCTGATGAGATTCGAAGAATCTCAATCAAAATTCATTGGGGGACGATCTTCAGGTTGTCGGGACGATGACCCAGGGGCAAGGTTGGGTTGCTAGCCCACTTGTGATGGTGGGGATGTCATGGAAGGCATCCGGGTTTTGGGTTTCAAACTTAGAGCTTGTGGCCTCGTGGTTTGGTGCAGCCGTGTAGGTTGCATGCTTGGTGCTGGTGGCTCGATGCGACTCAGCTGGAAGCCAGCGGCTCGCGGCATGATGGCGATGGGATAGGTTTTTTGAAAACTCTAATTTTTTTCTTTATTAATTCCAGATTATAATTAATTCAATTTCATGCATATTCAACATATAATTCAATGCATGGACATGTATTTAATGCAATTCATGGCAATAGCAATTCACATAATTCAACAATAATGGATATAATGCATACACAATTTATGTAGAATCTAAAATTTAAAAAATGTAAAGTTGGGTCATGCATTATGGTGAATGTTCATGCTATAAGGGTTGCAAAAATATTGAGATAAAAAACGTTGTTTTGGAAGAACTTGATTGCGTAATGATATTGATGAACTGGTTTGATGCAGAAAACTTCCACGTTAGATTCGTAAGTGCAATGGTAGGAACGTGTTGTGGCTTATTTTAATCTAACAAGGGAGAGAGGGGGGGCATGACAGAGAGAGAGAGAGAGAGAGTAGGGAGAGAGATGTGTTTGTAGGGTTATGTAGAAGATGTGTTATTCTCCCTATGCAATGCTTTTATTTATAGTAATAAGGGAGGAAGAATCCTTCTCCTCCAAGGAATACAAGTCCTAATAGGGAAGAATAACTAGTATCAAATCTAATCTAGGATTTGCACAATCATACTTTAATATAATGTTTATAACATTTTTTATTAATACAATGTTTATAACATTTTCTATTTTATTATTGTGATGGGTGATAATTGATGATGGGCTTCATTCGGAAATGGGTTCTTTTTGCCTATAATAGTGCACATACCCATCTAATGTGTACATGAATGAATAACAAGTATTAGGGTTTCAAAGTGCAAATAAGGCTAGAGAGAGAAAACCTAATTTTCTCCATACCGACGACTCTTCTATGGATGACTCAAGATAGAGATTGTAGATGACATTTGATGGCTAATTATTGAGGTATATAATTCACGTATTCCGCATTAATCGTTTGTGAAAATCATGGAATTCAAGATCTTGGCTCATGAATTGGGTCTTATGACTTTATCTAGTTTTATGTTTACATGTGGTATAGAGCATGGTTAAGAACTCTTATGATTTTCCATAAGAATTTAGGGTTTGATTTATTTCGTACCCGTTTTCCATGATTGATGATTTGATTACATATCTATGAGTTATTATCATTAATAACCAAAATTTAATCCTTAATTTCAAAAATGTCAGTTTTTATCAAAACTTTCAAATATAGGAAAAAATTCATTTAAACAGACACAAACACCCTCATAATTTAACCCAATTACACCCAAAACCAAAACCCAAAGAGGGAGGAGAAAACAGTGAAGTCGCACACCAATTGCCTAGCAAACTTCCAAATTCAAAGGTCGTCTTCTCGAAATTACCATGGATACAATTTTATAAAGCGATGCTTTGCCCACATTTATTGAATTGTCTTCAACTTCTCTCTCTCAAAATTCCTATTTATTTTGTTTCAATTGTAATTATTTTTACTGATAATATACTCTTAATCAAGATCATTGATTCTCCTTTTATAAACATGTATCTCTACCTTTCCCTTTGAAAGCACAAAAGTGAAAAGTCAATTTCATCTCAAGACATCAAACACTATTTTCATTTGAGCAACACCTATGAAGAACATTTCATCTGATAAACAAATCCATATCCTTTTCACAATTTTAGCTCAATTGTAATTTGTATTTTAACTGTTCTTAAAAATAAATAAGAAATATTATGAATCCTACAAGGTTCTGGGTTTTTTTTTCAGCATGAAATTCTTCCCTGGATTGTAGAACAATGGCTTTGCATTTAATGACACAACACAGAGAGCAGCTTTTGCATTTGAGGGTATTTCGGTACTTTTGCATGAGTGTTCTGTCATATTTGAAATTTTTTATAAAACCTGACATTTATGAAAATAGGGGTCAAGTTTAGGCTATTAATGATAAAATCTCCATATCTGTCAGGAACTTGACTGTATGTATATATACTCTGAATTAACACTGAGTGCAGTGATCTTTGATCCTTTTTAAATTAATTTCTCACTTTGATTTGGCCGGAAATGAGTGATTATAAGAACTTTTCGTTTGGTTCATTCGTTTTAGCTTTATGCGTGAAGTCTGGAAAGTTTCCATAGATTTCTAATTGGTCTTGCAAGTTTTTTTTTTATTTTTATTTTTTATTTTTATTATAATTATAATTATTATTATTTTTTGTGTAAAAGATAATGGCACACAAATTTATATTTGAAGTTCATGCCCAGAAGTGGTGCATCTTGTTTGCATGATTAAAGATAGCTAATAAACTAATATTTTATATGGCTAGATTGTTCGGTTTTTTAAATGTGTATATATGAGATAATGTTATCCTGTACTGAATGTATTTCTCTTATGGGTCAACTTTTATGGAGTGGTTTGACCAATATTGCATACTAATTAAAGTTTAGCAATGCCGTATGTTGATGCACAAAATTAACGTAAAGTGTCAACTTTGTGACTTTACAAGGTTTGCTCTGGTCATATAGTGAGGATAATATGTAAAGAGATAGGGATAGGGAAGCAAACACAAGATGTACGTGGTTCACTCTAAATTGGGTTACGTCCATGGGATAAAAGAGTTCTCATTAATAGTGAAGAGTATATACAATACACAGGTTCAAGCATAATCATCATTTGTGAGTTCTAATGGTGAGTTTAAGTATAATAATGACATTAGGGCTTCATAGTAGGAGAATGATCTTCTTTTATAGTTGAGAAGAGTCCGGCTTTCGTTTGCGATCAATGTGGGAGAGAAACTCTTGTGCTTCGGCAAGGGTGCCTTAGCATGAACCTTTCAGTGGGTCTCTGAAGGTATGAAGTTGATCGGTACTCAGTAGTTTCCGAATTTGTCAAGTATGGTACAAACAATGCTTCCCCAAAGTTCCTGAGTGAAGAAAGCTTCTTGGCTGGGGACTTGCAAAACCCAAATCACTGAGTAATCGCGAAACTTCTAAGTATCAAAATGTAGTAGCATACAATGGGAATCCCCACAAGTCTCCAAGAAGGATATATAGCCGAAGAAGATGGCTTGGTTTTTGTTGAGTAACCGAGGGACCAAAGTGGCAGCCCAAAACCTTCTTTGTTTTATCTGCTAGGTCCAAAGTCAATATAGAAAAGGGTTTAAGACTGGGCTGGAATCCGAAAGAACAGATAAACAAATTAAAAGGTCTAAAGCCCATGTAAATTCCATGGCAAGCTGAATGTCGATGCTTCCCCAAAATTAAGAAACATGCACCTTCCATCTATAGCACATAATGTGCTTCCACTCCATCCCAGTTCCCTGCACCCCCCCCCCCCCCCCCCCCCCCCACCCCCTCTTTTTTTTTTTTTTTTTTTGTACGCCTCTTCCAAACCGCCGAACAAGAAATCCTTCCGACCATAGACACTGGAGATACACTGGAAGAGCCTTCGGGATTTTGAACCGAATGATAGAGCTCATCTTCTTGAGAATGTTTATGACATGAGTGATATTGATGACATGCGTATTGCTTTTGAATGTTTTGCTATGCATGAAGAAATTCATTGTTTGGATATGTGAATCATGTTGGTTGTACTACTTTAGTTTCATTCACTATGTGTGAAACTAAATACGTATGTTGAAGCTCTGAGTTAAGAGTATAGAGGTAGGTCAACGTGGACCAAGTGTTCCAGTGTTAGGAATGTAAAAGACTAAGACGAAATTGTCTGAATTCCCTCTTTGTGAAATATTTGCTAAATGGCTTGTGTTACAAAGGATCCCAAACGGTTGAAGATCAAAACATTTGTAATATGTATGTCTTCTTATAAATAGCCTTTCCTTCAGTACCTAATCCCCCATTTTGAAAGAGCAAGGCATGACCCCATGGTCATAATAGTTGAACGTACGTTCACCCTTGGTTGTCTTGATACGAACCTTTATCCGTCTTGTTGTAATGAGCTTGCTGAGAGAATAAATCACTACAAGAAAACATAGAATATGTGACCAAATTTTATGTGGTGCCCAAAAATTTGTCACAAATGTTTTCTATATGTGACAAATTGTTTAGATACGTCACACATGACTAATTTGCTAGGAAAGAAATTAGAGAACACTTAAGTGATGATACATACGTCACATATTCTAGAATTAAGTGACGAATATTATAAGCGTCACCTATAATTGTTTTGATGAAAAAGTGGAGGCACAAATTTTTTGAACTCCTTACTAAAATATATGGTAGGGAACAATAGCGCCTTAACGAAATATGATATGTGAGGAATTTCAAGGTGGGTCACATATATGTATTCTCGGTGACAAAAGTGGTTCCTCACATTTCCAACAGTGAATAGAATTGCCAAAATAAAAAAGAAGAAATAGAGTAAAATATTAAACACATTTGAGAAAGCTCATTTACTTTCCTTTTCTCTTTGTTTCTCAAAGACTCAGAGTTATCCTCCCTCTCGTTGCCGTGACCCAAGCCATCGACTCATCTCTCAATCTTCTTCTCTCTCTACTGCGACATATCGGGATCTTCTGAGCCAAAAAGCTCAAACCCTCTCTTAGAGCAACTCCACCCCTAAAAAAATGAGTCAGCACCCAACCTATTTAATCCACTCAGTGAACAGTGATAGACCCCAATGAACACTAATAGGCCAAACGCATCTCCACCCCTAAAAAATGCGTTGGCACAAAGTCTAAAAAATATGATGGCATAAACGATCTCCACCCTTACAAAATGCGCTGGCACCCAGCCCATTTAAAATATTATTAATTTTTTTAAAAAATAATACATAAAAAAAAAGTTTTTATTTTGGATAGGATTTTTCATTAATCTCGTCACGCCACGTGTCATTATTCGAATGTACTATTTTGTGAATAGATTTCTACTAAGATTTTCAACCAAACCCGACGTGCCTCATGTCACTATCTTATTTGATGTGTTTAAATAAAGTTCCAAAAATAAATTTGAAATTACATAAATTTTTAAAAATAAATAAGAAATTACACAAAGTAGTAATAATAAATAAGAAATTACATCTATTAATAAAAATAAATAATAAATTACATAAAGTACTAAAAATAAAGATGAAATTACATAAAGTACTAAAAATAAATATGAAATTATACAAAGTCTGTGGAGCTAGGATCTTCGTTGTTAGGATCTGTGTAGCTAGAACCCCCTCAACTTGTTTTCGCATCTCTTGCACGCCTCATTCGTACCACATCTCTTTTTTCCGAAGTCCAAAAATATTTTGAATTTGGAGACAGTCCTACTAGAGGCTTGTTCATAGTGTCACGATCTGCTTGAGCCATCCTTTTTTCTCTAAGCATCTCATTTTCTCGATTAAGTGCTTCTCTAATTATCTCGATCTCTCGATTTACTATTTCTCTTTGTCTCTCAGACGGCGCATCACGTCTCTTAGTAGCTGCTAATATTGCTGCCATAGCAGCATTTTTTTCCTCATCTTTAGCCTCTTCTCGCGCCATGTTCAGTTCACATTGGCGAGCAAGTTCATCCATATATTTAGTGTAGTAATTTTAGGAAGAACTACCTTTTTTCTTTGATGCCTTTTTACCTTGAGGCCCAAGGGACTGACGAGTCAATTAGGTATTCGGCAATTCTTCAGGCGTCACTTCTGCCTCTTCAAATGTGTCGCCTTCTTGTTTGGCCGTGTTTGCCTCTGGCAAACTGTGTAGACCTATGTCGTGCATGACAATTTATGGACCGGTTGACACAATTTTGTATTTGGGGCAATCTTTGACAATTTGCCAACATTCCCATCTGTTAAATGATTTGTTCTGGTTCTTCGCATTGTAGAATGCTTGTGCTTGTAGTGTTTATAAATGTGGGATAAGACAGTATTATAAAATGCGGGTGTAACACAAATAAATAAATTAAAAAATTGATACGGGTGGAATGCATATAAATAAATAAAAATATTGTCACCTGATCAGCTAAACTTATCCCATTATGCAAATTACCGGAAGCATGAGAGATGGCGTTTTTCCAACAATTAAAGGATGTGTTGAGTTTTTTTCCAACGACCTTGAAGACCTTGACTACTTCTGGCGTCTTTTCCATGTACATCGCAAAATGCTTTCATAATTTTACTCCACATTTCTCGCTTATCCATCTCAATACCAGTAATCGGGTCATGAGTAGTGTGAACCCAACATTCACACAACGTAACATCTTCAATGAGCTTCCACGAAGTCATTTTTTTCTCTTAAAGTGTAGGAAATATTGAAATGTGGTGTAAGGTGGAAGATGAGGGCTAGGTATTTATAGAAAAAAAATTAAAATTTTTCTATATTTTTTTAACATTTTTTCATAATTTTTTATAAATTTTAATGTAGTTAATTAATCTGGATCGTTGGACTTGAAAAATATTCAAATCCAACAGCCTATAAGTTGACATGTGGCTAACGTTCATAATTCTGACCGTTGTGCCTTTTTTTATTTTATTTAAAATTTTGAGGGTAAAACGTGGACCGTTGATCTGTGATCGGACTATCTAAATCAAAATTTTTTTTGACTGTTGGAAATCCAATGGTCCAAAAAAACTAGCTGTTATAAATCCAACAGCCCAGGATGGGCCACGTGGCCTCCTATTTCGTTTGCTGGGTGAGCCTGCACATGCGGGCTCCGGCTTTGAATCTTGTTGGTGATGAGTGCCCAAATGCGTGTGTTTCCTATGCGCCTAGCGCAAAAAAAATTTCAAATGCTCGCCGAAGCCACGTTGGCGTCAGCATGGAGTCAGATGGGTCGTCTCGTTCCTCTGTCTATTCTGGGCTGGCCTGTGGCTTGGCTTGGGCTGTGTGCCAGCCTAAAGGGCTGGGGTGGAGCAAATTGAAGGGAACCGGTCCATTTTTTGGCCTGGGTGCCGACCTAAAGAGTAGCGGTGGAATTGCTCTCATCTTTTCGTTGTTTACCACACCTCCACAACCAAAAACCCTAGAGACCCATTCAACCAACAAGCCAAATCCACACCCCACACCAACCAAACTACCTCAACCTGTCGCGCCTCCACCTTGTCCCAGTTTCTTGCTCGACCATAAAAAACCCAAGAACCCTAGAAACCAATTCCCCAAACAACTTAAATCTTTGCCAAAATTATCCACGCCTACGAGACTACTCTATCGCCCAATGCTTTAAGGTTAAATGAATCGTTTTTAATTATCATTCTTCTTAACTTGGGGTTTTGGATTAGTAGGTAATTGCCTCCAATTTGAGCAGGCCAGCAGCCCTCCATATTTGCATCCATCTTCTGAGGCCTCTAATTGGGTAAAATTTGGTTTTTATTTTTTAGATTTTTATATTTAAATACTATATATATCCTTGGCTTTTTCTATTTGTTTTTAACTTGCAGGTTAACATTCATGAATTTACAAATAAAAAAATTGAAGGACTTATCACAAGCTATAACTTTAATCAATATGCTATCTCAATGCATCAATTATTTTAGAAGGACTTACCACAAGCGAGCACACACCTCACTAGTCTCTAGCAACAAACATATATATATCATTGTGTAGTACTGCTTTGTCCTAGAAAGAAAGGAGCCTTGCACAGAATGACTCTTTTTCGCTTTGCTCTTTTTTTTGTTTTTTCTTTCTTTCTAGGGCTTCTGCATTTGGGGCATTTTGGATGTTTGATTAATCCATATTTGGTATTAATTTTCAATTACTGGTTGATATTTGGTTGGTTATCCCTTCTCTGGTTAGTGATGAGTCCATATTATACCATATATTTTACCCTAATCTTAGTATTAATTTATTGGTTATTTTGGTAGAATTTTGATACTTTGTTATATATTTCCAATATAGGACATTCGACTTTCTGTGGAGCAAAAAGTGATCAAACAGATGAATTTTGGAGTGATTTTAATTGGAGAATGTTCATGGGTCTTTCAAGATGATTGTATCAAAATTCCAGATTTTTGTACCAAGCCGTTTGACCATGGCAATGAAATAAAGACCCAGCCTGCAGCTTTCCTAGATTGACATTTTTGGACGTTTTGGGTAGTTTGAAGGTCAAGATGGCATATTTTGAGGAAGATTCCTTCTGCATATTTGTTGGGGACATCTCAAGCTCTAAAAAGAGACATTTTGGACCAAATCAGAGTTGATTTGGTCGGTCAAAATACTAATTTTCTGAGAACTCCGAATTTTAGTTCAAATAGGAAACCTTTTATTTTCTGTTTTATTATTTTATTATGTTTCCTAGTTTTATTCTAAGACCTTTTAGGGTTTTATTTTGTAGTAGTATAAATAAGGCTTTTTAGCCATTAGGGTTTGGAGAAAAAAAGGAGGAGAACGCAACGCATTGGCTTTAGAGAGCTTTTGACAATTCAAGTTTATTTTCAAGGTGTTGTCTATCTATGTTCTTAATAATATTTTGTTTTATGGTTGTTAGTAACTAGTTTCGTTTGCTAGGGTAAGGCCACGAGTCTTAGCAAGAATATGTAGTTTCTTTTCAATTTACTTATGATATTATGCATACAGGTTTTGAATTGTCAAACACTGTGCTTTAAGATATTTGTCTTGATGATTGGCCATCATTAGGATATTTAGAAAAGTAATTTGATGAAATTTTGGCAAAGGGCTGTCCCTGAAATTGGCGATGGCTTCTTGTGGTTAATATATGTAACTTCTTAGGATGGACGACATGTCTTAAGGGTTATGTGGTTTTTCGAAAGGTTTTCACAAAATTTAATGAGTCTTGCATGTTCACATTCGATCTGGACGCCACGGACGGGTTGCATGTTAGATATACGTTATGTGTTGGAGGTTACAAGTAGGGCATACTTTAGGAAAACCTAACCTTCAAAGTATGCATGTGTAATTCATAAGTAATTGAAATAACCACATAGGATTGTTAAGGTGATGGCGGAACTCTAGTGCTCAAATTGATATTCAAAACTATTTTCTTTTGTTTTCTTTACTTTCCCAATTTATTTACTTGTTTTTAATTAAATTCGTTTTTAATATTTTAGATCATAAAATCAACATTTTCTAAACTTTGTTTTCAAATAATTAATTAAGATTTGGTTTTAACATAAATTATTCATTCAATCCCTGTGGAAAACGAACTTGCTTGAGCTGCTATACTATGACAACCTTGTACTCTTGCAAGTATTTTTAAGTATTTTTATCCCTACTTTTGCAGGTGTAAAATCCTTATCAGTTAGTATTACCTAGTCATTTGAGTTTCTTACTAAGTATGGTTGCTTTGCTTTATTACCAAGTCATCATTTGGGAATGGAAATTTTAGGTCTCATTGTTTTTTAGGAATGGTATAATGCTCCCTTGGGTTTGGTTCTAAAAGCTTCTACATTACGCTTGTATGTTATTTACCTTACTATGTGTGGCACGAAATTGATAAGCTGTAATGGACTAGAATTTATGCAATCTAAGCATATAATTAAATTTCGTATTCATAAATAAAGAATTGAGCTTCTATGCAGGTTTGTGAGGAACTTGTGTTGGCAGGGTTACAATTAGAGCTTGAATGATTTCTTCTGTTTTTGGTACTAATTTTCAGTTAAGGTTAATAGCTAGTGGGCTAACTTCTATCCCTATTATTTGCTCCTATTAAGAATTAGTTGCATGCTGCATGCTTTTCGTTTTAATGGAATCTTGTTTTGAGATTTAGTTGAAGTTATTTTTGAGTTTCTTTCTGAGTTTAGTTGCTTTGCTTTACGTAGTCATCATTTGGGAATTGAGGATTTTGGTCTTATCGTGACATAGGTGATAGATCTATGACTTTATACATAAAAATGAGTAAATTCATGATTTTTTTAATCCAAGTTACTACAGAGTTCTATAGGAAAATGGAGTTTCTGTTTATGTCCATATTCTTGCAACCGTAGATTAGTTTAGAAGTTTAATTATAATTTAAGTAGTTTTTGTTAATTTTATATTTTGTTAGTAGATTATCTAGTCCTGACAATTGGAGTCTTGGTAACTTACTAGGCTATGGTAAATTAGTGAAATCAGATACGCAAAAGGAGAATAAAGATATAATAGCACAACTGAAGGGTTGCAAGCCAATGGTAGACCAACAGCATCTCTAAAGGTAGTTATATCAATTTGGCCTTCGTTACTAGTGATATCAATTTTGATCTTTATAAAAGTTGAATGCTTTTAAAATGACAGTGAATAAGTAGTTTTGTGGTATGACACTAGATATGTTTTTTGTGTAAACTAATGACATTTTAATATAGGATGTTTTCAAGTAAAATTCATATAATCGTAAGAACAAAAATATTACCACAAGGGAGGGGCAAAACCATTTCATCCAACATGCAAGGAAGGCTCACAAGGTAATGAAATTACAGTACTTTAGAACTCATTATGTAATTTAGATAGGCTCGTCTGTTATGTTTTGTTCTTACTGTAACTATTTCTTCAATTCTTATTTTCTTCTCTTTTGTTGATGTTATTCAAATTCTCAATGCACCTGCTATTGTCTAGTCACACATACATTGGATGGAGTTAAAAAAGAAAGTATTCAAGAAGCACCTGAGGTAGTGATGGTGATCTTTCAAATGACAATGATACTTGTGCTGAACTGAAGACCATGATATTGCTGATGACTTATATTATGTATTTTGTTGTTGGTTTCAAACATGCACGTGGTTTACCTATTTTGTTACCAACTCAATGCCTTAGAATCTTGTTAGCATCTCAATATGTCTAGAGGTGTTAGGATGTTTATGTTAGCTTTTGGGATACACTCTTGGTGTATGTACTGGATGTTACCTAAATTTTTTATTAATGAAATGTGATTAACCAAAGTATTAGCTCATATTTGTTATGAATTCTAATTCCAGATGACGAAGCAGGTATATATGTGGTAATTGGTTCGTCACGAATTGTTCCTAATAGGTATATGATTTTGACATATGTGACACAAATTGCATCACATGTCAAAGGAATATGTGACGCTTTGAGTCTCAATTATCCCCAGCCATAATACTATAGGATTAGATTGGGTGATGATAAATTCCTCACTTATACATTTGTTATGTGACGAATTTATAGGTCACTGACTTTTGGGTTTTGTGATGCCTATTTCGTCACACGTAAAGCTATTAAGTGACGAATTTGGTGTCACTAATACTAAAAATACATGGCGAATATAAAATTTGTCACGTAAACTATAGATGATGCTGTATAGGTGACGCGCATAGGGATGCTGGATTTTCGTCACATATAATCAAATGTGACGAATTTTCATGTTTTTGTGACGAATGTTTGTCGCCACCTAAGCCATGTTTTCTTGTGGGGAATCCTTCCACTTGCCAAGAGAAGAATGAGTTTGGTGACATATTAGGTAGCAAAGTGAGGCAAGAGGGGATGTAATGAGTGTTTGAATGGTCAAAACCTCCTCACTTTATAAAACTTGATTTCGGTTCCCTACTTATTGATTGGGATTAACCCTTGGCATATCTTTACCTCCGCAAATGCATGATTGTACGCTTGAGTCGTCACAGCAAAGTAATTTTTCCAAGTGCTAGCATTGATCGTGTACTTAAATAAGCATTCATGCATGCTTACCATGAAAGCCCTGAGTGTTGTTTTGTCATCTGCCTCAGTGTAACGAGATACTTGTGGCTGAAGTGATCGACATATTCATGCAATGCCTCGTCTGACTTCTAACGAATGGTATATAAATCATCAGCAAAATGCAAATGATCAGCTTGGAAGATGTGTTGATCCATGAAGAGTCTCCTTAGCTTAGCAAAGGAATCCATTGTAGCAGGTTGAAGAAGATAATACCAATTGAGAGCTTCACCAGATAGTGGAGGGACAAATGAGACATCGTTCTCCTTAACTATGTCTTTGGTACACCATGGTAGATTCAAAGAGGTGACTATGCTCAATTGGGTCTTCCCTCCCAGTATAAAATTGTAAGCCAAGCTTTTGTTTCGTTTTTCCTTGTAGAGGGATCCTCATTATTAGAGGACTAGGCTTTGGTTGATTCCAGCCAGGTATCTCAGCCTAACATGGCCTTTAGCTTGTTCACTTCCTTAAGGAGCTATATGATAATGGGGTCTTGAGTGGAGTTATACACCATTGGAACCTTTTTTTGTAAGTTTCCATCATTTCTTGAAAGTAGAGAAGCTCGGTCAAGGACATGTGGCCTTTCCTTAGATTCAATGTATTAGATGTTGGGATGTGCTTGTTGAAAGTCCCTCGAGTCTCCTACACCTTCTTGTCTGCAAGGCATGTTGTTGTTTTCCTGGGTTGATAATTGGCCTGAGTTTTAGCAAAGGACATCATCATTCGATGACCTTTGGGTCATTGATCTTTGAGCCTATGTGGATGGATTTTTCTCGACGCTACCTCAAGAAGTCCCGATAGTTGTGGTAAACAACTCTTGATCCTGTCGTTCCTTATGTAAGAATGAGTCTTTCTCCACTTCTCTTGTTTTGGTTTAAAGTAGCTGGGTTAAGAGAAGTCTCGTGTTGATCAATATCTTGGTGGGTACCCATGCGGTGATCCACTGTTATGGGAGCGATGAGCTCATAAGACTGAGTCTATTTAGCCTTGTGGAGCATTTCAGAGAGTTTCTCATACTGCTCTTGGAAGATTTCATTCCTGATTTCTATTTTGTTGTTCTGAGCTTTCAACTCTTTGACTTTAGCTTGAAGAGTAGCTTTAGGCTAAGCAAGAGAGGGGCATCCTTTTGCGTGTTGTGGTTTCCTTCGCTCCCTATGTTCGTGAGGGATACCTGGTCGAAGGAGAGTGTACGAAAGATGGAAACCAACTTGACGAAGCTAGTGAAAGTAGGAATCAGTGTCGATTCCCACAAACAGAGCCAAATGTTGATGCATAATATGTAAAGAAAGAAGGATAGGGAAGCAAACACCGATGTAGATGGTTCACCCTAAGTTGGGTTACGTCCATGGAAGTAGATGAATTATCATTAATAGTGAAGAGTTTACACAATACATAGTTTTAAGCATAATCATCATTAGTCAGTTCTTTTAAAACTGTAGGCCACTACTTCCTTAATAGGAGGAAGCAATTGCAAGGATATAAGTAAAAGTTGGTTCTCGGTATGCATGGTTATCCATTTCGAAAGCTTGTCCTATTGAAAGCTTGGAAAACCTTCCTGTGAGTACAAGAGAAGAAAAGACAAACTTATCGTTGTTGCACGATGTCTTCAAGTGCAAGTTAGAAAGAATACTTTAGTTATAAATGTTCTAGGTTTATTGCAATACTATAGTTACCATAGATATGCATGTAGTCTAGGGCTTGGTTGATTTGATCCGTGGAATGGTTTTTAATGTCAAGCTCATGTCAGTCTCTCTCTCTTTCTCATACTCCGTGTGACTAGTACGGCAGCAGCCCACTAAGAAACTAGATTTCAAATCTTAATCTTTGAACTCTGATTCCATTGTCGGGCCTTCCAAATTGACGTCGCCGTTGAAGAGGAGGTGGATGAGAAAGAAAAGAGAAAGAAGTTGGAGAGAAGACCAGAATAGAAGTCAGAATTAGGGGCAACACCGACGCCGTCGATGAGAGAGGGAGGACCGTGGGTGGCTGATCGGGGGGGGGGGTGGGCAAAATCAGTGTATTGTTTTGAATAATTTTATTGCGTTTTCTAATAATATTGTTTAGCCACGTCAGAAATTCAATAAAAAAAAGGACACGTGGCCTAATTTTAGAAGCCAAAGCATGCCACGCCATCAGTTAACGAAGTATTAAAATGTCTGAAAAATCAAAATTTAAGTGTAAAAGTGAGACAAAAAAAAAAACAAAAACTATGTGTAGTAAAGTGCGATTAATTTTTGTGAAACTTGAGAGTAATAAAATGAAAATTACCTATATATTAATCTCTCTGACAAACCCTATTACAGACTATAATAAAGTTCTAAGACTAATGACTCTAGACACAATAAAGCCATAATTCTAGGGGTAAGTGATCTCTAAGACCATCTCTAATGGTGACCTAAAACCTAAAAATATTTAGCCCAGAAAATTTAGGTTTTAGCCCAGAAATAGCTTTTCTACTCCAACCCTTCTGGCTTAAAATTTTAGCCCCAGATTATCAAAGAATGAATTAAGGCTATTTTTTTTAAATTAACTTTTAAAAAAAAAAAATTTATGTAGACTATCCTAAATTAATTTTATGAACATTTTAACCTAAAAATATTTAAATTCCGATAAATTTTGAAAAATCACTAAATCAATACATGAAAATCAAGATAAACCACATAAACTTAAAAAATAAAAAAGACAATTAATAAACCACATAAACTTAAAAAATAAAAAAAACAATTAATAAACTACATAAACTTAATACAATCGAAAACTCATAGACTATATAAACTTAATAATGATATTCACCATCTTGACTTGGTGATGGACTTGGGTGATAGTCTTGAGATGAATCATCATCTTGAAATATACTCCTTGTGGCATTCCTTCGTAAAATTTCCTTTTGCTTACCATGTAAGTATCTCTTCCTCTCTGGAGTGTATTTGTCGAGGTCCTCCATTATCAAATTAGTTTCGTACCTTTCTTGCTCCCTATCCCTTTGTTCCTTCATGGCCAAAAGCATTTGGGCCGATTCTTCTTGCTAACGACACTGGATTTCGTTCATTATTGCCATTTCGCTAGCAAATTGTGCACGTGTCGGATCTTGGGACTTCCCTTTTCTCTTTGCTTCCTTTTGCTTATCTCTACTCGGGGGCCTTGCAAAAGAAGAAGTTGGGGTCATTTGTTCGACACCTTCATTGTCGGCAAAATTCACACCTTCATTGACATCATTTGGGGGTGGGGCTTCATTATGAAATAATCTTTCACATTGTTGGTTCGCATCGGTTCCCCACCTCGGACAATCCTTGAGGATGTTCCAAGCATGATGCAACTTAAAAGCTTGATTTTTTGGTGTAGTTCTTGTCTTGTAAATTGCCATTGCTTTGTCACCCTATGCAACAAATACATAAAAACAATTAGTTGCAAAATACTATTATGTACATGACAACTAAAATATCAACAAATAAACTCACAATTTCTGAGGCGCCCCTTCCACTAGGCATGTCAACCATGGCTCTCTCCAAGCTTCCTTTCCACAAAGTGCACGCTTTGTTGATAATCTTCCACCGATCATAAACACCACCAACTTCCCTTCGACCGGCGTTGGAGTTTTCATGGAACTTATCAACGATTTTACCCCATAAAACCTTTCTATTTTGATTAGTGCCGACGGCACCATCTTCGCTAATCGAAATCCATGCCAAACATAAAGCAATATCTTCGTCAAAGGTCCAATTACGACCTCTAACATGCTTTTTTGCCATCTTGAAAATTCTGGAAATGAGAATAAATGGTATAAAGAAAAATTGGAAGAATTGTAGGAGAAAAGTGAGTTTTGTGTGGCTGTTTGAACAAATACATAGGTATTTATAGAGTTTTTGGTTGAATTTTAGGTTAAATAATTTTTTAAAATTATTCTAGCCGTTGGATTTAAATTTGGACCGTTAGATCTTTTTTTTTACCGTTATATTTAATTGTATTTGATCTAAGCCATTGGATTCAATAAATACATAAATATAAAACTAAAAAAAAAAAATTTGAACCTGGACCGTTGGATTAACCAACGGCCCATTTAAAGTCACCATTGGATTACAAAAAGTAGCCGTTAGGGTACTTTTGCTTTGAAAGCTGAGGGAACAGCCCCACGTGGGGCTGTCGGCTGATTGCAAAAACGGGCGCGTGCGGCGCATGAGCGTTTGGCGGAAGGGAAAGTGGGCTTCACAGCCTGTGTTTCACTCATAACAGGTAGGGCCCATAATGACTTTTGGCCTAAAAACGGGCTGGTATTTGGCCTTCTGTTAAGTTTTGGGTTTTAGGTTTTATTTAGCACATGGGTTGGAGTGGGTTTTGAGGGGAAAAAAAAGGGGAATTTTAGGTTATAAGCCATTGTTGGAGATGGTCTAACATCATTGTGTGCTTATAAACTTGTATAATCCTAAGATAGTGTGCTTATAAACTAATCTCCTACTTAATTTGGGTATCTCAAGCACATGGTTACATTCCTAGTTTCATGCTTGCACCTTTGTTTTTTGTGTTGTCGTATAAAAGAAAAACCAAAGAGTGCACAGGTGCCAGAGAATTCCGTAACGGAAATTCCAAAAAAAAAAAAAAAAAAAAGCTTCATGTATATTTTCTTTGGCCACACTAGTAGAAAAAATAGCTTGCGCGATGGAAAAACAAATTTGTCGTGCAAAACAGAAAGGATAGGAAAAAAAAAAATATTGCATGACAAAAATATTCGTCGCGCAAATACTTAGCGTGACGACTAAACGACATCGTCGCGTAAAGTCAGCAAGAACATACGGGGTAATTTTTTTTGGCGCGAAAAACTTGCGTGAAGAAAAGGGGGCCTTTGCCTGACCAATTATTCGTCGCGCAAGTTCCTATTAGTTTTGACCATTTACTGCAACTGAATCAGAGGAATCAATACGACATTTAATACAAATGTTTGTGCGATAAAGCCTTCGTCGCGCAAAGGTCCAAACTTTCCTATAAATATGCACTTCTGCTGTCCTTTTTCTTCATAATTCTGTTCTCATTTCATGTTGGGATGGTGGATAAAAACAAGGATGAGAGTGTGCACGACGCCAACCTGCATGAATTAAGGGACTATTTTGAGTTTGCGCATGCGATTGTTGTAGCCATGGGGAATAATTGTCCCACTGCTGAGTGGCGTTCTTAGGAAGATGTGCCTGGGAATGTGAAGAAGGTTGTGATGGATGAACTATTAGTAAGTATATTGTTCATGGATGAATAATTAAGTTTGTGAAATTTTTAGTTATATGTTAGAATTAATTATTTGGATATATGTGTAACAGTGTAAGTATACTCTTGATGATGATACGAATGAACAATTAATGAAGTTGATGGATGGTGTGTTGGAGGGAGGTTACAATCGGTGGCGTTATGAAGTCTTGCAGAATGGACTAGGACCATCCAAATAGTAGTTTAAAATTTTTGTTTTGTATGACAATATTTAAATTTAAGGTTTTTTTTTTTATAAGTTATGTATTTGAACTTAATTAGTTTCAATTCTTGTTGGGTTTTTTTATTGAGACCTAATAAGCACCATATCCTCGGTTTATATGTGTTTTCAATCTTCAATGAATATCGTACTTATGCTGAAAATAATTGTATGAATTAACGCATTAATTATTTATAGAATAAATATTTAAAGTATTAATTATTTATAATATTTCAGGTATTAATTATTTATAGAATAAATATTTAAGGTATTAAATATTTTATGAATATTTGTTTGTAATTATAAAGTTTACGTAAACATAGATCCATGTTTACGTAAACTTTATAGTTACAATTATTTCATTTGTCGCGCAATATATTATTGCGCGACGCTACTTTCATTGCGCAATATATTGAGCGATGCTACATTCGTCGTGTAAGAAAACTTTGTGCGACGAAAACATTTGTTTGTCGCGCAAAGCACAATCAGACTGCATTCAAACCTTTCCATTTATTGCACATTTATGACGCATTTTGCGCAACGAACATGGAGATTTATGTGACGAAAGGGTTTGTCGCGTGAAGGTGCCCTAGTGCTATATAAACACAGTTTCAGAGCCCTAGTTTTCAAAATTTTTTTGTTTTAAAAAGAATGGCCGATTATGGAGAAGGTTTTGGCAAAAAGAAACTTGTAGTGTGATTAGAGAGGTATCAACGGAAGCAAGTGCCGTACTTTGATGGCAAAAATATGGCTAAGGCGTATGTCGAATTTAAGTATGACATTGGGAATTTGGTGCGGAGGGACTGTTCTGTCGAGTCTTAGAAAAAGGTCCCTAAGAAGTTAAAGAAGTACATGTTGGGAGAGTTATCGGTAAGTGTAACGTCCCGTATTTTTAGTTGTATTTGTGGATATTATTATTATTTCTAATTAGAATGACCCTAAAATAAGCTTTTAGATAGCAGTTCACATGTTAAGCCTAATAGTGAGAGGTGTGACTATTATTTTTTGGACGTGGCATAATTTGGAGCAATTGACAAATAAGGTTAGCAGTTGTCAAACCCATGGCATGGAGGTACGAAGATTAGCAGGAGGTGGCATGCAAATTTCATAGATGATAGAGCTCCACCATTTTTCTCATTTTCTTTCCGTAGGATAAGAATGTTACACTCATCATCATCCTAATTTTATGGCCATGTGTCTTGACCTAGTTTTTACACTTGGTAGCCACTTATTCATCTCACCTTTGCCTATTTCTTATTTCTTATAGTCATCTTTGAATCCACTTGTCAAGTTATTACTTCTAACGTGGCATGACCATGTTCATAGCAATCTATAGTAATTTTTGGATTGCATTCTGAGGTGCTCGTAAGCACCCTCCCCAGCTGCCACCTCCATCATTTATTTACACCTCCTCCTTTGTTTCGATAACCAAGATAAGAGCCATCCTCTGTTTCTATCTATATATAGGTAATATATTAATATAGTTTACTTCATGGTTAAGTTTTCTTGGCCACTACGTTTGGGTAGCCGCCCCATTTCCTATAAATAGGAGCAAAGGCTCCATTCTTTTGAAACCATAGAAGCATGCAATGCATGCATTACGTAGAGATGATGTGTATATAGCATATATCTATGCATATATATATGTATCTACGTGTGTGGGTATATATATTCTACTTGCTGAGCAACGATGGTTGTTGCTCACCCCTCTCCTATTATTTTACAGATGAGTTATTTGGCAAGACAAGTGTTGGAAGAGCTGAGGTTGTGATTGAGGAGAAGTTTAAAGATTTTTAATTTATTATTTTTGTATACCCTGTAAGGATTTTGGAGTTATTGTTATAAGAGGAGTTCATTTTTCAACCCGTGTCAATTTTATTTTATTTATTTAGTTTTTAGTTCGCGTTTCGGACTCGAGATTGAATTCTCCACCTACCCCGAGTCCGGGGCATGACAGTAAGTTTGTGGTAAATAATGAACAATTATTTTTGTTAAAACGTAATTTTTTTAAATTACTAATTTATTGTTATTGGCATTAATGTAGGTTCATTGGGATGTTGATGAAACCGATGAGAAGCAACGGATTAATGTGGATGGGCTTTTCAAGCAGAGTTTCCGGCAGTGGAAGTTTGATATGTTGTAGGCGAGGGAGGATTGAAGTTGATGAGGGTTGTTTTTTTTATTTTTTATTTTTAAATAAGATTTTGTGGACTTTATATTTAATTTAATGAATAAATATATGTTATGTGGATGAGTATTAATTTTACATTAATTATAATTTGTATTTGGGATAGTAAATTAGTTTTTTTAATTAATTTAATGTTTAATTAGGTTTGAGTTTTTGATTTATAATAAAATAAAAAAATTACAATACATACAAAAAAAACAAAAAAAAACAAAAAAAAACAAAAAAATTAAAAAAATATGCATTGCGCGACGATACATGTTTTCGTTGTGCAATTTGTTGAAAAGAATAAAATGTAAAGTAAAGGAAATAAAATAAAAAAATGGTAAACTTGCGCGATGAGTGTTTCTTTTTTTGTCGCACAAATACCATTTGCGCGACGAAGACCAAGTTTGTTGCTCAAAGGATATTTGCACGACGAAGACCTTATTCGTGCTCAAAAGCATTCGTCCAAAAGTGAACTTTTTAATCTGGATTCAGCCATGTGAGGAGGCAAACTGCAAAAAAAATTGCATATTGTGCCTCTGCACTCGTCCTTTCGATTTTACTCAATCCGGCATTCGTCATTTTTATTTTTTCTCAATTTCATCATCTAATACTCCCTCCATCTTCTTCTTTAGGTTGATCGAGCTATCTTGGTGTGTCTGGTAAGCGTTTTTTGTCTTTAGGGTAAAAGTATTAATGTAAATTCATACTAATGCCATTAATTTCATTATCTATAGGGATATTGTGTGTGATTAGCGATTGGTGGAGAACGATTGAGAATGTATTTTCTTCGTTTTATTTCTAAAAAAAATATAAAATTAATTAAATTATGTTGAACTTATTTTGTTATGTTTATATTGTGTTGTGAAATTATATTTATATTATGTTATTAAATTTGTATGTGATGTATAAATATGTGTTGTGATGTACGGAGTTAATTGAAATTAACTTCGTACTTGTTTTTTATTTTTAGTAAAACTTAGCTTCCCGTTTGAGGATTAGTTGGATTTCGCACATGGATGCAAAGGCATGACTGTGGTCCAATTAATTCTTGAATTGTCCCATTATTTGGACAGTTTGGGAATGCACAGTTATGACGCGTAGGTTATGGTTGAAGGATTAGGTTTCACTTGTGGAGATTTTAGTGTCATCTCTGTACGTTCTTTGGGTTGTACACCTGAAGAATTGTATCGAGATGCTGCTGAAATTCATCCATGTCGAAATCTGATTTGATGTAGCCACAAATTACGTGACATGACTATGCATTCCTGAATAGGATAGGGCCCTTATCAGAGGCATAAGGTGACTTTATGATTTTGTATGAAGTTGTTGTGATTGTTGTATTGTTATTGTGATTCCAGAAATTATGGACAGGACGTGGATATAGAACTTGAATAGAAGTGCGAACAAATACTTGGATGGAATTGAGGATTTTATTGACTTTGCACGTACACACAACTCGGGTGCAACTAGAATCCAGTGTCCTTGTAGGAGGTGTAACAACACGTTAAGGGAGACAATTGAAAATGTTCGGTCTCATTTAGTAAGGAATGGAATGATTGAGACATATAATACTTGGAACCATCATGGGGAACAATTAGACAATGCTTCGTCTTCAAACACCACAAGAGTGGACAATGTTGAACCTATTGTGATCCTAATGAACAAGTCATGGATATTATAAATGATGCTTTTCCATTTTCATCGACAAACACCAATCAGGAAGGGGAAGATGACGTGCCTACACCAATGGATAGTGCAGAGCTCGAACAATATGAAAAACTATTAAAAAAATACCAACCAAGAGTTATACCCGGGTGCGAGAGCTTTTCCGTTCTTATGGCCATTGTGAAAAACTATCATATGTCGAACCAGTGTTTCGATTACTTTTTAAGGGTTTTCAAGAGAATGCTTCCGAAAGACAATTGTTTGCCGAAAGACCATAAACATGCTCAAAAGGTGTTGAATGGTCTTGGATTGGGTTATGAAAAAATTCATGCTTGCAAAAACAATTGTATTTTATTCTACAAAGAGAATAAAGCATTGGATAAATGCCCTGTATGCAATGAGTCGAGGTTTAAAATGACATCTTAGAATATAATGACTAAGATCCCACAAAAAGTCATGCGTTATCTGCCCCTGAAACCTAGGTTGCAGCGATTGTATATGTCAACGCATATTGCCACATACATGAGATGGCATAAGGAAAAACAGGTAGACGATGATGTGATGAGGCATCTTGCAAATGGGGAGACATGGAAAAAGTTTGATTGAATGTTCCCCGATTTGCCGTTGATCCCTAGAATGTTAGATTGTGACTTGCCACTGACGGATTCAATCCGTTCGGGGTTTTAAACCGACACCACATCATTTGTCTGATTTTCGTATTCCTATATAATTTGCCACCTTGGAAATACATGAAAAAAGTATACATGATGATGACTCTTTTGATAACTGAGGATCCTGGTAGGTTAATCGATGTTTACTTAAGGCCGTTGGTTGATGAGCTAAAGGATTTATGGATAAACGGTGTGCACACATACGATAAGTCCACTGGGAAGATGTTCACTTTGCAGGCAGCAGTTATGTGGACTGTGAATGATTTCCCCGCATATGTAATGGTTTCTGGGTGGAGCACTAAGGGTTATATGGCATGCCCTGTATGCAAGGATGATGTAACATCTGGTTGGCATGCCAGAAAATTTATTACCTTGGTCATCAGATATGGTTACCATGGGACCACGATTGGCGGGAAAAGGATAAAGAGTTCGATGGGAACATAAAACATTACCTTAGACTTAGAGAATGGTCCAGTGATCAGATTTTGGAATAGCTAAACCGTTTGGATTTTGCTCCGTTTGGGAAAACAGTGAGTCGGACCAGACCTTCTACACATATGAACTGGACGCACAAGCCTATGTTTTTTGAGTTCCCGTATTGGTCGAAACTAAAATTGAGACACAACCTTAACGTTATGCATGTTGAGAAAAATGTCTTCGACACATTGGTGGGCACCATTCTAGATACCAAAGGCAAGACAAAGGACACCATCAAAGCTTATCTTGATTTGGAAAGAATGGACATACGGAGGGGTTTATGGATGAATAAAGACAGTGATAAAGCCAGAAGGGATATTGCATTTTTTTTTTCCATGAAACTGAATGGCAAAAAAGAATTTTTAAAGTTTGTATCGTCTGTAAAATTTCCCGATGGTATGCTTCTAATATCACACATTGGATGAATGTTGATAGGGTAAATTTGTTGGACTAAAGAGCCATGACTGCCATGTGTTTATGCAACTCCTACTTCATGTGGGTATTCGACACCTATTGCCGGAAGATGTAGTGAAGCCAATCATGTTGTTGTCCAGATTTTTTTTCCTAACTGAAGGTAAGAACGTTGCGAAAAACGGACATTAATCAGTTGCACCATGACATTTTCCAAGTCCTATGCAAGTTTGAGATGATATTCCCTCCAGCTTTCTTCACAAGTATGATCCACGTGATGGTTCACTTGCCCGGAGAACCATTACTTGCTGGTCTTGTCAACTATCGCTAGATGTATCCAATAGAAAGGTATATAATCCTCATCATTTGTTTATGCATCATTAGCCCACGCTTACTAATTTGTATCGTATCATTTTATTTTGGCCGGTTTCTCAGGGAGCTAAAAAAAAGTGTACGCAACAGGGCGAAGCCCAAATGATCAATTATAGAGACTTGGGTTTAATATGAGTCATTTACTTTTTGTGGAATGTATTTAAAAGATGTGGAGATGGCTTTCAATCGTCCTCGGCACAATAATGATAGGGGTGTGAGAAAAGAGAAACTTTTTGTTTTTTCCCAAAGCGCACGACCTTTTGGAGATCCTGTACGAGGATAGTCATTTTCCAGAAATGACATAGAGGTAGCGCATTGGTTTGTATTGAACAATTATGATGAGATAATGGCATACTTAGATGACCATGAAGAGATGATGAAGCGAGAACATTGATCACATTTGTATGCCAAGAAACACCGAGAATTGTTTCCTCAGTGGTTTCTCGAATATGTAAGTTATAAGTGTTTTGTATTTGACATATATATTGTAGTATTTAATTTTCTCAAATTAACATGTGTATGTTTTTGTATAATATTAGGTGAATAAATTGAAAGCATCGAATTCCCCCACTTAAAGTGAAGAGTTATATAACTTGGCGTTCAGCCCGATTCGAGCTGAATTGTTCTCGGGTTGCCATGTTAACGGTGTCAAGTTTTTGGGGACTGCACGAGATGACAAGTTGTGTACGCCAAACAACAGTGTCCATGTCCCAGGTGGAGGCGAAAGTATGGACATTGAATTCTATGGCAAACTAACAACTGTCGTGCAATTGCTTTACAAAGGCCGATACCAAGTGATCATGTTTAAGTGTTGATGGTTTAATACAAACCCAAATAGGCAGGGAAGTGTTAAAATCGACCATGGCTTACTATCTGTGAACATTAATAGAACTTGGTAAGATGATGACCCTTACATTTTGGCAAACATGGTAAAACATATTGTGTATCTAGATGACCCTAAAGCCAGGAGAGGTTGGAAAGTTGTTCAGAAGATGGATCAGAGGAATGTGTATGCTATACCAGAACAAGACCTAACTGACTACAATGTCAACAACGTTGCTGACCAACGTTTAGAATCTTCAATGGAAAATGATGCGGAAACACTTTGAAATACAAATCTTATCCAAGAACTGTTTCAGATACAAGGAGTGTCTTCAATTGAAATACCGATTTAGTCAATTACATTAACCTCGGTGATCTTCTGTGATACAATGTTGCAGTGGGCCTGAACGACGACGGTGACGTAGTTATGGAGGAAGAGGATTGGGAGACCGAAAGTGATGATAGCGAAGGTTATTATAGTTCAGATGATGAATAATGCAATTTATTTGTGACTTGTCATGTCAAACATAGTAAATGAATTTTTTTGTAATGTAATTATCTTATGTCATAAATAAATTGGTTTTATTTCAATAAATATAAATTTTAAAAAATTTACCCGGGTAAATTAAAATTTCAGCTCATTGCGCAACGAACAAAATTTTATTCGTCGCGTGAATATCATTTGCGTGACAATTAATTACTATTCAATGAGCTGAAAATTGGGTGCAGACGAAAATAATTTCGTGAAAATTTGAATTTATTACGCGACGAATATCTTCTGTTGGTCGCGCAATAACATCGGGATTAAACTAAAATTGCAAGCACTTTCCCACTTTCCCCTCACCTCTCCTCTTTATAAACTCTCCCTCCGACGGCCATCTCCCTTAGCTCTCCTTCGCATTGTCTCTTCCTCCTCCGGCAACCCTCGCTTCCTCCTCCAGCACCCCATTTCTTTTCCTTCACCGACAAACCTATCTCTTCCTTCTCTGACAGCACTCTCCCTTTGAGGTAAATTTCAATTTACTTAATTTTAGTCAATTTAAGAATTAGAGTTATACAATTAGGGTTCTAATGTTTTGAATAATTGCTTTTATTTGATAATTGCTTTGATTTGATGATTGCTTTGAATTAGGGTTCTAGAACTAGGGTTCTAATCTGCTTTTGGGTGGTTTTTGGTTCATGGGTTGGGAAATGGACTAGAGTTTTTTTTATGTGCATTGTTTTTAGTTGATGAAGCTCACTGAAAAGATAGTAAGAAATGGCACTGACTACAATTGTTAAGAAACAAAAGCTAACTTTAACAATTTTGAGGTTTCAGGATTATGAATTCTAGGACAACTATTTCTCAAAAACTGAACCATAATCACAAGTTACTGATTCGCAAAAATTCTTTATCTTATGAATTCTAAGACTGAAGTGAAATAACTTTCTTTTAACAGGAGAAAGGGGTATAAAATAGTAGCTAGACAAATGTATTACTAAATCCCTCGCACTAATATACCTACACTTTATAAGTGCTGATATTCCTTTTTTTTTTCTTTTCACAAGAGATTACCATTGGAGAATATAGAAAACATTAAACTACAGAGAAAAAAAGTAATAGAGAATATTAAAGGAGCCAAAGTACTAAAGTAATGAGGACTGAACTACATCATCTATAGAAAAGCCTTTCGTCCACTTAATAAAGGTCCTCGAATTAATTGATGATTGCAGCACAAGGAATGAGAAGGTAAAACCTAGTTCTCTCTGCCTGCCAGAAGGGGGTTGATGATCTTGACCTTCTTTAGCAACAAACTTAGCAAGTTCTGTCGCAATGTAGTCAAAGAGTGCTTGAAATCACAACCATTCTTTATATTTGAGAGGTATTTTCACATAAAAACATTAATTTACATTGGTTTAGTTAGCGACAATCTACTTATGTCTGAAGTCCCAACCATAAGATTTTCAGGAATTGAGACCTCAATAAATTATTGACTAATAATTCCATAACCCTTTCCCCCCCAAATGCACCCTCAGCACATGGATGTTTGTTTCTCCGAGATCCAATGCATAAAACAACCCTTTCTCATTCGTAAATTGGGAAATACATGTATATACATGTTAAGAGGAGATGTGAAAATATGACAACAGAAAATTTCAATATGACACAATTGTCCAAGAACTATGAAACAAACACAATATACAATTAACACATCAAATTCTACACCAAAATTGATCAAGAAGAGATCAACCTGCAAAAACAAGATTTGGTTCGTGTGGATGGTTGCTCATACATTTTATGAAGTGCAACCTAACCTAAACTATCCTACACAAGTAGTCTTACCATCTTACCACGATGCTTTTATGGGGTTGGTGTCAGTGATATGCCACATAATTAGGCATGTTGAAGGATATGTTTGTGTTTATGTTTGGAGGCCTACATAAGGCAGCTGTTGCCCAAGTCAATTGGCTCTAAGTACCGTATATATTTTTGTTTTCTTGTTGTTTAATTGAATGGGGAAATGCATATAGGTAAGTGGATTGGTTTTTTGTTTCTACTTTAATGAAATGCATATAGGTAAGTGGATTGGTTTTTTGTTTCTCCTTTAATGAAATGCATATAGGTCTAGATGCTTTTATGGTTTAATTGTCTGTTTTATGTTTAACGGTATATATGGGGTTGAAATGCTTGATTTAGTTATGCGTGGGGTTGGTGTGAGTGATATGCCACATAATTTGGCATGTGATGGGAATTATGTATACTTACTGAATTTTTCTTTCTTTCTAATTATGCAGATGTCAAACCTTATTAAAAGTCGTAAGGCAGTGACGACTGCACCCCGTTCACCTCCCCCGACTCATCCTTCAGCTGCCACAGCTCCTACATAAATGGACCACTTGCTAGTTGGTCCTGGGGTCTCCCAGGCGCCAGCGTCATCAGCCTCATCAGTGGTGCTACCTTTTAGCGCCAGGCGTGGTCATCGCTGCCCCCGCACGCCCAACACACCATCGGCATCCACTACCGATGCCTCGGGGTCACAAGGTAAAGTTTAATAATGCCCCACACGTTGATAACTATTTTCTTTTTCCTATAGTGCCTTGGTGATTTCTCCATATAGACTATTGTACATGATATTGGATTGCCTAATGATGTTAGGAGGATGGTCATTATTTCTTTGTAGAGAATGTGTCTCTAAAATTTTTTGTTCAATTTTTCTACTTAATTCCAAGTTTTACTAGTTTAATTTTGTTAGAAAATTTGAGCTCTAGTTGCTCTAATTTCAATCTTTAGCTATTTAGGTAAGTAGAAAGAAAATGTGTAAAGCGGACGTATCATTGTGCTTTTCAAATGCATATGCTTTCTTGAACTGAAAGTAATTGTTGTTTACTTAGTTACCAATCCCATTTACATTGCATCACAAAGTGAAGTTTTAATTTTTTATTTGATTGAACTTGTTGGTCAGTTTCTAGATTGAAAATTGATGATGTTGAAGTTGTGTATAACTCGTTTTCTGGTGTTTGTTGGAATGTGGGACTTTTTTCCCCCTTTCTCTTAGCTTCTTGTAGAGAAATTTGTTATGGAATTTTCGGAGTTGCTCTTGTACGCTTATTCTTTTTTGTTTCCATTTATCTTGAACAGAAATAGTTCAAATTAGAGTCTTTTCAAAGGTACATTAATTTCTTTGTTATTATATATAATGCCCATTGTTAGTAGTCATTCTTGTTTTTTAGATCCCTAAAATGCCAACTGTAGTTGAGATAAAGGCTAAAATAAGTTAAAGGCTAAAATGGTATCCAAAAGCGGATTCAAAATTCTCACGTACTATAAAAGTTCCAAGATATCTGGGAGAAATAAAACAAGCACAGAGTATGTGCGGGTCAAAGGGATGTTTTTGACTTTCTCCTCATGTTTCAGGAAGCAAAATTAGCAAACTTAGGTCCTAGCAAGCAATTTATTCTTTAAATAAATGGATAAATCATAAATCGTGGAGTTGGATTGTATTTACATTTTGTAATAATGCATACAATGTTGGCAAAAGTACAAACCCTATAAGGAATACCAAATATGAAATATGATAAGAATTTGGTTAACTTAGTTTTGTTATTTTAGGTTCACTTTGTTAAGTTATGTCATTTAAGGATTAAACAGTTATTTTATATTGTTTATTGTTGTCATCGTTCTGAACCTATTATTAAACAATTGTGATCATTCTGTTGGATACATATATTGTTTATGTTATTTTTAGGTTTTTGGTAAATGTTTTAATTATAGGGAGGTTATGCCAAAATTTTAGTAGGATTTGTTATTAGTTTAGGGTTAACGTTAATTTTATATTTCTTTGCAGCCAAGAAAAACACCAGGGGGACCTTGTCGCCAGTCGAAGATGGTGAAGATCACTCGGGTGACCAACAGATGTATCACTATTTGATACAACGAGCGGCATCGGGTGCACCAACGGCGGAGTAGCATAGCACATTGGCCCACAACATTGGTCACGTCATTTGGACCTATTGCCTCATGCAATGGAAGTCTTGGAAGGTGATGCCAGACGAGGTGAGGAACAAGGTGCGTGCACAGTTGTCGGTAAGTATCCTACCTTTTAATTTTTTTTTCCTTCAAATTTTTTATATTTATATTACTTAATGTATGTAATTAATTTGTTACATTCCAGACGAACTACAATTTCGAGGACATTACCGACGATATGTTGGCGTATGTCAACAGGCTCTTCTCTGAACGGTACAAGCAGTGAAAGAGTGACCTGCACCAATATTTTGAGACATTTGATGATCCGTAGGTTGCTCTTGAGGAGGGTTGCCCGAAGGAGTTTGAGGGTCGGGATTATAATTGGGCATGGCTCTGCAGTCATTTTTAGGAGCCCCGCTATGTGGTATTTTTTTTTATATTAAGTTTAAAATTAGTATATGCTTATTACTAATGTTTATTGATTTTTTTATATTTCATTTAAATTTGAACTAATATGTTTATTTTTTGTAAAACAGATGAATGCGAAAGCCAACAAGAGCAATAGGGACAAAAAGACTCTTCTCCACCATTCTGGTTCAAGATCCTTCTCATATAGGATGGAGGCGTGGCGGCGGGTAATAATAAAGTTTTTCATATTCAATTTTTAATATGTCATTAATATTAATTTTTTTTTTCGTACTAACATTTTTCTTCTCCTGTTCTATTCAGGGGGGGTTCAAAATTCCCGAAGATCGATGTCTTTAGCGACGTTTATGTTAGACCCGGGGATGAGTTGACCGAGTCCCTTCATGTAAGTATTCTTCAATTTTAATTATTATTTTACGCAATCAAGTTTCATGGTTATTATATGAATGTTATAATTAATATTTGATGTTATATTACACAGACGACAATGATGGAGAAAAGGCAATTGACTCTTTAGGAGTCCGCCTTCTAGCTTCATCCTGAAACTCCGCTCAAGTCTATGGATCCCCCAGAGGATGCAGGGTTTCAGATACTTACGAAGACCTTAGATCAGACTCTCAGACAGAGGCTGGGGGCATATTGTCCTAGCGGCAGGAACCTAGAGCCTCTTCATCATTGCAGTCAAAGAGTCAGGTGACAGCTTTGACAGCAGAGATGGCCGACCTTATGACTGAGCTTGCCTCGTATAAGAGCTAGAAGATCCCGGATCTTCGTCCCTCGTTAACCTCCGAGCCTTTCCAACTCGAGCATGGCCACACTTCTACCCCTTCGACGTTTGAACCTGTCAACAACCTTGAGACCTTTCAACCGCCTCCATGACACACCTCGACCAAAATCAAGGCATGATGGCCGTCACGTCAGGGTGACGTAACCATGTGCATAGTGCGGAAGCAATATTAATATAAGAAATGCGAATAAACAAAAAACAGACCAACTAGAGCACTAGATAAGAATAAGTGCAAGATGAGAATAAGTGTGAGATCACAACCAGAGCATAAGTAGCCTAAGTGCAGTCCAGCAAGACGAATACTAATTATACAACACCCAAAGGTAATCCTACAATGGTGATAAACTGTCAGAGCTGCCGTGGATTCCTTGCAAGCCACCAATAAGCACTCCTAACTAGAACATGGAGGGATGCAAAACAGAAAGTGTGAGTGGGCAAAAACAAAGCTTTTCAAAACCATTTCAATTATCAAAGATAGTAACCCCTCGCTGTAAAACCTGTATAATTTCCTAGAAAATAGAATACATATATATACCACAACCATGCTCAGAATAGCAAAATCCTCATATATGCTATGTCGAATATCTCAGCATAAAAAATATGTAAGCCAGGTGATATAAATCAATGCAAAATGATATGTCAGTCGGAGTCACCTAACGTGACCTGTACGGCTGAATCTAGAGCTCATCCATACAGCCGGAGTCACCTAACGTGCCCCTGAGTCTCGCTTGATTATGCTCGTCCTCCGTATAGGTCTCACCTATATGCGAAACAACTATAAAAACGTTATTTTAAAGCACATAAACAAAACTAGGTAATAACTTCTCACATGTTGCTCAATTGGGATGTTTAAATATAGCAACGTGATCTACTCAACCCCACGAACATCCCCATATTTTTAGAAAAATTTTCGATCACCCACGCGCCTTCACTTGCAGGCCAAGGCATGGCCACACGCGCCGGCCACGTGCAGGCACGTGCCTGGCACACGTACAGAAACCCTAACGGCGTTAGGGAATAATTTTGTCCAATAATGGAATATACCATTAAATATACCTGATGCCGTTAGTAACGCCGTTAGCATATTCTGTCAAAGTTGACAGAATATTCTTTATCGTCTTCGGTGATCCTCGCCGGAGCCGCTGCTGGATGCCGTCTATGTCGCCGGAAACTGGAAAAACTTCTAATCGTTATATCTTCTTCATTTTAGCACCAAAATCCATGAAATTTAAACCAAAATGAAGCTTAGGATGAAAGGAACAAAACCTTACCACTTTTAGGCCCTAAACTCATGGGATCTCGCACGGAAAAATCATGATAATCTGGCCACCTCTGCAACTTTTCAAACCCGAGCTTCCTAATGTCCAAAACCTTCCAAAATTCTTCCCTAAGCTTCGTGAAGAAGTTCTAAGGCTCTCTAACACCTCTAAACTCAACAAAACCTCCTCGATTACGATGGATGAACGGTGCACCTCATCGGGGTTTTCTGGTTCCCGAGCTTTCGAAGTTCTCATGTCTAACTACGAGTATAGATCTAGTCTTGAGCTTGCAAGGAATCCAAAAACACCAACCACAACCTCAATCCGTGAATGATCAAGTGGTTTGAGAAATTGTCCGTACAATTGTACGAAAATGGAAAGAAATCCGAGAGGGAGGAGAGAGAGTCAACGGAAGTGGTGTGTATGTGTGGTCCAGATAGGTCACCAACCAAAACAAAAGAAAAATAAAATAAAACCTAAGTTCTAATTGGTTCCAAAAACTAAGGAAAGCATGAATTGGACCACAACCAAAATTCATGTCACACAACACCATTTAATGTCCAAGGGTATAAAAGTCATTTCACGCTATCGAGGATAAAATAATATACACATTCGGGACAGGCTGTCACAACCTCCCCCTTAAGAAAATTTTGTCCCTGAATTTCACACAACAACAAACAAACCTCTAATAGTCATAAAACAAGCTTTGATACATCTCTTTCATATGCTCCTCTGTCTCCCAGGTAGCTTCCTCCACAAAACTTTCACTAAACGCACGGTCTTATTCCTCGGAATTTTATCTTTCCAATCCAGGATTGTCACTCGTTCCTCATCATAAGTTAAATCTGGGTTAGTTTCCAATGGTTAAGGAGGTATCATATGTGACAGATCTGAAATATAATGATGAAGCATTGAAACATGAAAAACATCGTGTACTTTTGATAACTGTGGAGGCAACTCAAGCCTGTAAGCAACTTCACCGACTCGCTCGGTGATCCGATACGGTCCAATATACCTAGAACTTAGCTTACCTTTCTTCCCGAACCGTACAACACTTCTCCTTGGTGACAACTTCAGAAACACCCAATCACCAACTTTATACACACGGTTAGTGGCATGCTTGTCTGCTAGACTCTTTTGTCGATCCTGGGCCGCTTTCAGGTTAGACTTAATTACCTGAACATTCTGAGTAGTCTCATCTAAAATCTCAGGGCCCACCATTACACTTTCACCAACCTCTGACCAACATAATAGCGTTCGACAAGACTTGCCATAAAGTGCCTTAAAAGGTGACATACCAATGCTCGAATGGTAGCTATTATTCTAGGCAAACTCCATCAAATCTAACCGCTGATGCCAGGCGTCGCCAAACTGCAATACTGAAGATCTTCGCATATCCTCAAGTGTCTGAATAGTCTTTTCAGATTGCCCATCTGTCTGAGGATGATATGTTGTACTGTAAAGTAACCTCGAACCCAGAGCTTCCTGAAATGCCACCCAGAACTTAGAAGTGAACCTAGGATCCCAATCTGAAATGATACTAACCAGAACCCCATAGTATTTAACAATCTTTGATATGAATAAAATGCGCTGATTTAATAAGCCGATCAACTATCACCCAAATGCCATCATAACCATTCCGTGTACAAGGAAGCTTGTACATGAAATCCATGGTAATGTTTTCCCATTTCCACTGTGGAACATGAATCAGCTGCATTAATCCAAATGGCTTTTTCCTTTCAGCTTTAACTTGCTGACAAATGGCACACCTACTCACATACTCAGCAATTTCTCTTTTCATACCCAACCAATAATAAAATGGTCAAATGGTATGATACATTTTAGTACCTCCAGGATGCATTGCATAAGCCAAACAGTGCGCTTCATCCAAAATTTTTTTCTTTAATTCCACATTATTCGGCACGTACATTCTGTTCTCCTGCATAAGCATGCCATTGATGTGAAAATTAACTTTACACACATATTAAACCCTATTTGTGACAATTGTAGTAGATATGTAAGTAGGGTTCGTTCTAGACCGGGGATTAACTTGGGATGCTAATCAATACAAATAAGACTCAAAAACACTAAACTAGACTCTATAGACTCAAAATTAACTTAAGACACTTAAAACAGCAACCAACAATCATAAAGACTCAATTCTAGACCTAACAAGTGATTTGGACGAAAATAGGACTTAACTTGACTCAAAAGACTCAAAGAAAACAGATTTTGACTCAAATAATAAGACTAAATGAAAGGGGGATTGTTTTTGACAACTTTAAAACTTAAAACAAAAACTTTGTAGAAAACACTTTGGAAAAACGAATTTAAGTGAAATAAATGGGTGAAAGGCTAGTTAGAGGGTCCTTCTCCACACATGATATATGCATATGAACCAATTTCCAGTTATTATTCCTTTAGACTATGAATGACAACGCCCCAAGTTAGTTGCATCGCACAACTAACCATCAAATCTTCCTTATTTCATTGAATTGAATGAATATGCATTACAATCAAATTATCTTTATCAAGTCCTTTATATGAAACGCATAATAAAGATACATATCAAAAGTCATTAAGTTTTGTGAAAACCATAAGCATTGACAAGGCATTTATCGCCATGAAACGCATGAGACTCATACCAAGGATTTACTTAACGCGATTGTGACTAGCAACCTCCACTACTTGTGAATATAAGTGAATAACTATTAGGTGAGACTCCCTTATACTCTAGCATCAAATTCATGCATGCAAATTAAGTGTCGACCCCCAACCCACATACATAAACAAGTTTTAATAACTTAGATAAGCAAATCACATTCATGCCTTAAGAAACAATAATTGGACGTAATCAATTCATATAAAACATATAATCATGGCTTCGAATTCACCTCTAACTAAAAAGAAATTAGTTCCACATGTTCATCATAATTGAAAACCAAATTAACATAAACATTGAACTAAAACTAAGGATAGAAAGAACCAAGAAATGCTCCACACTCCAATGGCATGCACGGCACTCCCTTGGATGGCAGATTGCATAAGTTTTCTTCTCCTTCCTTCCTTGCTTGCGGCACTAGGGTGGTGTAGGGTGAATTGTGGTGTTTGATGGCTGAAAGTATGAATGAATGAATGAGTGAATGGATCATTTGAATGGTGCGACATAGGGTTGTATTTGTAGGCTAATTTATGCACAATTTCTAAAGGAAAAGGATTGCACAATCCAATGGGAAAAAGGGTTAAGTCTTGGCAGAGACCAAAAGGGAATGTAATAGGGGATACACGGCAAGGTTTTAGGGACTTCTTGAAGGATAGGTGCGGCACACTTGTAGAAGGAAGATAGGGTGTTCTAGAAAGAGTATTTAGGGTAGATTCCTAAACCTAAAGGGACAAGAACACACGGCATAGGTATAGAGGAAGGATTACAACTCCTAAACCTACAAGGAATGGCCTACATGCGGCATACAAAGGGATTAGGCTTCTAGAATCTGAATTAGGTGTTTAAATGTATAACTAATCCCTTCTAATTTGTTAGATTTAAGGCACAACCTGATTTGGATAGGATAAGATAGGATAATGTTAGAGTTAGGAAAGGATAAGGTTGGTTAGGATAGGATAAGATAAGGTTGGATAAGGTTCCTTATTTCTTGCTATTTCCTTATCTTCTTTGCATTAGAACTTCTTCCTCCAGATTTGTAGCCTTTCCTAGCCCCTCTTGACTTCAATTTCGTCCATCCATTTTGCTCCATAGTTAAGCTATTCAATCCATGCCCAAAACTGCTCCAAATAGCTTCCAAATGCACTTTCTTGCTCCTTTTGCCATTAGGACCAAAAAACATACGAAAATAGCTTAAAAGACTAAAATAAATAGTAATTAACTCACTAAATGCAAGGAAACAACATAACTAAGTAGCATAAATATGCTCCTATCAAATTCCCCCACACTTAGCTTTTGCTAGTCCTCGAGCAAAACGAAACAAATAAAACAAACAAAACACAATCTAAACCTTCCAACAATTGCCTCAGGGATTTCCAATGCAACATGACATATTAAAGATTACCATACACATAGATTTTAGTTGTTCCTACCCTCGAGCATATACTTAACCATAGTTACCACACACTAGCTCCCATTTAATCAATTAAAACATGATTTTGAATGTAGTAACATGCCTTAGAGAATCCTTCAATTCCTCACTGGATACACTCTATTTTCACATAGATTTTCTGACTACACTCCCTACACTAGGTATATGTGAGACGATTGATGTAAACATGTAAACTAATACTCATATATGTATAATCAAAGGAGGCACTTTCTGGAATTATTAACATTATATGTATGATCTTAAGAATGGAATGCCACTACTTAGACGCGAGAACCAGGGATACCATATGCTCAAACCAATTTTAAACTCCACATATTGAAACACATAACAATCAAGATTGAAGTCAAAGGGTTTGTAACGGGGCTAAGGTATTGGCTAACAAAGAAAGGTAAGGATAAACAAAAGTTCTTAAAACAATAGTAAGCAAAGTAATGAAATAAACACTTAGAATTCACTTTTGAATGCAAAAATCAACTTTGAACACCAAGGGAAGATTCACACAAAACTTAGGGCCATATCCAAACTTTTTGGACCCTTTCTTCAACATTCAACACTTGTGAGTTCATTCTCACTTAATTTCAACTTTTTTTCTTTCTTTTCTTCTTCTTTTTCTTCTTTTTCACGTTTTTTCCCCCTCTCTTTTTTTCTTCGTGCCCCTCTTCTTCTTTTGGCACACTAACACAACTTTATAGGTTTCCAAACGAAAATCCCTTCCCCCACACTTGTTTTTCTGCAAATTGTAGATTAAAAAGGAATTCCCTCTAAGTCATGCTTTCCTATCCTTTAAGAACAAGGGTATGGATAGTCCTAATCTAGGCTAGGTAAGGATTATGTGGTTAACAAAGAAAATTAGGCAAAGTAAGGCTCAAAGGGGTTAAACCTACAATACATATGCAAAGGGGTAAGGCTTTTTGGCTCTAGTTTAACTAAACAACTTCATCTTATTATTTGTTATGCTAATCAATTTTATGCTTTGAATGAAATGGGCATGAGTTATAGTATTTGGAACTATAGTGATGAAACGCATTCTAAGTAGTAACCAAGCAAAGAATGATGAGATCATGCAATGACTTTAGAAAACAAGAACATCAAGATTAATAACTCTCCAAATAAAGTTTAGGCTCAAGTCTTTCAGGGTTGTAGCGTTAGTTTGAGTTTCTTCCTTCAAGCATGTTAAAAAAACTGATTTTTTTTCCTTTGTGATTACATGTGAATTCGTAAATGTCAACTACAACTAAGCATAAACCAAAGAGCATATCAAACTTCCATCCATGTTTGTAACTTTCTTTAATAGTCATGCAATTAAAAACCATATCCTCATCATTGTATTGGAAGGTACCCTAAGACACAAACAAACACAAAAACAAAAACGACTCTAAAAACAACTCTTTTTGGGTTTTTAAAACACTCTTTTTTGATTTTTTTCAAATTTTCGGATTTTCTGTTTAAGACACATAAAAACACTTCAAAACACACTAAAAACACTTCAAAACGTGAATAACAACTTAGAAGTGATAGGTGATAAAATCCCACGAATTTTCATGAAAAACACTTTATTTACCCCTCCCCACTTAACATTGTCCTCAATGTTTTAAGCATAGACTCACAAACAAACAACCAAATAACACAACTAACAAACACGACAAACATGGCAAAGTAAAAGCAATAAAGAGTAGGGTTTAGGAACGCAAATCTGGTTATGGAGTGTTGAGCTTCCTAGTTCTTCTTTATTTGCATGGGTTGCCTCCCAAGAAACACTTGCTTTAACGTCTTCCAGCCGGACAATCCTTCCTCTTAAGCTTCATTGGGGCCCATGGCATGGAAGCTTGCACCATCCACGACATGCTCTTCAAAGTTCTCATAGTATGGCTTCAAACGATGTCCGTTCACTTTGAACTCTTGCCCGGTCTTTAAGCTTTGAATTTGGACTGCACCATAAGGAAATACATTAGTAACAACAAACGGGCCAATCCATTTAGAACGTAACTTACCTAGAAACAAGCGAAGGCGGGAATTGAAGAGTAGCACTTTCTGCCCTAGAACAAATGTCTTGCTACGAATCATCTTGTCATGGAATGCCTTTGACTTCTCCTTGTAAATCAAAGCATTCTCGTACGCTTCATGCCTTATTTCCTCAAGCTCTTTCAATTGAAACTTCCTATGAATTCCAGCGGCATCAATGTCCATGTTGAACGTTTTGACGGCCCAATGTGCTTTGTGCTCCAATTCAACGGGAAGATGACATGGTTTCCCATAGATGAGCCGAAATGGGGACATTCCAATTGATGTTTTGTTGGCCGTATGATAGGCCCACAATGCATCATTCAAACGCAAGCTCCAATCCTTCCGGTTTGGCCCAACGGTCTTCTCCAAAATCTGCTTGATTTCCCGATTAGAAACCTCGGCTTGCCCATTTGTTTGAGGATGATAAGGTGTTGCCACCTTATGTGTGACGTTATATTTCTTGAACAAAGCCTCAATGGTTCGATTGCAAAAATGGGACCTTCCATCACTTATAAGAACTCTTGGCATTCCAAATCTAGCAAATATGTTAGTTTTGACAAAATCTGCAACCACTTTGGAATCATTAGTACAGGTGGCCTTTGCTTCCACCCATTTCGACACATAATTAACCGCAGTCTCTTGAACTCTGAGATCTTTCTTTTTCCCTTCATTTCTTGCCTCAATTAACTCCAGGATTTCTTCATTGGTCATCTAAGCCTCAAGCACACGATCAATTAAAATTGGCCTGACCCGAAAATTGGCAAGTAAAGCTTCCTCCTGACTTTCCACTCCTAACTTCACTCCAGTGGCCCTCAAATCTACAAGACGAGGGATACAACTAGCGTATAAAGCATTAATTCGGCCTTGAGACTTCCTACTAAGTGCATTTGTCACCACATTTGCACGACCAAGGTGATACTCAATTGTGCAGTCATAATCGCTGAGTAACTCTATCCGCCTTCGCTGACGAAGATTAAGATCCCTCTGAGTGAAAAGATACTGAAGACTTTTATGATCTGTAAAAATCTTACATTTTTCACCATAAAGATAATGTCTCCAAATCTTTAAGGCAAAAATAATGGCTACTAATTCAAGATCATGAGTAGGATAATTCATCTCATGAGGTTTCAATTGTTTCGAAGCATAAGCAATCACCCTACCATACTGCATTAACACACAACCCAGACTATTCAAGGAAGCGTCACTGTAGATCTCGAAATTACCACTATCATTTGGGAGCGCCAAAATAGGTGTTTAAGTGAGACAATACTTCAACTGCTGGAAGCTCTGCTTACAATTATCATCCCACTCAAATTTAACATCTTTCCTAGTTAACCTCGTCAGTGGTAAAACAATAATTGAAAAATCTTTAACAAACCGTTGATAATAACCTGCTAGACCAAGGAAACTCCGTACCTTAGTGACGGTTCGTGGCTGCTCCTAATTCTCAATGGCTGCTACCTTTTGAGGGTCTACCAAAATCCCTTGGGTGGATATAACATGTCCCAAAAATGCCACTTGATCTAACCAAAATTGGCTTTTGCTAAACTTAGCATACAATTGGTGTTCCCTTAATCTCTTCAACACCAAAGTAAGATGTCGAACGTGCTCTGATTTAGACTTAGAGTATACCAGAATATCGTCAATAAAGACAATGACAAACCTGTCCAAATATGGTTGGAATACTAGATTCATCAAATCCATAAAAGCTGCAAGTGCATCAGTTAATCCGAATGGCATCACAAGAAACTCATAATGACCATATCGAGTCCTAAAAGCTGTCTTAGGAACATCCTCACTTTTAATCTTCAATTGATAGTAACCAGACCTCAAATCAATCTTAGAAAACACGCAGGCCTCGAAGCTGATCAAATAAATCATCTATATGCGGCAACGGATAACGGTTTTTAATCGTTACCCAATTCAACTACCGAAAGTCAATACATAGCCTCAAAGTTTCGTTTTTCTTTCAAACAAATAAAACTGGAGATCCCCAAGGTGAAGTACTAGGCTGAATAAAACCCTTATCAACTAATTCCTGCAACTAGATTTTCAATTCCCTCAATCCAGCAAGAGCCATTCGATAACGAGTTAAAGATATAAGGTCTGTACCTGAAAGCAAATTAATAGTGAACTCCACATCTCACTCTAGCGGCAATCTAGGCAAATCATCAGGGAACACATCAGGAAAATGCCTGACTACTCACACATCCTTTACACTGTTAGGAACATTATCGTTCAGCACCATATGAGCCAAATATCCCTGACAACCTTTCTTTAACAACTTTTTAGCTCTCATGGTAGAAATGACACCATGTCTCACTCCACTACGCTCACTCACAAACGTAACCTCAGGTAATCCTGGACGATGAAAAGGAACTGACTTCCCGTAGCAATCTATATTGGCACGATTGTAATGTAACCAATCTGTGCCCAAAATCACATCAAAATCATCAATATCTAACGGGATGAGGTCAGCTGGCATAACTATATCCTCCACTATCACTGGACATCCTGGATACACATAACTAACATAACAAGTCTCCCTTCTAGGCATTGCAAACTCTAAATCATACCCAAGAGGTGTGGGACGAGGTTGTGTCAACTGAGCAAACGTATGAGAAATAACAGAATGCGTGGCGTCACAATCAATTAATACTCTAGCAAAATTACAAAGAATATTCAACGTACCTATAATCAAATCAGGATTACTCTGAGCATCCTGCATTGTGATGTGGTACGTCCCTAAGCCTGCTATCGTCTTCCTTGAGCTCTGCTAGCCTGATTACCTTGTCCCTGCACACTACACCCCTAACCTGGCTGACTAGGCTGCCTCGATAGTCTTGTACTACTCGAAGCAACCTCCTCATACTGGGATTGTCCTCTAGGATACCACTAAGATCCACCTGCTGAATAGGGATGATACGACGTATAACCTCCAGGATACTGAGGGTAACCACTTTGATAATATGGATCCTGTGGATACTGATACTACCATGCATAATAAGGAGCTACATCGCCCTGATAATGATAAGCACCCCCACGACCAGTCTGACCATAACTACTAGATCCTGGAACTTGCTGGATCAGAACTAGATGTGGTAAAGAAGTCTGCTGGGGCCTCTGCTGATTCTAAGGACAATGCATAGCTCTATGCCTCATTTGACCATAAGTATAACATCTGCTACTGCCTCGCCCACACTCCCTAAAATGCTTATTATTACACCTACGACATAAAGGTGCACCTGTGCCACCAGAATCCCTCTGTCTCTGAAAACGAGGATCTCCTGAAAATCTACCACCTCTCATCTGACAAGTGGAGCCCCAACTCCCACTAGAAGAACTGGAACTAGCTCTACCTTTCTTAAAGTTCTGAGTCTTATGAGGTCCCAAAGATGATTGACCTTTACCTTTACCATATTTCTTTTGATTTTCATCTTTTTCTTCCTCCTCACTCTCACTAAGCATATTCTCTGAATCTTCAATTTGAAGCAAAATCTCATAAAACTTCTGGTAAGTAGCACAGGGAGTCGTGGTCGCCATAGAACACCACTTCTTTCGAGTACCCAACCTAAAACAACGGAGCATCTCAACTGGATTAGCAGCAATCTCTGGGTGATAGCGAGACAAATCAGTAAGCCTTCTGTAGTACTCTTTAGCTGTCATCTTCCCTTGTTTCAAGTGCATAAATTCTTGCTTCTTGCGATCTATATGCTCTGGAGGAATGAATCTCTTCTGAAATAATTGTTTAAAAACTTCTCAATCAGCAGCTTCCTCTGGTGCTAACTGATAAGACTCCTATTTCCACCAGGATGCAGGCTCCAAACCTAAAAACCAGGTAGTCGTCTCGACCCACTTATCCTCAGGGAGATTCCCCTGCTTATGCATCAAACGGAAAGTCTTCTCAAGATGACTGAGCCACTGCTCAGCTCCCTTATGTCCTTCATTACCCTCAAACTTATCCAACTTCAAATTATACGTAGTCTCTAGAGGAGTCCTCTGGGGAGGGCGAAGCGAAGACTGAATAACATTGGCTATAACTTCCCCTAACTAAGCAATATCAGGGAAACCAAACTCAGCTGAGGAACATGGCTCTCGACGAGGCGACATAGTTCTGACAGAAGACACCAAAATAATTAGAATATTCACAAGATATGCAGGACTACCAAACCTAGGCTCTGATACCAAATTGACACACCCCGACCGAAATGAAGGCATCTTGGCCATCACGTGAGGGTGACGTAGCCATGTGCACAATGCGAAAACAATATTAATATAAGAAATGCGAATAAACAAAAAACAAACCAACTAGAGCACTAGATAAGAATAAGTGCAAGACGAGAATAAGTGTGAGATCACAATCAGAGCATAAGTAGCCTAAGTGAAGTCCAGCAGGACGAATACTAATTATACAACACCGAAATGTAACCCTACAATGGTGATAAACTATTAGAGTTGTCGTGGATTCCTTGCAAGCCACCAATAAGCACTCCTAACTAGAACATGGATGGGTGTAAAACAGAAAGTGTGAGTGGGAAAAAACAAAGCTTTTCAAAACCATTTCAATTATCAAAGATAGTAACTCCACGCCATAAAACCTGTATAATTTTCCAGAAAATAGAATACATATATATACCACAACCATGCTCAGAATAGAAAAATCCTCATATATGCCATGTCGAATATCTTAGCATAAAAAATATGTAAGCCAGGTGATATAAATCAATGCAAAATGATATGTCAACTGGAGTCACCTCACGTGACTTGTACGGCTGAATCTAGAGCTCATCTAAACAGCTGGAGTCACCTTACGTGACCTGTACGGCTCAAATCCATATCTCAACAAATATACCTGTACACGAGTCGGAACCACCTAAAGTGGTTTGTACGATAGGACTAGGTGTAAATAAATACGCTCAAGTGCTACGATCACGTGAAGACTGTGCGAATAGTCGCGGGTCACCTATGAGTCAGAACCACCTATAATGGTATGTATGACAGGACTATGCACCTAACTTGGATCCAAGGTGAGCGTATGGTGCGGGAGGTGAACATCACGTGAATGACTGGGCGGGAGCACTAACACCGGGGTGCAGGTTTATGAGCTCAAAATACATCTTAACATAATCATGCAACTCACATCTACAATGAATAAACTCACCTGGTACTTACCTCAGCGCCCGCAGCGTCAACGACAATATATGCAACTACTAAATACATATTCTAAGTATAAGACATTTGGCATGGCATTTCAAAACATATGAATCATTTAAATCAATTTTCTGGGAAAAATACCAAGCATATATATATACTGAAAACCAAAAGTCCACTCACTCGAGTCTCGCTTGATTACGCTCGTTCTCTAGATAGGTCTCACCTATATGCGAAACAACTATAAAAATGTTATTTTAAAGCACATAAACAAAACTAGGTAATAACTTCTCACACGTTGCTTAATTGGGATGTTTGAATATAGCAACGTGATCGACTCAACCCCACAAACATCCCCATATTTTTAGAAAATTTTTTCGATCACCCATACGCCCTCACGCGCCAGCCACGCGCAGGCATTTGCCTGGCACAAGTACGAAAACCCTAACGGCGTTAGGGAATCTTCCATCCAATGATGGAATATACCGTTAAATATACTTGACGCCGTTAGTATATTCTGTCAGAGTTGACGGAATATTCTTCGTCTTCTCCATTGATCCTCGCTGGAGCCACCATCTGTGTCGCCGGAAACTGGAAAAACTTCTAACCGTCATATCTTCTTCATTTTAGCACCAAAATCCATGAAATTTAAACCAAAATGAAGCTTAGGATGAAAGGAACAAAAGCTTACTACTTTTGGGTCCTAAAACTCATGGGATCTAGCAAAAAAAATCACGATAATCCGGCCATCTCTACAACTTGTCTAGCCTAAGCTTCCTAATGTCCAAAGCCTTCCAAAATTCTTCCCTAAGCTTCGTGAAGAAGTTCTAAGGCTCTCTAACACCTCCAAACTCGATAGAACCTCCTTGATCATGATGCATGAACAGTGCTCCTCATCAGGGTTTTCTGGTTCCCGAGCTTTCGAAGTTCTCACGTCCAACTTCGAGTATAGATCGACTCCTGAACTGGCAAGGAATCCAAAAACACCAACCACAACCTTGATCTGTGAATGATCAAGTGGTTTGAGAAATTGTCCGTACAATTGTACAGAAATGGAAAGAAATCCGAGAGGGAGGAGAGAGAGTCAACGAGAGTGGTGTGTGTGTATGGTCCAGAAGGGTCACCAACCAAAACAAAAGAAAAATAAATAAAACCTAAGTTCTAATTGGTTCCAAAAACTAAGGAAAACATGAATTGGACCCCAACCAAAATGCATGTCACACAACACCATTTAATGTCCAAGGGTATAAAAGTCATTTCACGCTATCAAGAATAAAATAATATACACATTCGGGACGGCCTGTCACACTCCGCAAGACAACCACGTAGATTACACCGCATTATTTTCTTAGTTTTTTACTTCCTTACTTTTTAAACATTTTTCTTGTATGTAGTAAATACATTTATATTAATTTTCTCTTCATTACATTTTTTAATTGCATTTTAATTTTATTACCAAAAAAAAAAATACAATTTATTTTTATTACAAAATTAAAAAACATAACGTAAAATTAAATTAAAAAAAAAAAAATTTTGCGTGAAGAAAACCTTCATCTTGCAAAACTCAAGCGACAAACTAGGTTTCGTCGCGCAATAATAAATTGCCGTTGGGCAAAGTTTAGAGAGACGAATAATAGTCGTTCCACGTATGTATCCTGGTATTTTGTACGACAAAAACATTCGTTCCAAAAAATTTTGTGCGACGAAGGGTAAACCGTCGCGCAGTATTTTTGCGACCAATGATGTTTTTCGTTGTGCAAAGTCTTTCTTCACGATCTTTGCGCGACATATTCTGGGTGACGAAGTTTCTGTCACGCTGAAATTTGTGCGACGGAAATACACTTTGCGCAACCAACTTTGGTTCGTTGCGCAAATAGTAAAACGTAGTAGTGCCAATATGTCGTCTAGTCCTTGTTCTCAAGTTAAGGAATCCTCCTCAAAGCTCAAGACACCCAAATATTAAATTTAACTTCCTTGACTTACATCATTCTCCTTATATGCTTCCCTTGGATTCTTCTCATCTCTCTTCTTTATATGCATGCCATTCTCAAAACCTGGAAATTATAACCTAAAATATTTAAGTGCATGCATTTGGGAAGAAGAGATAAGAGAAAAGGTGGGTCACTTTTTGTCTAATTAGATTCCTCAAATCTTTTTCTTTTGAAAAATGCAAGAGTTTCAAGTTTGGCTGCATAAACACCATAGCTGGGAAGAAAACATGAAAAACCCTATTTGAGACCTTTTGAGAGCTTGATTTGGTAACGAATTACAAGCAATTTTATGATGCACAAGCCTCATAAAATGAAGAGTAATGTTAGAGAAACTAATTAAATAAGTGTCTTTTAATGTGCTTGTGTCCTATTGGTGGCACAAATTTTGGTTTTTGTAGCATTAAATATGGACCCAGAAAGAACTTACAAAAAAAAAAAGTTTCAAGAAACAATTTCGAATGGGCAGTGCTATCTAGTCTACACTCCTCCCAATTGAAGAAGATCAATGAACAAAAATTAACAATGATGTGTGAGAGGTAAAAAATGATATGTGAATAGCACTAGCATTTTGATTTAATTTGTTTTCATGCAAGCCTTATTATCAAAAAAAAAAAAAAAAAATTAATTATCAAAATGAAAAGTACATAAGCTTGTTTTGTTTATGGGAGAAAAGTACATTAGTTAAAAGGGTAGTCTATGTATGTTTATATCCTGTTAGCCTTTTACACATGTCAATTCCACGTTATAGATTAATAATTGAATAAAATATTTGTTAATCACTAATTAGCGCTTGTAATGAACATGAGGATATAGGAATTATATATGCAAAGTACAAAAACATAATGACACACTAATAATTGATTGTAAGATAGCTTGCTAAAGATATTGCATTGTATCCATTTCTTTAATAGACAACACTTACTTGTATTAAGTTTTGTACTCGATAAGGAAGTAATGGTGTACATAGGTTTTTACTCGATGAAGAAGTCAACCGATTGATCCATTGTAAGGTTTTTTTAATGGTTACAAATAAAAAATAGAACATAAAATATCAAAATGGATGAATAAATAGAAAGGTTAAAAATGAAAAAGAGAATAGGTAAATTACGTGGTGTGCATTTCGAGCTAGCTGTGAGCCTGTGAGTGATTTCTTTGTGGTTATAAAGATTAAGTAGTCTATTTAAGGTGGGGGCTAGGGTTAGAAGGAAACAAAAGAGAATTGTGAATCACGTGTGCATATTGCAGGCAACACAAGGCCAGGTATAAGATACATGATGGACGCTGGACCCTAAACCCTTCACATGCATGATATTTTACATTCAAGTTTCCAGTGAGTATCCATAACTGGTCCTGCTGGATAAGATCCCACCAGTCAGTTTGTGCAAATTGAAAAGGACCCGGCTTCTCTGCCCTCCCAGTTCCCATAGATTCCCATCCCCTTCTTATTTTGTGAAGTCACGGTTAAGCCACGTCAACATTTTATATTGATTTTTTTTATAGAGATAATAAGACAAAAAAAAAATAGTGATATAAAATGTTAACATAGTTTAACCGTGACCGCATAAATAAGAGGAAATGAGAATGTATGGGAACTAGGAGGGCAGAGAAGCTAGGTCCAATTGAAAAATATTGCAATATTGAGAGAGAGAGAGAGAGAGAGAGAGAGAGGATGGAGAATGTTGAAAAGTATATATGTATATAGTGTATTCCCCAGGGAGCATCGAGCGGGACAGAGTATATGGCTGACGAAAATGGAATCACTCGTATAAAAAGCAGAGTCTGATTAACAATAAAAATATTAGAGAATTCCTTAATCTATATTCTATAGGATGGGGAAGATGACCATGGAAGGAGACACGAGTAGTGATAAATGACGGGTGGAAAGCTTATGCTTCTTTCATGCATGGCCTTAATCAACTCAGTCTTAATTTGTGTTGTGACAAATGACACGTTGATTTATTATAATTAGTGAGCACATGACAAAAAAAAAAAGTTTGGCTATTAGCACTACTCAACCCAATTGTATAGTGTACAGTTGCAATTTAAGGTATATATATTTAGGATTGAAATATTATTGGTTTGTGTTGGGCAAGTTTAGATGTACTCGAGTATTATCTTAAATTCAACTATTTTTTAATTTACTAACTAGCTCTTAGTTTAATCATTTTTCTCATTCTCAATATTGGCCAAATTTTTTCAAGTTCGAATCTCGTGTTCTTTATTAAATACAAGAAAAAATTGAAGTACCAGTCACACTTAAGAGTCCTTTTTTTTTTTTAACACACTAATCACAATTGTATGTAGTTATGCATGAATTTGATGAGGAGAAATGATTTCTTCTAAGTCTTGAGACAAGTAGTGTGGTGTATAAAAAACTCTACAAATTAGATTCGTTGTCTAATAAAGCCTGTATATGTAACCGTTAGCTAGATCGTTTCACTACCTAGAAACTCAAACTTTGCTGTACTGACCAAAGATAATACTTAATAAGACCACATATCTTTCGATATTTTCTTCATGACCTAACAGTTTTGGTTTTATATACTGGATCGGTTTGAAATTGAATAAATATAATCATGCGTATCATTATATAATATTAAATCCACCAGAGGACCGACAAAAGAATCATATAGTTTACTAGTTTTACATCTGTAAGTTTCATTATTTTCTTACTCTCTTAACGTCAGAGAGAGACAGAAAGATAGTCATGGCAGCAAAATTTTACATGCATCGATGCGACAAAGGAATGGTCATTGTCGACGACAATGACCTCTTTCATATGATCTTTTTCTCACTCTCCAAAATAAAGATGACCAATCAATCAACTAGCTAGATCCATTGTCATACACATGTCAATATTATTACTTTGGACCATGCATTTTTTTGAAATCCATTTTCGTATATTCAGTATAACATCTGTTGTTTGCCGCATAAATATGTAATCACTGCTGTATATTAACCACGTTGAAACATTTGAGAATTAAAGAGAAAACAAAGAAGTAAAGATGAATAGTGAGAAAAATGAAGAATTAGAGAAAGAGAATTTAGAGAGAGAAATGAGTTTTTATTAACTAAGAATGATAATGATTATACAACTTTGTTTATAACAGAGAGCCTAACAACGCTAATCAAACACTAAGGCCACCTCCAACTGAAGGGGCTACGTTTAGTCTCCGTCCATATTATAGTCCTGCAATAAATTATTTTTTTAATGAACAGTGTCATGTCATATCTATATACAATTTCTAACAGAAGGAGGCTATTTTTAGCCTCCCTCAATAATTTATTATTTTAAGTTTGTTCTTTAATTTTATGGGTTAATTGAATTAAATTACCAGATTAAAATAAGGTTTACGGACGTATTTTGAGAGCTACTTGTCACTAAATGTTGCTTTAAGTTTCATATTGTTTAAGTTTCATGTTAGTAAATATTTTAATTTTACTTACATGTTAATAGCTCAGAGATTAAAATGAGGTAAAATAGTATGGAATAATGAAAAAGATGTGAGAAATGGTGTAAAAATAGCTTAGTATTGTAGGCATAATTTATTGAACAATTATGGAGGCCATAGAAAGAAAGAGAGAGAAAAAGGTGCAGCAATAGTAGAGAGAAAGAGAGTGATGTGTAATTGTGGGTGTGTTCTATTCCACCCCATTGTGCCTTTATTTATGGTAGTAGGGAAGGCTAATTCCTTACCCTTTAGGTTACAACTTTTAATAGGTAATCAACTCCTAATAGGAATATACGAGATATCCCTAGATTTACTAGGATTTACACAATCACATTCCTACTTTAATAGGACTGCAACACTCCCCCTTGAATGTGTAAATACTCAAGTAAATGGCGCATCAGGTCTTCAGTGATGAAGTAAAGTTGATGAAGTCATCGGCACAATGAGCAAATGCGAGTCTTAAATCAAGGGAAGAATGCATAAAAAGTAAAACTCACAAAACCTCGTTATGGTAAAACCCATAGATTAAAGAGAAAAGTGAGAAGTTGCATTAAGTCAAAACTATACTTCTTTTGGAAGCAAGTAAAAGAGCTCACAAGGGTATGATCAGCCCAGGATGGGTGCCTCGTTAAAACCTAGTTAGGTAGCAAAAACCCAGTGGGAAAAATGCTCCTAATCGTAGGGAAAAATAGTACATTAATATCAAGTGAGTATACTTCTGAATACTCCCCCTGAGTTTGACATAACTTCCAAATGAGAACTACAAGCATTGCATATGATAGTTAGGCATACCAATTCCTCAAACAAGCTTCTAGAAGGTTGACTTCGGCAGTGACGTTGTGTAGAGGTCGGCAAGGTTGTCTGGGATTGGCTTGCATGACTTCAATCTCCTGATGCTTTGCTGATGTAGATATGGACGCAATATGTCTTGGTGTTGACTTCGGTGATGTATCATGGCTTGGTCGGGTGGATACATGCGGCATAATCTTCATGGATCATTGTTGGGACTCAACGATGGATGAAAATAGCAAGTACTTCGAATATGCTCAACAAGAACTCCTAACCATGTCTTACTTCTGGCGTAGTGAAGTGAGGTGAGTCTTGGAACGATTCAAAGATTTCGTAAATAAGGTCATATCGTGGACCTCCAAGATATTGCGATATCCTTAACGGTGAAGACATAACCATTTGGGGGTTTTGCCTTGTGCTTGTTTGATAAGTAACTTACATCAGCATAACAAACAAGGCAAGCATCATTTTGAGGATCAGGGGGTTGGATCCACTTGAGATGCATTGGGATTTGACTTTCCCAAATTCGTAGTACCTTCAGGGTATGTCTTTAATACCAATTTAAAGGCTACATGTAGACGCGGTGCTGCATTGTTGCCAAGATCAACAGCGAATGAGATGCCCTGTCTAAATACAATGAGCTAAGTACAACGAAGCGCAAAGTTAAACTTTAGATATGGAATTTTGGATTCCATAACCTTTTCAAGGGTCTCATTTGCATATAACGTATAGACGATAAAAGGTATACTTAAAGGTGACACATTTGGGGTGCAGTTCCACTAGTAGACCAAAATACCGTTAGAATAATGCATCAACTTCAGGTCAAGGCATAAACGAATTTTCTTAAGATCCTTCATCTCAAATTCTATCTTCAGGTGCAAGGCAGTTTTCTCAAGCTCTTCCAGAGTCTTAGTGAGATTTGTGTTAACGATATAAACTATAACTCTAGCAATTCGGAATAAGACTTCATAGTTTAACATGTAAGGGCTTGATCAAATAATCACTTATATGGGTATACCATATCCGTCAGATTGTAAGTGAACGCCTCAAACAAGTTAAGAGGGTGTTTCGTGGTTTTAGAGCTATTTGAACCAGTCCATGTAATTCTTTGGGAACTTACATGTCAATCTCCGTATCTATATCCCCATAGAGAAACACTAACCACATTTCATAATGTTGTTATCAATCACAAGACGTTTTGAGAGAAACTTTACGCCGTAAGGCGTGCATCATATCGCACTATTTCATTCATCTCATAACGCTTCCTTTCCCACTTATATCACAACAGGGTTACCTTAAGCAGTGTAGCAACAACAGGTCCAATACACATTTTGGTAAGGAATTTGACCTAGATTGTAATATCAGTTGTCCAATCAGTTCTACGTTGTCACTTAATCAACGGAACACAGTTCGATATCGTCGCTTTTTATTTATGTCGGTAGCTACCATATAAGTGAAAACATCATCGATGGTAATCTTATTTCAATTCCATTTAGCTTATCCAAACTAGTATACTCGACCAAGAACTTCAAGTCTTGGGAATAATCCGGATTAATCTCATGAGATGGAAATAATTTGAGACAGCGATCAAGTATGGATTCATTGTTGTGCTGTGTCTTCCTCTTCTATGAAAGTGAATCCTACGAACCGAGTGATTTGTCATGCTCCACGCCAAGACAGATTGATTGGCTATCCATCGGTGTACTAGATCATCCAACAAGGGCGACATATCCTCCAGAGATGTTAACTCGACGTCTGTTAAGTACGTATATCCTTGTAGGCATGTTTATAGCTGATATATGATCTCGTCAATTTAGCTAGATCAGAGGAATGCGTCTGGGGCAACATTCTGAAATCTAGAATTCATCATACTTGCTTTTCACACTTGTGCGATACGGGGATCAAGATGAGACATAGTGGGCAATGTTCACGCAAATTCGCACCGTTCTCTCAGAACGTTGACGTTCTTATTGATAGGAGCATATTTATGCTGCTTAGTTATGATGTTTCCTTGCATTCAGTGAGTTAATTACTATTTATTTTAGTCTTTTAAGCTATTTTCGTATGTTTTTAGGTCCTAATGGAAAAATGACCAAGAAAGTGCATTTTGAGGCTATTTGGAGCAGTTTTGGGCATGGATTAAATAGCCTAACTATGGAGCAAAATGGATGAACGAAATTCAAGTCAAGAGGGGCTAGGAAAGGCTACAAATCTGGTGGAAGAAGTTCTAATGCAAAGAAGATAAGGAAATAGCAAGAAATAAGGAACCTTATCCACCCTTATCTTATCCTATCCTAACCAACTTTATCCTTTCCTAACTCTAACATTATCCTATCTTATCCTATCCAAATCAGGTTAGGCCTTAAATCTAGCTAATTAGAAGGGATTAGTTATACATTTAAACACCTAATTCAGATTCTAGAAGCCTAATCCTTTGTATGCTGCATGTAGGGCATTCCTTGTAGGTTTAGGAGTTGTAATCCTTCCTCTATACCTATGCCGTGTGTTCTTGTCCCTTTAGGTTTAGGAATCTGCCCTAAACACTCTTTCTAGAACACCCTATCTTCCCCCTACAAATGTGCCTCACCTATCCTTCTAGAAGGCCCTAAAAACCTTGTCGTGCATTCCCTATCACATTCCCTTTTGGTTTATGCCAAGACTTAACCCTTTTTCCCATTGGATTGTGCAATCCTTTTCCTTCACTAATTGTGCATAATTAGCCTATAAATACAGCCCTATGCCGCACCATTCAAATCATCCATTCACTCATTCATTTATTCATACATTCAGCCATCAAATACCATAATTCACACCGCACCACCCTAGTGCCGCAAGCAAGGAAGGAAGGAGATGAGGACTTGTGCAATATGCCATCCAAGGGAGTGTCGTGCATGCCATTGGAGTGTGGAGCGTTTCTTGGTTCTTTCTATGCTTAGTTTTAGTTTGATGTTTAAGTTAATTTGGTTTTCAATTATGATGAACATGTGGAACTAACTTCTTTTTAGTTGGAGGTGAATTCGAAGCCATGATTATATGTTTTATATGAATTGATTACGTCGAGTTATTGTTTCTTAAGGCAAGAATGTGATTTGCTTATCTAAGTTATTAAAACTTGTTTATGTATATGGTTGGGGGTCGACACTTAATTTGCATGCATGAATTTGATGCTAGAGTATAAGGGGGTTTCATGTAATAGTTATTCACTTATATTCACAAGTAGTGGAGGTTGCTAGTCACAATCGCGTTAAGTAAATCCTTGGTATGATTATCATGCGTTTCATAGTGATGAATGCCTTGTCAATGCTTATGGTTTTCACAAAACTTAATGACTTTTGATATGTATATTTGTTATGCATTTCATATAAAGAACTTGAAAAAGATAATTTGGTTGTAATGCGTTTTCATTCAATTAAATGAAATAAGGAAAATCTGATGGTTAGTTGTGCGATGCAACTAACTTGGGGCGTTGTCATTCATAGTCTAAAGGAATAATAACTGGAAATTGGTTCATATGCATATATCATGTGTAGAGAAGGACCCTCTAACTAGCCTTTCACCCATTTAATTCACTTAAATTTGTTTTTCCAAAGTGTTTTCTACAAAGTTTTTGTTTTAAGTTTAAAATTTGTCAAAAACAATCCCCCTTTCATTTAGTCTTGTTATTTGAGTAAAAATCTGTTTTCTTTGAGTCTTTTGAGTCAAGTTAAGGTTTATTTTCGTCCAAAACACTTGTTAAGTCTAAAATTGAGTCTTTTTGATTGTTGGTTGCTGTTTTAAATGTCTAAAGTTAGTTTTGAGTATATAGAGTCTAGTTTAGTGTTTTTGAGTCTTATTTGTATTGATTAGCATCCCTAGTTAATCCCCAGTCTAGAACGATCCCTACTTACATATCTACTACAATTGTCACAAATAAGGTTTAATTTGTGTGTCAAGCAAAATTTCACACCACTTATCTACCCCTAATGGCAGGAAGATTGTCTTATTAAAGTGATAACTCGCAAATGAGCGGTAAAGAGATTGTATGCAAGGGCTCGAAAAGAGCTAGTGTGAAGGAGAATCATGATCGACAAACGATACACATCCTTCTTTGAGGACCCATGGAGGTACGTTGCGGCGGCGCAACTTGGCATATAGAATGCACACCCAAATGCATAAATACGAAAATCATCAAGTTCATACCCAGTAACCAACTGTAACGTCATATAGGTTAGGTGGCAATGGGCCTCAATGCGGACCAACATAATTGCGTACAAGGATTGCATAGTGTTGACCCTAAAAATTACAAAACCTACGTGGTGTGCAAGCCGAGTAACTAATGAGCTAACTACGTCCTTTGGTTGATGTGGGACGTGCCAACTTGTCGACCGAGCTTGGCCGAGGAGTATAATTTGTTGATTTTGCGTTGAGCGCGTTGCTGACTTCTTAATCTTGTGATGGCAGCCAAGGAAGGAATAAGTCTCGGCCTTCGGGTTATCAAGCCTGAAGACAAGGCTGCTAATTCTACGAAGTTCACGAATCATTGGTGCCGAATTGGACCATAGTGATTATATTCGTAAAAGTATAAGCACGTCGAATCGACACCAGACTATATGGACACAAGTACTCGAAAGAGATGTATGTCTTGATGGTGAATGTGGTTCGGTAGTCAGAATGCCGAACTCTGAAACTCACTTGTGAGTATCCAATCATAAAATCACTCGGCGTTCAATGCGCCGAATGTAGTAACTTGTAACACCTTACTTTGTCGAGAAAGATAATAAGATGACCTCTGCCAACAAGGATTCGGAAACCCTTCTCGACCGAGACTTAGATAGGTAACCAGTTGGCCTCGATGTAGTGCTGTTTATCCAAACTGAAGGTGCTTTTCAGTCGGCTGATTCTACGGCAACAGTGCTGCTTATCCAAACTAAAGATGTTTGCCGGTTTCCTTCACAGTGTTGTTTATCCAAACTGAAGATGTGTTGGCGGAAAAAGAAAATAAAAAAAATCTCAAGATGTTTGAGAGGTTTGCGCAGGGCAGTTGTGTGTTGAATTGGAGAGGGCTCGAATGACGTACTCTGCTCTCTATTTATAGCAACAAATCCTACTTAAGATCGAGTTGAAACCGTATTCAGATTAGGACTTCTTATTCTGATCCAACTTTATGTCGATCAATCCTACTCCTATTAGGACTTTGAACTCACCCCCCATTTTCAGGCCGTATTCATTTCCGGCCGAGAATCTATATTGCATTAGGACCCCTTATCGTATTGGGACTTCGACCCATCCGCTCATCCAAATTACTCCTTCTTGCAATAGGACTCGACCACCTTCATTGAACAACCTAAGACCACTAGGCAGCCCATAGTACATTTGTAAAAGTTTTGGGTGGAACATAAACCTACGCTCGGCCCAATAATATTATTTTGGGCCCGAACACATAGCCCTAGGCAGAAACCGAAAACTTGGTACGTTTACCAAAATTCGGACAATCATTTAAATTTGCGCTTTATGATCACTGGGCAAGGCTATTTGGGGTGAACATGAGAATTTGAAGTTCAATTATAAACCCAAAATATATGTAATACTTTATCGAAAACCGTCGGCATTATCCAGTCTCCCGGACTTTAAGGGATAAGTAGGGTGGTGAGGCCTTAATCAGCCATGATGTTTAGCAACAAAGTATGTGGACAAACAAGTGACCAATTTGTCAATTCATCAACCAAAACCATAAGTATTTATATGGTCCGTATTTTGGTTAGATTAATCCACATATATTCCCTTGAATCCACTGTGAAAAAGGGTGATTTCTTATCTTTGCGAGGGATGATATAGAAATCAATTTCCCTAATGAGCAGACTCGGCAAAGTGTGCTTGTAGGCACAAGATCCTTACTTCGGGTAAGGAGATTTCGCATAGCATCATTGTTTGACCTAAGTGTCCCTAGAGGTTGTGCTAAAGCTAGTAAACTGCTTAATCACCAGGCTCCAGGCTCATTTTTGGAGGTGGTGCAAAGATATTTCACTGTTTTCTTCAATGGTTTCATTTATGATCATTGTCATCTCGAATATCCTTAAAAACTCAACGACATGGGTAATTCATTACCATTCATACAACGAGGAGCGTGCCAATGCTTTTAATCAGGTTGGATAGACCTGAAGTCGTTATTAGAGATATGATTTAGGTGTAAAGTTAGTGTGCGTAGTACGCATTCATCCAGACAACTAACTTTCCCACATTCCTACCTAATCACGTGTTTAATTGAATCAATCACATGTATTAAGAAACATGATTCAATTATCTCATATTCGAGAACAAAATCAATAAGATTATCCATAAATAAAACATACACCAAAACTTGAATCCAAGAACATAGAAAAATGTTCACAAAGTACATGGTTTACTAAGGGGATTCGGCTAACAAGGCCATCCATGTCAAAACTCTGCTATTCCAACATTGTTTGGTGGAGCAAAATTAGTCTCACATATTCACTACAAGAATGTTACTCCTCAACGACATTGGTAGGGGCACGAACAGGTGCATGGCCAATGATCTATTCCATTGAGACGGGAGTAGATTCTGCAGGGTTGAGGTTCAGGAATATTATCCCTTATTTTTGAAGTTTTAGGTCTTAGGTACCAAGGATCATGCTTTGGGCATGATGCCACACTTTGGCATGCCCTGATTCTACCATATGTTGTAAAAAAATAAATTCAAAATTAGATTGTGAGAGAGACAGATCCCGAATTGGATTCGGTAGGCTCCAGCTGAACTGGGTCTATACCTTTCTCTCACATTTATGGTAGTAATCAGATTCAAGAATTTGGTAAATTTCTGCTTTCTACACTTGTTGCTTGAGGAGCGAGTTAGAAACATGGAAGGACGAGAAAAGTATTCTCCAATCAAAATTTGATTGGATTTATAAACTTCAAAATTGTACTCATTCATGGATGTAATCATGGTGTGCTTCGGGCAATATCTTTCATGGTTAGATGGTCCATAGGAGTGAGCCAAAGAGCCATCGAATCCTTGTTTATGAGGTACTTTCGTTGGTAATGCTTCGGGGCATAAGTCTTCGAATGAAGATCATGGCGGAGGCTTTTCAGCTTTTCCATGCCATTGTTGGCTTCAATAGTTTCTCAGCTTCTGGATAGTCAAGTGGAGATTCACGTCTTGTACCCCACATAAAGTGGTTTCTATTAGAAAATATCCAAATCAGGAAAATCGAACTTGTGATGGTTCGACAATTCACTGAATTAGAGGGAACAAGATTGTGATTGGTGCTATGGGAATGAATCATCTATAAGCATCAAAGTTAGAACATTCGAGTTCTAAGACATGGTTTTCATGAAAAACATCGGGTTTTCATGGGTGTATTGTTTTATGAAAACTTCGGGTTTTAAAGGCACTAAATTTGACACTACATGTTCAATTTAGTTTATGAACGTTTAGTTCAGAAAAGAGATGTTTCTGAATGAACACAGAATGCAATACAAATAAGTCAGTGTGTGCAATTTTGGGCCAAGCACTAAAGGAAATATGGTCCAATTTGGGCTTTTCCGTGGGCACCCTAGGGTTGGGAGTGGCTAGAAGCGGAAGCAGGCCAAAATTTGGCTTGGACAGGCCACACGGGGCAACCCAGTCAGTGTGTGCAAGCTGCAGACTTGCAATAGGAAAATGGGCCATGTAAGGCTGCTGCAGGCAGCCCAACAAATTGCAGAAGTAAGCTTGCAGGCTTGCTGCAATCATGGGCCGAGGAAAAGAAAAAAAAACATAAGCAGCGGGCTTGCTGCTGCAAAGCGGGCCGAGGTCTGTCACAGATGGAAGGCGGGCTCATCAGCTGCTGGCTGATAGTGTACGGGCCGAGAGAAAACCCAGGAAGTAGATGCGGGCCGAGAGCAAAAAAACCCAGCAGCTTTTGTTGCTTCTTGAACGGGCTAAGGGCGTGATGCCCATGCATAAGGGATCCAAGCGGCAGGCCTGGTCCAATTTGGGCAGTAGGCCTAAAGGGTTGTCCCAAGCTTCAGGCTTGGTGCGATTTCAGCCGTAAAAAAAAAGTGATTTTTCTTCCCTTTTTTTTTTCTTTTCTTTCTTTTTCTGAAAAAATTATAGGGTTGAAAAACCCAAATTGCTTCTAATTTATTTTGTATCATGGCGAATGTTTTCATGCTTCACGATCGTTTCAAATATGTTACTTACTTTATTTTAAGCATACCTGATTGGCAAAAAACAATAAAAACCTTTGAATTTGTAGAAGATCCTTCCCGGAAAGCCAAAATTGCACCTCCAATGTGTTGTATCACGTTCAACATAGAAAAATTAAATTGAATCAATAGCATGTAGATCAATTCAAAAGAATAAATTAATCACAAAAAGAATGATCAAAACGTAATACTCCCCATATTGAAGATCAAACTCTCTTTAGCGCAGCGTCAAGAGCGTGCTGATAACGTGTTGTAGGCATAATTTACTGAATAATTATGGAGGCCAGAGAGAGAGAGAGAGAGAGAGAGAGAGAGAAAGATGCGACAATAGTAGAGAGAGAGAGAGAAAGGTGTGGCAATAGTAGAGAGAGAAGGATGTGTAATTGTGGGTGTGTTCTATTCCACCCCATTGTGCCTTTATTTATAGTAATAGGGAAGGTTAATTCCTTACCCTTTAGGATTACAACTCTTAATAGGTAATCAACTCCTAATAGGAATATACGAGATATCCCTAGATCTATTAGAATTTACACAATCACATTCCTAGTCTAATAGGATTGCAACACTTAGGTATTTACAGGGAAAAAATTAGTTTTTTTTTTAATTTTTTTTAATTTCGTCTTAAAAAAAAAAAAAAAAAAAACTACATGACGTCAGCTAGCACAGCTGGGCCCAACTTTCATCACTAGCTGGCTGACTATGTTTGCCCAACCCTCTGGTCATTTGGCTATATTTTGGCTTGGTGGGTCCCAAATTTTTTTGGCCTAGCCCTCCATTAGAGATGGGTTTTGTATCAAAACGAGCTATATTTTGGTCTATAGCTAGCCACTTGGTTGGCTCAATTGGAGATGGCCTACCAAACTTACAGACTATATTGCCGACTTGTACAATCATCATTTAACTAATCATCTAATGATGTGGAACACTTTATATACTGTATAGGAACATTTTTGATAATGAAGTTCACATGAAAGCAACGTGATGCATGCACAAATTAAGTGGTTTTTCCTTCATATTCTAACATATGATGCGATTTTTAGAGCGAAAATTATATTTCCATGATCTAACATTTTGTACCTCTATCAAGATGTATCCAAGAAGTACACAAACGAAGGAAAAAAAAAAAGAGCCTAATTATTGTTTGGCTGCGCTCCATTACTAAAGCATAAAAATAAAAGGAAGGAGTGCAAACAGATAAAATGGGAGTGGTATTATGGTATTACCGTCATCCACCATCAAAGAAACCTTTTCTATGTGGTAAAACAAGAAAAAGAAGGGTTTTTTGCTTGCTGTTTGTCTCTTTTTATGCCAAAGAGTGTTCTAAATAGTGTGCTTCAGAAAAGTTCATTTCATAATTAAATTTTTGGGATAACCTGAAGTAGGAGTGATTTTTCAAACGAGTCAAATCGAAGTTAGGGGGTTCCATTTCAATACAATATGATGATATATGATATATACCGTCTAATTTTGTTTTAAAAAATCATAACTTCAAGATCCATTATGATTTGAAAATTCAGAATTTCCGAAAATTTTTGGAACTTACATATTTCAAAATTCTTCAGAACAAAATTTGGAATTTCAAATGCTCAAAAAAAATTGAAAGGTTAAAATCAATATTGCAAACCTATAATTAAGAATCTATCACATACTTAAAAGAGCAGGCAATGATATATTGTAGCCTTCAGGGAGATCATATGCAGTCACATATATAATTTTAGCCTTAACAATTTTCTTTGCCTTCCTAATCATTAATCCTATTTATTTTATTGTTAAGTGGTTAGTTCTAGCTCAAAACTTCAATGTCTTCGGCCATAGAAATTCTAAGATACATTCCAAGTCTTGTCCCTTTTTTTTCCACAAACGTTAGATGATACGTTGTTGATCATGGAATGCGAAAGTTGGAAATTTTCAGATCAAAATCAGTTAATATAAGAAATTTTATCCCAACGTGTAGCCCTAGACCCGAAGGAAGCAAGGTCAGAAAGTATATGCAGTAATATCCTCCGCCTTAGTATCGATCAAAATCCAACTTCGTCAATCGATCAACAACGTCTGTGCAGGCAACAACCTAAGTTATATTCTGAAACTTACCAAACATCCACTTTTTGTCCTTTAGAGTTTATCACAAATGATCCTTGAAATTGACCCACACCGTTAAGATGGTCCCTGAAATTGAAAATCAATCAATATAGTCCCTGAAAATAGGTGTTGCAAATCAATGTGATCCTTCAATCACAATTCTGTTAAACATTTTGTTAAGTATTGATGAGGCACATAAATGGTCCCCACAAAATTTACGGGCTTTTATCACAAATGATCCTTGAAATTGACCCACACCATCAATGTAACCCTTGAAAATAAGTGTCACAAATCAATATGATCTTTTTACCACAATTCTATAAAAAAAAAAATTGTTATGTGCTGATGTGGGTTTATTAATTAATTTAAAATGTTGTCTAAATACCTTTTTATACAATGAATTTTTTTTTTTCTTATAGTATGGCCTATTCCGAAGAGAGATCCCTTCCATAAATTCTCAAAGGCACAAAACTTAACCAAGGCCTAAGATGGGGTGTGGAAATAGTTTTCAACCAACAATAGACGCACCTCGGTTATAACCTCATTATCTCAAGGCAGACCTCGCCGTTCTTTGCATCACTAGACCACTAGGCAAGCGCTGAACAAGCCCTCCAAGATTAAGGTTGTGAGGATGTTGATCGCCAAAATGTTAACAGTGATGTCCCAGAAGTCATTGCCGATCAGGCAAGCCATCATCAAAAGTGATCTCGATCCAGGTTCAATTCGGTGAAAGGTGTTGAAGTGTGTAAAGATGAGTGTATTGGGATTTTTTTTTTTTTTTTTTTTTTTAAAGAGAATAGAGAGCAAATGAGGTAGAGAAATGTGGACTGGGATCGGAGGTGATTGCAGGACTGAGTTTTTAGGTTGACAACTTTTTTATTAACTATTAAATTATTAAGCCTATTTGTAATTTTTTTAAATTTAATTACACTTGTGTGACCCATTTATGTGTCACATCAGCACATAAAAGAATTTTTGACAAAATTGTGACGGAATGATTACATTGATTTGAGACACTTACTTGAAGGACTACATTGATCATTTTCAATTTCAATGACCATTTTGATGTCACGGGTCAATTCCAGAGACCATTTTGATGTCGCAGGTCAATTTCAAGGATCATTTGTAAGGAAAAAAGACTTATGAGGCCCATTTAAGTGCCACTTCAACACTTGACAGAATTTTTAATAGAAATATGACGAAATGACCATATTGATTTGCGACACTTATTTTCAGGAACTACATTGATTAATTTTCAATTTCAGGGACCATCTTGAGGGTCAACTTCAGGGACCATTTGTGATAAAAACTATAATCTAAATTAAATTAATTCTCCACATACTTGAGTACCAAAAAATAAATACTTGACTTTTTGCATGTAAAGGGTTGTTTTTCCTAAAACCTAAAGTACCAAAACATAAAATATCTAAATAATAGAATACTTTCCCACAACTTTTAGTAAAATGAAACGTACTTTTTACCAAAAACAATTGCGCCAAAACGCCACTACTGCTCATGAAAGGAATAATTCATAGTAACAAAAGAAGAAAGAAAATTGCTCTGATAAAATGATTTGTTCATGATATGCGTACTGATCTTATTATATATGGTGGCCCGTGACCAATGAGTAGAGTACTGATGAACCTTGAACCAAAAGATTAGTAACTGCCTCCGATCCCCACCCCACTCCATTACAAAATCTCAACTTCCACATACAAACAATCCCCTGGCCGGCTAACTTCACATGCCACCAAAACGCAGCTCATACACTAAAGCCACACCACACCATCTCTCTCTCTCTCTCTCTCTCTCTCTCTCTCTCTCTCTCTTCTGCTCCTTCTATATGATATATCAGCTAGCCTTCTCCCTCTGTCTGTCTTACCTGATCAAGAAAAAAGCAGCAAAAAGGAGATATGAAAAGGGATTAGACCCTTTTGTAGCTTGAAAAGGTTTGTTGAATCAGAACTGCTTCTATTACCTTATAGCACTACCTAGATTTTTCTCATATATATATGTATATATATATATATATCCATCTCTTCTGAAAATACAGCAGAAGAAAAAATAATACTGTTAGGTTCAGTCTCTTTTCCCCCAATTTTGACTTCCAATTACACTTTTTTTTTTTCATTGTTTGGGGCTGAGAGTTTCCCTCCGTTCAGAAAAAAGCTGAACTCTCTATTTTGTTCCCATTCATAATATTTGCAGAACAATTCTCCCAACCCTACTAAAAATTTTTAAGTTTCCCAATGCCAAAGCTAGCCACTACCAGTCTGGTCTCTTTCCTTCTGAACTCGTCTCAGTAACTCTATCTTTTTTCTTAAGCAACAGTTTTCCAAAAATTTTTCTGAATTAATTTCCCTTCTCTTTTCTCTCCCAATGATGCAATTTACTGAGACACCACCACCACCCTTGCACGAAATTATCACCACACCCTATTCCAATAACTTCCCAATAATGATGAACACAAACCAAACCTACCGCATGCACCCGTGGCCTGGCTTTCCGACCTCAAAGTTCCTAGGAACAAACTTTGGCGACGCCAACTGCATGGAGCAGCTGCTCGTCCACTGCGCTAACGCCATCGAAACCAACGACGCCACCCTAGCCCAGCAGATCCTCTGGGTCCTCAACAACATCGCCCCCCAAGACGGCGACTCCAATCAGCGCCTCACCTGCGCGTTTCTCCGAGCCCTCATTGCCCGAGCAGCCCGAATCGGAAACTGTAAGGTCCTCGCCGCCATGGCCAACTCCCAAGCCAACTTCACCATCCACACTCACAAGTTCTCCGTCGTTGAGCTCGCCTCCTTCATCGACCTGACACCGTGGCACAGGTTCGGATTCACCACCGCAAATGCAGCCATTCTAGAAGCTGTTGAAGGGTATTCTGTGGTTCACATTGTTGACCTGAGCTTGACGCATTGCATGCAAATCCCAACTCTGGTCGACGCCATTGCCAGACGTCATGACGGTAATGTGAGTCCTCCATTGCTGAAGCTCACTGTGGCGGGTACCATGGAGGACGTCCCTCCAATGCTGGACCTGTCATACGAGGAACTGGGTTCCAAGTTGGTTAATTTCGCAAGGTCAAGAAACATCATTTTAGAGTTTAGGGTCATCCCGTCAAGTTACACTGATGGGTTTGCCAACCTAATCCAACAACTCCGCGTACAAAATTTAGTGTATGCGGAGAGTAGTGAGGCGCTTGTAGTGAATTGCCACATGATGCTTCACTACATTTCTGAAGAGGCATTGACACTTCCAGCAATCAATCCGAATCCAAGTAGTAGTGGTTCGACTAGCTCTTACGGTTTTGATGCTTCGTCCTCTTCGAGTTCGTCGCTAAGGACAGTGTTTCTGAAAGAGCTTCGGGGTTTGGAGCCGACGATTGTGGTTTTGGTGGACGAAGATGTGGATTTGACATCGAATAATCCAGTGTGTAGATTGAGGTCGGCCTTCAATTACCTGTGGATACCTTATGACACCTTGGACACATTTTTGCCGCGGGGAAGCAAGCAGAGGCAGTGGTACGAGGCGGATGTGTGTTGGAAGATTGAGAACGTGATAGCGTACGAGGGCTTTCAGAGGGTGGAGAGGCTGGAGCCGAAATGCAGGTGGGTGCAGCGAATGCGAAATGCCAACTTTCGGAGCGTTTCATTTGGGGAAGATGCGGTTTTGGAAGTGAAGGCCATGCTTGATGAACATGCAACTGGTTGGGGATTGAAGAGAGAAGAAGAAGATGTTGTGCTTACCTGGAAGGGACACAATGTTGTGTTTGCCACAGCCTGGATGCCTGCTTAAATTCACAAGTTGAAATTTCTCGAGAAAATGATCTGACAATAAGTTAATTAATATAGAATCTCTTTTTATTTTTTCGTTTCTTCCTTCTTAATCTGTTATTTGGTAGTAGTTAGCTGATAAATTAGTTAATGATCATGTTTTACTAATTTTTACTATTAGGTGAGAGCTTAAATTTTAATTAATGTGAAGTAATTGTGTCATATTTGGAATAATTTTGAACCATGCATTTGTGCATATTCTTCTGTGGTCTGCAGTAACCTAACATATTAATCTGCCTATTCTTTTTAGCAATGTCTTTATTTAATGGGCAATGTTAGGGAGACTACATTATGACATACGAGTTGATAATTGAATTATTACTTAAGCGTTGGTTAACGTGCTTAATTCTTATTTGTAACGTATCTTTTAGTTTGCAAATTTAGTCTACAAATTTAACCACGTAACCTGACCCTTATTTAAATTTCCTTTTACTCTGTTGTGGTTTTAACTTTCTTGCTAGTTTAAATTTTGCAAAAACTTTGAAATGAATGTACCCATTGCCCAAGAGATCCCCACGCAAAGTAGTTAATGGGTGATTTTTTTTTTTTTTTTGGTCAAAAGTAGTTAATGGGTGATTCAAGAAACTATTTTATTATGATTAGAAATGTTCCTATTATAAACTATTTAAAGATTATTTCTATAAAAAAAAATAAAAAAAATATGATATCGTTTACATCAGATTAGGGTTGGAAAATTTTCCCGAAAATCTCAAATTAAACCAAAAAAATCCCGATCCCATATTGAAAAATTTCCAAACCGATAATACCAAAATTTTGGGATCCATACCGACACTACTACAATATATGCTATCACCGGCGGAGGACAAACCGACGAGAAATCAACTTTCTGTCGAAAATTTGGCACAAATCCGACATTACATAATGTAATGTCGCTTTTCAATAGCGACACTATTGCTAGGGTCGCAAAAGGGCTTCAGCGTCGCTTTTTGAGCTTAATCCGCCACTACACAGTGTCGCTTTAAAGCGACACTAACCCTAACGTCGGTTTAAAGCGACGCATACTTACACGTGGATCAGCTATTTAATAATAAAGTATGCAGTATACTGTCGCTTTAAAGCGACATTATATTAAAATGAAATAAATAAAATATTCCTTAAACCGACGTTAGATAACAATGAAATAAATAAAATATAAAAACTAGCGACGCATACTTACACGTGCATCAGCTATTTAATAATAAAGTATGCAGTATACTGTCGCTTTAAAGCGACATTATATTAAAATGAAATAAATAAAATATTCCTTAAACCGACGTTAGATAACAATTAAATAAATAAAATATAAAAACTAGTAACGGTCTTAACCGACACTATATTTTTTAATAATAATAAAAGTGGATGAACAACTGCATGCAATTTCAATTAATTCCAACCAAAAAAAATTATAAATTTTAAGATCAAAATAAACATTAATGAAAATAAATAACAAAAACAATAGTGCCAAACCGTACATTTCACATTTCACATAAAATCCAAAAAGTCGTCCGTCGTAACAAACATTAAATCCGACATTACAAACATAACATAAAAAAACAAAAAGATAGACCAATTATACTGTCGTATTTAACCGACAAGAAAAAGAACCAATTAAACTACCCAACCGAATCTGCGCCTGAACGTCGTCCAGATCCTTCTGCTTGAGAATCTTCTCCTTGAGATACTCCTCCTTGAGATCCTCCATCTGATCCAAAAATCCTCGACAAGTCCACATCAAATCCAACACCTGCAAGCATTCCAGAAAACCCCCCAACTGGAACTTCAGGAAAAGATCCACTAGGAGCAGCCATCTCAGGTCGATATACTGGCACTTGATAAGGTGGCTGCTGCATATATGGCATGGGCGGCTGCTGCATGTATGGCATGGGCGGCTGCTGCATGTATGGCATGGGCTGCGCAGGCATCGGATACACAGGATATAGAGGTTGCTGATTATTGCCAGCATACGGATATGCAGGGGAAGGCTGACTTTGGCCCGACTGTTGAGGAGGTTGACTGTGGCCTGATTGTTGGGTTCCCGGGCTATATGGTGGTTGTGGCTGAAATCTTTGAAAAAACCATGCAAACAACTGATTTTGCTTGTTCTCCAGGTCCGAAATCCGTTTATTATTATTTTCGTCTCTCAATTTCAACTCATTATTTTGAGTCATTAGCAACGCCATTGAACTCTTAGATGATCTCCTAGAGGAAATTGATGTAGAAGATGCAGAAGATGCATAAGACACCATATCAGGAGTCACACCATGACCGTATCCTCTGACTCTATTATACCTCTCAGGACCCATAGTATCAACATAAACTTGGGTCCTAAGATCTTCATTATCGTCTTGGCCCGACTCAATCAATGTTTGCAGGTTGCTCTCCATTGTTGACTTGCATTACAATTTTTAAAAACAAAAATTCAATCGTAAAACAGAAAAATAAGCTATAGATAATAAATACTAATAAAATCAAATACTAACACGAAAAAATCAATTACCCCTGTACGCTCCGATGTTTCATCAATCCATGATTTATCTTTTCGTGTATGACATTCACGAAAAAAGGTTACAGGATCTGCTTCTTTCCCATGCTTCTTCCGCTTTATCAAAAATAAAATTTCATACAAACAAATTAAGCAAACCTCATACTAAAAATAAATATAATTATTTAAAATTAATCATCTCTTGAAAATGTACAATCCATACATATTCTTCCCGCACTCTTGCAAAGGATTTTGTACCAGTAGTATGGTTCATTGATTTCAATCCCCGATTAATCTTATTTTTTTCAGCAACCTCCTGAAAAAAAACGAACGAAAAAAGAAAAGATTATATTAGGCAACTTTAAAGTTATAACGAAATAAATCGTGTAGGGTTTACCTTTGTTTTGTCTCTATTCCAATATGCCAACAAATCATTCCACTGGGTAGGAATCACATCAGGAGGAGGCTCGCTGCGAACCTGTTCTGCTCTTTTAGTATAATACTTTTTTTTTAACTTATTTCTAAACTCTTTGTGCGCATGCTCCGCAATCTTAAGCGTCATATGACGGATCAAAGGCATTTTTACTATATCTGCATCTTCAAAAAAGATACTTCCCTACATACATAAAAACAAAAAACAAAAAAAATCACGCTAGTCAAATATTATTACAATCATTGACCTATTCTTCTATTTTCAACTAAAAATAAAAAGATCTATATATACCTTTATTCTATTCCAAAAAGCTTCCTTATCTTCTTCCGTAACCTTACGCCAATCTTTCTCCAACGGAAGATTTCTATAGTCCCTAACCTCCGCTGCTACATGTTTTGAAAAAGCACTAGCGTTATCACTAATGCATTTTCCGGACGAATCAAACGAACAAAGCTGTTTCGTCCATTTAGGAATTGAGGGTCCACGCCTCCGTTGAGATGTACCTTGTTAATACAAACACACAATTAAAAAGTAGGAAACAAAAGTATATTTTCAGATTAGCAATAATAATCGTTCAAACACACAAAAAAAAAAAAAAAAACTGACACTCATAACAATTCAAAAAAGAACCAGCATCACCCTCGTCCTCTTCCAAATGAAGTTCCTCAGAACGTTGATCTTCACGGGAATTATCCATTGCAAAACTTAATGGAAGGAGAAGGAAGTGGGGGAAAGAGGAAGCTAGAAATGGGGGAAAGAGGAAGCCAGAAATGGGTGATAGAGAGGAGAGACAGAAGTGGAACACGGAAGTGAAGGGAGACAGAAATTAAATATGGATAACAACTTAGCGTCGAAATATGAATACATTACGTCGCTTAAAACCGACACAATCACTGACTAAACCTCCCCACACGTAACCTGACATAAAGCCTGCTATACTTGTCAGTGCAAGCCTATTGCGTCGCTTTAAACCGACGTTATCTTGCATAGCGTCGAAATAAGGGCCTACTGCGTCGTTTAAAACCGACGTTAGCTTGCATAGCGTCGAAATAAGCACAGGTTTGTGTCGCTTAAAACCGCCACTATATCTGATTCGACCTATATTATAGCCTGACATAGTTTTGACTGAAAGTCTGACATGTTTCAGTCATAAATGCCTTTGCGTCGAAATAAGGTCACATTGCGTCGGTTTTAACCGACGTTAGCCTGACAGGTTTTTAATAAGAGAAAGTTTGTGTCGAAATATGAAAACATTTGCTTCGAAATAAGAATCGTCTGACATTCAATTAGTCTCGAAAATGTATAATTTTGCCTCGATTAAAACCAGTCCAAGTTGACATGCCAATCAATTCAACCCATTCCCAGCAAAAAATACCGGGAAACCTCCCGCCGAACATAAAAATAAAATTTGTACTTCCCAAAAAAAAAGGAACAAATAAATAAATGTATTAAGTTATGTTATGTCATATAATATTTTAATAAATAATTAGACATGCCAATCAATTTACCCAAAATTTAAAAATAATTAGTTATGTTATGTCATATAATATTTTAATAAATAAATTTATTAAGTTGAATCAATTTTTTTTGCACTGTAATTGTTATTTTAATTTGTTGTTATTTTGATAATTTTTTGTTGTTATTTACTAGAATGGATTAGATGAACATAATTTGAGTTGTTATGAGAAAATGGAATGAATAATATTTATAAGCATTTATGTTAAATTAACAATATTAAATATAACCTAAACTTATAATATTTAGGAATATAAGAATATATTATGTTAAATTAATTTTTTTTGCACTCTAATTGTTATTTTAATTTGTTGTTATTTTGATACATTTGATAACATTTGGTTGTTATTTACTAGAATGGATTAAACACCATTGAACCCAAATCAAAGTTGGAAGTGTGGTGATATGTAGAGTTGCTCCACATCGGAAAGTTAATTACCCTAGAAAGCTTAGAAGAGTTGAGTCACTCTTTGTATTTTAAATTGAAGATCGAATTCATTCATTGTATTCATATAGGGTCAAGGAGTGTAGTTATAAAAAATCATCTAAATCGGAGTTAAAATAACCGTTAAATCGTGATTTTTCGTTTATAACCGTCGAAAAGTTTTGTCCCGTTACTTGATCTCTGAATGTTTTTTTTTTGTGATTTTTTGCTGATGTGATCTCCAAGCATATACAAACAATTTTGACGGTTTGGATCGTTGAAATTAGTTTTGGAGAATTCGTAAAACGATAGATTGGCTAACACTTAGAGTTTATTTATACTTTCATTAAGTATAACGTAAGATTTTGTGGTATCCACTTGTGTAAATATTTTAAATTGAAGATCGAATTCATTCATTGTATTCATATAGGGTCAAGGAGTGTAGTTATAAAAAATCATCTAAATCGGAGTTAAAATAACCGTTAAATCGTGATTTTTCGTTTATAACCGTCGAAAAGCTTTGTCCCGTTACTTGATCTCTGAATGTTTTTTTTTTGTGATTTTTTGCTGATGTGATCTCCAAGCATATACAAATAATTTTGACGGTTTGGATCGTTGAAATTAGTTTTGGAGAATTCGTAAAACGATAGATTGGCTAACACTTAGAGTTTATTTATACTTTCATTAAGTATAACGTAAGATTTTGTGGTATCCACTTGTGTAAATATTTTAAATTGAAGATCGAATTCATTCATTGTATTCATATAGGGTCAAGGAGTGTAGTTATAAAAAATCATCTAAATCGGAGTTAAAATAACCGTTAAATCGTGATTTTTCGTTTATAACCGTCGAAAAGCTTTGTCCCGTTACTTGATCTCTGAATGTTTTTTTTTTGTGATTTTTTGCTGATGTGATCTCCAAGCATATACAAACAATTTTGACGGTTTGGATCGTTGAAATTAGTTTTGGAGAATTCGTAAAACGATAGATTGGCTAACACTTAGAGTTTATTTATACTTTCATTACGTATAACGTAAGATTTTGTGGTATCCACTTGTGTAAATATTTTAAATTGAAGATCGAATTCATTCATTGTATTCATATAGGGTCAAGGAGTGTAGTTATAAAAAATCATCTAAATCGGAGTTAAAATAACCGTTAAATCGTGATTTTTCGTTTATAACCGTCGAAAAGCTTTGTCCCGTTACTTGATCTCTGAATGTTTTTTTTTTGTGATTTTTTGCTGATGTGATCTCCAAGCATATACAAATAATTTTGACGGTTTGGATCGTTGAAATTAGTTTTGGAGAATTCGTAAAACGATAGATTGGCTAACACTTAGAGTTTATTTATACTTTCATTAAGTATAACGTAAGATTTTGTGGTATCCACTTGTGTAAATATTTTAAATTGAAGATCGAATTCATTCATTGTATTCATATAGGGTCAAGGAGTGTAGTTATAAAAAATCATCTAAATCGGAGTTAAAATAACCGTTAAATCGTGATTTTTCGTTTATAACCGTCGAAAAGCTTTGTCCCGTTACTTGATCTCTGAATGTTTTTTTTTTGTGATTTTTTGCTGATGTGATCTCCAAGCATATACAAACAATTTTGACGGTTTGGATCGTTGAAATTAGTTTTGGAGAATTCGTAAAACGATAGATTGGCTAACACTTAGAGTTTATTTATACTTTCATTACGTATAACGTAAGATTTTGTGGTATCCACTTGTGTAAATATTTTAAATTGAAGATCGAATTCATTCATTGTATTCATATAGGGTCAAGGAGTGTAGTTATAAAAAATCATCTAAATCGGAGTTAAAATAACCGTTAAATCGTGATTTTTCGTTTATAACCGTCGAAAAGCTTTGTCCCGTTACTTGATCTCTGAATGTTTTTTTTTTGTGATTTTTTGCTGATGTGATCTCCAAGCATATACAAATAATTTTGACGGTTTGGATCGTTGAAATTAGTTTTGGAGAATTCGTAAAACGATAGATTGGCTAACACTTAGAGTTTATTTATACTTTCATTAAGTATAACGTAAGATTTTGTGGTATCCACTTGTGTAAATATTTTAAATTGAAGATCGAATTCATTCATTGTATTCATATAGGGTCAAGGAGTGTAGTTATAAAAAATCATCTAAATCGGAGTTAAAATAACCGTTAAATCGTGATTTTTCGTTTATAACCGTCGAAAAGCTTTGTCCCGTTACTTGATCTCTGAATGTTTTTTTTTTGTGATTTTTTGCTGATGTGATCTCCAAGCATATACAAACAATTTTGACGGTTTGGATCGTTGAAATTAGTTTTGGAGAATTCGTAAAACGATAGATTGGCTAACACTTAGAGTTTATTTATACTTTCATTACGTATAACGTAAGATTTTGTGGTATCCACTTGTGTAAATATTTTAAATTGAAGATCGAATTCATTCATTGTATTCATATAGGGTCAAGGAGTGTAGTTATAAAAAATCATCTAAATCGGAGTTAAAATAACCGTTAAATCGTGATTTTTCGTTTATAACCGTCGAAAAGCTTTGTCCCGTTACTTGATCTCTGAATGTTTTTTTTTTGTGATTTTTTGCTGATGTGATCTCCAAGCATATACAAATAATTTTGACGGTTTGGATCGTTGAAATTAGTTTTGGAGAATTCGTAAAACGATAGATTGGCTAACACTTAGAGTTTATTTATACTTTCATTAAGTATAACGTAAGATTTTGTGGTATCCACTTGTGTAAATATTTTAAATTGAAGATCGAATTCATTCATTGTATTCATATAGGGTCAAGGAGTGTAGTTATAAAAAATCATCTAAATCGGAGTTAAAATAACCGTTAAATCGTGATTTTTCGTTTATAACCGTCGAAAAGCTTTGTCCCGTTACTTGATCTCTGAATGTTTTTTTTTTGTGATTTTTTGCTGATGTGATCTCCAAGCATATACAAACAATTTTGACGGTTTGGATCGTTGAAATTAGTTTTGGAGAATTCGTAAAACGATAGATTGGCTAACACTTAGAGTTTATTTATACTTTCATTACGTATAACGTAAGATTTTGTGGTATCCACTTGTGTAAATATTTTAAATTGAAGATCGAATTCATTCATTGTATTCATATAGGGTCAAGGAGTGTAGTTATAAAAAATCATCTAAATCGGAGTTAAAATAACCGTTAAATCGTGATTTTTCGTTTATAACCGTCGAAAAGCTTTGTCCCGTTACTTGATCTCTGAATGTTTTTTTTTTGTGATTTTTTGCTGATGTGATCTCCAAGCATATACAAATAATTTTGACGGTTTGGATCGTTGAAATTAGTTTTGGAGAATTCGTAAAACGATAGATTGGCTAACACTTAGAGTTTATTTATACTTTCATTAAGTATAACGTAAGATTTTGTGGTATCCACTTGTGTAAATATTTTAAATTGAAGATCGAATTCATTCATTGTATTCATATAGGGTCAAGGAGTGTAGTTATAAAAAATCATCTAAATCGGAGTTAAAATAACCGTTAAATCGTGATTTTTCGTTTATAACCGTCGAAAAGCTTTGTCCCGTTACTTGATCTCTGAATGTTTTTTTTTTGTGATTTTTTGCTGATGTGATCTCCAAGCATATACAAACAATTTTGACGGTTTGGATCGTTGAAATTAGTTTTGGAGAATTCGTAAAACGATAGATTGGCTAACACTTAGAGTTTATTTATACTTTCATTACGTATAACGTAAGATTTTGTGGTATCCACTTGTGTAAATATTTTAAATTGAAGATCGAATTCATTCATTGTATTCATATAGGGTCAAGGAGTGTAGTTATAAAAAATCATCTAAATCGGAGTTAAAATAACCGTTAAATCGTGATTTTTCGTTTATAACCGTCGAAAAGCTTTGTCCCGTTACTTGATCTCTGAATGTTTTTTTTTTGTGATTTTTTGCTGATGTGATCTCCAAGCATATACAAATAATTTTGACGGTTTGGATCGTTGAAATTAGTTTTGGAGAATTCGTAAAACGATAGATTGGCTAACACTTAGAGTTTATTTATACTTTCATTAAGTATAACGTAAGATTTTGTGGTATCCACTTGTGTAAATATTTTAAATTGAAGATCGAATTCATTCATTGTATTCATATAGGGTCAAGGAGTGTAGTTATAAAAAATCATCTAAATCGGAGTTAAAATAACCGTTAAATCGTGATTTTTCGTTTATAACCGTCGAAAAGCTTTGTCCCGTTACTTGATCTCTGAATGTTTTTTTTTTGTGATTTTTTGCTGATGTGATCTCCAAGCATATACAAACAATTTTGACGGTTTGGATCGTTGAAATTAGTTTTGGAGAATTCGTAAAACGATAGATTGGCTAACACTTAGAGTTTATTTATACTTTCATTACGTATAACGTAAGATTTTGTGGTATCCACTTGTGTAAATATTTTAAATTGAAGATCGAATTCATTCATTGTATTCATATAGGGTCAAGGAGTGTAGTTATAAAAAATCATCTAAATCGGAGTTAAAATAACCGTTAAATCGTGATTTTTCGTTTATAACCGTCGAAAAGCTTTGTCCCGTTACTTGATCTCTGAATGTTTTTTTTTTGTGATTTTTTGCTGATGTGATCTCCAAGCATATACAAACAATTTTGACGGTTTGGATCGTTGAAATTAGTTTTGGAGAATTCGTAAAACGATAGATTGGCTAACACTTAGAGTTTATAATTATTATAATTAGTATAAAACTACAAATAATAAAAAATAATTATATATAATTATTATTATTAGGGTGTAAAACATTCATTGCATTCGTATAGGGGTGTAAAACAGTTAAATTAATATATAATTATTATTGTTTTTAGGGGTGTAAAACAATTAAATTAATATATAATTATTAATATTTAGGCTATAAAACTGCAAATAATAAAAAATAATTATATATAATTATTATTATTAGGGGTAATGCATATGATTGACAACAAGTATCTTGCGTCGAAATAGTCTCATATTGCGTCGAAATAGGCTAGGGTTGCGTCGGTTAAAACCGACGCCAAGTCTGACACACATGTCCTAAGCTTAACATTGCGTCGAAATAGGCTAGGGTTGCGTCGGTTAAAACCGACGCCAAGTCTGACACACATGTCCTAAGCTTAACATTGCGTCGAAATAGGCTGGGGTTGCGTCGGTTAAAACCGACGCAATTCTGAAATACCTGAAAAATGCCGTCGGTTAAAAGCGACAGAATGTCAAGGAAAAAAAAAAAAAAAAAGAAATATAATTTTATAATACGATATCATAGCATACAAAATAAAACAAAGTCTAATTAATACAAAAAATAATTAACAAAAAATAATTAATATATTTATTCCCTGTCATCATCTGTTAGCTCTTCGTCGGTATTGGCATGATTAACGAACCCGGTAGGCAACGCTAATGATTCAAGAAAGGGAGTCTCTTCCACGCCAACCCTTGTATGAAAATTTTCATTATCAAGAATTCGATCATCCAAGTTCGGCGTGTCATAATCATCAATAGCATCACTATCCTCTAATACGTCAAATAAATCTCTTGGCTGAGTTCGAACAACTACGTGCCAATCTTTTTCAATCGTGTCCTCCACGTAAAATGCCTGTAATGCTTGTGATGCTAGTATGAAAGGATCCTCTTTAAATCCCAATTGATTGAAATTCACCATAGTAAATCCATATTGATCAGTCTTCATTCCTCGTGGACTTTCACTATTAACCCATTCGCACTTAAATAACATCACAGCTCGACCCCTATCTCCTGCTTCAGTAGGACCACAATATTTGACCTCAAACATATCTACAACTCTGCCATAACAATTTACTTGCCCAATTGCTCCAGGAACATTTGCAGGTACAAAGACACCACAGTTTTGATTCTTATGCTTATCATCCACAGATTTTATACGAAATCTAAATCCATGAACAATGTGACTTTTGTATCTGCTCACAACCCTACTAGGATAATTAGCTAGCCAATGCAAGTCTTGAGATATCAATGTGTCATTAGCATCATATCTTGAATTCATCTGTAATAAGTATGAAGATAAATATTGACAAAATAACTATAAACATGTTATAATTAAAATGCAAAACAATAAATAAATAATATGATTATTATATCAACTCACATGTTGCTTGAACCATTCTGGAAATTCTTTCTTGCTTAGCTCTTTAATTTGTCGCATAGTTAACCTTTCTCGACGATATTTAGTTTTCAAGAATTCTTCATGTTGCCTACACAATTATGTCCAATTTAGATAATTATTTTTTCAAAGTTAAGAAAACCAATAAAACATTTCGACGTATGATTAAACATTCTTACCTTCTAAATGGGCTAACTTCATCACAATTATTTAGAATGTATCTATGGCACTGATCAAGAACATTTAGATTGAGCTCCACATTTTCTCCTGAACCCATATAACATCCTTTCGAGTCAAAAATTGATAACCCACCAGATACTCCACGTCCAATCCCATCTTCATTTCGGCCTCTACGGGTACGACGAGACTCAACGTCTCTAAGATACATGGAACAAAATGACAAGCACTCATCCACCAAATATGCTTCAGCAATAGAACCTTCAGGACGACCCTTATTACGAACATAGCGCTTCAGTGTTTGCAAATACCTACAATTATAAAACGAAATACAAATTATTATAATTATTAATTAAAGTTATGACTACAATTGTAAAAAAATTATAAAAATTTATTCATTACCGTTCAATTGGATACATCCATCTATATTGAACAGGGCCTGCAAGCGCTGCTTCATCTGCCAAGTGAACTGGGAGGTGCACCATTATATCAAAAAATGCAGGAGGGAATATTTTCTCAAGTTGACATAATGTCAAGGCAATTCTTGAATTCAGTTGCTTAAATCCTTCCTCAGACTCCTTCTTACTACATAACTGTCTGAAAATTGCACTCAACTCTAATAAAACCATAGTAACAGCTTTAGGCAAAACCGGGCGTATTGCAAGCGGGAGTAACTGCTGCATTAAAACATGGCAATCATGACTTTTCAACCCATGTATTTTTCGTTCATTCACGTGCACACATCGTGACAGATTTGATGAATATCCATCTGGGACCCGAATAGTAGACAATACTTTACAAAACGCAGTTTTTTCTTCTCTTTTCAATGTGAACAATGCTGGAGGTCGAAATGTTCTATTTCCTTCTCTACGTGGGTGTTGACTATGTCTTATGTTCAAGAATTCAAGATCTGCACGTGCCGCCAATCCATCTTTAGACTTTTCTATATCTAGCAATGTTCCCACCACACTGTCACATATATTCTTCTCGATATGCATAACATCAAGATTGTGTCTAATCAAGAGATGCCTCCAATAAGGTAGTTCATAAAAAATCGATTTCTTCTTCCACTGACTGTTACTACTTGTACTGCTCGAAGCTCTTCTTCTGCGTTGCCCAACTGAAGCATCCTTGTTTGGTTTTCCAAAAGTAAATCTCAATGTAGAAAGTTCTTCGAGACATTGTAAACCAGTCCACTGCCTTGGTGCAGTACGATGCTCTCGACGACCATTAAAAGTGATGGTTTGCCTTCGAAACCTATGATTATCTTCAAGAAATCGTCGATGCCCCATATAACAAATCTTGCGACTCGCTGGCAAGTAAGTAGATTCTTTATCATGCATGCAATGTGGACAAGCTTTATAACCATGTGTACTCCATCCTGACAACATTCCATAAGCCGGAAAATCACTTATGGTCCATAACACGGCAGCCTTCATCGTAAAACTTTGGTTGGAAAACGCATCATAAGTGGGAATGCCCACCTCCCACAACTCATTCAGCTCGTCAATCAATGGACGCATGTATACATCAATCTCTTTACCAGGACTGCGCGGTCCTGGTATTAACAAAGACAATAACAAATTTGGTTGCTTCATGCACATCCAAGGTGGCAAATTATAAACAGAAAGCACCACAGGCCATGTGCTATGATCATTCCTCATTTTCCCAAAAGGATTAAATCCATCACTGGCTAACCCTAATCGGACATTTCGAATTTCTGACGCAAAATCCGGATATAAATTATCCAAATGCTTCCATGCGGGAGAATCTGAAGGATGTCTCATAAACTCATCCTTAGGACATTCAGTTGCATGCCATCTCATATGTTCAGCCATATGCTTCGACATAAAAAAGCGTTGCAATCGTGGTTTTAAAGGAAAATACCACATAACCTTAGCTGCGACCTTTTTCCTCGAGCTATCCTCTGCATCGGTAATTTTATATCTTGATTTACCACAAACTGAGCACACGGTCAAATCTGAAGTATCTTTCCAATAGATCATGCAATCATTGGGACATGCATCAATTTTCACATACGACAGCCCCAAGTCATTTATAAGTTTTTTTGCTTTATAACAGGATTCAGGCAAACAATCCCCTTCAGGCAACATTCTTTTAATTAACTCCAGTAAAGTGGTGAAGATCTCGTCAGGCATTCCCGCTAAACACTTGATCTGATACAATCTTACAACTGCTTCCAATTTCTTAAACTCCTTACAACCTGGCCACAAATCTTGATCTGCCTCTTCAAGCAACTTAAAAAAAGTCTGCACCTCTTCTGGACGCCCTTCCCCAATAGGGGGTTCAGTAGATGGCCCAACACCTTCTTCTGTTAATGGTTGGACAAATACATCATTAAGAAAATCATGCATGCCAATCACCTCATCTCCTGTTTCTTCTTCTCCAATTCCCACATTTTGCTCTCCAATGTTTTGCTCGCCATGATGTCGCCAACAAGCGTTTTTATAATCTTTATCCATATCATACAATATGAGATGTTCAACAATGGTGTTCCTAACAAAAGAATATCGATTACAACATCTTTTGCAAGGACATCTAAACTTATCAGGACCAACACCATTTGCAACTGCTTGATCCAAAAACAAATTAATTCCAGTTGTATACGCTTCAAAATTTCGGGGTATTGTCAACCAACTCTTGTCCATATTTTACCACTTTACGAAGGTAAAATATTATGTTGACACTAAGATGCCTACAATCTTTCAATCCCTATCATGTAGGCATAACTATCAAAATTTTCAATTTCTATCTTTCACCCCTCGAACTCTATCACGATTGCAATCTTTTAATTTTCAACACCTATTATAGTAAAAGCAAATTAAAATAACAACAAAAAGTTGTCAAAATTATGCTCATCTAATCCATTCTAATAAATAACAACCAAAAGTTATCAAACTTATCAAAATAACAACAAATTCAAATAACAATTAGAGTGCAAAAAAAATTAATTAATATATTCTTATATTCCTAAATATTATAAGTTTAGGTTATATTCTTATATGAAAGGTTATATTCTTATATGAAAGGATATTCTTATATTATAAGTTTAGGTTATATTCTTATATTTTTATATTCCTAAATATTATAAGTTTAGCTTATATTCTTATTAGAGTGCAAAAAAAAAAAAAAAAAAACATAATATATTATAATATTACTCAATATTATAAGTTTATGTTATATTTAATATTGTTAATTTAACATAAATGCATATAAATATTATTCATTCCATCTTCTCATAACAATTCAAATTATGTTCATCTAATCCATTCTAGTAAATAACAACAAAATATTATCAAAATAACACCAAATTAAAATAACACTTAGAGTGCAAAAAAAAAAATTAACATAATATATTCTTATATTACTCAATATTATAAGTTTATTTTATATTTAATATTGTTAATTTAACATAAATGCTTATAAATATTATTCATTTCATCTTCTCATACCAATTCAAATTATGTTCATCTAATCCATTCTAGTAAATAACAACAAAAAATTATCAAAATAACAACAAATTAAAATAACAATTAGAGTGCAAAAAAAAAAAAATTAACATATTGTATTCTTATATTACTCAATATTATAAGTTTATGTTATATTTAATATTGTTAATTTAACATAAATGCTTATAAATATTATTCATTCCATTTTCTCATAACAATTCAAATTATGTTCATCTAATCCATTCTAGTAAATAACAACAAAATATTATCAAAATAACACCAAATTAAAATAACACTTAGAGTGCAAAAAAAAAATTAACATAATATATTCTTATATTACTCAATATTATAAGTTTATGTTATATTTAATATTGTTAATTTAACATAAATGCTTATAAATATTATTCATTCCATTTTCTCATAACAATTCAAATTATGTTCATCTAATTCATTCTAGTAAATAACAACAAAAAATTATCAAAATAACAACAAATTAAAATAACAATTAGAGTGACAAAATTAATTAATTCGAGTAAATTTTTATTAATTTAACAAAAATAGTAGAATTTTATCTAAGTGCTTAAATTATAATTTTTAAATAAATAAACTTGTGTATTATACAATTTAAAAATTAAAGAAGTTAGGGATACAAACTTGATTTGTTGAAGAATTTCGACGTCAACAATTCTTTATGTACTCAACCAACTCCAATAACTTTCCTACAAAAATAAATTGTAACTAAAAATTAAACAAGAAAAACTTACTGTTGTGAAAATAAAAATATTATAAGCAAGAAAAACTTACTGTTGTGAAGAGGAACAAATGAATTTTGAAAATCAAAGGAGAAAGCTGAAAGAGAGAACAGAGGAACAAATGAAGTTTGCAAACCAAAGGAGATAGCTGAAAGAGGAACACGGGAGACTTTGTAAAAATTGGAAGAACGAATAAGAAAAGTGCAAGAGAAGAAAAAGAAAACACGGGGGAGAGGGTATAAAGAGCAACAATGTGTCGCTTACAACCGACACTGGTTTTCAAAATATATGTCGCTCAAAACCGACGCAAGATTTAAAATATTAAAAACAAGAATTAGTGTCGCCTAGAAGCGACACTAATAGTTTATGTCGCTTAAAAGCGACACTATTTTATTTAAAGCGACGCCATTGCTTAAAAATATTAAAATATATGTCGATTATAAGCGACACTAAATTTTTACGTCGGTTTAAAAGCGACATAGAAATTTTATGACGCTTATAAGCGACACTAAATACGACGTCATCTTCACTGAGTGTCGCAAATCTCTTTTTCGCCACTATATAATATTAAAGCGACGCAAGAAGTGACACTATTAGGTCCTTTTGTAGTAGTGCGAACCGATCCTGAACTTTTCGGTACGGAAATTGCGATTACATATTCAATGGTTTGAGAATCCCGAACTAAATCGAAAATATATATGTATATTTATTTTGGTTGCATGCATGTTGAATGTTGAATTTAAGTATGAAATAAAGTAATTTGGAAGTTTGAAACATCAATTTGACTTGGTAAGAATGATTTGAAATTTCAATTGGTAAGAAATTTCAAATTGGTAATATGCAAAAAGATTAAATTTTAATTGATCTGAAATTGGGCAACAAACTTTTAAGCCAAAGACCCAAATTTTAGCCCACAATCCAAAAATTTCAAATTTATGCCCAAAACCCAAAACGCAATCCCGATCCATCTTGAAATACCGAAAACATTTCAAGAATCTCTAAAATTGAGAATACCGAAATTTCGGTTTGGGATTGATCTTCAAATTCCCGTTCTCAAAATTTTTGGTTTGTGATTCGAGATTCCGTTTTCGGTTTGGGATCTCATACCGAACGACCCCTACATCAGACTATATAAAAACATATTGTCATAATCAATATAAAAGTATTACGAATCTATCTAGTTGCTACATTAATTAACTAAACGACCCTTTTTGGGTTGTTTTATTTAAACCCCACAATTTATTGAAAACACTCCCACATTCAAAATTTCCACTTAGAATTCCAACTTTACCCTTTATTTTGTTGAATCCACCTCCCCGCCCCACAAACAATAAAATCCCACAGCTACCCACGCCACAACCACAACCACTACTTCGCCGATGACCCCATTCAATCTTAATTTTCTTTCTTTCATAGTTATGCTTTTGTTTGGCATTTGTCATAGGATTGAGGGGAATGATCATACATGCATTGGGCTACTGGGATTATGGATGAAAAATGCAGCCTAGAAAACTGTTAAAAAACCCCTTTCCATCATTTCTATGATAGACTGTTTGGATGTTGCGATGAAATTTTTATCTTTCCCTGATAAGCTAGTTTAGATTTATAAAGTGTACAGCTAACTGCATGAAATTTCAATTTTGTGTTTTGGCTAGGTTGAATGGAATCACCGGAGAAGGATGGTGGTGGGTGGGTGGCAGTGTGAGATTTTTTGTATTTGGGAGGTGGGGTGAATTCAACAAAAGGAAGGATAAAGTTGGAATTGTGGGGTGTTTTCAACAAATTATTGGGTGTGAATAAATAACCCTAGTTTTAATTGATTTTTTTACAGAGATAATTTTTACATAGTGTTTTATAATATGAATAGTTCTAATCATAAACACAAACTTCTATAAGACCAAAGATAATACTTGTCTAATAAAGCCATATATCTTTCGATATTTTCTTCATGACCTAATAGTTTTGGTTTGTATATACTGGATCGGTTTGAAATTGGATAAATATAATCATGCGTATCATTATACTATTAAATCCACTAGAGGATCGACAAAAGAATCACATAGTTTACTAGTTTTACATCTGTAAGTTTCATTAGTTTCTTACTCTCTTAATGGTGGAGGGAGACAGAAAGAGAGTCATGGCAGCCGAATTTTACATGCATCGATGCGATAAAGGAATGGTCATTGCCGACGACAATGACTTGTTTCATATGATCTTTTTCTCACTCTCCAAAATAATGATGACCAATCCATCAACTAGCTAGATCCATTGTCATACACATGTCAGTATTATACTTTGGACCATGAATCTTTCGAAATTCATTTTCGTATATTCATTATAACATCTGTTGTTTGCCGCATACATATGTAATTACTGTTATATATTAACCGTGTATAAATATTTGAGAATTAAAGAGAAAACAAATAAGTAAAGATGAATAGTGAGAAAAATGATGAATTAGAGCCTAACAACTGAATTATGATGATTATACAACTTTGTTTATAACAAAGAGCCTAACAACGCTAATCAAACACTAAGGCCACCTCAATCGAAGGGGCTATGTTTAGCCCCCGTTTAGATTATAGTTCTGAAAGAAATTATTTTTTTTTATTAAATAGTGCCAAACCATATCTATATACAATTTCCAACCGAAGAGGCTATTTTTAGCCCCCTTCAATAATTTATTATTTTAAGTTTATTCTTTAATTTTAACGGTTAATTGAATTAAACTACCATATTAAAATAAGATTTCCGGACATATTTTGAGGATCACTGGTCGCTAAATGTTGTTTTAAGTTTCATATTATTTAAGTTTTATGTTATTAAATATTTTAATTTTACTTACATGTTAACAACTTAGACATTAAAATGAGGTAAAATAGCATGGAAGAGTGAAAAAATGTGAAAAATAGTGTAGAAATGGCTTAGGTATTTATAGGAAAAAAATTAGAATTTTAATTTTTTTTTAATTTCTTCTTTATAAAAAAAAAAGGAAAATAAAAAAAAAAGCTACATGATGTCAGCTAGCACAGTTAGGCCTAACTTTCAGGTCTAGCTGACTGGCTATGTTTGCCTAGCCCTCTGGCCATTTGGCTATATTTTGGCATGGTGGGTCCCAAATTTTTTTGGCCTAGCTCTCAATTGTAGATGGATTTTGTGTCAAAACAGACTATATTTTGGCCTATAACCCTTTGGGCGACTCGGTTGGAGATGACCTGACAAACTTACCACCTGTATTGTTGACAATCATTATTTAACTAATCATCTAATGATATGGAACACTTTATATACTGTATAGGAACATTTTTGATAATGACATTCACATGAAGGCAAGGTGATGCATGCACAAACTAAGTGGTTTTTCCATCATATTCTAATATATGATGTGATTTTTTGAGCGAAAATTATATTTCCATGATCTAACATTTTGTATCTCTATCAAGATGTATCCAAGAAGTACACAAAAGAAGGGGTAAAAAAAAGAGCCTAAGGGTTGGTTTGGTATTGTTGTGCTTTGAAAAAAAGTTGCTTCTGTTGTTCTGTAAGAATAAACAGCTGTGAAATAAAGCATCAGAGTGTTTGGTAAACTTTTTTGTAAAAGTGCTTTTGGAAAAAAAGGCAGTATGATAGTGTTTAGTAAACTTTTATGTAAAACAACTGTAACTGTGTGAAATGACCAAAAAAGGTATAATACTATATTATTATTATTATGAATCTTCCTCACCACTAGCGCCTCCTCCTCCTCCAACTTCGTGCCTCTTCACTACTCTCCTCTCTCCTACCCTATCTCCCACCCCCTCGTCCGATTGCCGTCTTAGATTTCTAGGACTTTCCTCTCTCCGCTTTCCAATTGGATTGTTCCTTTTCACGGACCACTTTTCCTCTCTTTCCTTCCATGGAAGCTCTCCCAGTCCTCCACTCCGCTTTACATCGGCGGAAACGGCGTTGTTCTCAGAAAGATTGGAGCTTCATTGAACTTGAACATGCTAAGGAGGAGACTGAGCTTCCCGCTCCCATTGGAAGTTAGGTCACTATCGCCGGCTCCGACGATCGTGGATCACTGCGTCAGGTTGAAAGAGGGAGCTGACGATTTCGTCAATTTGCCCAATTTGATCTCCATGAGTCGGTTGATTTCAAGTCTTTTCCTTGGATGGTAACAATTACTAATTTGGTTTTTCGGGAACAAAAATTGCTGCTTTTATGTTTTTGGTTAATTTGTTTATCTTTTGAAGTTTGAGAATTTGGAACTGGTATGCCGGATGATTCGATCTTCAAACCCAGCAAGAAGGAGAAACGGAGGAGGGTATTTTTGAGATAGTGAAAGTTTAATTAAATTCTACTATTCATCCGCCTCTTGAAAAGAAAAAAGCTGGTTTTGAGAAGTAGCATTTTGCTGCTTCAGCTTTTTGCCATTTTTCATCTTAAAATGACAGTGACTTTGAAAATAAGCAAGGTTACCAAACACAAATTTTACTCCAACTTTTTTTCATCCCTTTTTTTTTTTTTTTTTTTTTTTTTTTTTTTAAGCACCTCAATGCCAAATTAGGACTAATTATTGTTTGGTTGTAGTGCTCCATTACTAAAGCATATAAAAATAAAAGGAAGGAGTGCAAATAGATAAAATGGGAGTGGTATTATGGTATTACCGTCATCAGAAACCTTTTCTATGTGGTAAAACAAGAAAAAGAAACGGTTTTTTGCTTGCTGTTTGTCTCTTTTTAAGCCAAAGAAGTGTTCTAAATAGTGTGCTTCAGAAAAGTTCATTTCATGATTAAATTTTTGGATAACCTGAAATAGGAGTGATTTTTCAAACGAGTCAAATCGAAGTTAGGGGATTCTATTTCAATACAATATAATGATGGAGGCAGATTCTCTGCCCTTCCACTTCCTGTGCCCTCCTGTGCTTTTCTGTTTTGTGTGGTCACGGTTAAACCACGTTAACATTTTATATTATTTTTTTTATAAAGATAATAAGACAAAAAAGAATAGTAATATAAAATGTTGACGTGGCTTAACCATGACCACACAAAACAGGAGGACACAGGAAATGGGAGGGCAGAGAATTTGCCTCCTATAATGATATATACATTCTAATTTTGTTTTAAAAAATAAATAAATCATAACTTCAAGATCCATATGATTTGAAAATTCAGATTTTTTCGAAATTTTTTGGAACTTACATATTTCAAAATTCTTCAAAACAAAATTTGGAGTTTCAAATGCTCAAAAAAGTTTGAAAGGTTAAAATCAATCTTACAAACCTATAAGAATCTATCACATACTTAAAAGAGCAGGCAATGCTATATTGTCACTACTACGAAACCCTTTATTAATGTTACTATGATAACCGACAAGAGACGTATATTATTGTTGGATATTAAGCAAAATCCAACAAAAAATGGATGCAGTGGCAGATATAATAAGCAACAGAATTGTCAACGTCAAGAAATGAATTTTTCGACAGAAAACACTCTAAAACCGACATAAATTGTGTCAGATATAATCAACGGAGAGTATATTAATAATGAATAAATAAGAGTATTCTCTATCGGATAAAACCGATAGAAAATACTCTAAAACCAACAGAACTTGTGTCAGATATAACCACAGAGAATTTATTAATAATGAATAAATAAGAGCATTCTCTGTCGGATAAAACCGACAGAAAATATATTAATAAAAAAAATATAAACCACTTTCTGAATCATTTCTTTCCCCTTCAAGTTGGCCTCCCGTGTATTCACTGCATTTTCCAACTTTGAGATGTGCAACGTTCCTCTAAGGTACACCATATCGTTTGCCAAAAGGATCAAAAATAGGAATCCAGATATCCGTACCTATGCTTTCTGTTATACTGTAGCAAGCTGGCGTATGTTCGGCCCCAAATTCCTATATACAGAGACTCGTCATCGGGACTCATTGATACATCGGATATCTTCCCAAAGAAATCAATCTCTTGTGCACTTCGTAATTTGCCTTTGTGTTATATATATGCACAAAATCTGCATGTTCCACGACCACCATGAGTTGACCATCTGATGATAAGCGAATTGACCTAGGAGCCCAAGTTATTCTTCAGAACAGCAACTGGCAATGAAAGATTTCTTATGTCCCAGACTCGAGAAGTATTGTCCTGGTTTCCAGTGGCAAATATGTGACCATCAGGATGCCATGTTGATGCAAAAGAGTGATCCAGATGAACAACAACCTTAGCAATAGTTTGGAATGACAAAAAAAAAAAAAGTTGTATATAGTTAGGAAACGGTTCCATCCAATTGGAGAGATGAGCAGTTGCCAATTTCATCAAGAATTTAAAACATAAACTAAACATAATATAAATAATTTAAAACGTACTGGTTTCGGAATGTTGCTTCTCGAACTGTTCATCCATGGTGATTGAAGCGAGAAGGAGAAGAGGAGAAGAGGCGAAGAGAAGAAGAAGGAAATGAGGAGAGGAAAAAAGGGGTAAGGGAGAAGGCACCGATGCAAGGAAGAGATGGAGGGGTTTTATTTGGAAAATTTTCATCACTATCGGTTAAAACCGACAGAAACAGTTTTTAAAAATAAAAACTGACAAAAAAATTTCATTACTGTCGGTTATAAATGACAAAAAAAAAAATGACGGCAAAAATCCCCCCAAAATTCCCTCCCAAAATTTTAAATTCCCCCACCCCCCCCCACCCCAAAAAATTTTTTTACGATTTTAAAAAAAATAACAATAATTGTTTGGTTTAATAAATAAATAAATAAATAATATGTATTTAAATAGAATACGTTTTTAAAAATTAAATAAATAATTGTTTGGTTTAATAGATAATAACCCATGTAAAGAAACAAAAAGATAATTGTACAATGAAAATGTTATCACACAAACTAAATATTATCTAATCAATACTTGAAATACATAAATAAAAATTTAGCACAAATTACTTTTCCCACTTCATAATTTAGGCAAATTTAACAGAGATATGCATTCTACGAAACTAGTTTCCATGATCTAACCGTTAAACTTGTTTATAGATACTATAAGATCACATACATGAAAAATCACCAAAAAAAAAAAAACATTCAAAGATTAGTTAACGGAACAAAAGTTTTCGACGGTTATAAATGAAAAATCACATTTTAACGGTTATTTTAGCTCCAGTTTGGATGATTTTTTTACAGCTACACTCATCGACCCTATAAGAATGCAATGAACAATTTTGATCTTCAATTCAAAATATTTACACTAGTGGATACCACAAAATCTTATTTTATACTTAATGGAAGTATAATATTAACTCTAAGTGTTTGTTTAATTTACCGTTTTGACGTGATATGCATTCTAAGAAACTTTTTTCAACGATCCAACCATCAAACTTATTTGTACACACTCCGAGATTGCATACGTAAAAAATCGTAAAAAGCAAACATTCAGAGATTATGTAACGAAACAAAAGTTTTTGACGGTTATAAACGAAAAATCACAATTTAACAGTTACTTTAGCTTCGATTTTAATGATTTTTTACAGCTACACTCTTCGACCCTATAACAATGTAATGAATAAATTTGATCTTCAATTTAAAATATTTACATTAGTGGATACCACAAAATCATATTTTATACTTAATGGAAGTATAACATTAACTCTTAAGTGTTTATTTAATCTACCGTTTTGACGCGACACACATTCTACGAAACTTTTTTCAATGATCTAACCGTCAAACTTGTTTGTACACATTCCGAAATCGCATACGTAAAAAATCATAAAAAACACAAACATTCAGAGATTAGGTAACAGAACAAAAGTTTTCGATGGTTATAAACGAAAAATCACAATTTAACAGTTATTTTAGTTCCGATTTTGATGATTTTTTACAGATACACTCCTCAACCCTATAAAAATGCATTGAATGAATTCGATCTTCAATTTAAAATATTTACACTAGTAGATACCACAAAATCTTATTTTATACTTGATGGGGAAGTATAAAATTAACTCTAAGTGTTTGTTTAATCTACCGTTTTGATGCGATACGCATTTTACGAAACTTTTTTCAACGATTCAACCATCAAACTTGTTTGTACACACTCCGAGATCGCATACGTAAAAAATCGCAAAAAACAAACATTCGAATATTAGGTAATGGAACAAAAGTTTTCGATGGTTATAAACGAAAAATCACAATTTAACGGTTATTTTGGCTCCGATTTTGATGATTTTTTTACAACTACACTCCTAAACACCTCAACCCTATAAGAATGCAATGAATGAATTCGATTTTCAATTTAAAATATTTACACTAGTGGATAAGTCTTATTTTATACTTAATGAAAGTATAACATTAACTTTTAAGTGTTTGTTAAATCTATCAATTTGATAGGATATACATTCTATGAAACTAGTTTCAACGATCCAATCGTCAAATATGTTTGTATATATTCTGAGATAGCACGTGTAAAAAATCGCAAAAAAAAAAAAAAAAAATTAAGAGATTATTCTGGTGGCCGCTCAAAATTTTGCTTTGTTCGTCTCAGTTATATCCGACAGAGCCATGAGTGAAAAAAAAAAAAATTTAAACCATGTGTTTATTTATTTATTTTTAATCAATATAACATTTTAAAATAATAAAATTGTCAATTTCTGTCAGTTATAACCGCTAGAATACTAAAATAATAACCGCCAGAAACTAAAATAATAAAATAGTCAATTTATGTCGGTTATAACCGCCACCATTAACTTAAAAACCGCCGGAATATGTTAAAAATATTTAAAAAAAAATTCAAAAATACTGGCGGTTATAATAATTTTATGATGGTTGCATCCGACACTAAATATCCACCAAGAATTTATGTCGGATATAACCGACAAGATTTCATTATTATCTGGCACTAACTGAATGATGTGTCGGATATCTTTTATCCGACATAATGACTTATTAAACCGCCATCATCATCCGACACCTAAAGCTAATATTGTAGTAGTGTGTAGCCTTCAGGGAGATCATATGCTCCCACATATATAATCTTAGCCTTAACGTACAATTATCTTTGCCTTCCTAATCATTAATCCTATTTATTTTATTGTTAAGTGGTTAGTTCTAGCTCAAAACTTCAATGTCTTCGGCCATAGAAATTCTAAGATACATTCCAAGTCTAGTCTCTTTTTTTCCACAAACGTTAGATGATACGTTGTTGATCATGGAATGCGAAAGTTGGAAATTTTCAGATCAAAATCAGTTAATATAAGAAATTTTATCCCAACGTGTAGCCCTAGACCCGAAGGAACCAAGGTTATATGCACTGCAGTAATATCCTCCGCCTTAGTATCGATCAAAATCCAACTTCGTCAATCGATCAACAATGTCTGTGCAGGCAACAACTAAGTTATATTCTGAAACTTACCAAACATCCACTTTGTGTCCCTTAGGGTTTATCACAAATGATCCTTAAAATTGAAAATCAACCAATGTAGTCCTTGAAAATAGATGTTGCAAATCAATGTGGTTATTCCGTCACAATTTTATTAAAAATTCCGTTAAGTGCTGATGAGGCACATAAATGGGCCCCACAAGATTTACAGGTTTTTATGTACTGATGTGGGTTTAATAATTAATTAAAAAAGTTGTCTAAATACCTTTTTGCACAATGGAAATTTTTTTCTTCTTATAGTACGGCCTACTCCGAATAAAGATCCTTTCCATAAACTCTCAAAGGCACAAGGCTTATCCAAGGCCTAAGATGAGGTGTGGAAATAGTTTTCAACCAACAAGACGCACCTCGGTTATAACCTCATTATCTCAAGGTAGACCTCGCCGTTTTTTTGAATCACTAGACCACCATAGAAGCACCGAACAAGCTCTTCAAGATTAAGGTTGTGATGATGCTGATCGCCTAAATGTTAATAGTGATGTCCTAGAAGTCGTTGCCAATCGGCAAAGCCGTCACCAAAAGTGATCTTGATCTAGGTTCAATTCAGTGAAGGGTGTCGAAGTGTGTAAAGATAAGTGTATTGAGATTTTTTTTAGAGAATAGAGAGTGAATGAGGTAGAGAAATGTGGACTGGGATCAAAGGTGATTGCAGGACTGGGTTTTTGGGTTGACAACTTTTTTATTAACTATTAAATTATTAAGCCTATTTGTAGTTTTTTAAATTTAATTAGACTTGTGTGACCCATTTATATGTCACATCAGCACATGACAAAATTTTTGACAAAATTATGACGAAATGACTACATTGATTTGAGACAATTACTTGTGAGACTACATTGATCATTTTCAATTTCAATGACCATTTTGATGTCGCGGGTTAGTTTCGGGTACCATTTTGATATCGCATGTCAGTTTTAAGGACCATTTGTGAGGAAAAAAAAAAAAAAAAAAAGACTTATAGGGCCCATTTATGTGCCACATCAGCACTTAACATAATTTTTAACATAATTGTGACAGAAGAACCACATTGATTTATGACACTTATTTTTAGGAACTATATTGATTGATTTTCAATTTCAAGGACCATCTTAATGGTGATGGTCAATTTTAGGGACCATTTGTAATAAAAAATCTAATCTAAATTAAATTAACTTCTCCATGTATTTTAGTATTCTGAAAAATAAGTATTTGACTTCTCGCATTTTAAAGAGTTTTTTTTCCTCAAGCCTAAAGTAGCAAAACACAAAATATCTAAACACAAAATATCTAAATAATAGAATACTTTCCCGCAACTTTTAGTAAAATGAAACGTACTTTTTACCAAAAACAATTGCGCCAAAACGCCACTACTGCTCATGAAAGGAATAATTCATGGTAACAAAAGAAGAAAGAAAATTGCTCTGATAAAATGATTTGTTCATGATATGCGTACATGATCTTATTATATATGGTGGCCCGTGACCATTGAGTAAAGTACTGATGAATCTTGAACCAAAAGATTAGTAACTGCCTCCGATCCCCACTCCTCATTCCATGACAAAATCTCAACTTCCACATACAAACAATCGCCTGGCCGGCTAACTTCACATGCCACCAAAACGCAACTCATACACTAAAGCCACACCACACCACACCATCTCTCTCTCTCTCTCTCTCTCTCTCTCTCTCTCTTCTGCTCCTTCCATATGATATATCAGCTAGGCTTCTCTCTCTGTCTGTCTTACCTGATCAAGAAAAAAGCAGCAAAAAGGAGATATGAAAAGGGATTAGACCCTTTTGTATCTTGAAAAGGTTTGTTGAATCAGAACTGCTTCTATTACCTTATTGACTACCTAGCTTTTTCTGATATATATATATATATATATATATATATATATCCATCTCTTCTGAAAATACAGCAGAAGAAAAAATAATACTGTTAGGTTCAGTCTCTTTTCCCCCAACTTTGACTTCCAATTACACTTTTTTTTTTCATTGTTTGTGGCTGAGGGTTTACTCCCCCTGATAAGTCCCTTTTACTCCCCCCATATCAAGAACCATAAATATTATATATTATTATTTTTCCCTCCGTACAGAAAAAAGCTGAATTCTCTATCTTGTTCCCATTCATAATATTTGCAGAACAATTCTCCCAACCCTACTAAAATTTTTTAAGTTTCCCAATGCCAAAGCTACCCACTACCAGTCTGGTCTCTTTCCTTCTGAACTCGTCTCAGTAACTCTCTTTTTTCTTAAGCAACAGTTTTCTACCTTTTTGCTGAATTATTTTCCCTTCTCTTTTCTCTCCCAATGATGCAATTTACTGAGACACCACCACCACCCTTGCACGAAATTATCACCACACCCTATTCCAATAACCTCCCAATAATGATGAACAAAAACCAAACCCACCGCACGCGCCCGTGGCCTGGCTTTCCGACCTCAAAGTCCCTAGGAACAAACTTTGGCGACGCCAACTGCATGAAGCAGCTGCTCGTCCACTGCGTTAACGCCATTGAAACCAACAACTCCACCGTAGCCCAGCAGATCCTCTGTGTCCTCAATAATATTGCCCCCCAAGAGGGCGACTCCAACCGGCGCCTCACCTGCGCGTTTCTCCGAGCCCTCATTGCCCGAGCAGCCCGTATCGGAAGCTATAAGTATTAGTGTTTGATTTTTGGATTGAGTTTCTTCAATGGAATAGTGAATGCAGAATTGTACAGAGAGAAAAGGATTAGAAAATCATGAAAGCTTCAAGGTTCATTGGATTCCATACTCTCCAAGCAAGAAACTCAGAGACCATATATTACCGTTAGAGGAGTAAGTAACACACTCATTCTCTCACATCATTACAACTCAATCACAACCATTCATTCTTAAGTCATCATATAAGATGCTTACACCTGTCATGAGCTATGACTTATCACAATCTAATCTAGATGCCATATAGAATATGATCCAAAGCCTCACATTACATCTTACAACTTGCATATAATAAAACCAATATAGCAAATACATTTATACACCAATACTCCCTTCTAAATGTTTTGCTGATTTCACTCCGAGTGCAGTTCTTAAGTATTCAAACTGATCCTTAGGAAGAGCCTTCGTAAAAATGTTTGCCAATTGTTCCTCTGTTCTACAGTAGTTCAACTCAATGGTGCCATCTTGAATAGCATGCCTTATGAAGTGATATCTCCTATTGATATACCTTGTTTTCTGATGGAACACTGGGTTCTTGGACATGGCTATGGCAGAAGTGTTGTCACATAGCAAAGGTGTAGCCTCCACTTGTTCCTTTCCAAAATCAGAGAACACAAACCTCAACCACATTGCTTGTGTTGTAGCTTCTGCAGCACTTACATATTCAGCTTCTGCAGTGGATAGAGCCACACTGCATTGCTTAATTGAAGCCCAAGAAAATATCCCTGAGCCAAAACTGAATGCATAGCCTGAGGTACTCTTCATATCATCCAAGCTTCCTGCCCAGTCATTATCACAGTATCCTATCAACATAGCAACTTTTCCCTTCACATATTCAATCCCAAAATCCAATGTCCCTTGTACATATCTCAAAACCCTTTTTGTTGTCCCCATGTGTTTTATTGTAGGCTTATGCATAAATCTTGCTAATACACATGATGCATACATCAAATCTGGTCTAGTAGCTGTTAGATATAACAGACTACCAACTATTTTTCTATATGAGCCTTCATCAGCATCCTCACTTCCATCAACCTTGGATAACTTCTCATTGATTGCAAGTGGAGTCTTCACAGCTTTACAGTCTTTTAAACCAAACTTCTTAGGTAAGGACTTGGCATATTTCTTATGATGGATGAATATACCTTTATCCGTTTGAATTATGCCTAAACCAAGGAAATGGTGCAACATTCCCAAGTCTGACATCTCGTACTGTTTCATCATATCCATCTTAAACTCTTGAATCATTTCATCAGAGCTTCCTGTGTATATGATGTCATATACATACAAAGACACAATAAGCACATCTGCATCACTGAATTTAGTATACAAAGTAGCTTCACTTTGACTTTTCTTGAACCCAGACTTGTTGAAGTATGTATCTATCTCATCATACCAAGCTCTGGGAGCTTGTTTCAGACCATATAAAGCCTTTTTCAACTTGTAAACTTTGTCTTCTTGCCCTTTGACTTCAAATCCCTGTGGTTGATCAACATATACTTCCTCATGCAGTGTACTATTTAAAAATGCAGATTTGACATCCAATTGGAACAATTTCCATTCCTTTTGAGCTGCCAATGCAATTAAGGTTCTAATGGTATCAAGCCTTGCCACAGGTGCAAATGTCTCATTGAAATCAATTCCAGGCTTCTGAGAGTAGCCCTTTGCCACTAATCTTGCCTTGTTCTTCTGCACTGAGCCATCCAGATTAAGCTTTGTTTTATAGACCCATTTGACACCAATTATTGGTTTATCAAATGGCCTATTGACTAACTCCCATGTGTCATTCTTCTCTATCATTTCAATCTCTATGGACATAGCTTTTCTCCAACCTTCATCCCCTGATGCCTCTTCAAAACACTCAGGTTCTATTACACAAAAATTGCATCTCTTATACACTTCCTTCAAGCTCCTGAACCTGGGAGGTGTGTGATCATACTCTTGTGGTCTAATGTGACTCACTTGTTCCACTTGACTTGGACGAGAAACAATAACTTGATCTTATTGCTCTTGTAATGGTTCTGTGCATTCCAATTCTTCATCATTCTCTGTAATTTCAACATCACTCCCTTCATCTTCATATACTTCATTTGAGATTGAAATGGGCAAATTCTTCTTAGCACATGATTTCCAATCCCAGCAAGAGTTCTCATCAAATATTACATCTCTGGAGATAACAATCTTATTAGTTTTAGGATTGAACAACTTGTAGCCCTTCTCACAGGTTCCATAACCAATAAAAATGCATTTGACACTTGTTGCATCCAGCTTTTGTCTCATCTGTGATGGAACTTGTGCATAACATAAAGATCTAAACACTCTTAAGTGTTTCACTCCAGGCTTCCTTCCACTGTAAGCTTCAAAATGAGTCTTCTTATTCAAGGCCCTGGTAGAACATCTATTGAGAATATAGACTGCAGTGTTAACTGCTTCTGTCCAAAACTCAAATGGAATACCTTTCTCTAACAACATACATTTAGCCATTTCTACAATGATCCTATTTCTCCTCTTTGCAACACCATTCTGTTGAGGAGAATAGGCCACTGTGAGCTATCTTTCCACACCAAGATCTTCACAAAACTGAGAAAATTCAAGCGAAGTGTACTCTCCTCCCCTGTCACTTCTTAATTTTTTCAGTTTGTACCCACTTTGTAGTCCAACAATTGCTTTGAACTTCTTGTACACACTAAATGCTTCAGATTTGCTTATCAGAAAATATACCCATCCCATTCTGGTACAATCATCTGTGAAGGTGAGAAAATACTTGTTTCCAGATTTGGTAGATGTTTGCATTGGTCCACATATGTCAGTGTGAATCAATTCCAGTGGTAAGGTAGCTCTCCACTTTGTTTCTTTAGGAAAAACATCTCTTGAATGCTTTCCAAGTGCACATCCCTCGCATACTGTGGTATTCTCTTTTAGCTCAGGTAGTGCATTTACCATTTCATGTGCTTGTAGCTGCATTAGAGCATTCATGTTTAAATGCCCGAGTCTCCTATGCCATATTTCAACAACTTGCTCAACACTGGCTCTCATGGCAATTTGGATTCTTGGTTGTAATTTCAAGGGAAAACTTCGATTTCCTTTCATAGGCATCTTGACAACAAGGTTAGAGCATGTGAAATCATCATAGATGCTGACTTCAATTCCCCCAAATACAAGGTAATACCCATGCTCCATCATTTGTCCCACACTCAACAAATTCTCTTTCAAACCAGGTACCAACATTATCTCCCTTATGTACCTTTTGCCTTGCTTAGTTTCAACCAGTAACTCACCCTTTCCAACCACATCAACCAATTGTCATGTGCCTATCTCAACATTGGCAGTGACACTTCTATTTATATTCACCAATAAATATTCTCTTTCTGTAATATGGTTACTACAGCCACTGTCAACATAACAAATATCTTCACCTTGCTTCACAACAGCTGCCATACAAACATAGAACATGGTTGGATTGTTCTCCACTTGACCGACATAGTTTGCATGTTGAGTAGCTTTCTTGGACCTACAATCATTGGCAAAATGCCCTGGCTTATCACAGTTATGACATCTTGGTTCCCCTTTGAACCAACACTCTCCAAAATGTAATTTGTCATAGTGTTTGCAAGGGTTCTTGGCTCCATCAGAAGATCCAACAAATTTCCCTTGCTAGTGCACAGGTCTGTTATCCCACTTCTTACCCTTTGTCTTCCAATTCTTTGTGGGTTTAAAGTTTTGATTAGCATTATAATTGTTCTTCTTGTGGGCTATACTTAAACTAGCAAAAGCTTTCTCAGTACTATTTTCAGAATGCCTCTCAATTCTCTGTTCATACCCTTTTAAAGTCGCAACTACATCTTGCACATCAACTATCTCCAAATCCCTAGTATTTTCAATCACAGCTACAATAATACTATCATAAGATTTAGGGAAGCTAATTAATAACTTCTGCACAATTCTTTGATTTCCAAGATCTTCACCATAACTTTTCATTTGTGTAATAAGATCAAATAATCGCACAAGATACACAGAGAATGTTTCATGCTAACTCATCCGAGTATATTCAAAATCACGCCTTAAACTTTGAAGTTTCACAGATCTCACCTGTTTGTCTCCAATGAACTCTTGCTTCAGTACATCCTAGGCCTCCTTTGCCGTCTCTAGTATGGCGATCCTAGGGAAAATTTCATCTGACACAACTCCTTAAATGATGCCGAAAGCCTTAGCATCTTTAACTATGGTCTCCTTCAGGAGCTTAAGCTCAGTTACAATGAGCTCTTCCTCTCTTTTCGCCGAAGAACTGTACCCCTTCTCAACCATATCCCACAGATCGTGAGATCTGAATATGGTCTTCATCATTATCTGCCAGAAATCAAAGTTTTCTCCATTGAAAACCGGTGCCCGAAGATCAACACCACTCGATCCAGCCATATTAGACTTGTTATCGAGTAACCTAGAAATTTTCAAAGTTTTCTTCGATTGTAGCAACACCCAATTCTCCTCCAAGTTCCGTCGCTATCAACCACGTCACAGTTTCACGCCCAGATCAAGATCCAACCTGGCTCTGAGGCCATATTAGTGTTTGATTTATGGATTGAGTTTCTTCAATGGAATAGTGAATGCAGAAATGTACAGAGAGAAAAGGAATAGAAAATCATGAAAGCTTCAAGGTTCATTGGATTCCATACTCTCCAAGCAAGAAACTCGGAGACCATATATTACCGTTAGAGGAGCGAGTAACACACTCACTCTCTCACATCATTACAACTCAATCACAACCATCCATTCTTAAGTCATCATATAAGATGCTTACACCTGTCATGAGCTATGACTCATCACAATCTAATCTAGATGCCATATGGAATATGATCCAAAGGCTCACATTACATCTTACAACTTGCATATAATAAAACCAATATAGCAAATACATTTATACACCAATAGTAAGGTCCTCGCCACCATGGCCAATTCCCAAGCCAACTTCACCATCCACACTTACAAGTTCTCCGTCGTTGATCGACCTGACATCATGGCACAAGTTCGGATTTGCCGCCGCAAATGCAGCCATTCTTGAAGCTGTTCAAGGCTATTCTATGGTTCACATTGTTGACCTGAGCTTGACGCATTGCATGCAAATCCCAACTCTGGTCGACGCCATTGCCAGACGTCATGACGGTAATGTGAGTCTTCCATTGCTGAAGCTCACTGTGGCGGGTACCATGGAGGATGTCCCTCCAATGCTGGACCTGTCATACGAGGAACTGGGTTCCAAGTTGGTTAATTTCGCAAGGTCAAGAAACATCATTTTAGAGTTTAGGGTCATCCCGTCAAGTTACATTGATGGGTTTGCCAACCTAATCCAACAACTCCGCATACAAAATTTAGTGTATGGGGAGAATGATGAGGCGTTTGTAGTGAATTGCCACATGATGCTTCACTACATTTTTGAATAGGCATTGACACTTCCGGCAATCAATCGGAATCCTAGCAGTAGTGGTTCGACTAGCTCTTACGCTTTTAATGTAGCTTCATTCTCTTCGAGTTCGTTGCTAAGGACAGTGTTTCTGAAAGAGCTTCGGGGTTTGGACTCGACGATTGTGGTTTTGGTGGACGAGGATGTGGATCTTGCTAATTAGGGCTTATCTTTGGGGCTTAATTTTCTGATATTATTCTTCTCACCAAGGAGGGAAATATATATTGTACAAGATTGATTTATAAGGAAAGAAACACCAAATAATATCTATCCTAATTACATCCTAATTACAAAGGTCAACTCTCCAACACTCCCCCTCAAGTTGGTGCATAAATGTCGTTCATGCTTAACTTGATGAGAGAGTTGTAAAACGCTTGACTCGCAACAGCTTTAGTTAAGATGTCCGCTAATTGATCCTCTGGCTTTACGAACGAGAATTGAATAATATTCCCATCCAACATCTCCTTAATGAAGTGTCTGTCAACTTCTACATGTTTTGTGCGATCATGCTGGATTGGATTGTGTGAGATATCAATGGCTGCTTTATTATCACAAAACAAATTTGAAGCCGACATTGAAAGACACCCAAGTTCTGCGAGTAACCTCCGAAGCCATAATAATTCACATACTCCTTTTGCCATACCCTTGTATTCTGCCTCTACACTTGATAAAGCAACCACTTTCTGTTTCTTACTCCGCCAAGTCACTAAAATTCCCCCCACAAATGTAAAGTATCCAAATGTGGACCGTCGATTAGTAATATTCCCTGCCCAATCTACATCAATGTAACCTTCTATTCGGCAATGATCATTCTTGGAAAACATGATGCCTCTACCTGGTGAGGACTTCAGGTATCGTAGGATGCGTTCAACCGCATCCATATATGCGTCACTCGGAGAATGCATAAATTGACTAACAACACCTACTGCGTATGCAATATCAGGCCTGGTGTGAGATAAATAAATTAACCTCCCAACTAACCTTTGATAACGATCTCTGTTAGTGGGAACTTGATCAAGGTGCATGGCAATATGGTCATTTTGGACTATGGAGGTGTTAGCCGATTTACAATCAAGCTTTCCGGTTTCAGCTAATAAGTCTAGAACATATTTTCTTTGAGACAGAAATATACCCTATTTAGATCGAGCTACTTCTATCCCCAAGAAATATTTCAAACCACCAAGATTTTTCATCTCGAATTTGGTTGCTAGGTAATCTTTAAGCCTTGAGATTTCTTCTTTGTCATCACTCGTAACAATCATATCATCCACATAAATAATAAGTGCCGTCAATTTACCCATTCGACGTTTCAAGAAAAGTATATGATCAGAATTGCTCTGCCTGAACCCATACTTCCTCATAGTTATCCAGAACCTACCAAACCATGCCCGAGGTGATTGTTTCAATCCATACAATGCCTTATTGAACTTACACACCATTCTGGGTTGTGAAACGGATGCATAACCAAGTGGAATATCCATATACACTTCTTGTTTAAGATTACCACGTAAGAAAGCATTTTTCACATCAAGTTGTTGTAATGGTCAATCCAAGTTAGCCACCAACAAAAGTAACACTCTTACCGTATTAATCTTTGCTACCGGAGCAAATGTTCTATATAATCAATACCATACGTCTGAGTATATCCCTTCGCCACCAATCGTGCTTTGTATCGTTCAATCGACCCATCAGCTTTGTACTTGATGGTATACACCCATCGACATCCCACTCTTTTCTTTCCTCGGGGTAGCAGAACTAAATCCCATGTTTAATTTTTCTGAAGTGCATCCATTTCTTCCTCCATTGCCTTGGTCTATCGATCATTAGATAGGGCCTCTTTCAATGAACTTGGTGTGTTATCATTGGATATTTGTTGTACAAAAGCTTTGCTGGGTTCTGATAATTTATGTGATGACACATAGTTGGTAATGGGATATTTAGAGCCTTTCGTTGTTTCCGATGAATATCGATTGGGTGGCTTTCCCCAGTTGTGCCTGAAAGGTAATTGATAATTTGGAACATCGGATACACCAACAGGGATAATAGATCTTACCTCAGGAGTATGATCATCTGGTGGTACTATATTGTGAGATGAGGGGGAGTAGTATTAGTAGAAGTTTCAAGATCGGCAAGTGGCAGCACTGGTGCCATGGGTAAGGATGGCAGGGCCGTGCCTGTTGCTGGTTCTGTGGGTGGCAATGTTACTTCTGTTGGCTGGCTACCACTGTAGCCATCGCAAGTTTGGCTAATAGTGGCAACGGAAGATCAGTGCTAGCAGCCATGATCCAAACCTGCTCGTCATGCAGTGTTTCCCCTAAAGAGAAGGTTGAAAGAAGCCGAAGAGTAATACATCTCAGACTCAAAAAAAGTAACATCCACGGTAGTATACATCCGAAGTGAAGGAGGGTGGTAGCAACGGTACCCTTTCTGATGTAGTCCATACCCCATAAAAATGCAACGGATAACATATGAGTCAAGTTTTGTCCGTTGATTTTTATGTAGATGAACAAAGGCAACACATCCAAAAACTCGCGGTGGGAGTACTAAAATGGACGAAAGAAGCACGAATGTAGCAAGAACTTGCAAAGGTGTAAGAAAGTTCAATACTTTAGATGGCATGCGGTTGATAAGGTAAGTGGCAAGCTGAAGAGTAACATCCCAAGAGGAGCAGGGAATATTCGCCCCAATCAATAGCGATCGAGCCTTTTCTAATAGATTGCGATTATTATGCTCAGCCACCCCATTTTGTTGAGGAGTTTGAGGACAAGTAGTCTCGTGGAGGATTCCATGATTAGTTAAATAATGTGTAAAATCATTATTAACATATTCACCGCCATTATCAGAACGCAAAATCTAGATTGAAGTAGAATATTGTGTTTGAACCATGGTGTGGAATGTCTTAAACGCCAGAAACACATCACTTTTATGCTTAAAAAGGTATAACCATGTCATCTGTGTGCAATCATTTATGAAAGTTACAAACCACCTAATACCAGATGAAGTAGTAATCAGAGATGGTCCCCAAACATCCAAATGAACAAGACGAAAAGGAATAACAATTTTACTAGAATTCAACGGATAAGAAACATAGTGACTCTTAGCAAGTACGTAAGTGTCACATTTAAAGTCTGAAATTGAACAACCAACAAATAAATTCGGAAATTTATGCTGCAAATAACTGAAAAACGGATGACCCAAACGGTGATGCCATAACCATATATGACGCCGCTTATGATCAACGGCTCATTGGGCGAGATTAACCCGTCCTGTACTGACATTGTCCATAAAATAAAGATCCCCCCTCTTAGTACCACGACCAATTATCTCCTTTGTGAGAATATCCTGAATATGACAAAACTTCGGATACAATAGTACATAATAGTTCAATTGATCAGTAGCTTGGCCAAGAGACATCAATTTATGCTTGAGTGAAGGTACAAGTAGTGTATGCGGCAAAGAGAATGTAGGCGTGAGGCGTATAATGCCAGCGCCAGTTACCGGTGAGGTGACACCATTAGCATTAGTAATATTTTGTCGAAGTGGAACAATATCAAAAGCTAAATCAATGAGGTCATAGGTCATATGGTCTATGGCATCGGAGTCAATGATTCAACGGGACTGAGTATCACCATTATTCATATTAAAAGCATAACCACAGTTACCTGAGGACTCCAAAGGCATGTTGGAAGAACTCGAAATAGGAAGAGGATTCATGATATGGTCGGTTAGGGTAGTAGTGTTTAGTATAAGGGTATGATCGGTTAGAATGAGGTTGTTTTCACTGTGGAGTGGTGGTAGGTTCTTCATGGGAGGGTTGAGTTTGCTTGAAGGAACGGGCAAAGCAGAAATCCTAGGATCTCTGCTCTGATACCATGCTAATTAGGCTTATCTTTGGGGCTTAATTTTTTGATATTATTCTTCTCACCACGGAGGGAAATATATATTGTACAAGATTGATTTACAAGGAAAGAAACACCAAATAATATTTATCCTAATTAAATCCTTATTACAAGGACCCAAATAGGTAACTAAGCTAATTACAAATGTCAACTCTCCAACAGATTTGACATCAAATAATATAGTGTGTAGGTTGAGGTCGGCCTTCAATTACCTGTGGATACCTTATGACACAGTGGACACATTTTTTCCGCGGGGAAGCAAACAGAGGCAATGGTATGAGGCGGATGCGTGTTGGAAGTATTAAGGGTGAAAATGTAACTTTATCCTCTAGATGTGTAACTTGAGGATAGTATAATAGTTAGTTTTGAGAGATGTTATGATTAGTTAGCTTACTCACTAAGTTTTGTACCTTGTATAAATACTCAAGTGTGTAATATTATTCTAATGATGAAATACAAGATGTATTTTCTAATATGGTATCACCCACCTTCTATGTTTCACGACCTTTGATCCACTTTCTCGCTTTTTCTCTGATTTGATCGTCTTCTCTTCAATCTTCAACACCGACTGCAAACCCTAATTCTTCAAGCTTTAGCTATGGTGACTTCTGATTTAACGCCGTTATCCAACTCCGATTCACAGATTCATCCATCTCCTGATGCGATTCCAAACCCTAACTCCTCAAATTCCCAAAATGCTTCGACAGTTACCTCTATCACCATCCAAAACATTGGCTCCGTGGTACCAATCAAGCTCACTACCACCAATTATCTCACCTGGAGTGCACTCTTTGCTCCGATCTTCCGCAGGTACAATCTTACTATTATGATTGATAGATCTTTGCCAGCACCGCCTCAATTTCTTCGTGATTCCTCTGGTAATCATACTACGATCTTGAATCCAGACTATGTAGCATGGTTTAAGAATGATCAGAATATTCTTATTTGGATCAATTATACACTTTCTAAATCCCTAATTCAGTACATTGTTGGCGTTATATTTGCTTGTGAACTTTGGGCGAAATTGGAATCGCGTCTTGTAGCAGCTTCTCAGTCTCATATTCATGAACTTTGTTTATGGCTTCGCAATCTAACTAAAGGTGAATTATCTACTACTCAATATCTCTAGCAAATTGAGGAAATTGCTAATGCTTTTGCTAGTGCTGAAGCTCTGGTTAAAGATTCTGAACTTATCTCTGTTACTCTCCATGGCTTGCCTCCTGAATTTGATTCTTTTGTGGATCCTATTCAATTTTGTCTTGGTACTACTACACTTGATGAATTACATGGTCTGCTTCTTATCAAGGAGATTCAACTTGCAAATCGCAAGAAAACCACTACTGCCACACCTTTTCAGGTATATGATTCTTCTATTGGTATTCTTTCTACCTCGCATCTCTCACCATCTCAAGCCTTCTCTGCTCAGCCTACATTTAGTCATAACAATCAGGGTCGTGGCTCCTCCAATTCTCGAAGTTACAATTGTGGTAATTGTGGCAACTTTCGTTTCAATAATTCAAGGCCAAATTACAACCATGGAGGTCATAACAATTCCAACAGTTCTGGAAATTACAACAACTCTGGCAAGAAGATCATCTGTCAAATCTGTCAACAATTTAATCATGAAGCATATGAATATCCTCAGAGGATGAATTCAAGTTACAATGGTAAATCCTCGCAGTTCGCTATGGTTGCTAATACATCGTCCTCTACACCAACATGGCTTGTTAACTCTGGTGCCAGTTCCCATATGACCAACTCATATATGCTCATCTTCAAAGTCTAAAAGCTTACACTGGTCTAGGCCGAGTCTTTATTGGTGATGGTAAAGGTTTGCCCATTCTTCATTCTGGCTTTTCGCTTTTACCTACATTCACTGGTACTTTTAAACTGAACAATGTGTTGCATGTCCCTGATTTGAAACAAAATCTTCTATCTGTAAATCAATTTTTGCTTGAGAATTGGTGTTCTATGCATCTTTATCCTTTTCATTTCGCTGTGAAGTATCTTTCCTTTAGAAGGATGCTTTTTAAAGGACCTAATCAAGATAGTTTATATCCTTTTCATGTTTCTCGATCTACTTTACCTGCTGGTATTAAAGCTTTTGCAGCAGCTGCTAAGGCTTCAAGCACCATTTGGCACCAAAGATTGGGTCATCCATCTACTAAAGTTCTTAATAAGTTGTCTACACAGTCTTGTATTTCTATTTTACATAGTACAAATAAGCCTTTTTGCTCCAATTGTGCATTAGGGAAATGTTCAATGCTTCCTTTTGTTTTAGCTTCTTGTAATACCAGAAAGCTTCTTGAACTCATTTACACAGATGCATGGGGGCCAGCATCTGTTACTTCTAGTCATGGATATCGATATTATGTCATTTTTGTCGATGATTACACAAAATATAGCTGGTTTTTTCCTTTGAAGTATAAATCTAATGTCTTTCAAATCTTTGTGCAATTTAACTCTCTTGTTGAGAACTTTCTGGGTACTAAAATCATTACTTTGCAGTCTGACTCTAGTGGAGAATTTTTAAGTTCTTCTTTCTCCAAATTTTTCGTTAATCATGGTATTGAACATAAATTAAGTTGTCCTTACACTTCAGAGCAGAATGCCTGTGCTTAGAGAAAGCACAGGCACGTAGTTGAAACTGCTAGGACTCTGTTACTGCATCCAAGGTTCCTTATGTTTATTGGGTTGAGGCCTTTGCTACTGCAATCTATTTGATAAACAGGTTTCCTACTGGTACCAATTCTTCACCTTGGGAATTTTTATTCAAGAAATCTCCAGATTATAGTACTCTCAGAGTGTTTGGTTGCACTTGTTTTCCATGGCTGCAACCTTATACTTCCTCCAAACTAGAACCAAAAAGCAAGTTATGTGTGTTCTTGGGGTACAGTTTGCATCACAGGGGTTATAAGTGTCTTGATCCAGTTACAAAGAGGATGTATATTTCGAGGCATGTATTGTTTGATGAATCCAGTTTTTCATTTAATCAGTCACTTTTCCTATCTTCAAATACTTCTTCCCCACCACCTCAACCACTCATACAATCTTCACTACCTATACCATCTGAACTCACCTTTACCTCTATTACTTCCTCACCCTCTCAACCTTCAATTTCCACTTCAATCTCTCCAAATATTTTTGAAGCTTCTCAACCTTCACTGCCATCTACATCCGCTTCTATCTTTGCATCCTCTAACCTCCCACCTAGTGATTCTGATTCATCTTTTCCTATTCCCTTAGCTTCTAATATTCATCCAATGCAAACATGATCAAAATTAGGGATTTTTAAACCAAAAGCATATGCTGCCACTAAACATCCCTTTCACTCTCATCTTTCTCAAGATTTTACACCTACTACCTATTTGCAAGCTTCAAAGTATCCTCATTGGAGCCAAGCAATGCAAGAAGAGTACAATGCCTTGTGTAGCATAGACACATGGTCTTTGGTTCCTTCATCTCCATCTCAGAACTTGGTAGGTTGCAAATGGGTTTTCAAAATCAAGAGGAAACCAGATGGATATGTTGAAAGGTATAAAACTAGGTTGGTAGCAAAAGGTTTTCACCAACAAGAGGGACTGGATATTCTGAAACGTTTAGTCCAGTAGCTAAGCCTATTACTATCAGATTGCTTCTTACTGTTACCTCTTAGTTCAACTGGTTTTTGAATTAACTGGATGTGAGCAATGCCTTTTTACATGGCACACTTTGAGAGTCAATGTTCATTCAGCAACCTCCTGGTTTTGAGGTCTCCAGTCATCCACATTATGTTTGCAAGCTTCGTAAATCCTTATATGGATTAAAACAAGCCCCACGGGCTTGGTATGATAAGTTATAAGGTGCTCTTCACTCTCTTGGGTTCATTGGATCTCAGAATGATCACTCTCTTTATGTCAAACGATCTTCACATCTTATGTTTGTATTGGTGTATGTGGATGATATCCTGGCTACTGGACCGTCATCTAGTGAATGTCACAAAGTTATCTCTCAACTAAGCAGCGTGTTTCCCATTAAAGATCTTGGACCACTTCATTAGTTTCTTGGGATTGAAGTAAAGAGGTACTCCTCTGGCATTTTCATTAATTAGACCAAGTACATCTTGGATCTCTTGCAAAAAGCTAACATGGATGGAGCAAAACCCTGCAATACACCTTTGAGTAGTTCTAAACTTGATCATATTTCTCCTTTACTTGAAGATGCCACTGAATACAGGTCCTTGGTTGGTGCTTTTTAGTATCTTACATGGACCAGACCTGATATCAGCTTTGCGGTTAATCTCGTTTGCCAATTCATGCATGCTCCTCGACTTTTTCATCTTCAAGCTGTCAAAGGACTTCTTCGGTATTTAAAATGATCTATTGAACCTGGTCTGTGGTTTTCTAAATCTTCATCTCCTCTCTATCTTCAAGCCTTTTTAGATGTTGATTGGGTAGGTTGTTCCATTGATAGAAGATCTACTGGAAGATTTTATATTTTTTTGGGCAGTTATATCATTAGTTGGAGTGCTAAAAAGCAACCAACTGTGGCTCGTTCTTCTACAGAAGCAGAGTATCGTTCTCTTGCCAATATAGCTACTAAGATCACCTGGATATGCAAACTTCTTGTTGATATTGGATTCAAACTACCTTATTCTCCTCAACTTTGGTGTGACAATGTTTCAGCCATTTCACTTGCCAAAAATCCAATTTTTCATGCTGACCAAGCATGTTGAAATTGATTATCATTACATTTAGGAGAAAGTTTTGGCTAAACATGTCACTGTTTATTTCGTTTGCACTCAAGATCAAATTCCTGATATTTGTCTTAAGGCATTGTTAAAACCAAGATTCTTGTTTCTTCATTCTAAACTAGCACTTCAGATCCCTCAGTTTAGTTTGAGGGGGATATTAAGGGTAAAAATGTAATCGTATTCTCTAGAGGTGTAACTTGAGGATAGTATAGTAGTTAGTTTCGACAGCTGTTATGATTAGTTAGCTTACTCACTAAATTTTGTGCCTTGAATAAATACTCAAGTGTGTAATATTATTCTGATGATGAAATACAAGATATATTTCCTAATAGGAAGATTGAGAACGTGCTAGCGTACGAGGGCTTTCAGAGGGTGGAGAGGCTGGAGCCAAAATGCAGGTGGGTGCAGCGAATGCGAAATGCCAACTTTCGGAGCGTTTTATTTAGGGAAGATGCGGTTTCAGAAGTGAAGGCCATGCTTGATGAACATGCAACTGGTTGGGGATTAAAGAGAGAAGAAGATGTTGTGCTTACACGGAAAGGACACAAAGTTGTGTTTGCCACAGCTTGGATGCCTGCTTAAATTCACAAGTTGAAATTTCTCAAGAAAATGATCTGACAATAAGTTAATTAATATAGAATTTTTTTTTTTCTTCTTCTTTCTTAATTTGTTATTTGGTAGTAGCTAGCTGACAAATTAGTTAATGATCATGTTTTACTAATTTTTACTAGTAGGTGAGAGCTTAAATTTTAATTAATGTGAGGTTTGTGTCATATTTGGAATAATTTTGAACCATGCATTTGTGCATATTCTTCTGTGGTCTGCAGTAACCTAACATATTAATCTGCCCATTCTTTTTTGCAAAGTCTTTATTTAAAGGGAGAGATTTTTTAGTGTGACCGGTACACGGGGTGGTATACTATGTGTCATTGTACAAATTGTGGGATATTTATGCTAAAATGTTAATAACTTAAAAAATAAAATTTCCCACCACTCCTATTAAAACATGTGGTGTACCACTTGTGTTCCCGTCACAACTAAAAATTTCTCATTTAAAGGGTAATATTAAGGAGACTACATTTGTAAACTAAATGACATGAAAGTATGATGATTGAATTATTACTTAAGTGTTGATTAACGTGCTTAATTCTTATTGATAACGCATCTTTTAATTTGCAAATTTAATCTACAAATTTAATCTCCCTAACATTACTCTTATTTAAATTTCCTTGTACTCGTTGTGGTTTTAACTTTCTTGCTAGTTTAAATTTTACAGAAACTTTGAAATGAATGTACCCATTGCCCAAGAAATCCCTACGCAAAGTAGTTAATGGGTGATTCAAGAAACTTTTTTTATTATTATTGGAAATGTTCCTATTATGAACTATCTAAACATTATTTCTGCCAAAAAAATTATAAAATATAATATCGTTTAGTCGTTACTGTATAAAAACATATAATCATAATTAATATAAAAGTATTACAAATCTATCTAATAGCTACATTAATTAACTAAACGACTCTAATTTTAATTTATTTTTTATAGACATAATTTTACACAATATTTTATAATACGAATGGTTCTAATCATAAACACAAACTTCTATGAATTGGCCACGAACTATTTTTAGAGGAGTTCCTCCACAATTTTGTGAAGTATCTCTCTTTTGTGCTTTTGGAAATGGAAAAGTTAATCAGGAGTACAATACAGACAACATGTTATATTTGTGTGTTGGACGTTCAGCAATCAGGCAAACTACGTAATGTACAACAATAAATATAGTTTTTATATTAAATTTGATTGTTTGTGGCTTCTCATCTTTCAAAACTATGTTTTATTAGGTTCCTTGTAATTATAATCTTAGTATTAAGCATCTATCCTACCAATGTATTCTATTTAATGGACTCCATATGTATGTTTAGGAGACTTGATTAATGAAAAATAGTGTATTTCCCTTGTGCATTTGAAGTGAGTGATATCTCCTTCTCCAATCAAGCGTTTGGCTTGGTCGTGCGAGTCAATCCATGATTAGCGACGTCAAGTGAGCTATTGACCCTGGTTGAGCGATTCCTAGGTTATATATCTCCCTTGGTGAAGGAAGATTTGTGAAAAACAAGTTCATTTGAGCAACATCAACAACATGCAATTAACAATTAAAAGGCGGAATCATGTTTATATGCACTCAAAAACAAAACTTAACCCATGAACTTCAAAGCCTAGTAGATAGGTGAACCAAGACTCAACTCAAAACAAAGTGAGTTGAGAAATCAATACCTTTGTAGATTCCTCTTTGCATAAGCAAAGGCTAATCACCCAAAGAGAGGGCCTTCATTCCTTGCATCTTAGATCCATGGATTTGGATGGATGAAAAGGTTTCTCCAAGTTCCCAAAATTGAGAACCTCTAAGTCTCCACACCAAGGCATATTGAAGAAGAAATGAGTGACCTAGAGGAAGTAAGATTGCTAGATTTTCCCCTCTAGATTGGCCGGCCTCTTTGAGAGCAAAGGGAGGTTTGTGTTCTCATCTTTACTCCCAAGAAAACCCTAAGGATGAAATGGCTATAAAGATGTCTTTATACCACCTCACAATGGACTGGCAAACTTGCAATTAAGCCAAGTTCACTACCCTCCTCTAAATGGCCGGCCTAAGGGGATTTATTGGGCTATTTGGGCCTTTGTGAATCATTATTCATTAAGTTGTCATACAACTTAAGTCAGTGGACTTGACGTTCGAAGCCCATTGGGCCTTAAGGTCCAAAACTATCCCGAGGTCTTTAACGAACTTATTCGTTTGATTAATTAACATATTAATTAATCCTTGCCATAAATAATTAAACCATTTAATTATTCTTACTCATCTCCGTTGAATCTTCAATCTCTACCTTACACGGTGTACGATCCATTAGGTTCCTTTTAGCGAGGCAGTGGGCGATTCAAACTCTTTCAAATCGATTGTGAATTGAAACTTACTTTCAATTCTCCCTTTAGTGTTTATACATGTTTAGGGCTTCCACAAACCATGAGTGACACCTAGCAGCATATCATGGTTACCCAAGCTAATCAGAAGAGGTGGAGAACCTATTCAGTTTAGGATTACAAATGCAATACGGTCTTTCTCTAATACAATACTCTTGACCACATTGTTTGGTTTGATAGTTTATTCATGTCTACTATCCAATGTGAATCTTGTACTTATATGATTACCTTAAATGTGATCTGGAACGCATTCCAACATCTCATTCATACTCTGGCCAGAGATTCTAAATCATATCATAGAGTATTCTCCCTCAAACAGTTTGAAGGTTAGAGATCCCTTGTTGCGCATTCACTTGCCTCTATGGCTAAGTGGCTTAACCCCGACGATGCCGTGGACACCCTGATAGAGTGACTTTTGACATAATCAAAGATCAAGTACCTAACCACAAGACAGCTGTGATGCCTCAGGTCAAAGGACTACTTTGCATTATCCCAACCATGAGTTCTCATGTGACATGAATATGAGAACTCCTCGTTGATCGTGTTCAGTGAACTCATTCTCTATTGAGCACCTACATGCTTGTCTTGGTGTCACTCACACCAATGACTCGAGACTAGTCACTCTCTCTGAGAGAAGACACAACACGTACTGATCTTAACGGACTGTCAATGCCCAATTGGCAATCCTATGATCAGGAACGTTTAGGATGTGTCTACGAAAGAATGGTCTCATGAATCTAACTTCTTTAGATCGCATTCTCCCAATCACATATTCCTTGGACTTATCGTTTAAGCATATAACATTTATATGAGACGGCTCAAACAATAATGTTTGCCCTTAATATTAAACTAGATTAGTTTAACATGTGAAATGTCCATAAAGTATCATCATATGATTGGTTTTAGGGCACATTTCCAACACTTGGTCCTTCAATTCTTTCATGCATCAAGTGCTGATGCAATCTATGACAGTAAATATAGTTCTTATATTAAATTTAATTGTTTGTGGCTTCTCATCTTTCAAAGATATGTTTTATTAGATTTCTAGTAACTATAATCTTAGTATTAAGTATCGATCATACCAATGTATTGTAATCTTTTTATTGAAAGGACTACATATATATGTTTAGGAGACTTGATTAATGAAAAATAGTTTATTTGTCTTGTGCATTAATTTGAAGTGAATGATTTCTCTTTCTCTAATCAAGCGTTTGGCTTGGTCATGCGAGTGAATCCACGATTAGTGATGTTGAGCAAGCTCCGTCACCTATGGTTGAGTGAATCCCAGATCATCTATCTCTCTTCTTTTCAAAACCCTTGATTCTTTCCTGCATCAAGTGGCATCAAAGTAGGTTTTTCGTCTATGTTAGAAGTTCATGGGTAATGTTTCTATCCGTTTGACTATCAATGGCTGAAGAAATTAATTTCTATTATTGAAATTTTCCACCAATTTACAATGAATATGCTGATGACGATGAAGTCAATGATCGTTTTGTGAATGAAGTTGATGAGGATGTTAGCGAGGTACGCAAGTTATACTCCTTAAGTTTGTATAATTTCTTTGAAGATGATATTGTTATTCACGCGAACAATGAGATTCTTGAAGGTAGTTTCTTGAATGTTAAGCACAAGGTAAAGATTGTGGATGTAAAGGAAACTTTACAATTTATAAGCAAGGTGGTAAATTCAAACTTAAATGCGCAACTTCTTTATTGGGCAAAAACTTCTTACTCTGATATTCACGATTATATATGGGATAAATGATTTGGTTAGAAGAAAGTATTTGAAGAAGAGAAGCCTTGCTCACCATTTCAGTCATGTTTCATTTTGAGCTTATCCATTTGAAGAAAGAATATGGATCAAGACTTCAAACACTCTTAAATTTCTTGTGCTATTGTACCTTTTATGGAAAAGTTTGAAAGGCCTTCCAAAAGATCGAGGGAAAACCAAAGTCAACTAAAACTCGAGAACAAGTTTTTTCGAGAGAAGAGGAGTATGATGCAATGTACAACAATAAATATAATTCTTATATTAAATTTTGATTGTTTGTAGCTTCTCATCTTTAAAAGCTGTGTTTTATTAGGTTCCTAGTAACTCTAGTCTTAGTATTAAGTATCTATCCTCCCAATGTATTGTAATCTCTCTATTTAAAGGACTCTATATGTATGTTTAGGAGACTTGATTAATAAAAAATAGTTTATTTGCCTTTGCATTTGAAGTGAGTGATTTCTCCTTCTCTAATCAAGCATTTGGCTTGATCGTGCCAGTGAATTCACTATTAGCGATGTCAAGAAAGTTCCTTTGCCCTTGGTTGAGTGAATCACAAGTCATCTATTCCTCGTCTCTTCAAGACCCTTGGTTCTTCCCTACATCAAACACAATGTTGTTAGCTGTTTATCCAAACTGAAGATAAGTTGACAAGGGGTTAGCATAGTTAGTATTTTTCTCAAGGTTTCACTTAGAGCGGGGTTTTTGGGGTTGAGCATTTTGAGTTGTTTGTTGGGTTGAAGAGGCTATCTATGTTGCAAAACGTCTTTTTTTTTTATTATTTATATATATATATATATATATATATTTTGGTAAAAAAAAAACCTCATATTTATAGGGGTGAATTTGTGATGGCCAAGTTTGTTGAGTTGTAAAATTCTGATGCTATTCCAATTTCTTGGCATATTTTTTTATTATACTCAAAATTATTCTTGGCCGAAAACTCCATCGCTACCAAGTCTTGCCATCTTGATTATGACCCTGAACCTAGATTGATTCAACCTTCATCTGTAAACCAATTTGATCAATGGCGAAGTTAGGATTTTAGGTGAGGAGGGGCCTCACATAAATGTTAAAAAAATAAAAATAAATAGACAGTATTTATGAGAGAGTATAATACATAGTTGTACATTGTTGAAGTTGTGAGCTAATTAAATTTTTTTAGGCTCTAAATGTTTTTTTCTATGTTGAAGTTAACCTTCCAATATTAAATCAATATAGAGAGTATTTAATAAAAAATTAAAGAGGATTAAAAGAAATTACACTTCTAATATCAAGTCAATGAATAATGCTAGAGATACTATATTTTGAAGATAGAATGATGTATCAGCTTATGATTGGATTTCTTCTTTAATAATATAAAGTAGTAGTCCTACCGTTAATTGATATATAATCATGTGGTCTCAAAGTGTGGTTAAAGTAGATGTTGTCTCTAGTATCACCCCAAGTCAATATAGAATAGATTGAGATTTTCAAACAAAAAATGAGAAGAAAGGATTTGAGAATTTAGAGAACAAAATATATGAAATTTTTAAAAATTTAGTAAAATGTTAAAAAGAATAGAGAGATTTACAAACCTTAATATTGTTGTGAGCTGGGAATTGGAAGGACAAAATATATGAAATTTCAAGAAGGGGAGGAGGAAAAACTCAAAGTTTATTATTCTTCAGCTGGCAATGTAAAAGAATATTTTTTGATAAAACTAAACTAGACTTTAGGTTTTAATTTGAGAATGGTTATTAGCACTCTAAAAATCTCATTCTACACTCCTCCTAAGTGTATTTTTCTTTCTAATTATAGAAAGCTAGGAGTGGCAAATGAAATTTTTGGAGTGCCAATGGTAATTCCCTTTAATTTAAGAGTTATTGATTTGTTTATAAAACAAGGTGTTAAATTTAATTTGAACAATACTTGGCTACTCAAAGATGAGTAGGAACTCCTACTCAAAATTTTTCAAAATTGTCCGTTGTCAATTTATAGAACTTCATGTTTATAATCAGAACCGTTCATATTATAAATCACCCTATAAAGATCATCTCTGCAAAAAATCGATTAAAACTAAGGTCGTTTAGTCATCAAACTGCTTAAAAACAAATGAACGGAATTAGGAAAAACATTACGAACCGTCTATGTATTTGCTACAATAGATTGACTAAACGACCTTAGTTTTAATTTATTTTTTGTATAGATGATCTTTACAGTGTGATTCATAGTAGAACGGTTCTGATCATAAGCATAAAACTCTGTAATTAAAACACTTGGAATTTTGAGTAGAAGTTCCTACTCATCTTTGAGTAGCCAAGTATTGTTCATTTAGTTTTAGTATAAGCATTGTTGGGATTGAAAATAAAAAGAGACCTCTTATTTTAACTATTGTGAATACAATTTAAGGATTTTTTTTTCTTTTGGTAAAATAAAAGAAGTATAATACTATGTTTATATATATATATATATATATATATATATATATATATATTTAGAAAGGGTGAAAGAGTAAGGGTAGGCCTAGGCCTATGGTGGCACTATAGTGCCTCCAATCAAGATCTTTAATATTTCTCTCATCCAACAACTTAGAGCATATGGGTCGAGTGTATGCAAAATTTGGTCCAAACAACATGACAAAGAAAAAGTCTCTCACTTGTACAATACATGAAACATAATTTTTTTCAAAATTGCAATGAAGAATAACTAGCAAAATATCTTTAGGGCGCCGTAGCGCCCATGATTAAAAAACCGTCTCGCACACACATGTGAGTGCCTGTGAAGAGGCTAGTTTTCTTTATTCGGTGCAATTCTGGTATATTACCTATTGGAAGGTGCTATCCATACACTCATTTTTACCTCTCGCACACCCTTGTCAACTTACGGTCGTTGAATTGAATAAGATAATGAACATAAATTAATAGGACAAGGATTGTCTGCCCTCTCACTTCCGGTGCCCTTCTGTGCCCTCCTTTTTTGTGTGGTCATGGTTAAGCCACATCAATATTTTATATTTTTTTATAGAGATAACAAGACAAAAATGAATATTAATATAAAATGTTGACGTGGGTTAACCGTGACCACACAAACAGGAGGGCATGGGAAGGCACCGGAAGTGGGAAGGCAGACAATCCTTGTCCAAATTAATAAGGGTGTGTGGGAGAAAAAAAAATGTGTGAATAACACTACCCTACCTATTCCTTGAGTGGGCGTTTGTTGCGCCGGACTATCTCGGACTGGATTAGCTTCAAGGACTAAGCTGGACTGCCTTAGACTAGACTAAACTGAACTAACTTAGTGAAGCGTTTGGTGCAGTATTGGACTAAGAAGCTGGATAATAACAAAGTCTAATATTATATTATTTAATATATAAATTATTAATATTTTATTATGATCTTATCTTTTTCTTCATCTTTTCCTACCATTTCCGTCCCACTCTTTTCCTCTTCTCTCATCGTCCCACCCTCTGCCTCTTTTTTTCCACTTAGACCTCTCAATTCATGTCTCTTTCTCATTCCTGGTCAAACTCCTTATTGATTCCAGTGTCTATTTCTCTGTCCTCCCTCCCTTTCTAACTATGTGTTGTTCGAATGGAACCTCACGGCTCCAATTTTCCCGACGAGTTGCAGGTTTCCCGATGTGTTTTCCGGTCAACCCTCGTTAAATTGGATGAAGTTAGCACCGCCAAAAAATTCATCACCATCCCTAGACCGAGATCTTAGCTTTGAATGCTCGAATCTGTCATGGATTTGAAGAAGCCCAAACAGGCCGAGACTTCCAAGCCATTTTCCGGCCATATTCGACCACATTTTGGCCTCTATTCAGGTAAAATCGTAATCTTGTCACTCCCAGCGTCAATTTGGTATATTTTATATGAAAGTTGGTTGTGAAATGGATCTGAAAGGGAGTCGAAAAGTTAATGATTGATCTAGGTGACCGGAGATGACGAGGAGTCTGTCGGGAGTGGTTGTTGAGCATGACGAGGACGAGAAAGAGAGGATAGTCTTAGCTAGTCCCATGGTTATTGGGGGGTCTCGCTAAGACCTCTTAGTGAAGGGTTTTGTCCATGCTAGTCTCCTTTAGTCTCATTAAAGTTAGTCCCAGCATGGAACAAACACAGTATTGGACTAATAGCTAGTCCAGTCCAGTCCAGTCCAGTCCAACTTAGTGAGGGCAAACAAACGCCCCCTGAGGGTCTAGTGTTTAGCATTTCTTTAGGTTTACATAAATTCTTGAAAATTGTGCTAAGTTTCCATTGTTTTCTTTTTCAACGCATGCAATTTAACTCCTCGACACATATCTCTGTTGTTTTTATTGACTTTATCTTTCTTAGAAAAGCTTGCCATCAAAGTTCCCAGGGTATTAATTGTTGTGTTATACGTTTTGCATTACTCTTGCTTTTCCAAACTAGGTACCCTGACCTAGATTAATTGGATCTGTGATCCCTGACCTTATAAACAGCTCCTTCATAGGGCTCCACGTTTGTCAAAAATGTTGGCCTACAACTATAAATCCCCTCCCCTTCTTGGTGACAAAATTGACTCATCATTACACAGATAAGGCGAAAACGTAGTCAAGCTTTCGGTCTCGAATCTCGACCATGAATCGGAGATCGATCACATCTCAGGATCGTGTTGGATGAAAAATGATTTGTGATCATTTTAGAAGGTGACTTTGATGTTTGTTTTAGACTTTTCCTTCACTAGTAGCCAAAGCCCTGAACCTACTCTCACTAATATAGTACAAAAGTAACCAAATTAGGATCAATTTTTTAAAGATTGGCAAACAAAGGTTGATTTGAATTTTGAACACAGTTTTGTCACTCTAGCTAATTACTCCAGATTAAGTTGAGATTAGTAAACAATAATACATGATAATGATAGAGTAAGCATTGTGAAAAATCAAATCTCCTCTAGATGGCTAAGAGTTGGGGTTTAAAGAAAGACATAGTCAAAGACCGTATGTGCAAATTATATTATAACCAAAATTTGGATATTATTGCAGCCTTCATATTGATTTTTAATTTGTTATGAACAAGTTGGTTCTAATAGGAGTTGTGGGACCATGATTTTCTAGGACCGGAGTAAGACAAATTGAAGCGCACTTTACCTCAAAAGTCTAGTCATAGACTCAACAACCTCCATAACTGAACTGACTAAACGGATCAATGATGCCAGAATCAATGGGCGAAGTCCGTCAACTTCGCTGAGATAGACAATTCTTTTTCTGCAAGATTCAAGAACCTAATCCTGCAAGAAATCATTAGGTTCCTACAAGAAATCAAATAATTATAGGCTGAAATATTTGCCTCTAAAAACCACCAATAGGGGCAAATACATAGAAAAATCGTCCCTAATAACAAGGAGTGGCAGATTCGCCCCTAAAAAGGCCGTTGCTATTGTTATTAGATGCAAAAAATGTCAGATATCCACCCTTATTGTTTTTGTTGCCACGTTGGCAAGTTTTGTGAATACACATAATTACAGGCAAAAACATCCGCCCCTAATACTTTTGAATTAAATAAAAAAATAAATCGAGCAAATAAATACATCCGCTTCTAATACTTTCATTTCTATAAAAAATCCACATTATAATAAATGCATTAATCCCCCCAAACATCAATTATTGGTTTTGAATCATTCAAAATATTCAAACCCAACATGGTTCATCTTTATCTTTCCAGATCTCATAACAATTGGTTTTTTTTTTTTTAAATTTACGAGAAAAAAACATTTTCTTCCTTCAATCTTCTCCTTTCTTTTAGTCTTAAGCTTTGTAGACTAGATCTTTGAGTCCATCTTCTTATGTTGGAGGCTTGGAGCCGCACATGAGTCTATATAAAAACAAAAAAAGAAAACGTAATGAACAAAGCCAAATTACAAAGTACATTAATTTGTATGAACACATAGGAAAAATCAAACCTGAATTTCAATCAATTAAACATATAAGAAAACCGATAAACAAAGATTAACACAAGGCAATTACCTCTAAAATTGAAAGTTCTTGAGAATCTCTTTCTCACTATCAATCAAATGATATTTCTATTCCAATATATTCATAAATTTCTCTTCCACTCTAAGTTATTCAAAATCCCGTGAAGTGTACCTGCAAAACAATTCAAGATAGAAAAAGAACTTCGATCAAACCAAATAAAATGAGTTTTACCTTCTCTGTGACAAACCTTTCTTTCGGTCCTCCCGGAGTAGCAAGGGAGTATTAGACAACAAAAGATTACTAAGAATGAAAGAAAGAGAGGATGGATTGGGATCTGCACAAGAGAAAGAGAAGGGAACAATAATGAAGGAAAAATGGAAAACTGATGTTTTGTGCGGCATTTGAAGAAGGGAAAAGAGAAAAATGAGGGGAAGTGGGTTTGAATTGGAATTAGGGTTTAGCTAATTGATGTTTTTTCCTAGTAAATTATAATATCCTTTATTTTTATTTTTTGTAAACATTAATTTGAAATTAAACATATTCGCCTTAAATAGAAAAAAAAAAGAAAAGAAAAGTTTAAATAAATAAGTATAAACATCCGCCCCTAATGAAAGAAATAATTAAATTTAAATAATTATTAGTTGAATTATGGGCTAATTTGTTCGCCTCTAATAGCTAAATAAAGTAAAGGTAGTTTTTTCTGTCCCTAAAAGTTATAAAATTAATAGAGGCGAATTATTGTTTGACCCTGTTAAATTAACAAAGACAATTGCATGTTTTCATCCCTAATGAAAACTATTAGAGGCAAATTTTTATTTTCATATCTAATATAATGCCCCTAATACTTACTTTTCCTGTAGTATAGTCTTGGAGTCTTATAGTATAAGGATTAGTGTGCATCGGAAAAATATCTACTTCCTAGATATCCTCATGGATTCTTCTGATTTAGTACATATTCTACTATCCTAAAAGGTCATCTCCTAGACTGCAGGTATAAATACACCCTTATAGAGTTCATATTTGGTATCGTAATCTCTGCTCACTTATTTTCTTGCCCACTACTTGAGTCTTAATATTTACTAACTTGACCATCGGAGAATCTTTAACCGGTATACCCTCCGGGGGTCCTAGGCTTATTCATGATTGTGTGTTCTTTTACAGGTAAACAAATTCAATCATCTCTGTCATTCATTGTGGTGTGCGAATTTGATTCTAACAAGGGCTTTTTATTTGGACCCGTCAACACTCCATATTTTAGAGAAACCCCAAACTAATTATTTCGGTAATTAATCTATCGAATTTATTATGTTGGGGTTGAATTTTTTTTACTGACAACTTTGTCCTTTTAGAGAAATAAGGAAAACCATTATAAAAATCTTGATTAAACGCATTATTGATCAAATTTTACATTTCAAAATTTGAAAGCTTGCAATTGCTGCCACAAAAACTTGTACCTTAGGAAACTTGTTGGTCTGTTGTTGAGGTAGAATAAAACGTCTCTTAAACCAAACAAAACAAAAATCCGGACAATCATCAACACATTAACAGTTAGGGCTAGTCAATTGAAACCTTATCAATAGGTAAGCAACCCTATGTACATAACATCCACGATAGGTATCAAAACTTATATACCGCATTATCTATAGATTTGATATCAAACCCATCCACATTACCTACACATTCGGTACCAAACTCATCCACATTGTCTACTCATTCGGTTTCAAACTCTTCCACATTACTTGCGTACCAAACCCATTCACATTATATAAGACTGAAATATAATAATTTTAAAGCTAAAAATCATTGTGTCCCACATAAATAATATTAAATTAAAAAAATTATGGTTGACAAAATAAAACAAAATTATAGAGGGTAAAATAGGCTTGAAAAAAAATGACAAATGAGAACTCTAGCACTTAATTGATAGTCAAAGGATGTGTAGGTTTGTTCCTATAATATTCTGATATCAACTTTCTATGATTATAATAACTGTACAAGACTAATATCATTATTCAAAATTAAGTAGTGCTATACTTGTCAAAATAATACTAATATTATTGACATCTAATCATTGATATAGAATTATTTCATTTATTTGTATTTGGTTCTACATTGAACATGTTTTGTTCTAAATAACGATTAAATTTATGGTCATGTAATTTGCTACATCATTTGGTAGCTAAAGTCTGAATGAATTTTGATGGGTTTAGTTACTAGTGAGAAAAAAGGTTTTTGAAATATTCAGGAGGAATTTTCCAGGTCACCTAAAATTTGGATATTAGGTTTGGTTCCGATTGAGTGATTTATACACCCTCTACTAATGATGAAATAATGCTAAAAGAAAAAAAGTAATATGAAAGAAGAAGAAATGATGATAAAGCATTCAATAAGCTTATCCAATCCAAACTTAGGGTGTGACTACAATACTACGGGACTATAAATATACCAAGACAATATTGATGATTATGATTGTGATAAGGTATAATATAAGTTGTATTGAACAGAAACAAAAATTAAATATAAAAAGGAAAACGAATTGGGCCTGATGTTGTTTCACTTAACATATTGACACAATGTCATCCTGTCCATTATTTCATATACAGCCAACTTAACAATTTGGATTATTGAAGTTACAAACCTCGCTGTAAGAGTTGAATCTCACCTATTTTCAACTTCTTTTTTTCCCTTCTTTCCCTCTCTCTTTTCTTTTTTTTTTCTTCCCATTTTTTGTCCCAAAAAAGAAACAGATGAACTGAAGCTGAATTTGGTCCACATTTAGTTTAACCTGCTTCCTTTTATAACCCCCTTTTTTTTTCCTCAATTTAAAATACCGCAATCACGACGAATATTGCCATTATGGCCGGTCTTGATTCCGACCCGACCCAGCTTGGTCATGGCGTTAATAAAGGCCTGGTTAAAAGCCGTCTTATCTTTGGCCCATGTTCTTACCGTGGGCTGGGACCTGCTGTCCGTAAAAAGGACCTGGTCCGAGGTAAATAACCCCTTCCCTTCTATAAGATTCTCAAAGTATGCATTGTCAAACTCCCTGGGCGTGGTTGGGTCCATGTTGATGGCTATGTCGGGGTCCACATTTTTGGGACACATTTGTTGGAGCTGCGTTGCATACGTTTTGTTCAGCGTGGGGTCCACTGGATTACTGTAAATCCGATTTGAGAACTGGTTGCAATGAGAGAACCCTAGGGTGTGTGCTCCTGCAGATTAAACAGAGTTATTAGTGTAGTGCCTTTAATTAGTGCATGTCAAGGAATCATAATGCTGCATATTATAGCATATCAATGTGTAAATCATGCAATAATTAAAATTTGTAACTCGTGGAATATTCTCGTATTGATGTATAATGTAAATACAGCTATACACTTTACTTATGCAAGAATTTACATAATCGATTGTTTTCAACAATGTTTGATGGAGAATTAATTGATGAAGTACTCGTTCAAGAATCACAAAATATGATTCTCTAATATCAATGAGAAATGCTAAGGAGACTCTCAAAGTGTGGCTCTTTATGAATTTTCTGTCACATCACAGTTTAACATTAATTTTTTGTTAACATTATAAAACATTTTGCTATAAACATGATATAGAGTCCATGGAGAATCTCGCTTTTGAGAGAGTCTTCTTAGCATTTCTCAATATCATTTTAATACGCACTAACTATTTCAATTATCTATCTTTTGGGGTTGAAAACAATGTTTCTTGAAAGAATTTTTTTTTAAAGCACTTTTAATTATCTAAAAACTCGCAATCAAGCCTTAAATATTGCAAATATTGTGTATGTTTAGAAAAGGCTAATTGAGGACGGTAGTTTAAAAGCATGCGGGTGACTGTTAGCTATCGAAGTAAGTAGATGACTATCGCTAGCATAGGTCTTGGGTTTTAATGTATGATGTGTCCCATTGACGAGAAAATAGCACATAGTCTTACCTGAAAGAGCAACCATGTCAGCCTGGGACAACCCATTGGAAGCAAACATGGAAGTGAGCTGGTTCAAATTGAATGTTGGCTTGGGCAGCTTCCCATCTACACTTGTAGAAGTTGAGGTTAGTCCATCCAATCTTCCCAACTCAACCGAATATGAAGGTCCACCAACCTGCACTTAATTAACACAATTAATTGTAATTAACCTTACCCTAAAAAGATTGTAATAACTTCAAATGCGTCAACTCAATTATCACAACTACTCACAAATGCATGGCACAACAGTAATAGAGTAATGCTCTTTATATTGTCAGACTTTGAATATGAACTATACGTTTCCGATATTAGAAAGCAGAAAATCTAATTCAAACAAAGTCCTAGTGATGAACGGATTACCAAACCAATAACATCTCTGGTGGCCAAGGCAAGAATATCAGCGCATGAAACTTTGTTTTTGCATTGAGGAACTGCATCAACGGCTGCTTTGGCTTTGATCACCGTATCAAACCCATCTCCGGCTAATGATAGATTATCAGAATGGTCCTTTTCTGCCTTGTTGTTTGCAGTGGAAGCAACTATAACGGAAGCATCACATCCCTACCATTTATTTCACAACACAACAAAAGAAAACTCAGATTTTGATCGAAATTTCGAAACCCATGTTGAAAACTTGTTAATCTCTCGACTTTAGGGTTTAGATAGCGTTTAAGTGATTGCCTGGACAAAGCAATCGTGGAAAAAGAGACGGAGTGTTGCCGGAACAGTGACGAATGTTTGCTGGAATTTATTAGTGACAGCATTTTTTACAATTTTTTCTACGTCGGGGCAGATGTTGGCATAGTAATTTGTTTTGAGCTGCGCCGATGTGGGACAAAGAAGTAGACACAAACTGAGGTGAAGTGACCAAACTAGTAAAAGATTGAAGCGACCCATGCGACCAAACATTTGATTTTTTCAGAACACAGATAGGAATAGAGAGAAGAAGAAGACTGAGATTTTGATTGCCAAGGGTGGAGGAATATATAAAAAGAAGAGGGCGCATGAGTCATGACATATGCGCCAGTTGGATTAAAGAAAGCATTCATTTGAATGGGACTAGGATTCTCTCCTAATTTAAGGATGAGGATTCTTATGATCAAGATATATGGATCGTTGGATAAAAATTTAACGATTATAATTATTATAATTTTAAAGGGACTTTTTATTTGTAACTGTTGGATAAAAATTCAACAGTCTACATCGCTTAATCATGAAAATCCTCATCTTTAGATTAGGAGAGGATCCTATCCATTTGAATGTAGACTATGTCTAGTGTGTTCGAAAGAGACATTGATTTGACTATGTCAAAATTTTCAATTGCCGCCCTAATTTGTCTAGGTCTTACTGCTCTGCAACTTTACCGAAGTTTGGGTTTGTTTTAAAATAATAAGATATATTGATTTTTGTCTAAACACGTAGTAACCGTAATATAAAAATGATTATAGAAAATATGAACACGTGGTCCAAATAAGGACAAAAAGTATTGACAAAAAAAAAAAAAAAAGAATAAAAACCAATAGGATCCTTTCCGGATTTTGTGAGGATTTTGGTATTCGTAAATTATGTCTATTTATCGTATATTATGCGATTAGGTTTTTTAGGTACTGTTTGTATTTAATTTAAAATAAAAATATTTAAAATAATTTTTGATCGTATGATATACAATGAACGGATATGATTCATGGATTCTTGAAATCCTCATGAAGAGGATCCAGCGATGATCTAGATTCAGATAAAAAGTGGGTTTGGAGTGCTAAATTAGAACAACTAGATCTCAAAACTGCACGTTAAGGTTCCTGTGGGCTAGCTGTGTGGCTTGCTGTATCAGGAGTAGAATCCTCTTCCTTTTTATTTCTATGTCATTTCCTTTCCTCCTCTTACATTTTGTTTTTTTATCGTATTATCTCTATAAAAAATTAATATAAGATATTGACATAACTTAATCGTAACCGTTCAAGTAAGAGAGAGGAAATGAGAGAGAACCTCTATACCACAATATTATATTAGACCAGCCACTTGGCATAGATCCGGTGTTGAAATACATGAGGCATGACAGTAGGGTTTGTAGTTCGTTATGTATAATTAAAGATTTTTTTGTTTGTTTAGATTTATTAAATGCCAGGAGGATCCTTTCTCGATTTTTTTTGTAAGGATTCTGAGAATTCTCAAATCGTGTTCGTTTATCGTATATCGTGCGGTCAGTTTTCGTCAAGTACTATTCATATTTAATTTAAAATAAAAATATTTAAAATGATTTTTGACCACACTATGTATGATGAACGGATATGATTTAAGGATCCTCAGGATTCTCACAAAGAGATCAGGAGAGGATCCTCATTCTATAAAATGAGCTTAATTTGACAGATTAGCAACTAAGTATTGTCTTTATGATTAAGAAGATGGACCATGCTAAAAATTTATACTTGGTTAATTGAGACTATTGAGGAAATGGACCGGGGACTTTAGATAAGTACTAACTAAATTGCTAACTGTCTTGCCAAACTTTTTCTAGGTAACTAATAAAACAAATGAAATTATGCATTATTTATCGACTGTAGACAGTGATAATGTCTATGCCTAGTGGGAAGGGTTTTATTGACTTTGTCATTAGTTTATACGTGAGGTGTTAAGAATGAATCTTATGTTGATAGGAAAAGGGATATGTGTATTCTTATAAGTAATTGAGTTATTTCCTATATTGCTAATTGATTTTATGGTAGAATCTTAACTTTCTTTATAGTTGATTATAATAATAAAATGTAAATGATATGTATTGGTGAATGGGTGGTGCTATTCACACACCCATTTTTACCTCCTACATAATCTTTGTTAATTTTTGTTATTTGGTCTTCCTCAATTCATTTAATCCGACGATCATAAATTTAGAGGGATGTGTGGATAGCACCATCCTAAGTGAACATATATATACATATATATATATATATAAATATATATATGAGATTGGATCAAGGGACAAACATTTTTACAAATATTTTTACAGTTCTTTGTAGCCTTTAGATTTGATAACATTCAAGGGTTCTAATTTATTCATTAAATGACATAGATACTTATGTGAATTTTAAATAATATTAAAGATAAAGTTAAAAATTAAAAAAAAATCTGAAAAATTAAAAAATGAAGATAAGTTAAAATATTTAATTAGACTTTGAAAACCTATAATATTCAGATCAAGATTTGGATTCACACTCTTGCACGTGGTCGTGAAAACAAGTAAATAAACTTTGAAAACCTTAGCTGTAATCGTGAAAACAAGAGAGGATCGAGAGGTCTACAACCTCCACTTTTGAAGCCTAATAAAAAAACAAAAACCATGAAACCTCTTATTTGCAGATGAGGTCTCCAATGCCTTGGATGAAATCTCTTCTTCATTTTATAAAAAATAAATCCTAACAATAACGAAAGAACATAATTTGTAAATAAAAAAAACATGATTCCAGGTATATAGGACTGATACCCAGCGTAACCCTTGATTGTAGGTGACTACTCTTTTTCTTCCATGGAGCTTCTATCGTATTTATCATCTGGTTTTCGAATTGTTCTGGTAAAAAAAAAACATGTTTTAACTTATCTTCCTTTTCAAAGTCTAATAAAATGTCTTCATTTTCTAATTTTCCAGATTTTTTTTTTCAGTTTTAACTTTATCTTTAATAGTAGTTAAAATGCACATAAACATTCATGTCTTTTAATGAATAAATAAGAACCGTTGGATGTTATCAAATCTAAAGGCTACAAAGAAGTGTAAAAATATTTGTCCCTTGATATCCTATCCCTATATATGTGTGTGTGTATGTGTGTCTATATATATATATATATATATATATATATATATAAGCTAGAATCTCATTCTAACTGAGGATTCTTGTGGTTTCGAAAGATCTAGCTAGCTACAAAGAGCTTTCACCTCTTTTCTATCCCACTCTTTGGTCTTAGAATGCTGGTTCTAAGAACGAGTGATATTGTTCTTCTACTTTATTGTCTAACTTGAAAGTGGACCGCTAATTTGGTCCACTTCATCTTTTCAGAAATTGAATGGATTCAGTCTTCTACAATCGATGTCAAAATTAAAAAGAAAAAAGAAGAGTTCTTTATTTTATCACTTAGGAGTCTCACAAGATGAATCTCATGCATGATTTTGAATGAGAAAGAAGTAAGGAATTCTCTTTTCGATTTTGACTCTCTCACTCTAGTTATTGTTTTTCTTTTTGTTACTTTATAAGTAGCTACTTCAACCTAAAAAGCTTGAATTTTTTATATTCTTTTTATTTCTCATCGAACAAATGACATTTTCTCCTAGAAACCTCAATGCAAGAATCAAAGCTCCCAACCGCTAAAAATATCCCTTAAAATATAAGAAGCATTGATTTGAAATTATTAAACAATTATCTCTTCTATTTAATTATTGAATTTTGCTGTATGGCCTTGGAAATAATTGAACATAGAAGTAAAGGTTTGAGATGGTCCAAGAGAATATTATTATCTTTATCTTTATTCTTTATCTGTATATATAAAGCCAATAGACCCTTTTTGGGGTCACGACTTCACAAAAAAATTTTGAACAAAAATGCCCCCTACACAAAAATGTTTAAAAGCAACCCAAAATAATGCATCAAACAATATTGAATTTTGGGGTCACAGCTTCACCAAAAAGTTTTGGACAAAAATGCCCCCCAAACAAAAAAATTCAAAAGCAACTCAAAATAATGTAGGGATATTTTTGTCATATTAAACAGTGTTTTTTTATAATTAAATTTTTTTGTACAGTCTTTTTTTATTTTTTATTTTATTTTTTATTTTTTATTTTTATAATTAGTATCTCATAATAGGCTAGCAATAATGTGATTCAGTCAGTTGTTTATTAAATATTATTTTATCTATTTTTAAACACATTCATAACATCTTAATAGGCGCATAGTGTTGGTTATTAAAAAAAAAAAAAGAAATAAATAAATAAAAAAAAAGTCTTTCAAACATGCATAACAATGTAATTCAATTAGTTGTCAAATGATTGTATTTTTTTTTTGAACAAATGATATTATCTACACTAAGGGGGCGGGGGTGAGTTTAGCCTCACAATTGGCTAGTAATAATATGATTCAATCAATTATTTATTAAATATTATTTTCTCTATTTTTAATGTAAATTCAATAGAATGTAGATGGAAATCGAAGAACCGATTTTATTATGTGGATCCAACTGCTTTGATTGATTTATGAGGGGTTTCTTCTAACATGGTCTAATATTATTCATTTAGTCCAGATATTTGACTTTCTTTTTGTCACAAAAAAAAATATTGAAGTAATTTACATATATAAATATATTTAAAATGTGTAAATCACGCGTAACACGTCATGATTCAAAAAATACCTTTTACACCCGCTTAAGGCTATTGTAGTTGTTGATCAAGGACTGGATATGATTAGGGATATGGGATATCATTCATGCACGTAACTTATATATGTTATATACTATAGCCATCATATTTCTCATAATGTGTCAATGCCAGCTGTTAGTTTCCTCGTCACGTTCTTGTCTGACCTAGGGCAGATTGTTACTCGGGTTTGAACAGTCTTTGTCTTCTTCCTCTAAATTAAAGGGAAAATTGAAATGATTGGGGCCTGGAAGCATACCAAAACCGGATAATACTTGGATTTCTTTTTGGGATAAGCTCATTTCACCATTTATAAATAATGTATTTTTATTGTATTATTTTTATAATTAGAATTGTTCAATCTTTTAATCTTCATTTAAAGATCATTTCCACAAAAATTATTCGAATTGAAGACCGTTTTAATCATCCAAATGTATTAAACAATTCAACAATGTATATTCTAATTAGTAGCATATTCATAACGAAATGTTAATTCAAACGTATCAAATCTCTCTAAAAGTTTAAAGTAACGGTGTCGTCAACTTACATAACGTATATTAGTGAGATATTATATATTGTTTTATATATATGAGGGTACAGCTGCATGTAGCTGCTACGAACATGCTCTTACATGCTTGTGGTCTGGATTTCAGGAATCAAAATCAGAAACTTCTGCACCTTTAAGGGTCGGGATTGATCCTTCATTCTTGGCATGTAAGTGCCTGCCTAGTTGGACACATAAGTCTTATGAAATACTATTGCATAATTTTCACCAACTTTTCAAGTCTCCAAGTAACTCAGGCCATATCAATGGAGAGGTCTAAATTTTTAAAAATTTAAGAATTTAGGATTTCCACTTAAAAACTTCTTCCAACCTCAAACCCAAACCAAACTTACACTATTTTCTCTAGTCCAATAGCTTAAATTGTCACGATTTGAATTTGATCTTTTTTAGTTAATTACTTTGTTTCCTTTGCATTGAATTCAACGAATGAAATCAAACATGCATAATTGATGAGTCAATTTATATAATATATTTAACCATTTTCTTAGTATATTTTGATTAATATTTTGGAAGAATTTTGATACTTTGAATTGTATTTTCAAAATAGGACTTTCGACTTTCTCTAGAGCAAAACATAATCAAATGGACGAATTTTGGAGTAATTCCAGTTGAAGGACGTTCATGAGTCACTTGGCTTGATCGTATCAAAATATCATATTTTTCCACCAATTGGTTATTTTCTAGCGATAAAATAAATGAGCAATGCGCGGTGCTGGAATAGTGACATTTGGGGATTGACTTGCGTTTTTGGAGTCCAAGATGACTTCGGATGGGTTCGTGGCCTTTTGGAGATGTGTTCAGAACGTCCCGATCTTCAAAACAAGCTATCATGGGCCAGATTTGGAGGATATTGAGACTAAAACGTGGCTGGACAAGTACTTGGCAGATTCTCCTAGCTTAATTAGGATTTTATTTTCTAAGATATTTTATTATTATTCTTAATTTCCTAGTTGGAATAAAGGACCTGGTTTTTAGGGTTTGTGCAATGGATAGCAACATATATTGCTTTGCCGTCCACAGTTTTTCTTGATGCTTCATTTTATGCAACTTTGGAGACAAAGAGAATTGCTAGGGTTCTTGGAGATTTTCTACTTTAAGGTGTTTTCAATCCTTTTCTTAATAATATTTTCTATGATTTTAATTATGAATATGCGTTACTAATTCCTTTTGCTAGGGCTAAGCCTTGAGCCTTAGCATGAATATGTAATTTTTATTTAATTGCTTATGATTGATTGCTTTCATACTTTGAATTATTAATCACCGTGATTAAAACTATCTAATTGTCGTAATGTTTGATCACTATTAGGATCTTTAGAAAAGTAATTTAATGCAATTTTGGTCAGAAGGTTCCCTGAAATTGACATTGGCTTCATGTCGTTAATAATTGTAATTTCACTTAAGATGAACACCAAGTCTTAAGGGTTGCAGGGATTTTCAAAGGGTTTTCATAAAGCATAATGAGTCTCTCATGTTTAGATTCGATCCGAACGTCCGGACGGATTGCATGTTAGATATACATTCTATGTTGGAGGTTCCAAGTAGAATATAAATTAGGAAAACCTAACCTTCAAAGTGGCATGTGTAGATCATAAGTAATTGGTAAAAGTTCATAGGATTGCTAGGTGATGGCGGAACCCTAGTGTTTTCTTAATTTGATTTCTCCAAAACTTTTCCTTTTCTTTCAGCTTTAATATTGCAGATTGTTTTATTTTTATTAATTAAATTCGTTTTATTAAATTAGGTCATAAAAATCAATTATCTTAAATATCTATTTTACAATAATTAGTTAGAATTTGGTTTGTTTCGAATAATTTAATAATCCCTATAGAGAACGACCTTGTGATAATTGTTTATACTATAATAACCTTGTCATTCTTGCAAGTAATATAGGAGTTTTTAACCCTTTTGCGTGTGTAGTAAAATCCCTATCAGTAATCAAGGCCAACTATAAAATACATGATCCAAGGGCAGAACTTAAATTCAATAGTTAAAATAATGAAAAGTTATCATTTAACTCAGATTCTACCTCAAACAAATATTTTGGTGTTTGTAGGAATTAGAAAGACGTTTTTGAAGTGTTGTTTGTGTAATGTGTTGAAATGGGTTGTGTGACTTTACACTGTCTCAAAATTTAAATATTCTTATGTTAAAATGAACGTAAAATAACTTAAGATAACCTAAAAATATTATTTAAAAAAAAGCTCCCACCTCTACGTGATCTCCTAGTATTTTTCTAAACAATGTGCAAAGAATAGGAATTTGTAACCTTTAGTAGTAGAACCAACGTAAGATTTTGAACTACCGAATCTCTTTTATCTTGGGAATTATATTATGGGTAATACATACATTCTCTTTTAGGGATGAACTCATTTCTCCACTTACAAATAACGTATATTTACGGTAGAAACTTTATAATTTGAACTGCTCAAGATTATTTCTACAAAAATTCATTAGAACTTGACATTATTTAGTAATTAAATGTATCAAATAAACGACCAGTTCATCATTAATATTATTTGGTACTTACACCGTTGATTTATTTGATACATTTGGATGACTAAACGATCTTCTATTCGAATCATTTTTTGAAGAAATGATCTTCAAATGAAGACTAAAACATTTGAACGATTTTGATTATATGAAATTTCTACAATAAAAATATGTTATTTGTAAGTGCAAAAATGAGTCTATCCCTTAGGAATGTAAGTATTTCATTATATTATTCCATGCTATTTTCTGTTAGATATGACTTATAGGGAAATCATTAGTATTAATAAATTATTGGACTTTATCATGTATTATATATCTTGTTTTAAAAGCCAAAGAAAATTGTCATGAGAATTGTCTACATTGACTATACACAATGGCGGATCCAGGATTTTAACTTAGGAGAGGCCAAATGTCTCAATCTGAAATACTCTCCTGATCTTATAAAAATTACTCTGTCATGTGGTAAGCAACCAACCACCGTCCTTTAGATCCAATACGCTATTGTCCTCATTATCTTCTTCATTAAACCAAACCCCAAGCCTCTCTGACTTTCTTCCTCTCTCCCTCCACTGATCCCAGACCAGAGTCCTCCTCAAAACTCCCAAGCAACGGATTGCTTGAACTCGATAAGAGTCACCAACCTCAAATCAAACCTAATGAAAAAATTAAAGTAAAAACATCGACTTGGGGCCTTGAGCGTACATGAAAACTTTGAAAATCATAAATGTAACACTAAATTTTTATGTGTGAAAAAAAAAAATTGTCAGGATGAGCTTGGAACTATTCTAGTCCCTTCTTTTTGAGAGTAAATAACATCTAGAAAGTAGTTATGAGAGACCCAATCGCCACAGAGAAACCAACATCTCTTATCTTTACATCTTGTCTCTAAAACGAAATCGATCTTGTATATTCTGCCTTAAACAATGAAAGGATGAGGGAAAACCGATGATTTGAGTTTGATGGGCATAGCCGCCCTGGTTGCCACACTCCACAGAAATGGACGACGTTGGTGTTCTACTTCACCGAACAAAACTTTTATTTGAATTTCTAGCTGGGGAATTGCGTCCATATTGTGGCTTCAGTAATATGGTATGATTTTTTATTTTTTTTGTCGAAAGCATGAATCAATTACTTTAAACCCAAAATAAATTCATTTCAGTGATTGAAAGACAATGGTAGTGCCGTCCATGCACTACAAGAAAAATGGGCTAAGAACACAATTTATTTGTGTCATTTTCATTATCATTGAGCACAAATAGAAAAGTGTATTTGTGCCGAAACAAAGGGCACCAAAATTAGAAAAGTGTACTTGTGCCTACTAAAGTTTGGCCAACGTTTGCTGTCCCCAAATTTCATGTCTCTTTTGTGTTTTTTTCCTAATTTTTTGACACATGACATGTTAACTTTACTCCAAACTAACACTGTTAACTTTACTATATATCACTTTTCATATAATAAGCGAAGTTGGGGCTTCCAGCTTTCAATCAGGGAAAGAGAAGAGAAAGCATGAAATTAAAAGTTGGGTTGATCTGGGTGTGGGTCTGGTGGTTGCCATTGCTCACCACCGATGAAGCATCGATTTAATATCCTCCTTGAATCCCAAATATCAAACTTTGATAGAATATTTGTTCTTTGACGTTAGTGCAGGATTTGAAGAGAGCGAGAGAAAGGAAGCTTTGCCGGTGGTTAGGCGGAGCGACAGCGGTGATGGGGTTGTGTGTCGTGTGTGCGCGGGAGTCTAAAATAATTTCACTGTCGGTTTTTTAAACATTTAATTTTTGGTAATATAATTAATTTTACGAAAAATTTAACAGTGTTAATTTAGAATTAAGTTAAAAAACACGTGTCAAAATATAATTAAGATGACACATAAAAGACATGAGATTCAGGGACAGCAAACCCTGGGCCCTAAAGTTTGAGCACCAAACTTTTGTGTCTAGCTTGCATGTGTCCTTCTCATGTTAGAAATTAAATTTTTTTTTTTTAATTTACACAAGCACAATAAAGGTTCTTGTGCCTTGTAATTTAATATATTTAAATAAAAAATGAAGAGAGAAGGGACAGAAACCACCTGCTTTCGAACTCGTAACCTGGAAGCAATGAAAGGCATAGGGCGTGCACGTATGAGAAGTTATGTGTGGAGCCTAAAAAGATTTTGTGTTTTGGGGGGGGGGGGGGGGGGGCGCGGGGTTGGTGTGGGGGGTGGGGGGTGTGGAGTGTGGGTGGGTAATTAAGCCCTAAATATAATTACGAATGAGAAGTTATGTGTGGAGCCAAAATTAATCCCAAAAATCGTGGAGGTGACACATAAATTTTTGGACAAGAAAGACGAGATTACCCTTGAGCACATCGGAATTCTCACATGCATGCAACGGACTATAACGGCTCAATCAAGGAAGAGTCAAAGGTGATCAATATGGTATTTGTTCAAGTCATTCTCATCACTTCCCATCAATCCCTGACTGATTTTATTCAGAAGGTAACTTCCAAAACTTCCTATTTATTTAATTTAGGAATAATTGTCATGTTAATTGCAAGATATTACTAATATCTTGCAATTATTCACCCAATTACACCATATATGGCCAGCCATTCTCCACCAATACGGTCGGCCACCCTCCTATAATTACCCATCTTGTCCCACTAAAATGCTAGGCTATTTGCTACCCACAAACTCCTAAATACATTCTTTCCAAAATTCTAACTTTGGCATTGGAGATTCTTTGGCCAAAGCACCCCCACCCCACCCCCAATTTATCATGGGCACTTGAGGCTTTTGGTCTTAATCTTAGGTATTATTATTTTGTAGGTACATTTTCATCAAAGGAGAAGATGGCGGAAATTTGCATCCACGTATTGGTGCTTTCATTGAGAATTTGATTCACACACTCGAAGAAGACTCTTGCATTCAAAGTTTCTCATTTCTCGTTCGTTCGTAAATTTTTCGTACGTTCTTATTCTTAGAATATTTTAATTCTTTGAATAGACATAAGCGAAAAATACAATGACGAGAAATTTGCAAACCATGATGAACAGAACTTCCCACGTTTAAAGATCCGAATCAAATGATGGAGATCGCTACGTAGCCCTACCATGACGATTCATGAGGCCCAAACGTGGTTGCAAGAAGAGCACCTTTGCCACCACGAAGCACCATCATGATGGTAGCCACAACAACCATCGTGGTAGTGGGGAGTGGGACAGCTTCATGGTAGCAGACCATGGTCATATGGCCTAAACCCAGGACCAAACCCAAGCCCAAGTGCTAGCAACCTAGGAGGCGGACCAAGCCCAGCTTCAAACGTTTTTAAACGTCTAGATGGATAATTGAACTAGGGGCATTTTCACCCTATTTTCTGCAAATTTAACAAATCCCAGCTCAAATCTCGCACCCAGAGTCCATTACACTTTCACCACTTAAGGAGATGTATACCGTCCAAGCTTTTCTATCCCAAATGGCGAATAATACTTATCCTGACAAGTCTTAGAGTTGACAAGTACCCTCGCGTTGCAAACAACCTTGGTGAATCAGCTTTTACAGTGCACAAGATGCAGCATGCCCAGACGAGGTGTCCCAAAGTAGGACAAGGACAGATGACGAACCTTTCCAACAATGTCCCAACAAACATCCCCCCGACTAGCCACGAACAGAGCATTCTAGCAATGTACACTTCCGCCTAGTTCTCCAAGATAGCAATACTCTCGTTTTAGCCCGCGAATGAGCGTTCACTCCCGGTTAGGCCCACATATGAGCATACATTCATAATTGGGGCCACCCTCTAATAATCAACATGGACAAACTTCTAGGAAAAGTGTTCATTTGTGGCTAGTCCCGCAAGGAGCATTCTCCACCTCACATTAGAATAGGCAGTATGACGGACGGAGAGAAGCAATCACTTAATCTGGCTTAAGTTCAATTGGCAGTCTACGAGTAACCCGTTCGCTAGCTAGAAACATACCACATGCACCGCAGCCACGACATAGACGAGCCGAACATAGAGAATAGCTGCTTAGACCAGCAAGTCATAACCGAGGGCAACTAAAAGCTTCGCTGCTCCAACAAAGGCAAATTCAAGAAAAAGTTCACATTTCATTGACAAGATCGAGCAGACAGAACCATCCCACATACACTGGCAGATACAAAGATTATTTATGTCCCGATAAACATAACAGCTAAGCTTAATGGCACACCAGGGGCAGACAGGTACAAGAATGATACACCAGCCCAATTGCCAAAAACCAAGGACATGTCCAGTTTTCATCACTCTAGGCGATTCAATACTGGAGCAGCTCATCACTAGTGGTCGAGCACTGCATACCTAGTGGTTCAATTCCTCCTGATGCGCATAGCCTGGCCCTAGCTTCGTTCTCATAGTTGTGCCTACCTGTTCCACGACTCTCGGCAGCCTTCAATTTGTTACTATGGCTCCCAGACGTGCGATCTTGCACCACAGCTCCTAATCGTGCCGATCTTACCATGCGACTCCTAACCCCGTCGACCAAGCCCATGATATTTCAAACTTTAAAGCATCCAACGACAGAGTAGAATACAAGGCTTTATTAGCAGCTTTTGCAAGCAAAAGACTTAGCGGTGAAAAAGCTTGAATTCTCTTCAGATTCTCAGCTAACCACCAACCAAGCTTCATAAGAACACATGATGAAACATTTGAGGATAGCACAATACTTGGAAAAAGTCTGGGAGCAACTAACTGCACTTCCCACTTCCATAAGCAGCTTAAAGTCTTAAGCAGATCATCGAACATGACCTCACAGGCTGAGGATTATTTCAGTTGTCTAGTAGTCCAGCTTTCCTCGGTTGCGCTCATGACAACGACTTCTATGCTCTTCAGTGAGAGAGGGTAAACTAATTTTCTGACATCCATCTAGGTAAACTCTCTAATGCGATAGGGTAAACTAATTGCTTTCTAGTGCGAGGGGGTAAGCCAATTCCCAACATCTATCTGGGTAAGCTCTCTAGTGCCAGAGGGTAAACCAATCCCCTGACACTTATCTGGGTAAGTTCTCCAGTGTGAAAGCGTAAACCAATTCCTCGATACCTATCTGGGTAAGCTTTCCAGTGCAAGATGATAAACCAATTCCCCAACACCCATCTGGGTCTGCTCTTCAGTGTGAGCGGATAAACCAATTCTCTAACACCCATCTGGTTATGTTTTCCAGTATGAGGGGACAAATTAATCCTCTGATGCCCATTTGGGTCTATTCTTCAATGGAAGAGGGCAAACTGCCAATGAATTTCCACACAACTACTCATTTTGATATGATTAGTTAATGATTTTCATATTCCACATATCTTTATCATGTTGTGATGCAAGCCATACAACTCAAAAGGATCAAATACTCGAAAACCAATTAAGCAGGAAATGGTCAAAGGGCAGCAGCCGACGACGAACTCAACAGCTCGACACCCAATAAGCCAAAACTCATGGCCATAGTGACTTTGTAGGATCGTCAGATTTTTTTCAAAACAGTGTTCCAACCGACGGTTCTATGACTAAAAGTTTTGTAAGACATTCCAAGTAAACAAAGTTTCAAGAAAAATGAAGATGAAGTAAAATGAAGAAAGCGGTTTATTTCTAGCAAATTGATAAACTTATACGAAGGTCATCAAAATCCAACACAAGCTAAACAGAGCAGACTACTCATTTAGCAACTTGGATGACCTTGGGCTTACCAGCAACCATCATGCCCTCAGCAACCACTTCGCACTCAACAGTTTGCTCATCCAACATTTCATCCTCAGCAGCTCTGATCTTGGCAGCTTGGTCCTCGATTACTCTATCTATTGTAGCATAGAAATCAAACTTAAATAGTTTCCCCCTTCTTGGTAAGTAGCACAGACGTGGCAGCCCAAACCGTGGCCTATGCCACACCACTTCCTTGGCCCTTCCCGAGCCAGCCCTTGGCTTTAGCCAAGCTAAGTAGCCCAAGCGCTGGCCCACACCTAGCCGATTCTTGGCCCCTGCCATCCGACGTACCGCACCACCCCGACGACTGCCCTGCGGTAGCACCACCCAAGAAGAATACAAGGAAAATTAAGTTTTTCTTACCTTGGTGCGGTGCGGAGAAGACAAAGAAATCAACGAAAGATGGTTCTAGCTTTCTTTCTATCTTGTAAGGATGAATAATTGCCCTCCGAAGTTGATTTAATCTCCTAGTTAAGGTAGGCTTAAATAGGCTTTGGTGGCAATTTATTCCCCTTTCCTAGAGGAGTCTAATTCCAAGTCAATGTGGAAATCTACATCAAAATTAGAGATCTCTACATGTAACGCCCCGCCCCGAAACATTTGTTTCAGGATACAATTACCGTGATAGGTCCTCACATATTTTATAGCTAAATTTATTTAACAAAAACATAAGGTCCATCTTTAAACTAAACACCCAATCTCTTTTCTTCTTTCTAATTTTCGATAAAGATTTATCTCGGTTATTTATGGCTGCATCTAACCTTTTCGTTAGACTGCCTACATACCCTATGAAGGGATCAAGCCATTTGTAGTTCACCTTAATAAATAAATCCATAACTATGCTACTAACTCACCTCAATAGAAGATTTCATAGCTATTCTAAAACCTAGGTTGATTATACATTATTTTATTTACGAAATCCTTCCTCAACGTTTCTTAATCTTGGTTCTAAACATCTTGGTTAGGCCTCAATGTCGTGTCTATGCTCTAATAAAAGGTCATGGCCACTACCTCGAAATAAGGCCACCGAGTATACCCATGCGTGCTGACTTTCTTTGGAGTCTTTACCTAGGAAGACAGAGTCTATACTTACTTATTACATGTACCTAACCGAGCATTTGATTCACTTAACCCCAAAGGTACTTCCAATAACAAAGAATAAATTCTGAAGTGCGTAAAAATACAAGCTAATCTTATGCTTTCCGTCTATAACTATAAATCTCAGTGTACCAACATCATTCCCCAACAAGTAAGAAATTTAATTTCACATCATGTTGAATAGAAGCATTCATTCAAAATAAGTCATTGTCAATTCATTATATAACATAATTTTAGTCACTAGTTATCCAGCTCCATCTTCACTTAATTAGAAAAAGCATTTTAGAATAAAGGAAAAGTCTGACTCTATGTAATTCAAATGACTAATCCTCTAATCACACATACTTGACAGATTCTCACATCCACTAAATCAAGTTAGCCTTTCATAAAAGGTTATACAAGTGCAGAGCTTAAAACACATCAAATTTATAAACAAAGCAATATATATTTATGTATGATCAGGATTATGTTTGATTGAAGCATGTATGTCAATGTTATATACATATTGTACAATTATACCCAGAAGTTTCTTGGGAAATACTTACAACAATGGGAGGATCATCAACTGCTGTAAACAACCCCGATAAAAAGTGTGAAACCCAGAGCTGAAGCATGGGGGCGTTCCCGCTAATCTCAACATCCACAGCAACAAGAATTCCCCCCTCCCACTAGTCTTCCTCCCTTTCCTCCTTCATTCCTTTCCCTCCTCCTTTTTATTCTTTTTTCTTTTCCACCGACGTCTCCCCCTTCTCGAGAGTTCTCAACTCCTCTTTTATTTCTTTATTTTCTTTATTTTTTATTTTATTATTATTTTTTCTCCACATATTCGTATATTTAAATTTTCAAGGTGTTACACTACACCTATTGTCCTTTCATTCGAGCAGCCCAGCAGGTGTTGGGGCGAGGGGGGGCATTTGTGGCCAAATATAATCTCAAAAATCATGGAGGTGACACGTGGATTTATGGATAAGAAAGACTTGATTACCCTCGAGGCACACCAGAATTCTCATGCACATGCAATGGACAATGGGTCAATCAAGGAAGAGTCAAACATGATCAATATGGTATTTATTCCAATCCCTCTCATCACTCCCTATCAATCCCTTATTGATTTTATTCAAAATGTAACTCCCAAAACTTCCTATTCAATTTAGGAATAATTGCCATGTTAATTGCATGATATCATTTCGTATAATATCTTGCAATTATTCACCCAATTACACCATATGGCCGACCATTCTCCACCAATTACCAATAGGGTCGGCCACCCTCCTATAAATACCCCTCTTATCCCACTAGAATGATAGGCTATTTGCTACCCACAAACTTCTAAATACATTCTTTCCAAAATTCTAACTTTGGCATAAGAGATTCTTTGGCCAAAGCCCCCAATTCAACGTGAGCGTGTGAGGCTTTTGGCCTTAATCTTAGGTGTTATTACTTTGCAGGTGCAGTTTCATCAAAGGAGAAGATGACAAAAATTTGCATCCACATTATGAAACCACATTTAAGAGTGATCATAACTATGCCTAGATTAGCAAAAGCATATGATATATTTTGTTTAACACTTATATATTTGCTCTAAAGGGGTGCATGAATAAATTGGTTCAAACTTGTCATTTATGTGATTCAAACATAGGACTTCTCACTTACAAGTGAATAGAACTATCACTAGATTGTCATATTAATTAGTAGCGGATCTACAATTATATGGTATAAATACCACCCCTCATTGACTTTAGTGGGAAATCAAATATTATTGGTTAGTAAGTTTGGAAAATTTTGAAAATAAGAATGGATATCCAAAGAAATCCAAATTCACTTTCACTACATATTTACCCCTTTCAAGTCATTTGAAGTGTTTTAACGGGTCGTGATGTGTTAAGTTGCTCTCATTACACCTTGAGCTTTTAAAATGGATAAATTATATCTAGCCCCCTTAGGTTTGGGTACAATTGTAACCTCATACAACATTTTAAAAACATTTCAATCTCATATAAACACTTATATTTAATTGCAGTTTCATAAATTTGTTAGTCAAACCGTCAGTTTGACTGTTAACTAATGATATAGCAAGTACCTATCCCATTCTTTTGCTGATGTGCCAGTCAATATTATGCCATATAGGGTAGAAAAGTGATTTTATTTAGAAATGTTAATCTAAGAAGGAAATGAAATTAAAATATAATTTTTTTTTCAAACAATAGTGGGCCCACCCCTTACCTCTATACTTATCTTCAACCTCTATCCGTTAAACCTTCCCCCATTCAACCCTAGCCGCAATTCTTCATCCAGTTGCAATCTTTCATCTCCCTCCTCACCGCTGCCGAGTCATCATCAATCTACTCAGCCATCTTTCCTTTGGATGTGGTGGAGAATGACGAAACCTGCAAAGCAAGCTTGTTAGACCCACCCCAAACTCATTTTCTACTTCGAACTCGTCATCGAGCACGACTCTTACTTCCAATTCCTCACCAAATCCAAACAAAAAGAGAGAAACTAAAAATGGAGTTCCCAGAAAACTTGACCTTCTTTCATATTTTCCTGTGCCCAGTCTTACCTATTACCTAAATGAAAATTGCATCGCTACAACAACAACAACAACAAAGCCTTGTCCTATTAAGTGGGGTCGGTTTTATGAATCATAGAACACAATTGTGCTTAGTTCTGTGTCACGTCTTCCATTATATCCAAGTACTCTAAGTCTTTTCTTAGAGTCTCTTCCTAGGTCTTCCTGTACCCCTTCGACTCTGAACCTCTATCCCGTAATCGCATCTTCTAACCAAAGCATCAGTAAACCTTCATTTCACATGTTCAAACCACCGTAACCGATCTTTCAATTTCAACTATTCCTACTTTACCCCGGATATCCTCATTCCTAATCTTATCCTTTCTCGTATGCCCACACATCCAATGGAGCATTCTCATCTCCACTACACCCATTTTATGTATGTGTTGATGCTTCACCGCCCAACATTCCATACCATAAAGCAATGTCGACCTTATTGCCGTCCTGTAAAATTTTCCCTTGAGCTTTAGTGGCATACAACGGTCACACAACACGCCAGATGCACTCTTCCACTTTATCCATTCAGCTTGTATTATATGGTTGAGATCTCTATCCAACTTTCCATTCATTTGCAAGATAGATCCTAGGTAGCGAAAACATTCACTCTTTGGTACCTCCTAATCTCCAATCATCACCCTTAACTCATTTAAGCGTCCGTTTGCACTAAGCTTGCACTCCATATATTCTGTCTTTGACTAGCATAGGCGAAGTCCTTTTGATTCCAACACTTATCTCCAAAGGTTAAGCTTCGTATTTACTCCTTCCTGAGTTTCATCTATCAACCCTATATCATCTGTGAAAAGCATACAGCAAGGAATATCATCTTGAATATGTTTTATTAACTCATCCATTACCAATGCAAAAAGGTAAGGACTTAAAGATGAGCCTTGATGTAACCCTACAGTTATGGGGAAGCTTTTGGTTCGTCCTTCATGAGTTCTTACGGCAGTCCTCGCTTCATCATACATATCCTTTATAGCTTGGATATATGCTACTCGTACTCTTTTCTTCTCTAAAATCCTCCAAAGAATGTCTCTTAGGACCTTGTCATACGCTAATGTCTCTTAGGACCCTGTCATACGTTTTTTCCAAATTTATAAATACCATATGCAAATCCCTTTTTCATATCTTTATATCTTTCTATCGATCTTCATAAGAGATAGATTGCCTCAATGGTTGAGCATCCTGGCATGAACTCAGATTAGTTGTCCGAGACCCGTGTCTCTTACCTCAGTCTATGCTCAATTACTCTCTCCCAGAGACTCATTAACTTAATACCCCTATAGTTCATGTAATTTTGTATGTCACCCTTATTCTTGTAGATAGGCACCAAAATTCATCTTTCACCACTTATTTGGCATCTTCTTCGTTTTCAAAATCCTATTGAAAAGGTATGTGAGCCATGCTATACCCGTCTCTCACAAGACTTTCCACACTTCAATCGGTATATCATCTGGGTCCACTGCTTTTCTATGCTTCATCTTTTTCAAGCTACAACCACTTCTTCCTCCTTAATTCGGCGGTAAAAGGAGTAGTTTCTACACTCTTCTGAGTTACTCAACTCCCCCAAAGAATTACTCCTGTCATGTCCTTCATTGAAAAGATTATCAAAATAACCTCTTCATCTATCCTTGATTGTATTCTTTGTAGCAAGAAGCTTTCCATTCTCATCCTTGATGCACCTCACTTGGTTTAGGTCTCTTGTCTTCTTTTCCCTTGCTCTAGCTAGTTTATAGATATCCAACTCTCATTCTTTGGTATCTAGTCACTTATAAATATCATCAAAAGCTTCTAGCTTAGCTTCTTTCACAACTTTCTTCGTCTTCTTCTTCGCTATTCTATACCTTTCACTATTTTCATCGGTCATATCCTTGTATAAGGCTTTACAACATTCCTTCTTAGCCTTAACCTTTGTTTGTACGTCCTCCTTCCACTACCAAGATTCCTTTTGGTGTGGAGCAAAGCCCTTGGACTCTCCTAATACCCCTTTTGCTACTTTTCGGATACAACTAGCTGTGGAATCCCATATTTGGCTAGCTTCCCCCTCACTATTCCAAACGCATTGGGTGATTACTTTCTTTTTGAAAATGACTTGTTTTTCTCCTTTTAGATTCCACCATCTAGTCATTTGGCACTTCAATGTCTTGTTTTTCTCCTTTTAGATTCCACCATCTAGTCCTTTGGCACTTCAATGTCTTGTTTTTTTTCTCTCTCTCTCTCTCTTTTGATATGTACATCCATCACCAACAAGCGATGTTGATTAGCCAAGCTCTCTCCCGGTTTAACTTTGCAATCCTTACAACTTGTACATCCCCCTTCCTCATTAGAAGAAAATCTATTTGTGTTTTTGACGACCCACTCTTGTAGGTGATCACATGTTTTTCTCTCTTCTTAAAGAAAGTGTTGGCTATGAAGAGATCGTATGCCATTGCAAAATCCAAGATGGCTTCCCCATCCTTGTTTATTTCCCCAAAACCATGGCCACCATGAAAACCTCCATAGTTACCTGTATCCTTGCCCACATGTCCATTTAAATCTCCTTTTAATCTTGATAGCCATAATTCTATCTCCTACCCTCTTGACATCTACAACATCTTGTGTCCGGGTCTTGTCCACGATGATGCCAACACTATTTCTCATTCTATTTGTTCCTGAATACCAAAGTTTAAAACTTGAGTTTTCGAGATCCTTTGCCTTAAGACCAACCCACTTAGTTTCTTGGAGGCACATAATACTTATCCTTGTCTTCACCATAACTTCCACTACTTCCATAGATTTTTCCCGTGAAGGTTCCTATATTCCACGCTTCTAAACACATTCTACTCTCTTGAACTCTACCCTCCTGTCCTAGCTTCTTCACCCTCCCCCATCTAATAAGGTTAGAGTACTTCTTTTGCGTGTCCTATATAAAGTTGATGGGAGTAGATGCTTCCAAAAAACTTTGAGTGGCTGTAATACCCCGTATTAAAAAAAAATGGTTATATATGTGTATGTGGGTAATTATCTTTACGTAATGATTTTATTAGATTTCTTTTATGCTAGAACCTACTTTCGATATGTAAAATAGTCTCAACGTAAAATCCTTTTTGCTACAAAATTATTTCAAAAAAAAAAAAAAAAAAAACTAGCTAGATATTTTTTCATGTTCATATATAATTAGAGATATTTTTAGTTTGAATTGGAGAAGGGGATTATAATGAGTTTGGCTTGACTTTTCTCACAATGGGCTGAGAGTTTGAGGTTGGACTAAATGAGTAGTTTTGTCTTGATATTTTCTCTCAAAGATGAGGTGGAAAGTTTGTAATCATTAAGAGTTAATGATTTGGTGATTATTCACCACTCTAAATGTGGAGGTGGGAAGTCTATAGCATGTATATGTTCTTAGCATGCATGAGGCAATACTTGTGGTATTAGAAGTGCTTACTCATCAATCTGAAGGAATCTTAATCATTTGGGTAATATTCTCACTCCAATGCAACTCGAAGAAGCTTACCTTGAGATAAACCTTTACGTAACTTTTGATGCTTGTATCCATCTTGCATGATATTCATTAGTTCATGATTAACTTAACACATGTCTCTTTGCCATTTGAACACATGCCATTGTCAATGATTAACTTCACATTTGGTGTGTTTCTATTGGAACACATATAGGGCTAAGGATTAGCTTAACATTTGTTGTTTTTCTATTGGACCACATTTCATTCTTAATGATTAGGACAACACTTGTTGCCTTGTTATTGGAACACATTTTATGTCTAATGATTGGCACAACACTTGGTTTCTTTCTATTGGCAAACTTGGGAGATTTTTTTGGAGAGGAAGATGTCATGCAATCTCTATAAAGGAAGGAGCAAGTACCAACGGAAGAGACATAAAGAGAAGAGAGAGGAAAAAGAAGAAAAAGAAAAGGAACAACTCTAACAAAAATCTATCCTCCCCTTCATGTTAACTCTTTGTCTTTCTTTTACTTACTATTAAGGCTTTAAGTCATCTTTCATTGTATTTGTAAGTCTCTCATATATAGTGAAATACAATGAAAGCAAACCCTAGTGGATGTAGTTGATTTGGCGAACCACTTAAATCTTGTGTTGTTTATGAATTTACATTTTGAGATCATTGTCATGAGAGCAATCCCACTAAACCATCAAATATCTCCATATATTTTCCTTGAGAATGTTGTAAAATAAGAGAGATAAATCCCAGAAAATGCATGAGAACTTACCCAATAGAATTGCTCTATGGAACTTAGATGGGGTGTAATACGGTAAAGTAATATTTCTCAATTAGATTGTTGTGTGTTATTAATACTATATTATTGATAATATAATACAATTTTGGTTACTAACAATTTGATTACTATTGCAGATGTTTTAGAGATTATTGATATCCTTGTTAAATGGCATATACATAAGCATTCTTGTAAAGTAAGAAAAAGAGTTAAGTTGTGTTTGAGTTATGAAGATATTCAAGGGTTGAAGTTTGCCTTGGATATAAAATAATAAACCTTGTATACGTCAGGCGTCGGGGGAAAGGCTTGACCCAATTGGTTATAAAATAATGAACCTTGTATATGTCAGGCATTGGGGAAAGAGCTTGAATATACAATTAGGCGTAAGGGGAAGTGCCTATATAAATAAAGTGGAAATGGAGAAATAAATTTTGAAAATTGGGCTTAAGGGATGAACGGGAGTTAACTCGTACTCTAAGGTATTCGGAGCCAAGTGGTATAAGCATGGTATGGGACGTGGCTTGGATGCCTTAGGTATGTGTTGGCGGGATTAGAAGGGAGTGAATACATTCATCCATCTCATTTGCATATATTTCATGCATTTGAAAAAATTGTTACAATTTAATTATTATTTAATTGGTAGTTCTTACGGTGAATTAATTTGTGCACTATTGTTATTCCGCTACGTATTTGATAAATTTTATGTAAGATTTTGTTATATGATGTATGGTATTTAATTTTATTTTCCACCATATCTTGGTTGTAGAATTTATTTCTATAGCTAAGATATGCCTCACACCCTAACTCGTGAATAGTCCTTATTCGTGGGTCGGGCCGTGATAGTGGAGTCATTCAAAAAGAAGTTTCTATGGCCTCCTTGCTCATTTAACACTGCATTCGGGCGCTGATGGAGATACACCGACCCTTGCTTATTTATCACTATGCTTGGGCCACACAGCGCGCCACTTACGGGTGACCTAGCTTTAGCTCAATTTCGTTTAGGATTCATTATCATAAAGATTCAAAGTAATATAGGAGTACCGATTGTCGACTACCTGATGCCCTCCCCTTCCTCCTTTATCTGGGTTTGGGACCGGCCATGTAAGATAAACTTACACAGACGGAGTTGAAAATTCCATCACTAGACCCAAAAAAAAAAAAAAAATTGCAAACATATTCCTCCAATTCAAGAAATTCTTCATAACATCAAACACAAAATACACATACTACCTACTTTTTTTTTTGGAAACTAGAAATGTCATTAACCAGGGCCAAAGCCAAAGAGAGTATAGAAAATCACACAAGGTTAACAGCATCAAACATGAAAGCAGAGAATAAAGGAAATAAACTACAACACAAATAAGCACACGTGTCACCCTTAGACCCACCTAAACAAAAGCTAGCTTGGGGGGATGGTAGCCTATCCTTGTTTAGAATACAGACAAATGAAGATGAAGGTCATTGAACCCAAACTAAGTAGCTCATCTCCGCACCAGCATGCGACGCTACATAATCTGCCGCTTCATTTGCTGATCTTGGCACCCAAGACTAGACACACAAGCTAAAGGCCTCGCCAACCCCACGAATATCACACAACACCATAAATACCTCCCAAGATCCATGGTCATTGCATCCATTTAGCCATGATATTATCTCTTTGGAGTCAGATTCCACCACACTACTATGGAAGCCCTATTGTCTCGCCATCACACATCCTTCCAAAACACCCATCACCTCCACAACCAAAACACTTGGTGCACGAATCTTCTTCCTACGCACTGCCAAGCAGCAAGAGGTTGAATCCCACATCATGACACCAATATGGTAGTACCTATCCACCCATTTCCAACTAGCATCCACATTAACCTTAATTACACCTTGCCTAGGAGGAGACCAATAGGTAATGATATGGATACGTGGACTCGATGAAACCTGCCCACTACTAACCCCCGAGCAAGCTTCTAGGAATATGGAAGCGTTTTCTTCTTCCTCTCTTGCATCTTTCTTAAGGATGTGTTTATGAGGTGGCATGCAACTAAGCTTGGCAAACGGGTCGTGTTTGTGGTTTTCGTGTAACAACCGTTAAGAAAATTTTTTTTTTTTTCCTTAAATTTGCACATACCACACATTGCCACATCAATATTACTTCAAAACATTAAAATAAATTTGTTGTTTAAGTACTACATCTACACTCGAAAATAAGAGCCTAATAAACACACATCCATACACTGCTAGCCTATTACAAAATGTTAAATGTGCAAGGATATGCAAAATGAAAGAGTTTTTGTTTTCAAGGTTGTGAAGCCTTTCTCAAAAGTTTAAACCTTGCCAATGGAACTCAAGGCTTGTATGTTATTCCTTTTACAAAATCCTCAATTTTCATCGATCATCATAACATAAGATTTTGTGATATCCACTCTGTAAAATTTTAAATTAACGATCAAATTAGTTCATTGTATTCGTATAGGATCAAGGAGTGTAGTTATAAAAAATCATCAAAATCGGAGTTAAAATAACCGTTAAATCGTGATTTTTCTATTATAACCGTCGAAAAGTTTTGTCTCGTTACCTGATCTCTGAATGTTTGTTTTTTACGATTTTGGTGCATGTGATCTCGAAGTATATACAAACATGTTTGATGGTTGGATTGTTAAAACTAGTTTAGTAGAATGCATATCCCATCAAAACAATAGATTCACTAACACCTAAGAGTTTATTCGTACTTTCATTAAGTATAACATAAGATTTTGTGGTATCCACTAGTGTAAATATTTTAAATTGAAGATCGAGTTCATTCATCGTATTCATATAGGGTCCAAGAGTGTAGCTGTAAAAAAATCATCAAAATCAGAGTTAAAATCACCGTTAAATCGTGATTTTTCGTTGATAACCATTGAAAAGTTTTGTCCCGTTACTTGATCTCTGAATGTTTGTTTTTTTGCGATATTTGGTGTATGCGATCTTGAAGCATATATAAACAAGTTTAACGATTGGATCGTTGAAATTAGTTTCGTAACATGTGTATCCCATCAAAACGATAGATTCACTAACACTTTTATTTATACTTTCATTAAGTATAACATAAGATTTTGTGGTATCCACTAGTGTAAAAAATCATCAAAATCAGGGTTAAAATAACCATTAAATCGTGAGTTTTCGTTTATAACCGTCGAAAAGTTTTGTCCCGTTACTTGATCTCTGAATGTTTGTTTTTTACGATTTTTGGCATATGCGATCTCGAAGCATATACAAACAAGTTTGACGGTTGGATTGTTGAAATTAGTTTCGCAGGATGTATATCTCATCAAAACAATAGATTCACTAACACTTAGAGTTTATTTATACTTTCATTAAGTATAACATAAGATTTTATGGTATCCATTAGTGTAAATATTTTAAATTGAAGATCAAATTCATTCATTGTATTCATATAGGGTCAAGGAGTGTAGGTGTTAAAAATCATCAAAATCGGAGTTAAAATAACTGTTAGATCGTGATTTTTCGTTTATAATCGTCGAAAAGTTTTGTCTCGTTACTCGATCTCTAAATGTTTTTTTTTTCCAATTTTTGGTGTTTGCGATCTCGATGCATATACAAACAAGATTAACGGTTGGATCGTTAAAATTAGTTTCGTAGGATGTGTATCCCATCAAAACGATAGATTCACTAACACTTAGAGTTTATTTATACTTTCATTAAGTATAACATAAGATTTTGTGGTATCTACTAGTGTAAATATTTTAAATTGAAGATCAAATTCATTCATTGTATTCATATAGGATCAAGGAGTGTAGCTATACAAAATAATCAAAATCAGAGTTAAAATATATTAATTATTTTATGTATTTTAAGTATTAATTAGACTATGTTTCAATTAGAGTGTGATGATATTTTATAATAAAATTATATTTCTATTTTTTATTATGTATTTTATTTATTAAAATCTTAAAATGTTATATGAGATAATAAAAAATAAAAAAAAAGAGCTGGTTATTTTTTTTCTTTGGGTTAAACATTTTTTTTTTGAACTAGTATGTTGTCGCTTTTAGCTGACGGCATTGGTCGAATAATTTGAAATATTAGGCAGGAAATTTCCTGCTTGTTCTGCATGAGGAAATGGATGGAGAGACTTAGTGTCAGTTTTAATCGACGCTATCATCTTTTAATTTGACGCGAGTTTCATTAAACCGAGGCTACATGAATTTCAAAAGTGTGTCAGAAGTTGGTGTCGGTTTTAATTGACGGTATCATCTTTTAATTTGATGCGATTTTCATTAAACAACGCTATGTGAATTTCAAAGTGTGTCAGAAGTTGGTGTCGGTTTTAACCGACGCTATCATCTTTTAATTCGACGCGAGTTTCATTAAACCGACACTACATGAATTTTAAAAAGTGTGTCAGAAGTTGGTGTCAGTCTTAACCGACACCAACATTAATTTAAATCGATGCTGTGATTTCCAATAAAGAGTATCAGAAAGTTAAGACCGACACCAACGTTAATTTAAACCGATGCCGTGATTTCCAATAAAGAGTGTCAGAAAGTTCACTGGTTCATTTCAAGAGGCTTCACCTCAAGCCCAAAGGCTAACCTCCCTCATTTATCTCTCCCTTCTTCCAAGCACACCCTAAAACTGCAGCTCATCTCTCTATATTTTCTCAAACCCTAACCTCTGTTTCTGCAAACCAAACATTAATCTTCCATCATCAACCCATAAGACCTCGCAGCTATGGATTTACTGCATCACCAGAAAGGTAGCAGCACCAATCTTGGTGCCGACGCACTCAGAGGTAAACTTATCACCCTCCCTTGCCGATTCATGCACTCAGGTTCACCAATTGAAATATACCATACAAGAAAAAAAATCTTCAACTCATCATGCTTGTGTTGTTTCTTTTTCAGGGACCTGAGATCTGTAAAATAAAAAATAAATTAAAAAAATAAAAAAACATGATGCAACCACTGGTACAACCCCAAATCGCATCTTAAGGAAAAACCACATAAAGTTGTCTCCGTTCTAGATCCGTCATTTAAAGGTATAATCTCAACTGAGCTCCTATTTTATGTTCTTGTTCAGTAAGATCAGCAATTCGAAAATCCATATAAAAATTCATGCATGTTCATTTTGGATTTGAAGAGTAAGGACACTAGAAAACATGGAGCTACAAAATATGTGGTCTTCGACAAAGGCAAGCACAGGAAAGCATCACGGTAGCTGCTAGTATTAAATGCAAACATGGAGCTCTTATTAGTATTATATGTAATTGTTAGTTTTTTTATCTTCATCTTGTAACTGGTTCTTTAATAGCTCCTATATACGTGTTATTTGTATATTATGTGGAATGTTAGATGTAAAATATTGTATATTTTGGCACTATTTTTATTGTTAATTATTTTTATTAATGTTAGATGTCAAATATCTCATCATAAAAATATGTAAGCCAGGTGATATGAATCAATGCAAAATGACATGTCAGCCGAAATCACCTAACGTGACCTGTACGGCTGAATCTAGAGCTCATCCATCTAGTTGGAGTCACCTAACGTGACATGTATGGCTCAAATCCACATCTTAACAAATATACTTGCACATGAGTCGGAACCACCTAAAGTGGCCTGTACGACAGGACTAGGTGTAAATAAATACACTCAAGTGCTACAATCACGTGAAGACTATGCAGATAATTATGGATCACTTACGAGTCGGAACCACCTATAGTGGTTTGTACGACAGGACTGTGCACCTAACTTAGATCCAAGGTGAGTGTATGGTACAGGAGGTGAACATCATGTGAAAGACTGTGCCCTAACCATGGGTGGGAGCACTAACACTAGGGTGCAGGTTTATGAGCTCAAAATGCATCTCAACATAATCATGCAACTCACATCCATAATCAATAGACTCAGCTGGTACTTACCTGAGCGTTCGCAGCGTCAACGACAATATATGCAACTACTAAATGCATATTCTAAGTATAAGACATTTGGCATGGCATTTCAAAACATATGAATCATTTAAATCAATTTTCTGGGAAAAATACCAAGCATCTATATATATACTGAAAACCAAAAGCCAACTCATTGATATGTGGAAGGGTCGTAGCCCTCGAGTCTCGCTTGATTGTGCTCGTCCTCCTCGACCTCTGCTAGCCTGATTACCTTATCCCGGTGGTGGAGTGGGCCTGGGATATGGTGGGCCCCAGATCAGGAGATGACAATTTGGTATCAGAGCCTAACCTTGGCCGTGGTGTGCCGACAGGGACGTCGGACCCCTAAGGGGGGTGGATTGTAACATCCCGTATCGCCCAGGGGAGTAGATCCTGTAAGCCTTATATGTATATTCCCATCTCAACCTAGCATGAGTCCTTTTGGGAGTTCATTGGCTTCGGGTTCCATCGGAACTCCGAAGTTAAGCGAGTTCGTGTGAGAGTAATCGCAGGATGGGTGACCCACTGGGAAGTTCTCATTTAAGTTCCCAGAAAGAAAATCGTGAGGGCGTGGTCGGGGCCCAAAGCGGACAATATCGTGCTACAGTGGAGTCGAGCCTAGGTTGTGGTGGAGGCCCAGGTCGGGATGTGACAAAGACCGTTACTAGTTTGTATATTTTATTTATTTAATTGTTATCTAACGTCGGTTAAGGGATATTTTATTTGTTTAATTTTATCATGATGTCGGTTAAAACCAACAATAGGTTGGATATTTTATAGTTAAATTGCTAATGCACGTCGCTTTAAACTGATGTAATGTTGAAGTATACGTCGCTTTAATCCGACGTCAACATCATTGTTGCTTTTAACCGACGCTAAGTAATGGTAGATTAAGAGAACAAACCGACACTGAAGCCCTTTCGTGACGCTAGCATTGGTGTCGCAATTCCAATTCAACATTACATTGTTTTATGTTAGATTTGTGCCAAATTTCCAACAGAAATTGGACTTCTTGTCGGTTTTTGGTTCGTCGGTGATAGCCCATATTGTAGTAGTGAAAGAAAAACACTTCGCAAAATGTCAAAAAGGGTGTAAGAAGGATGTGGAGCATTGTTTTGGTATCCTATAAGCTTATTGGGCAATTGTCAGGGTTGTTGCTCGAATGTTTGATGTTAAGGCTCTTCGATCCATCATGATGACGTGTGTTATTCTCCACATCATGATGACGAGATTACATCAAGTACTAAAAATTAAGAAGAAATTAAATAAAGTACTACAAATAAATACAAAATTATACAAAATCTATGGAGCTAGGATATGTGGTGCTATGATCTTCGTTGCTAGGATTTATGTAGCTAGAACCCCCTCGACTTGTTTCCGCATCTTTTGCATTCCTCCTTCGCACCACGTCTCATTTTTCAAATGTCCAAAAATATTTTGAATTCGGAGACAATCTTACTAGAGGCTTGTTCATAGTGTCACGATCTGCTTGAGCCATCCTTTCTTCTCTAAGCATCTCGTTTTGTCAATTAAGTGCTTCTCTAAACATCTCATTTTCTCGATTAAGTATTTCTCTTTGTCTCTTAGCCGCTGCATCACGTCTTTCAGTAGCTACTAATATTAACAGCAGCTTTTTCCTCATCTCTAGCCACTTCCCGCACCATGTTTAGTTCACCTTGGCGAGCAAGTTCGTTCATATATTTAGTGTAGTAATTTTTGGAAGAACTACCTTTTTTCTTTGATCCCTTTTTACCTTGAGGCCTGAGGGACTGACGAGTCGGCCGGGTCTCTGGCACTTCTTCAGGCGTTCTTTCTTCTCTTCAAATGTGTCGTTGTCTTGTTCGGCCATGTCTGCTTTTGGTGAACTGTGTAGACCCATGGTGTGCATGACAACTTCTAGACCGGTTGCCACAATTCTGTATCTGGGGCAATTTTTGACAATTTGCCAACATTCCCATTTGCTGAATGATTTGTTGTGGTTCTTCGCATTGTAGAATGCTTGTGCTTGTAGTGTCTATAAATGTGGGATAAGACAATATTATAAAATGCAGGTGTAACACAAAAAAAATAAATTAAAATAGTGATGCGGGTGGAATACATATAAATAAATAAAAATATGGGTAAATTACACAAAACTATCTTAACTATGGGTCGAACCACACTTTCATACCTCATCTTTTAAAAGTGACAATGTCATACCTCATCTTACGAATTGGTGACAATATCAGACCTTCGTTAGTTTTTCTATTAATTTTTTTGTTAAATGCTGACATGGCTTGAGACGAGACCCACTTCCTAGCCAAGTGGATAAAAATATTAATTAAATATTAATTAATTAAAAATAAATTATTTTAATATTTTTATTTTAAAACATGTGCGACCCACCCCCAATAATTCTCTCCCTTTCTTTCCTTTTTCTTCCTAATGCGAACCCATCTCTCCCTTTCTTCCGTTTCTCCTCTGCGTTCCATCTCTCTCACCTTCACCTTCACCTTCATCCATTCTTCACCTTCTTCCTTCGTCCATTCTTCACCTTTTTATTTTAAAAAAAATTTGGACCAAAAAAATCCAGATTTTGTTTGTTTTGCAGTGGGTCCGTCAGGCCTAGGACAAGAGCGGCAAGGCAACGAGGATGCAGGGCCTGATTCGATGGGGCCCAACACGGAGGATTAACGGGTGGGGAGAAGAGGTGTGTCTGATTTGGGAGTGGGCTCGGGTGGGGAAGACAGGTGGGAAAGGTTTCTGGATTTTGGGGATGCAGGTGCCCAGAGAGAGAAAGAAGAGAAAGAGGCGAGAGAGAGAGAGAGAGAGGAGAGAGAGAGGGTGGTGGAGGAAGGTTCCGGGGGGGGGGGGGGGAGGGATGGGTGGGAAGGTTTTTGGGTTTGGGGGATGTAGGTGCACAGAGAGGGAGAAGAGAGAGAAGCGAGAGAAAGGTGAGAGAGGTCCCACAATTTTATATAAAAAAATATTTTAATTTTTAATTTTTTAATATTTAATTATTAAAAATATATTTAATTATTTTTTAAAACAGTTGGATAAGTGAGTGGACCCCGTCTTTAGCCACATCAACACTTAATAGAGAAATTAATAGAAAAACTGACGGAGGTCTGACATTGGCACAAATTCATGAGATGAGGTATGACATTATCATTTTTAAAAGATGAGGTATGAAAGTGTTATTCGACCTATAGTTAAGGTAGTTTTGTGTAATTTACCGTAAAAATATTGTCACTTGATCCGCTAAACTTGTCCCACTAGGCAGATTACCGGAAGCATGAGAGATAGTGTTTTTCCAACAAGTAAAGGATGCATTGAGTTTTTTCCAACGACCTTTGACTACTTTTGGTGCCTTTTTCCCTGTACATTGCAAAACGCTTCCGTAATTTTACTCCACATTTCTCGCTTATCCATTTCACTACCCATAATCGGGTCATGAGTAGTTTGAAACTAGCATTCACACAAGGTAACATCTTTGATGAGCTTCCACGTAGTCATTTTTTTCTACAAAAAAAAAATATATGAAAGCTTTGGTTGAAAGTGTTGAAAATATTGAAATGTGGTGTAAGGTGGAAGATAATGGTTAGATATTTATAGAAAAAAAAAATTAAATTTTTTCTATATTTTTTAATAATTTTTATTAACTTAGTTAATCTGGACCGTTGGATTTGAAAAAGATTGAAATCCAACAGCCCAGATGTTGACACGTTGACCAACAGTCATATTTCTGACTGTTGTGCCTTTTTTTTGGGGGGGGGGGGAACATAGACCGTTGATCTATGGATCAAACGGCACATATCACGCCATGTCACTAGTCGTTGGATTTTAAATTCAAAATTTTTTGACCGTTGGAAATCCAACGGTCTAGAAAACTAGCCATTGGAAATCCAAAGGCCCATAATGTGCCACGTGGCCACTCACGGGCGCAAATTGGTGCGCTGCAATAGTGGGCCCCACGCGCTTTTTTCTGTCGGGGATGCGCCCCCACTTGAGCTTGTAAAACACGCGTCTGACGCAAAAAAAAAAAAAAAAAATTCAATGGCCTTTGATGGCAAGCTGACACAAGCCTGACATCAGATCGCTCGGCTCTTAGGTCTGTCTATTATGGGCCGGCCTATTGCTTGACTTGGGTTGGGTGCCAGGCCATTAGGCTGGGGTGGAGCAAAAAAGGGCATATTGGTCCATTTTTTGAGCTGGGTGCCAGCCTAAAAAGCCCCCGGTGTACTTGCTCTAATCAATCAGGCAATTAGATTTTCAAAATTATTCTCATCAAGAAAATATTAGCATCCAGAGGCAGTGGGGTTTCAGACGAATTGGGTCAAAACCCGCGGAATTGCCGGATCGAACTCGACAGCGAATTAATATATTCCAAGAAAACACTTTTTGGGGGTTAGTATTTTGCAGTGTCAACGAGTGGTCCGAGTTGTGGAGCGACCCTGAGTTATTGTCATTGGATTGGAATGAAAGTGGAAACCCCGAATTTGACTTGAGTTGAGTGGCGCGGCGTCGACTATTTGGTCTCACCTCTTCTGGCTAGCGGGAGGTTGAGGTGGGGAGATGACGGCGAGCTTGGATCTGCTATGACAGTGGCTGCTATGGCAAAAAGAAGGTGGGCAAGGTGGGGCTGCAGTAGGAGTCAAAAGATGGCAGAGGGTTTTTCAAATTTTAAATACAATATTAAACTGTTTTTTTTTTTTTTTTGTTGAACAAATTACATTATTAAATAATTAAACTGACAATTTGACTCTTCAATGCATGAAATCGCAGCTAAATACAAGTTTATGTATGAAATTAAAATGTTTTAAAAATGTTATATTAAGTTATAGTTGCACTCAAACCTAAGAAGATAAATTTTAATTTACTCTTTTAAAATTGTATTAGGTAATACCTATTGTCTATCATTATTTTAAATTGATGATGTGTCACAACTGGGACCTGAATTTGGGTTAGATGTGTAAGTTGAGTACACTTGCACAGTTTAATCCAAACACGGTGAATGTTATTATTTTAGGACACAAAACATCGATTTATGAGAAGTTGGAGCTCCATAAAGAGTCCTTTTCATGTGATTTACAGGTCACATACTCGCAAAGTAATCAATTTAATAAAGAATCAGATATCCAACAACATGAAAGCCGAAAATAATGGACTTATTGCAGATCAGTTATTTATCCCAAATCCAAAAGTCCAGCCCATTTGAAGTGCAATGTGTTTAGCAGTCTGACGGTCCGATCTAGTCTTATAACGAAAGAAGGAAATGGCAACATTTTGGAGTGCTTCCCCATTTGAAACGTTGAATCCAAAATGCTTCTCTAATATTTTGCAGGTTGAAATCCCATAATGCTCAATTGAAGAAGTAACATGCAATTTCTTGGCCTGAATTTGAAGTCGCAGACACAATCATCAATAGAAGATAATATGGAGGTGAAAAAAGAGAAGAAAGAGTGTGACTTTAATCCTACGTAGCACTTAATGCTACATTTGTTTTAGTCATCAGATTTAATTTTTCACAATGGTTAGGCCATCTCCAACCGAAGTGTCCAAAGGGCTGAAAATAGCCTGAAAACCATCTCCAACCGAGAGTTAGGCCAAAGGGTTTGTGGAATCTGAGAAGGCCCCATGGAATCTGAAAGGGCTAGTCAGAAAATTGATTAATCCTGTTGGTTTATATTAAATACAATAAATGTATTCTTGTCGGTTAATTCTTAAAAAGAATTTTGAATCCAACAGCTAGCTGGCGCCAGTTACCGTTGGATTCATTTTTTTTTTTTTTTTTTTTTTTTTAAGGTTTTTGGGGCCTTTTTTTTTAAAAAAAAAAGTTCTATTTTTTTCCTATAAATACCTAAACCATTCCTCACAAAATTTTCACCATTCCTACACCATTTCAATTCTCATATTTTCCTTCCTCTTTCAAAAATCTATCCTTCAATTTTTTTAATTATTTTGAAATGGCTTCGTTTGCAATGAAAGGTAGGGTTTGGACCCGAAAAGAAGATGAAGCTCTTTGCAAGTCTTATAGATGGGTGTCGGAAGATAGTGTGAGGGGAATTGTCAAACAAATGACGGTGATTGGACTTGTGTGTCCAAAAAATACTTAGAGTTCTATGAAGGCACCACTCCAGTGAATATTGGAAACCACGAGAGTTCTTCTTCAAGATGGAAGAAACATCTTCAGCCAAGTTTGAACAAATGGCATCAAGCATTGTTAGCAGCCACAAGTAGACATGGAAGCGGTGCTAATTACTACGAGAAGTAAGCGTTTTCACGATTTATTTTAAATCTTTAATTATATTACATTTAATTTCATAAATTAATTTCCTTTAGATTTTTTCTAGGTACGCCAAGCGGAGGAATTGTATATGGACAGTAGCTTAAAACCCTTTCAATTTCACAGTTGTTAGGAAATTTGTAAAGGGTGGGTGTTATTTGAAGATCCACCACAGAGAGCGCCGGTGTTCGGAATTGCATTCTCAGCTGCAGATATGGATGAAGATGGATCTCCAACCATTCAACAAAAAAGGGTAGAATATCCGTCTTCGGGTGAAGGTTCCATACCTAGGGCTATGAGATGAAACAAGGCGTGAAGGTTGAAGGAAAAGGGCAAGGCAAATGATGATTACGCCGCTCAACATGAAGTGGCGGCCTCATTGCGATTATTGGCGGAGCAAAATGCCCTTGAGGCAGAAGAAAGGAAGTGTAGGCATGAAGAACAGGCAAAACAAATACAAGAGGAGATGAATGATAAGAATATGGAAAGGAACACTTCGAATTACACTACAATGAGTAAAGCCTATTTTGATAGGAAAAAAAAAAAAGAAATTATGAGCCGACGGCAGTTGTTTACCTTTGACTATACTCCTACGATGGCGGATGATGAAGATGATGTTGATTATGGATATTAAATTTAAGTTGTTGTAGTTTTTAAATTTAAGTTAATGTTGTTTTCGAATTTAATTTGTAGTTTTTAAATTTAATTTGTCGTTTTTAAATTTTAGTTGTAGTTTTTAAATATAAGTTGTAGTTTTTAAATCTAAGTTGTTGTTGTTTTTAAATTTAAGTTGTTGTAGTTTTTAAATTTAAATAATAAATTATGTTTGGCCATATGGCCCTCGGTTGGAGACGGTTTTTTGTGACAAGGTTAAAACGAGCCATCTGGCCCTTTGGTTCTCGGTTTGAGATGGAGGCAAATATGGTCTTGTACTGTTCATTAAAATATTAATATCTTGGAGAGCTAGAGGGCTAAAACGACCCCTCTGACCAGCCTCGGTTGGAGATGACCTTAGATTCTCTATTTTTAGTTTCAATCATTTATATTTCATATCATCACTTAATACTACGTACCACTAAAGAAAAATTGATAAAAAATAAAATAAAATAAATAAAATAAAAAAAAAACTGTACGTGCATATGTAATTAAAAAACCGGGGAAGCAGACGGACCATGGATTGCATGTAATTGACATAGTAGTACTACTGTACTAGTACCACTATTTGTGGATCCCTCTGTCCAAACCCATGTCCATGATAGTGCTACTACCACAAGACGTGAGATTCTTTGTGACGAATAAGGTCTCATGATATATAGATGTATAGATATCTCGGGGTTGACAAGGGATTGGTGGGGTTCTTACGTAAGCAGTGCTATAATATTATGGTGGACCATCTCAGACGACAACGTTGAATTATTAGTGTACTACTGTAGCTAGGGTTTGTTTCGGCTGGATGCATGCTGCTGAAACTTGAAAAGGAAGTGCGCGTGAAATCATGGTAAAAAGTTGGAAACGTTTGGACCATTCATTTTCTTGTTCTTGGACTCACCTCCCTTCCAATATTGTATCATTAACAGCCAAATTTAACTTATAGAAGTGTGGTGGGTTGGCGATTGAAGGAATGAAAAAAGTTTAAATATGAAAAATGGCAACAATATATATGGGACCTAATACATGCATGCCTAAAAGAATCCAGCTCAAAAAAAAAAAAAAAAAAAACATGCATGAGACCAAATTAAGTGGCTAAAACCCTAGCTTGACTCCGAAATATCTAACATGAAGTGACATGGCTTCAAATATAAAAGTTCAAAATTTTGAAGTTAAAATCTCCGAGTGTTGTAATCTTATAAGTCATTCAATATGTAGATGGTCAACCCACTATAACTCTACATGTTTGTCCACCAATCCACTTACTGCCTCATCTTCCATATAAAATCACACACAAAAACACAAAGCCTTACAGCTGAAAATAGAGAAAAGAAAGAAGGAAGAAGAGAGGAAGAAGAGAGAAGCCACAAGGCTCACAGCAGAGAGAAGAAAAAGAGAGGAGAGAATAGAGAGAGTTATCTTTGTAATCTTATTACTTCAGATTATAAATAAAGCATCACTGCTGCTCCAAGAACGTACTCCAGTCACACTGACTGTAGAGGAACCTCGTAAATTTTGTGTCTTGGTTATTTATTCCACTGCACACACTGTCGATTTTACAACACGTTATCAGCACGAGAAGCTCTCGTGTCAGTGGAAAGCACAAAGCCACAAATCCTGTTCACCTATGTTGCCTGGAATCTCACAGATAAGAAATTTTTTTCATTTCATCATAAAATCTTTGTACTATTGATTTCCCTGAAGCAAATATATATATGTTGTTGTATGACTGTATATCATCCTTTGCAGAAGCAAAAGAGTACAAACTCAAAATTCGTAAAGAATCTGACAGCCATGTAAACAGCCTCAAAACTCTAACTTGCAAACCTCGGATTGAAATACTTTCTTCTTCAAAGTTGTTCATCCGCCCAGTACCTACAACATATCAAATTTTTCAGAAAATTCCAACTGTGCGATCATCGCAGATGCCTAAAATACCAAACCAGTTTCCAATTTCGATAGAAAATTGGACAGGCACCTTATGAGTACCAAAACTCCATTTCGGTAACTCAGATCAAAATTGTTTCTTCATGAAAGTTGTTCGGTATCCTCTTATCCATATCATACTAAAATTTGAACTAAATATAACGGTTTGATCTTCTCATAAGTTACAGACACTCTTGACTCTAAAACTTATAGGAACCATTTCGATTTTTTTCAAAACTCACCGGAAGAGGAACACCAATTGGAAATTAGTGTTACTATTATTTCCTGGATAACTAAAATGACTTCGAACTATGAAATAATAATAAAAGTAAAAGGGATGAAATAAAAGAAAATGGCAGACCAAGAAAAAGAAAAAAAAAAGCAAAAGATAAGGACTTAATCATTGCACTTTCTGTTTTGGCATATTTATGTGCATGGTGTTGTTTTAAAGCCCTATCATAAGTTCTATTTATTTATAGTTGGTAGAATTATTACCCTTTGCTTTAAAGCTTTGATATTTATGTGAATGGTGTTGAATTAAATCCCTTGTCACAAGCTTTATTTACTTGAAAGCAATTTATTTACCATGGCTGAAATTACCTCATATTGCTTTAATTTATTTATTGTACTTCTTTTTGTTACAATGAGTACATACTGGCCCCGAAGTTCCTTGATCAGATAAGAACCTGAAGTTTCTTGATCCTCATCACATAAAATGATTAGACCCGAAGTTCCATCATGCAAAAAGATTAGAAATGAAGTTCCATGATCCTCAAGATCAGACATGAAGTTCCTTGATGAGTACCTTAAGTTTGAAGAGCCGAAGTGCCACAACTTAATTGTAATAAAGACCATGAGAATCCCAATTCATAGGATATTAAATAAGAACCAAAAGTTCCTTGATGTATGATACATTTTGCTGAAGAGTTTACATCTCGAAGTTTTGATGATTATTGCATGTCATTGGGCATTGATGTTGAACACCATGTTCCTCATGTTCATATTCAAAAATGATTTAGCAGAAGCATTTATTAAGGGGATGAAATTGATTACCCATGCTCTGCTCATGAAAACGAGATTGCAAGTGTTTCTCCATGTGGACATACCATTATACATAATTCACTATGAAGTTTGGTTGATACCAGTTACCAACCATCAATATTTCTCAGTAGAACTCGTGTTTGGGCACCAGCCAAACATTACACATGTACAAGTTTTTTGATTATATTATCTATGTGCCTATTGCACTGCCACAATGTACTAAAAATGAGGCCTGAAGGCAAACTAGAAATATATGTTGAATTTGATTCACCATCTATCATTCAACATTTGGAACCTTTGACTGGGGATATGTTTACCGCGCGGCTTGCAAACTAGGATTTCGATAAGATAGGTTTCCCGCCGTTAGGGGGAGAAAATAACATCGTTCCAAAAGAATGATGAGAAAATATCATTCCAGAAGAATGATGAGAAAAAACCGTTCCAAAAGAACGGAGAGAATTTGTCTTATTTTGATTCATGAAGCAATCAATACAAAACGAAGTGAGAATAATTGAATGATGCAACAATATGCAAATCAAATGCCAGATGCATTTAATGATGCAACGAAAGTAATAAATCACATATACTTGTTGCAAATGTGCCTACATGAATTGATGTTCCTATTGGACAAAATAATATGGTAACAAATCTGTTACATGCCTAAAGCATGGAAGACCCTTAGATTCAAAAAGTCCAGTACTTCGAAAGAAGAAGAATATGACACTACTGAACTATTGCATTCCCAAAGCATAATTGTTGCATGTTGTAAGCATAACAGTCGCCGTATGAATACATGTCTCAAAAAGGACAGTCTGCGAACACGGGAATGTTGATGCCTCATGCATGAAGCATGATAGACATATAGGTTCCAATTACTTAACTCCCAGAAGTGGAGATTAAAATCCCAGCTCTATAATGCTTTAGAAGAGGTTATGATCCGCATTCTCTAACTTATGACTATCCTGGAAGAAATAGTGTAATGCCCTTGAAAAGGCAATGGATATCCAAAGAAATGAAAAGCTTTTATGCATGTGCATGCACATGAGAATATGGGATCAATGATTGATGACAATTAATGGTAATTTTGGTTTTTACAAGTAGCCACTAAATTCATCAATGAGCTATATTGATATTGAGTCACGTTCTTTTGTTCGTTGACGAAAGGAAATATTATTTGCCAAAAATGGAAAAAGGAAATTCCATTACAATCTTGTAAGAACATGGAAAAATGGACCTATATATATGTGTATATAATACAAATAGCCAAAAGATGTTGAACCAAATGAGGTTACATATGGGCATTTGTAATACAGTGAATTACACCCATATGATATGACACAAGGTTACTACTTGAAACTTGAAATTATGCTCTTATAAACAAGTTTATATGAATGGAGAATTATATACGAAGGGTTATGAGTCGTCCACATCATATCTCCATAAATAAATCCCTCAAATATACATGGAAGCAAGTCGCTCTGTATAAATTCCAAATGAAAATGTGTCATGAAGTCTAGAAAATCCATGAATGATTCAGATTGCTTGAAGAAAACCCTGGAAGGGTAAAGTATAAAATATGTACTTAAATACCAATGGATGGTATAAATTGCCTTAGTGAGCACTATCATTATAATATTGTTGTAACATACTAAAATCTCTTGCAAGAGTCGCTAATATTAGATTTAGACTCCTGAAAAGTCTAGAAAGTTTATAAAGTGTTGAGAGTGATATTATCTCGAACTGCAGAATCGAACAATATGCCAACACGAATCTTATCCATGATGTTTATAAAGAATCATATGGATTGAAGATTATGAGTTGAATACTCAAATTATTTAGACACTAAGAATGATCATTTATCTTCGTGAAGGTAAAGATAATTGATATTTGGTCTAGAAGTACTACATCTTAGTGAAGATATGCTTTATTGTATTTGGCACAATACATTGAATGAAATAAAGCTTATCTATTAATATCTCCGAGAAATTATATACACATGAGTTAAAACAAACAAATAGAAGAGAAACTTTCACAAAGGTTGCTTATGTAAAGCCTCAGTACTCGGAAGTACCCCAGAAGGGGAATGCACCAGAGGTTGATTATTTGGAGTCTCAGTACTTGGTGAAACTTCTAGACGGCTGAGACAATGGATGCCTTTGGAATAAAGACTCGAACCCTTGATTGTCATTTTGAGTTCGGCCTTCGGATTCCAGTAGCTGGTCGAGCTTTCTTTTCATGCTCTTCAAGTAATTATTTGCAACAATGTGTAACACTCTATTCTCATGCTTGAGCCCTCTAATCTCTTGTTTAAGACTTGCCACCTCAGCCATCAATGATTCAACTTGGTGAGTTCGAGGAAGTAAGCGTTGGCCCAAATTAGAAACAGAGCCTGCACACTGAATACTGAAAGCCAAAAAGTCTTGAACGGTTGACTCATCAGACCGGTTTGAAAGGATTCTGTTATCCTTGAGAGTGAGAAGATTCCTAGCTACCACTGTAGCGGTTATGCTATTTTTCATCACAGAGTCTCTAATTGTAAGAGGACCATTAGAAGATAAGAAGGACGGGCGCCATATATTATCTTGACGCGGCTTGTCTGTATCCCTCCTAAGACTCAAATCTAAACAAAGGTTAGATGGGCAAGCCATTTTCAAAAATGATGAAAGAAAAATGAGGTCAGATAAAATCTCAAAAGTACAAGAAAGGGACAATTCTACATGCAGTAGTTTTTCGAGCATGCATTTTGAGCACAATTGATGCCTCTATAAAAGAAGATGCAACAGGGCCACATGTTCAAAAATCGAAGAGACACTGCTCTCAGAATTTCAAAAGCCGGATTTCCTAGATGAAAGTTTGTCGGTACCTTTCACACGCAATTTCAGCTTTTTTGGATATCACATGCAACTTTATCAAAAATCTCTAATAAAGCTGAAAACGCTTGAATCTTACTGTTCTAATTACATCATAGTTGCTAACAAGAGTAAATGCAAATCACCACTACTTGCTATTGAGAGAACTCTATATATGTCGACCTTCGTCCTCCATGGCAAGACAGACCTGCAAAAATGCCTAAACTCTTCCTCCTCTCCTAGAATGCATCTTGAACAAAGCATCTCGAAATACTCAGTTTTCTTCCTCTCTGAGAATACCTCTTTAAATACGTCACACTAGAACAAGAATATCTCATATCATCAGGGACGAGAGCAAAAATATCTCATATCATGCAATCTCTCTGTCCTTTTCTTTGTCCTTATGCTCACCTAGTGGATTAAGAAGAAAGAAAGCAATCAGTCGAAACTTGAAATCAAATTTCCAGTTAGGAACTGACTGCCTGGAAACTTTCCTGATTGCTTACCTAGCATTGCTCTTAAGTACTCATTTTCAAACTGCTGATATGATGATTGGAGCTGCCAAGCATGATGAGTCGCTGAGAAGTGATGTTCTAAAGGACCTTTCGAATGCAAGGTTTGCATTCCACTCCTGCATCAGAGGACAAATACTGCAAGAGAAGATGCCAAACCTGCATAGGAAAAATACCACTTCTGCAAGGGGAACAGATAAGGCAAGTGAAAATGATACATTGAAGCTCGTGGAGATTCAACAAGCACAATAAACACGTGCCGATTCATCCCCGACAAATCCGAATATCACTTGTCATGTGAAGCTCTTCGTGGTCCAATTTCATTCAAGATCAAGCTTCGACAACCTTTGAAGGAATCATAAGTCCGATTCAAGATCAAGTGTTCACCACCCTTGAATCAAATTAAGCTCTAGATAAAAGGAGTAAATTCAGACCTTTGGTGCAAGTCTTGCAGAAAGTCCTACAACCCAGTTCAAGAAGAAGTCTGTGGAAAGAAGTAAAGCACCTCTTTTGGCAACTCTCCCCGCTAAGAGATTAAAGCAGAAGGATCAATGATCAGCCTAAAGAATTTGAAATTAGGGGGAGAAACTCACCAGGGGGAGCATCCAAAACAGATCAAGATTTTAACAAGTCAATTGAAGACTGTGGCCATCCAAGGGGGAGTGTTGTAATCTTCTAAGCCATTAAATGTGTGGATGGCCAACTCACTACAACTCTACATGTTTGTCCACTGATTCATTTGCTGCCTCATCCTTCCATATAAAATCACACACAAAAACACAAAGCCTTACGACTGAAAATAGAGAAAAGAAAGAGGGAAGAAGAGAGAAGCCACAAGGCTCACGGCAGAGAGAAGAAAATGAGAGGAGAAAATAGAGAGAGTTATATTTGTAATCTTATTACTTTTATATTATAAATAAAGCATCACTGCTGCTTCGAGGACGTACTTCAGTCACACTAACTGTAGAGGAACCTCGTAAATTTTACGTCTTGTTTATTTATTCCACTGCACATACTGTTGATTTTACAATACCGAGTATTTATTTTTTTCCTCCTGTGGGTACTCCATTTAAAAAAGGGCATTAATTTGATACATATTAATACTTCAAAAAGAACAACGAACAAAGATTATCTGCATGCATATGTTGATCGCTGTTAACCGTTTATATATCAACGGTAGATATATAGTCACCATTTAGCCTAATCCAAACTCAGCAAGAACGATAAATGATTTTAAATCACCAGTACAGCCGTGAGTACAGTGAACATGAACATTCACTTTTCGCAATCCAGTGACAGCATGAGCTGCAGATTCAAGCTAACACTCCAAAAACCGCCTTAAGTGGACGGTTTGCAATCAGCTATGTGGGAGAGAAAACACCACGTGTACAACGACCAACTATTACGCATTGCTTTCCACAGTGAACCAAACAAAGAAGCAAAGCCCTATTAATTTAATATTAATTGGATCGAAGATTCCACCATAGGTCATCATTAGCGTTAACAATTTTATAAGATTATTGTTTGTGTTTTCTTTTGGATTCCCTTGAATATGGAAAGGAGAAATTATTACATTAAAAATACTATTCGTACCTTTTTTGCATACGATCTAATTTATTGTTGGCACTTTTGGTTTTTTAATTAATTTAGCTCGTAATAATAAACAGAATCAATAATTTGCATTGACAGAGAGTCGTGATACTTACTAATCTCTACAGCAATAGGGAAATACTAAAATTGAAAACCATGACATGACCACGACTCAAGAAGAAACTTAATTAGTTATCCATTATTAATTCCCTTCATGATTAAATTGTAAGTAAAGGAGATTAAACATTCTAATTGTTTTCCCATTCTACGTGCCACTGAGTAATCTAAATATATAATCAACAGTTGAATTTTTCAATAAAAATCTAATAAATGTTTGCAATGGTTAAATTTTACATAAAATTCATATCACTAAATGATACGTACCTCTGTAACCAGCCTCAAAAATTCATCTACATGTGCTACTTTCTTGTATAAACAACTTTGTGGAAAAAGTTTGATAGAGTAGAAATTGAGGAACAAGAAGTAGTAAAGGACAAAAGATGGTGATTGTGTAGCTCTCCTTTTATCTTTCTCGCACCTTAGAAATCAAAACTTTTGTGTTTCTTTGGCATCTCATTAAGTCAACACGCATGCATTGCATAATTTGTCTTAATTCACCGGTTAGATTTACATGATGTCCACTTGTACTTTGGATCTATATATACTAAATAAATTATCGTTTTATTTGGTTGAAAAAGACTATGCCTAATACGCCAAGGAAAGATTAGCAGCTTCTTCTAGATACAATTAACTTTTCACATCCTTATATGATTAAGACATACTAGCTACATAAAAACAAAAAATAAAAACAGGAAAAATATATGCCAATAATTAGGTGATTCGCTCACAAGTGCAAGATTAAAATCTTTTAGTATGCTGCGGATCATGCGATTATACAGTAGAAAATACGACATATACGACCGATCATCAAAGCGACTTGAGATTTGTAAATTAAGAAGTATGCATGTCACCAAATTGATCGACTATGTCGATCTTATATACATGCCTTGTAGTCAACAAGAGTATTTACTTTTTGAGTCGATGTAAGTTTTGTCTTTTTCAAAGTGTTAATCCGCACACTTTGTTGTATGAACTACATAGCTAAGTAATTGATCAGAAGTAAGATCAATATAGGGAGTCAGTTCATAGTTATGACCATTTTAGAATGCTAACTTTCAATGACAGAGATGTAAAAATATAGCGAATTCATAACGAGTTTCTTTTCACATTTTTAGGTACATGTCATACATATAGGTTCAATCTTGAATACACATGCATCGTGTGGTCCATCCAGCCATGCATTATGGTAATGTTATCCTTCAGTCAAAGTGGCCGGTCTAGGATGTGCTTACTGTAGTACGACGTACGAATCAGTTTGGACACACAGATTTGATCCAAAGTCAATATTGGTCCTAACTTAATCTCTCGAATTTTTAATACATCATGACCAAGAAAAGACATCAAACAATAACCTTAAGAGCAAGTAAATTGGAATTCACCAGAAAATATGAAATTTTTTTAAAGTAATTTGATTGATAACACCAAAAATAACAAACCCTAGCACCCTAAAGGTATAATGTCTCTTAACCATAGCTTTTTCTAGGAGTTCGAATAGGAAAAGAATTAAACAAATAGATAAATCCCAAAAACATCTTAAAATTTAAGAATTATGAGTTGAACTTATGACATTGTTCTCTTTGCAACGGCAAGGCATGAGCCCAAATCAGACATTAGAGTTAAAATCAGCCAAACATTCTTTTGTTATCTTTCCGCCTTTCAATTTGACATTCGATCATTCTATCATTTGATGTATATCAATTGTACACGATGCACCATGCTCAAGACCTATTTAGGTGTTTAGATTTCTTAGTAAAGAGATAACGTTAATGGGTTGAATAGTAAATTATTGGGGGAGGAGAATCGGTAGAGATCAAACCCGCATCAAAATTCATAGATATGATTAACTTTCGCCACTGCATAAAGCGTTATCAGTAAGTGTAGATTTTCTTTGATGATTTTGGTAATATTAACAGGAAACTACCTTTTTTATGTAGAAGATTGATGTGGTCCATTTTGAATGTGGGATTAAATCTAGCCACATCCAAACTTGTATTGAGCCACCTACCACTTGTGTTGTTTCTTGTTCTAAGTCCTGTGAAAATCTTTCTCATGGTACTACCCTCAATAGTCGAAGCAACTGCAATTGAGCAATAAATCTTAGCAATTAAAATAAATCACTTTTAAACTTTTAGAACTACTTTTTTAAAGGAACATCCTTCATTTCATTGGCAACCATCACGTACTTCAGAACAAATTTGAACCTTAAAACTTTTGAACATTTGCTAATTTGGGCACAAATTCTCTATCCCAAACTGTTGTATTTATAAAGGAAAGAAAAAGCGAAATACTAGGTCAATATTCATTTTAATTCAATGGCAGCCGTATATTTACTAATCGGCTGTAAAACCATCAATAATATTTATTCCGTACATGCATGATGGTGCATATATATAGCCAGCCAGAATCATCACTGAATTTTGAACCTGAAGATCGCAATCTTTTTGTTTAGCATAAACCTGATTACGACTTAATATTCCTCTTTTTAGAAACTATTATGTTCGTACGTATTAAACCTAAACTGGAGGTGATGGCTGCATATATTATTGTGGTGATGCTGGTTGAGGATCCAGTGGACACCGACATTGCAACCATTAGATTCCTCCGCCGAGTCAAGTCTTACTCTAAAATTGCCAAGACCCTTCCTTTCCCTAATTGCAATGACCTAATAATTAACAACCAGAAGGATAAAAAACCCAATTATTCCAATATAATTCGCATTAATGGAAGCTAATTTTATTGGAAAATAGCTAATTAGTACTACAGTATAATGATATTCCTCTTCACTTGTAAGTGAAAGGTCTCAGGTTTGATTCTCACCAAAAGCAAATTTGAACCACATTATTGCTAGCCATTGTGAGGCTAAACTCACCCCCTCCCCCCTAGTGTAGATAGTATTGTTTGTTCAAAAAAAAAAATATTGGATAATATTTGGAGGTTCTATTTTTCCCTACTTAGTGGGAAAAGACTTTGTTGTTGTTGTTGTGGATAATATTTGAAGGAATGCACATATTAAAACTACTTACGAATAGCGTGTTTTCACCAACTATATTTTATGAAATCGTTTAATTTTTTTAATTTTTATTTGTAGATCATCTCTATAAAAATTTATTCAAATTGAAGATCATATATGCATCCAATTGTATGGAACAAGAATGATCTACCATTCGAATGAATTGTTTGTGAGCTGATACTCAAATAATGCTTAAAGAATTCAACGATTTTAAATATGAATTTATACGTTAAAAGTACATTATTCGCAAAAGTGAGACTATGTACATTCTCCATTGGAGAATACAAGTTCTATCCATCTCTATTCACATTCTGAATTTTGTATATCTAACGGTCTTAATAGTTAATATGTATATTATCTACCAGCACAGATTCTGGGTTCAACCTTGAAGCCAAATTTTATTAATGGAACTTTTTTTTTAATTATTTGAGCAGAGTCTAATTTTTCTTTAATGTTCTCAAGATTTGGCACAATTTGTTTTTGAGTTTTGATTTCTAAACTAGAAATCTGTGAGTATTTAGTTTTGAAGTTGTCACAATAAAAATTGATGATTCTTTTTTTTTTTTTTTTTTTTTTAACAAATGATATTATGTACACTAAAAGGGAGGGGGTGGACTTAGCCTCACAATGAGCTAACTAGTTCAAATTCGTCTTTGGTGAGAATCGAATCTAAGACCTTTCACTTATAAGTGAAGAGGAATACCATTATACTGTATTATTATGTGGCAATTAATGGTCATTTTACCACCTTTATTTTAAGACTTATTTCAACCATTGGAGTAAAACTCAAATTTTAGTTACTAAACCTACCCCAACTTACTCTAACCCTTGAGAAAAATATGAGTTAAAACTCAAAACTCATTTCTAGGTCAAATTTAGCTCAGGATTCCCTCCTGAGTTAATGAGGCTGGCCCACCATATATGTATTTTTTATATATTTATAAATTCATTGAATCCAATAGTTAAGATCTAATTTGATGAAATCCAACGGTAAAAAAAATATATATAACGGTCCAAATTTAAATCTAACAACTAAAGTAATTAAAAAAAAATATATCTTACATATGTCATATTCTTTCATAGTGTTTCATGAGTTTCATGATGTCAGTTATTGATTTTTCAATATTTGTTGGAGTCTAAATATTTTTGGGTAAAAATGTTCATAAAATTAAATTAGGATAGTCTACAAAAATTTTTCTTTTAAAAAAGTTGCTTTAAGAAAAAAAAAATTAACCTAAATTCATTCTTTAATAATCTGGGGATAAAATTTTTACTCAGAAGGGTTAGAGCAAAAAAATTGTTGCTAGATTAAAACCTAAATTTTTTGGGCTAAAAATTTTAGGTTTTAACCCAAGGTTGGAGATGGTTAAAAGAAATAGAGTAGTGCTATTTAGTATTCACACATTCATTTTTACTTTTCATATACCTTTCAAATTTCGATCGTCAAATCGAATAAATTAAAGAAGATCAATGATAAAAAAATTAACAAAAATATGTGATAAGTAAATTAAGATATAAAAAGTATTATTTAATAAATAATTCTTCTACATCGTAACGCTTTCAAGAACTCATATTTACGGATCCTTAATTTCAAGATCAAAATTTCAATTGGACTAAATTCTTCCAAATTCAATGTGGCCAATACTTTAATTCTCTCATCTTAGCTTAACATGCTAATCGATCTAATCTAGCAGCATAGTTCTCAAGAAAAAACCATTACCAATCCTTAAACTTAGTTTTTATTTAAGTTTTGAGTTTTCGTTGAGTTTCTCTGATGAGAAATGCTTAAAAGCATTTTCAAAGGAGATGTTAAATATAATATGTCAAAATTTTATTTGATGACTGATGTGACAAATTAAATACAAGTGCTAAATTCTCTTCTGTTATAATGGATATGTCAAATATTTATTTTATTATTTTATTGGGCCTAGAGTTCCATTAACTATTAAAAAAATAATCAAAATTAATTGTAGTTTTTATTCTATTGGTTGTTAATGGGATCCATGTATTAAAAAATTCAATTAAATGTATTTGACTTCTTCTTTGTTTGCTGTTAAAAAAAACAACTAGAAAATAAAAATTCAAATGATTCATAGGCCACATCATATATAGCATATTCATTGAAGAACATCTAAGAGGGATATATTCAATTAGGAATTTGAGAGATTTTAATGGATTTATAAATCCATGGATTTTTATAGAGTTTAACTGAGTTGTAGAGATTTCATGTAAAATTTTGATTCAATTCCCTCGAAATCTTATGAGGAGAGATGAAATTTGTGGATACTTAAAATACACTACAAAATCTCTCAAATTCCCTCAAATTCCTCAACTTTTCCAAATTCTTTAAATTCAAATTTAAATTGAATACACCTGAAATGTTATAAACTTCTTTAAAATTCTAATTGAATACATCCGGATTTCTAAGGATTTTAATAAATTATCTTAAAATCCTGATTAAATACACATTGAATTTCAGAGAATCACTTAAAATCCTGATTGAATACCCCTAAATTCATTAAAAGAATTAAAATCTTTTAAAATCCTAATTGAATACATCCCCTTAAAATTAAATTAGAATCACCCCCAAAACGATTCTGAAGGAACTCTCCACCCACGTGGAGTTACACTTGCCCAATTAACTTTAATATGCGTCCCACCACCAAATACAATTAATTTTAATTTTCTCTACCCCTTTCCTCCTTCCGCATCCTTTCTTCTTCTCGATGAAAGACCTGTAAAATTTCACTCTCCCCTTTTCTTTCTCCTCTTCACCCTCCCTCCTCCCTAATGAACGAAAAACTGCATGAATTCCAAAAGCAGAGTTTTCTCAAGCCATGAATTAGAAATGATGGCTGGCAAGTAGCACAGTTTTCTGATTTGTGTAGGAATCAAGTGGGCGTGGGTACGTGGGACCAAAGAGCAGCGCAAGGGCGTGGCTCAGGCTTTTTCAGCAACCCCAATGGACCCACCACCCCATGCGACTGCACCTCCTTGCACCGGCAACGCGTGCTTTCGTGTCCACCCACCAACTCCTCTCTCTCCGTCCCCTCCCACTCTCTCTCCTCTCTCTCTCTCATCTTACATAAAATAAATAAGAAAATAATTAAAATAATGCATCACGAGATCATAACGAGAAAGAAAAAGTATAAAATACCTGGAGATCACGAAACTCAACCCCACATATTATTGATATAAACACGACTTTCACTGACACTCACAGACGATCGATTTGATCGCACTCCACCTTTTATTTTATTTGTATAATTTGTATAGAATTATTATTATTTTGATCTTACTTAACATGCATGATGAATCACGATGCAACCAGATCCAAATACATATTCCATGATCCATCCATCCTTTTTATCTTGGATAATGTTCATGTTTGCATCTATTTTTACTTTATATATATTTTTTAACTTTTAATCGTTGGATTGAATAAAATGATAAAAAATTAAAAAACATAAAAAATAAAAGTAGGTGTGTAAGTACACTTTCTAATTTTCACGGCCATGATTGAAAACCCGGAATACATATGGTATATCTACAAACATATATGAGAAGAATATTATTCAGCAAATGACAAAACCCACGCCCACTCCACTAGGGGTGGGCACGGTGCGGTTTGGTGCGGTTTCACCCCTAAATTGGAACCGAAACCGAAATATATTAACGGTTCAATTCGGTGCGGTTCCACTTAAATTTATTACTAGAACATTACGGTTCGGTCTACACCGGTTCCGATTCGGTTCTTGCCGGTTTACGGTTCCTAATAATAAATTATTTGAACACCAAATCATTATGCATTCAAATACATCTTCTAAAACTAATTACATAAAGTTGCATACAACACATCTTTTTTAATGCAAATGTCTTTGTTAGTGGCACCAAGTCAACAAAAAGAGACAACTAAAATACATATGCACTGGTCAATCAGTCAACAAACAAAAAAATGATGAAGCAAATTGCAGGTTTTCAAACTTCAGAGAGCAAGCAAGAAGCAGCAGCTCCTGTACACAATTTTTCAACCTATTTTTCAACCTATTATACCATGACATGTGTGTGTATATATAATTTATTTATTTATTATTAATAAAACGGTTCGGTTCGGTTCGGCCGGTTCTTGGTCATTCGAAACCGGAACCGGAACCGGTTTGAACGGTTCGGTTCGGTTTTTCACTCAAAGTTGACTTTTCCGGTCAACACGGTTTTTTTCTGTTTTTTTTCTTACGGTTCGATGCGGTTTTGCGGTTTGACAGTTTTTATGCCCACCCCTACACTCCACCAATTAGAAACCCGATACATACATACATACATACATACATACATATATTATTTATGAGTTATACATCTGTTTTTGCCATCAAATTTTCGTGTGTTTTTAAATCATTGCATATATTCACTATATGGGTCCACTTATCTAGACGGTTTGATTTTTGTAGCACCCCCACTTACATGTCAAACAAACAACTATAATTTGTAGAGAATGAATTTCAAAATATAAGAAAGAAGGATTGTTTTTTTAATAAATTTATAAATAAGTTGAGTTACTCTTCATCTGTCAATTAATTTTACAGTAAAACTTCAACTTTCTTCATAATTATTAGAGTCAAGATTTGCTCACTGTAAATACTAGAATCAGTCGTGCATGGGTTGATTTTCAACTATTATTTGAGGGACGTGAATGTCGTGCGTGGGCTAGCCCTTGCTACCATTTGTGAGAAACCTCATAAACATAAATAACCAAACTCAGCTTAAGACACATATAATGCGATTGATCATAGCACTTATTGTCTTAATTTGCGCAATACTATATATAAACAACTTTTTTATGACTCATTTTGAGAAATTTGTTTAGCATTATATATTACTCATCATGCATAATTTAAAATTTTAGTGTGGATGCCATCATTGAATATGGTTCTCATTTAGAACGATTCTTATATAATAATATAATCCTATCTCATTAACAAATTATTGGGCATCTACACATACTTTGTGCATATATAATGACAAATGATGTGGCTTGTTATGTTCTCATACAATAGATGACGACTATATCCTCATTCATTATTCAACCCGATGTTTAATTTTTGAAAAAATAACGGTTTCTATTTGTAAAATTTGAACTCTAATAAAATAGACCACATGTCATTATAACCAATAGCATTCGTTATGACACCAAGTGATGCTCTTCTTTTTGCTAGACAACGAAACATCGAAAAATTATAGTCGAAGGGGACTCAACGTTTGTCATTGATACAATTACTGGAAGATGTGCATCGACTTGGAAGGAGCAAAACAAATATCGAAGATATCAAATGGATTGCTTCTTCCTACGATTTAGTGGAGTGAAACCATGTTTTTAAAGCGAATTTCACGGGTAGTGCTATAACTTCCTTAGGCCACCATGTTAGTATGTAGTATGTGTATTGGGACGGGATGATCCCTCCTCAAGCTAATGATGCTTCCTTGTTTGACTCTAGGAGTATCGGGTGTTTCTGAGGCTTCATTTTAAATTAATGCTTTTATTTCTCAAAAAAATAAAATAAAAAAAACTTCTGTGTAAGTCTGTTTTGGATTTGGTCGATATCTTCTATTCATTCTAAGATAAATTTTTGGATAAGAACTTCTTTATATGAGTTTCTTCGATGACATATTTCTAAGATACACTTATCGTACGATCGTGATCTAATTGTCGGCGGGCCATGCCATTCCACAATACTCTTCTCATTTTCATATTAACTTGCCTTGTACTAGTGTACAAATTATAGGATTAGCACACATAAGAGCATCTCCAAAAGACTAGCTAAAAGAGTGGCTTTTGGTTATTTAATGAAAAATGTAGCAAAACTAAGAAAACACCAAGTTCAACAGACTAGCTATCTGACTAACTAAAATAGCAAAATGAACAGTTTTTCGCTAGATTAGCGAGGAGAAAAGAGGAAATCACAAGCGCAAAACTTTAAATAATGAATTTGTACAGTACGCTTCTCCTCCAACTTGAGAGTTCGTTCCATTCGGCAACGTGACCAGATGGTGGTGCGATGAGATCTAGCGACGGAGCGTCAAAAAGTCGGATCCTTGAATTCTGTCCGTCAGACAATCAATGAGATCTGAGATTTTCTTAGTCCACCACCTTTTCACCAAATGATTATCATATACCCCAAAGATGGAGAATGAAAGAAAAATAAAGAGAACAGGGTTATAAAGCAATTTTAGGACAACATGCAAATTTTCTAATTTTTCCCAATAAAATAAAAAGAAATTCATGAAACTTATACAAAAGGAAAAACTCTTACTAGTGAAAAAAGTTGAGATTCTAGTATAAACCCAATTACCAATATGAGAAGTAGTCAAATTACTTATAAGTACATGTAATGTCTTTTCTCTCCCAGATGTGAGATTCATACTCTCAACACACTCCCTCCGTGTGGCAAATTGGGTAAAGTGAACTGCGTGTGGCCGTTGGGGTTCGCACATGGGATAACGTACTCTGATAACATGAAAAAAGTTAAGGTTCCATCATAAAACTATTTGGTAATAAAGGAAATAGCTTGATTACTTATTGATGAATATTTCAAGAATATATATATATATATATATATGATTTGGTGCTGCAGCGCGCAGCAAGTTACAGTCGGCAACCTTTTGTATATCTTGTTGAATGGTTACAACTTTTAGTTAAAAAACATGATGCTTACTCAAATTGTATGACTAGAATTAAAAGATGCAATTAGTCAATATTTATTTTTTGAAAATTCTAAATAGACACTACTACAAAATTAGCTTTAAGTGTCGGATGATGGTAGCGGTTAATAAGCCATTATGTCGGATAACAGTAATCCGACACATTTTTTAATTAGTGTCGCATAAAACTTAGTTATTGTCGGTTATATCCACCAGTACTTACTGGCGGATAATTAGTGTTGGTTTAAACCGCCACAAATTCTTTTTAACCGCCAGTATTTGTGAATATTTTTTTATATATTCTGGCGGTTTTTAAGTTAATGGTGGTGGTTATAACCGATATAAATTGACTATTTTATTATTTTAGTATTTAGACGGTTATTATTTTAGTATTCTGGCGGTTATAACCTACAGAAATAGACTATTTTATTATTTTTACGCCAAAAGTTTTTTTGTTTGTTGTTCATTCAGATTTCTTTTTCTTCATCTTCAATCTTCATCTTCAATCTTCAATCTTTATCTTCAATTTTCAATCATTTTCCTCTATTCATCGTCAATCTTTTTGTTCACTTCATCTCACAGTAAGTTTTTCATTTCTTTTGCTTCCATACTTTTTATCTTCTATTTCTTTCTTCATCAAGCATTTCATCTTTTTTTTTTTCTCTTCATTTCTTTTGGTTCCATACTTTTCATCTTCTATTTCTTATTTTTATTTTCTAATTTGATTTTGCAAGGGCTTTATGTAGTTGGCTAACCACGTAAAGAGTAGATCGACAACATAATTCTTCAATAGTTCAGGTTTTATTGCTGAACTTCTTGATGTTTAAATTGTTTGTTCGACAAACAAGATTATTTATTTAGAGATTTTAATTTAATTAGTATGATAAATTAGGATTATTTGTGTTCCATTAGTTTATTTTATTTACTTAAATTGTTCTGAAGAAATTGAGATAAATATTATTTGTAAATATTTATGTTAAATTGATAATATTTAATATACCATAAATTGGTAATATTTTGTAATATAAGTATATATTATGTTAATTAATTAAATATTTCACTCTAATTGCTATGGGGATATACAAAACTTAAATTTAGTAAATAATCAAGAGTGTAGATAAACATATTTTTGTTAACCTTTTATTGTTTTTTTAATTTGTTTTACTGTGATAGGTGTTGGAAATTAAATTGCAATCGTGATAGTTCGAAGTTGAAAGATAGGGATTGAAATTTCTAATAGTTATGCCTACATGATAGGGATTGAAAGATTGTATGCATCTTAGTTGCAAAGTAATATTTGCTCTCGCACAGTGGTAAAACATGGCAAAGAGTTGGTTGACAATATCGCGAAATTTGGAAGCATATACAGATGAAATTAATTTGTTTTTGGATCAAGCAGTTGCGAATGGTGCTTGCCCCGATAAGTTTAGATGTCCTTGCAAAAGATGTTGTAATCAATATACTTTTGTTAGAGAAATTATTGTTGAACATTTTGTGTTGTATGATATGGATAAAGATTAGAAAAATGCTTCGTGGCGACATCATGGGGAACCTTTCATTGGAGAGCAAAATATGGGGATTGGAGAAGAAGGTGTTGGGTCGTCTACTGAAACAGGAGATCGGTTGACTGGTATTCATGATGTTCTTAATGATGTAATTGTCCAACCATTAACAGAAGAAGGTGTTGGGCCATCTACTGAACCCCTTTCTGGGGAAGGGCGTCTGGAAAAGGTCAAGACTTTTTTTAAGTTGCTTGAAGAGGTAGATCAAGATTTGTGCCCAGGTTGTAATGAATTTAAAAATTGGAGGCGATTGTAAGATTGTATCAGATCAATTGTTTAGCAAGAAAGTTTGATGGGATCTTCACCACGTTACTCGAGTTAATTAAAAAAATGTTGCCTAATGGAGATTGTCTGCCTGAATCTTGTTATAAGGCAAAAAAACTTATAAATGACTTGGGTCTAACGTATGTGAAGATTGATGCGTGTTCCAATAATTGCATAATCTATTGGAAAGACACTGCGGAGTTGACCACATGCTCAGTTTGTGGTGAATCAAGATATAAAAATGTCAATGAAGAGGATGACTCGAGAAGAAAAATTGCAGCTAAAGTTATGTGGTATTTTCCTTTAAAACCACGATTGCAGCTATTGTATATGTCGAAGCATACGACTAAACATATGAGGTGGCACACAACTAAATGTCCTAAGGATGGGTTTATGAGACATCCTTCAGATTCTTCAACGTGGAAGCATTTGGATAATTTATATCCGAAGTTTGGATCAGAAATTCAAAATGTTCGATTAGGGTTGGCCAGTGATGGATTTAATCATTTTGAAAAAAATGAGGCAAGACCATAGCACATGGCCTGTGGTCCTTTCAGTTTACAATTTACAGCCCTGGATGTGTATGAAGCAACCGAATTTGTTGTTGTCTCTGTTAATACCAAGACCGCGCAGTCTCGGTAAAGAGATTGATGTATACATGCGTCCATTGATTAATGAGTTGAATGAGTTGTGGGAGATGGGTACTCCTACTTATGATGCATATTCCAACCAAAATTTTACGATGAAGGCTGCCGTGTTATGGACTATAAGACATTTTCCAGCTTATGGAATGTTATCAAGATGGAGTACACATGGACATAAAGCATGTCCACATTGCATGCATGATAAAGAATCTATTTACTTACCGGTGAGCCGTAAGATTTGCTATTTAGGGCATCGACGCTTTCTTCCTGTTGATCATAGGTTTCGAAGGCAAACCACATCTTTTAATGGTCGACGAGAGCATCATACTGCACCAAGGCAATGAACTGGTTTACAATGTCTTGAAGAACTTTGAACTTTGAGATTTACTTTTGGAAAACCAAAGAAAGATGCTTCGGTTGGGCAACGCAGAAAACGAGCTGAGAGCAGTACAAGTAGTAAGAGTCAGTGGAAGAAGAAATCTATTTTTTATGAACTACCTTATTGGAGGCATCTGTTGATTAGACACAATCTTGATGTTATGCATATTGAAAAAAAATATATACGTGACAATATAGTGGGAATATTGTTAGATATAGATAAAAAGTCTTAAGGATGGATTGACTGCACATGCAAATCTTGAAATCTTGAACATAAGATATGGACAATATCCACGTAGGGAAGGAAATAGAACATTTTGACCTCCAACATTGTTCACGTTGAAAAAAAAAAAAACTGCATTTTGTGAAGTGTTGTCTACTATTCGGATTCCCGATGGACATTCATCAAATTTGTCGCGATGTGTGCATCTGAATAAATGAAAAATACATGGATTGAAAAGCCACGATTACCATGTTTTAATGCAACAGTTATTCCCGCTTGCAATACTTGCGGTTTTGCCTAAATCTATTACTATGATATTATTAGAGTTGAGTGCAATTTTCAGACAATTGTGTAGCAAAAAGGAGTCCGAGGAAGGTTTCAAGCAATTGAATTCAAGAATTGCCTTGACACTAAGTCAATTGGATAAGATATTCCCGCCTGCCTTTTTTGATGTAATGATGCACCTCCCAGTTCACTTGGCAGATGAAGCAGCTATTGCAGGGCCTGTTCAATATAGATGAATGTATCCAATTGAACGGTAATTAACAAATCTTTATTAGTAATTATAATAATTTGTGTTTTGTATTATAATTATATGTATTTGCAAACACTGAAGCACTATGTTCATAATAAAGGTCATCCTGAAGGTTCTATTGCTGAATCATATTTGGTGGTTGAATGCTTGTCCTTTTGTTCCATGTATCTTAGAGATGTCGAGTCTCGTCGCACTCATAGAGGTCGAAATGAAGATGGTATTGGACGTAGAGTATTTAGTGGGTTATCAATGTTTGACTCTAAAAGATGTTATATGGGTTGAGGAGAAAATGTGGAGCTTGAGTTAAATGTTCTTGATCAGTGCCATAGATACATTCTAAATAATTGTGATGAGGTCAACCCATTTAGAAGGTAAGAACATCTAGTCATGTCTTAATGTTTTATCAATTTTCTTTACTTTGAAAAATTCGTTAAGCATATTTAGACCTGGTTAGCTAGGCAACATGAGGATTTCTTGAAAAATCAACATCGTCGAGCAAGGTTGACTGTGCGACAAATCAAGGAGCTAAGTAAGAAGGAATTTCCATAATGGTTCAAGCAACATGTGAGTTAATATAACAGTCACATTATTACTTTTCTTTTGTTTTTTTTTTTTAACATTATAATTATGATGTGTTTATATTTGTTATGTCAACTTTTATCCTTTTACTTATTACAGAATAATTCAAGATGTCATGCTAATGACATCTTGATATTTGAAGACTTGCGTTGGCTAGCCAATTATCCTAGTAAGGTTGTGATGAAATATAAAAGTCACATTATTCATGGGTTCAGATTTCGTACAAAATTTGTGGACGATAAGCATAAGAATCAAAATTGTGGTGTCTTTGTACCTGCAAATGTCCCTGGTGCAATTGGGCAAGTGAATTGTTATGGCAAAGTCATAGACATGTTTGAGGTTAGATATTGTGGCCCTACCGAAGCAAGAGAAAGGGGTCGAGCTATGATGTTTTTTAAGTGTGAATGGGTTAATAGTGAAAGTCCAAGAGGTATGAAGACCGATCAATATGAATTTACTTTAGTAAACTTCAATTGATTGGGATTTAAAGAGGATCCTTTCATAGTAGCTTCACAAGCATTACAAGCATTTTATGTGGAGGACACAATTGAAAAAGATTGGCATGCTGTTGTTTGAATGCAACCGAGAGATTTGTTTGACGTATTAGAGGATAAAGATGCACTTGATGATTATGCCATACCTGATTTGGATGATCATGTACTTGACAATGAAAATTTGTATACAAGGGTTGGCATGGAAGAGACTCCTTTTCACGAAATATTACCGTCGCCTACCTAGTTCCCTCATTTTGTCAATGTCGATGATGACCTAACAGAAGATGAAGTGGAATAGTTTTATTATTTACTTTATGCTTTTTAAGTATTAATTAGACTATATTTCAATTTGTGTGGTGACTTTTATTTAAAATATTTTAGTTTGTGTGCTAAAATTTAAAATGTTATTTAAAAACACATGGTTTAATTATTTATTTTTTTTTTTTCAGTCATTCCCTGTTAGATATAACCGACATGAAGAGAACAAAATTTTGGGCAGGATATTTCCCGCGACTTTGATTCAAAAAAATTAAGGGAAAACTTGATATAAGTCCAATTTTTTTAGCCAATAGTAGGAATACTCCAATTTATTAAAATAGGTCCAATTCCTTAAATTTAATTATTTTATTATCAATAATTATCTATTCAATGATAAGATTTATTATAAAAATCAAATTTCTTCATAATTATCTCTTTGATTATTTTTTTTTTATTTTTTATTATTTCTTGTTCTTCCTCCTGCTTTAAACCCCATTTATATATTTTATTTTTAATTTTTATAATCAACCTATATCACAGGTTAATTATTTTTATGTATCTATATGACAGATTCTTTTTTATAATTAATGTGTCACAAATTACTGTGTCTTGCTTATAGGTATATTATGTTTTTTCCTACCTTTTAGTTAGGTTTCATATCTCACTTGTAGGTATAATATATATTCATAAATTTGTTACTTGAGTTAATTATTTTTATGCATCTATATGACAGATTCTTTTTTATAATCAACGTGTCACAAATTAATGTGTCTTGCTTATAGGTATATTATGTTTTTTACTACCTTTTAGTTATGTTTCATATCTCGCTTATAGGTATAATATATATTCATATATTTGTTACTTGAGTTAAGGTAGAATGTTTTGTAGATAATTTATGTTAGTATATTAGTTTTTGTTATTGTAAGATATTAATTAGATTTTTTGGAGTTGAAAAATGCATAATATTAGAAGATTTTTAATTGATTTTTAATATTTTAAAAAATTATAAAATGAGTATAAAAGAAATAAAAACATGTAATTAGATAACTGGACTCACTCCTAAAAACCATCTATGTTTTTGGACCTAGATCTAAAAGCCCCAAAAATTAAAGGTGCACAAAAATCGACGGAGGAAAATTTTGTGGTGGTTTTTGGATATTTTTGTCAATTACAACCGACACAAACCTGACATGCATATTAAATAGGCGAGCGCTTTTTAGTCGGGTTGTCGGATATAACCGACACTATTTACTTTATTGTCGGTCATAACTGACACTACTCTGACATCTATAAATGCACCGTTCTGACATATATAAATGCATTGTACTGATAGAAACATAAAAGCTCTGTCCAATTTTAATTTCCTGGCGGTTTTAGTTGAATTTCTGTCGGATATAACCGACAATATTTATTACCTTCAACTACTTCCCATTTTCACTTTAGCTTCTCTTTCCCATTTTCACTTCAGCCATTTTCTGTTCACTTCAGCCGTTCTTTTCCTTCCCATTCTCACTTTTACCCATTTTTACTCCTCTTCTCCTTCCCATTTTCACTTCTACCCATTTTTACTCGTCTTCCCTTTTCCATTTTCACTTCCACCCATTTCTATGGAGGAACAAAATGAGCGTAGGACCCACGGAGCTGCTATTCCGAAGTGGAAAGGGAGACAACTTTGTCTATTTGATTCGACAGGGAAAAGTGTTAGTGAAAATGCCGGTGAATTTTTGAAATTGATAGCCTCAGAGGTTAAGGATCCAAGACGTATTCCATTGAAGGGGGATTGGCGCTTGGTCCTTGAAAATGATAAGGAAGTTTTGTGGGAAAGAATTAAAGTATATATTTTTGTTTTGTACTTCTATATCTCGAGACTATATTTCGAATCTATACTAACATGTTTGTTTTTATGAAAATAGGGGAATATCATATTTCTTGATGAAGACCTTTATAGAATGTATGTGATTCGTAACATGACTCTCCATGTTGTGGATCATGCATACAAGAAATATCGTAATTGTCTGAAAGCGGAGTATTACACCAAAAGACAAAAGCATGAGTGCTTAGAACCTCCCCCTGGTGTGGATGGTGGTCAGTGGGTTGAGATGTTAGAGTATTAGGATAATCCTAAAAGAAAGGTAAAAAATTAATGATTTGATATTTGGTATTGAAATATGTTTGTCTTATAAGGTTTTTTTTTTTACTTTTTAGGAGGTGGCAGACAAAAACAAGTATAATCGGGAGTTAAAAACGATGAACCATACAACTGGTTCAAAAATGTTTGCTCGGGTTCGTGAGGAATTGGTATGTGTTGCTATTTTGTAATATATGTAGTGTTTTTTATTTTTGTATTTATAATCTGGGGGTAATATGTATTCGTTGTTCTCTTTTAACATATTTAAAGAAGCATGGTAAGGAGCTAGATCCCATCTTTTTTTTTCGAGCTACCCATACCCGGAAAAATGACTCTTAGGTTAATGAATCATCATAACAGAGAGGGGTAATGATTTATAACTCTTTTCAGATTATGATTATTTGTATTTAATTCTTATTTATCTTTCTATTTGGATTGATGAATCTGTGTTCTAACACATTATTTAAACACAGAATCTATGTTTATTTGAACCTTGTTTATCTTTTTGTTTTTATGAACCTGATTGATGAATCTGTTTTTATGAATCTTATTTATTTTTCTATATTTCAACTCTTAATAATCTTTTATTATTTTGTTTAAATATTATATTGCAAGACATCTATGGATAGTCAAATTCAGTCAATTGTCAAGTCTGGAGAAGAGGACATCTCTGAGGTTAGAACACAGATTTATGTTGAGCAGATGGGTTTTGAGACTAGAAATAGGGTTCGAGGTTATGGTCATAGGGGTGATACCAGAGATGGTGTCATATGCAAGCTCGTGCTAAGTCTTCCAGGAAATCATCCAAGGATGCATTGGCCAAGGTGGTAGCTGAGAACAACGAATTAAGGAGGATAGAGGAAGAATCCTCCTGAAAGTTGGCGGAGGTAAAGGCTGAGCTTGAGAAATCAAAGACCTTGCAAAAGCAGGTAAACCAGCAGCAGCAGGCGATGAACCAGCAGTTCTTGATGCAACAACAACAAATATTGATGTTGCTTATTTCACAACATATGCAGCGCCCACCACTCAGCCCTCAGACATCACAGCATTCAGCCTCCAGTCAGCCACATGCGCCTGTATATCCCATGCAGCATATGCCGTTTCAGCCGTAGTATCCAATGCCAGTATATCAACCTCAGATGGCTTCTCCCGGTGACTCACATATTTCTCCAGGTGGTTTGAATAATGGATTATCCCCGGGTTTGTTTTCCGGATTGCTGTCGGGTAGTATTGATGGTGATGTGCTGAGGTATTTGGGAGCAAATAGAGGATTTGCAGAAGGCTTTGGATTATAGGGAGGATTGGCAGAAGGCCCTGGAGCACAAGGAGGTTTGGCGGATTCTATTGAATAGTTTGTTGGTTTTCCTTATGGATATGTCTAAGACTTTATCTACGTTGAACAAATGTTTTTTGTCTAGTTATGTATTATGGCGGATTCAGATGACTGTATTGTAGGTTAATTTATATTTACTTTATGTGTTATGGCGGATTCAAAAGACATTATAGTAGGTTAATTTATATTTGAATGCATATTATGTTTGTTACGAGCTTTGATTATTTTATTCACTCTTTAAATTTTTTTTAATTCATTCTATAAAATAAAAAAAACAAATAGAAAGTTTTTTATTTTTTTTAATTATTAATATTTTTCTGTCGATTGTGACCGATGGAAAGTAGTAGATTCTATTTTTTAAAAATTTTTTTGTCGGTTAAGACCGACAGGATGAGGATGTGAATCCTACGATATTATTAATTTTCTGGCGGTCAGGAACGACATTAATTGATATATATCAGACAGTAGTTTAGTATTGATTGTCGGTTATATCTGACACAATTTATGTCAGTTTTAGAATATTTTCTGTTGGAAAATTCATTTCCTGACGCAGCCAATTCTGTTGCTTATTATATCCGCCACTGCGTCCATTTTTTGTCGGATTTTGCTTAATATCTGATAGTAATATATGTTTTTTGTTGGTTATCAAAATGCCACTAATAAATGGTTCCGTAGTAGTGAGAAGACATGTCTTTTGGGTCAACATTATTAAGAATGGTTGTATATCTTCAACTAAAATGAAAGGACTTGATGAATGGGTGCTTTAATGCCTATAAATACCTATTGTGGCATAATGTTTCACACACAATTTCATAAATTTGTTTCTACATTCCTTGCTCTCTTCTCTCTCACATCACATTCATGCAATTTCTTTCTAGTTATTTCTAAGAGAATATAATTCGGTTTTGCTAATCAAATATTCCATACTTTGTTGTATCCTGGAAGTGATTTGCCAAGAACACTTTAGCAAACTCATTTGAGTGGGGGCAAATAACACTTTAAGGAAACGATTCAAGTCGTACCTCAAAGTCATCATTCGGATTATTCTCTATATTTCTATGTTTTAATCTAACAATCTTAAAGTGTTATTATCGTCATGGAGAACAAATCTGATAGGCTTTGAAGAATATCAATCAAGATGTCTACAAGCTAGATAAATTTGATGGATCAAATTTCACCCAATGGAAGGATAAGATGCGTTTCATGCTCATTGTTCTAAATGTCATATATGTGTTGGACTTGAAATTGGAGCCTATTCGTGAACCAAGTGACAAAGACTCGGACAAAATAGTTGATGATCGAAAGAAGCATGAAGAAGATGAATTGGTATGCCAAGGACACATCTTGGGCACATTATCTAATCGATTATATGACCTGTATGCACACATTCAATCTCCAAAGGAAATTTGGGAAGCTCTTGAACACAAGTACACAATAGAGAAAAGAGGTACCGATAAATTTTTAATGTTCAAATATTATGAATTCACTATGTTTGATAACAAACCCATCCTAGACCAAGTTCATGAATTATTGGTTTTGGTCTTAAAGCTTCATGAACTTAAAATAGTTATTCCGGATCCTATGACAGTTGGGGCTATTATGGTAAAATTACCCTAAACATGAAATAACTATAGAAAGAAACTTCTACACATGATGGAAGATATTAGTTTGGAGGATTTACAAAAGGTTACTCAAATTGAAGAGGAAACTCGAAATCGTGATAAGAATTTTGCAAATCAAGATTCCTCTAAAGTTCACATTGTTGAAGGAAACAAATATAAAAAGAACTTCAAAGTCAAAATTGACAAAGAGAAGTTTAAGAAGACCAATTCCAACAACAATCAAAAGAATGCAAATGTTGTCTGCTACCATTGTGGAAAGAAAGGCCATTACATTCGTAATTGTAGACACAGAAAAGCAAGTGAGGAATATGCCAATAAGACCAATAACACAAACATGGTGGAAAATTCTAGTATTGATAATGCATATTGGCATGATTACCGAATTGATGGCAGCGGCAATAAAATCATCCGATTGGTGGCTTGACTTAGGGGCTACTATACATGTGTGCAATGATAAGGCACAATTCAAGACATATGAAGCATTAACGGACAATCAAAAGGTTTTAATGGGGAATCATAATTCTGCCAAAGTTCTAGGAAAAGGAACCGTTGAACTTCAATTTACTTTTGGGAAGAAATTGACATTGCTTAATGTACTACATGTTTCAAAAATTAGAAAGAATCTTGTGTCTGCAAATTTATTTTGTAAGAACAGTATAAAGACTATTCTAGAGTCTGACAAGTTACTAATGTTGAAAAATGGAATGTTTGTTGGTAAGGGGTATTCTTGTGATGGGATGTTCAAACTAAGTATTAATAATAAATTGAATTCTTCTGCTTATATTGTTGAATCTTCCTCTCATTTATGGCATTTACTTTTAGCACATGTAAATTTTAGATCTTTAAAATACATGCGCACACTTGGTTTAATTGCTTGCAATGATGATTACAATGATAAATGTGAAACATGTATTCAAGCGAAAATGACTAAGAAACATTTTCCAACTGCCGAAAGAAATACAAATTTATTAGACTTAATACATTCTGACATATGTGAATTTAATGGTGTTTTAACAAGAGGAGGAAAAAGATATTTTATCACATTTATAAATGATTGTTCTAAGTTCACTTATGTTTATTTATTATCTAATAAAGATGAAGCTTTTGAGTGTTTTAAGCGCTATAAGGCTAAAGTTGAAAACCAAAAGGGAAGGAAAATTAAATGCCTTCGTAGTGATAGAGGTGGTGAATATTTTTCACATGAATTTGATATTTTTTGTGAAGAGTATGGTGTTGTACATCAAAGAACTGCACCATATACACCACAACAAAATGGTTTGGCAAAAAGAAAAAATAGGACACTCATTGAAATGATTAATTCTATGATGATTAATGCTAATACTCCTAAATATTTATGAGGTGAAGCATTGTTTACTGGATGCCATATACACAATTACATCTACAAAGACACATGTGTCACCATATGAAATTTGGAAAGGAAGAAAACCAAATTTGTTATATTTGAGAATATGGGGTTGTGTGGCCTTTTACAAGGCATTGGACCCTAAGAGATCCAAGTTGGGTCCAAGAGAAATTAAAAACATATTTGTAGGATATGCAGAAAATTCAAAGGCATTTAGGTTGCTTAATTTAGACTCAAATCCAGTAGTTGAATCTAGAGATGTCAAATTTATAGAAAATAAATTTTATAACAACTACTCAATGTTTGGACAAGAGAATGATCAAACACCTTTCTCTAATCCAACTACTAGTCATTCTCAAGGTGAGAAAAGAAAATAGTCTGAAACTGTTAATGAACAAAGGAAAAGCCAAAGGGTAAGAAAAGAAAAGACTCTGGGCTTTGATTTTATTTTGTCTCAATCTATTGTATTTTTAGTCGAAGGAAATAGAAAAAAGGTTCTTAAAAAAATACCTATATTGTTGAATGTTGAGGATGGTCCTAAAAGTCTAAGCGAAGCATTGACTTCAAGAGATGCAACCTTTTGGAAAAAGGCTATAGATGATGAATATGAATGATTAATATTTAATTAGACATGGGTTTTAGTAGACTTGGCCCTAGGATCAAAAGCAATAGGTTGTAAGTGGGTGTTTAGAAGAAAATGCAATACAGACGGGTCTATTTAGACATTTAAAGCTAGGCTAGCTGCCAAGGGTTTTAAGTAGAAAAAGGGAATAGACTATTTCGATACATATGTACTAGTAGCTAGGCTCACAAAATTAGAATATTGTTTGCATTGGCATCTTTATATAATTTGCATGTGCATGCAAATGGATGTGAAAACAGCTTTTTTTTTAAATTGTGATTTAGATGAAGAAGTTTATATGGAACAACCAGAAAGGGTTTGTTCTCCCTGGGAATGAAAAGAAAGTTTGTAAATTAGTCAAGTTGTTATATGGATTGAAGCAAGCACCAAAACAATGGCATGAAAAGTTTGATATTGTCATTTATCATATTGATTTAGACATAATAGTGATGATGAATGCATATGCTTTAAATTCATAAATGATTATAGTGTTTATATGTTATCTGTCAACGACTTACTAATTTTTGGTACAAACATGAAAGGTGTATCTGAAACTAAAGAGTATCTAAATTCAAAATTCAAAATGAAGGACTTGAATGAAGTAGATACTATCTTGGGAATTAAAGTAAAGAAGCATAATAGGGGTTACGCTTTGTGTCAGTCACATTATATAGAATAAATTGCTTCTTAAGTTTAAGCATCTACAAATAAAAGAAGCAAATACCCTTCATGACCCTAGTGAAACTTTGCTTTATAATTCTGGTAGGTCTGTTGCACAGCTTGAGTATGCTAGTGTAATTAGAAGTTTAATGTATGACATGCATTGTACCAGGCCAGATATCGCATTTGCAGTAAGCAAACTCTCTAAATACACTAGTCATCTAGGTACTGTTCATTGGAAAGCAATAAATAGAATTTTTGGTTATCTTAAAAGAACTATTAACCCAAGTTTAACTTACTTTGAGTTTCCAACGATACTTGAAGGATATTCAAATGAAAGTTGGATAACAAATGCTAATGATAATAAGTCTACATCAGGGTGGATTTTTACAATTGCCGGAGGAGCAATTTCTTGGGTTTCAAAGAAGCAAACATGTATAGCACATTCAACTATGGAATTTGAATTTATAGCATTAGAGGCAGCAGGTCAAGAAGCGGAATGAGTTAGAAATTTGTTATTGGAAATAAAGTTGTAGCCATAACCAATGTCATCCGTTTCTTTATACTGTGATAGTGAGGCTACTTTGTCTAGAGCATACAATAAGGTATACAATGAAAAGTCTAGACATATTAGCTTGAGACATGAATATGTCAAGCAATTAATAACTGATGGAGTTATTAATATTATTTATGTTAAATCAAGTAATAACTTGGCGGATCCGTTAATGAAAGCACTTTCAAGAGCTTTGGTAGTTAGTACATCTAGTGGAATGGGGCTAAAACCCTTTACTAAAAATTAACCACCAATAATGGTAACCCGACTTTGTCTAGAACATCACTAGTTTAAAAGTTTAATGAGTAATAACAAGTTATTGATAAGTGGTTCTGAAAGCACTGAAAATTAATATATGGCTCATTCCAAGATGATTAGCACACGACTGTTACGTTTAGGAGGATGAGTTTTATCTTTTAATGAGGTTATTTGTAGTTATGTCTGTAGTAGCAAGGACATGGGAAGGAACCTCACCTATATGAACATAAGAAGTGGTGTCGCTTCTATCAAGAGTTGGGTTTTCTCTTGTAAATGTTCATGAAACCAGGATGAAGCACAAGGCCATAATAATGCTTAATTAGTTCAAAAATTTCTTTAAGGAAATAAGACATAGTCATGTGTATAGTGGTTCCAGTTTTAACATAAGAATAGTTGGTTTAAACTTAGGTCACCATTGCATTTGTTATAACTTTGAATTACTTACACTAATTAAAGGTTTAATTCGAAAGACACTTTTATTGTATGCATGATTATATTGGTATGCTTGTGATTAATTAAAAAGAGAGAAGTATTGTAATACCATTTATTATATATTCTTAAAATAGGGAAGGATTGTTGAATATTTCAAGAATATATATACATGATTTGGTGTTGCATTGTGCAACATGTGTGTGGTGCTGCAGCGCGCAGAAAGTTACAGTCGGCAACCTTTTGTATATCTTGTTGAATGGTTACAACTTTTAGTTAAAAGACATGATGCTTACTCAAATTGTATGAGTAGAATTAAAAGATCTAATTAGTCAATATTTATTTTCTAAACATTCTAAATAGAAGACATGTCTTTTAGGTCAATATTATTAAAAAGGGTTGTATATCTTCAACTAAAATGAAAGGACTCGATGAACGGGTCCTTTAATGCCTATAAATACCTATTGTGGCATAATGTTTCACACACAATTTCATACATTCCTTGCTCTCTTCTCTCTCCATTACATTCATACAATTTTTTTCTAGTTATTTCTAAGGGAATATAATTTGGTTTTGCTATTCGAATATTCCATACTTTGTTGTATCTTGGAAGTGATTTGCCAAGAACACTTAAAGCAAACTCATTCGAGTGGGGACAAATAATACTTTAAGGAAACGATTCAAGTCGTACCTCAAAGTCATCATTCAGATTATTCTCTCTATTTCTACATTTTAATCTAACACTTATAAGCACATGTAATATTCCTTCTTTTTTTTCATTGTGAGATTCATATTCTCAACAACCAATAAGGGTTTACAATGTTAGCAACTTTCTTCCTTGACGGTATTGTGTCTCCGTTGCTTTTAGGTGCGATGAGAGACGGGAAGAAAGAGAGAGCAGAGGAAGAGAAAGAGAGAGTGTTGACGGAAAGAACGAAGTGAAAGAAAAAAAAAATATAGAGAAGAGGATGAAGGATGGAAAGAATCGCTGGGTCCTAGAAAGGGGTTTTTTTTTTTTTTTTTTTTTTTTCTCTCTCTCTTTTTTTGGGTAAAGTTGGTTAATAATAAATTATAGAAAGGATAGAATTGGCAAATAATAAATATTATAGGGACATGATAAATTAACTTGATTAGCTAAATTAGTTTTTTTTAACACTATTTATTTTCTAAATGGTAATACTAAAGAGACTAAATTTATGAACAAAATTTTGGAAACTAAATGAAATGCAAGTTAATGATTGGTTATAACTTAAGCATTGATAAACGTGTTCATTTCTAATTGTAACACATTATTTAATTTGTAAAATTTATCTATAAATTTAATTTTCCAAGTATTATCCTAAATTAACAAAAATTTAACATTTGCTGTTAGATACTCTAATCGAGACAACTGTAGATTTGGATATATTAATTCTTGGGTGCAGGTGAATCACTGTGTTGTAGGAGAAATTTTGATTGTAATGGGAATACGAATGGTATATTACGTGTGTTTTTACGTAAGTTGTGAGAAATTTTATTTTTTAAGTTATTAACTTTTTAATACATATATCTTACCATTTGTATAGTGATATGTGGTATACCATCTCGTGTGCAAATCACACTGAAAAATCTCTCGTGTTGTAGGTTTAAAGCTGTTATTCTAATGATTGTCTTTGAGTTGAGCGATGTGCCTGGTTTCTGATCCTTAATAATTATAAAACTAATTAATCTCTTGTGATTAGATAAAATACAAACTGATCATATCTCTTGATTATATATTTCAATTAAATACTATTTGCGTTGCAGGACTTGTCTGGGGAGGCATCTCTTTCACAACATTGGCTAAGGGCACTGGGATTTGTTGGGCACGCCTCAAAACCTAAGCGCAACAGCAGCACTTCGGTTTCTGCGTGTGAAAGAGAGATTCTTAAATTCTTCAAATTATTTCTTTTTAAAATTTTCCAAATGTACTTGCAGCTGTAGTATATACTGATGGGGAATGTGAAGGCAAGTTCATATTCTACCAAACAGAAGCTTAGCCTTGCTGCCGTAGATAATTTGTGTGTTCGAAGAGCTTTTTCCTTTTCTTTGAAACAGTGCTTCTCTTTCTGTTGGCTTTTGCTTTTTCTTCAAAAGAACACAAGTTGTAGTTAATCTCCGCAGCTCTTGAGTACCTCTTTCTGCAGCCTGCAGGTCAGAAACTCAAACTTGATCACTCTCAGTCATATAGATTTGTTCATTGTCTTTATGTTTTACTGTTACTGCAAAATCATGCATGCAATTGGGTTTTTGATATTGTTTGGAGTGCTGAGGATTGTGCTTTGGTTAAAATAGTGTCATCCTCCGTGTAATTTAGATTAATTTAGATTATTTTGGAGGCTGGTTTTCATATGTTGCATGAATTTTAAGAGTAATTCAGTTTGCAGTTCATAACTTCATTAGTTCTTTAAATTTATAATTTGAATTATCTCACAAGTTGATGATGTAATCACTTGAAAGATATTTTTTGTATCTATTTTCCTTAAGGAGAAAGTGAGTATATTTCACTGCATAAGGAAGAGCATTTTATTTTTTACTCAAACTGACAATTAAATTTAACAAATAAGACAAACCGATACAACAATTGAGAAATTGATCTTTATTCAAGAGAGGTGACCTTCGGACTCTCTTTTTCTTCTTCAACACTCATTCATTTTTTCTCTAGCGATATGATTGAATAAATAAAAAAAGAATTAATAGACAAAAATAAGAAAAAAAAGACCTTAGAAAGAGAAAACAAGAATGTAAAAATTACAACACTTTTTTTGAAAACTATAAAGAATGTCACACTAGAATTTTCTTTTCCTCAAATGTAAAAGAAAACAGAAGCTATTTCTATTTTAATTACCAGCAATTACTATTTGCAACTGTATATTGTTGTGATGTCGTCATCTGGGATTTTGGGAAGTAGGTAACTTGAACAGAAAAATAATGTTTAATTACCACTTAAATGAAATGGGCAAAAAACAAGACAAAACTCAACAGTAGGTAGCTGAGAAAAATCAGAAGCAGCATAAAATAATTTACAAAGAATTAATTAGGCGTACATGATAGGGTAGTAGTAGTTCTGTGCTGCTGATATAAGTGAGGCCTTTTGAAGCTGGAAGATATTTTTGTTGTGGTCCAAAATTGGCTGAAGCAAGAAGTGGAAAAAGAAGCAGACAAATTACACAAAAAGCAGTTTGCTGATATAATCAATTTGTATTGGCGTTTGGAACTCATCATAGCAAGTGCTCTCTTTGTTTCTATGCATAATACAAACCATCATATTTCTAGGACATTATTCCTTCCTTCCTATCTAAATACATTTTCTGCTTTTTTTTCTTCATTTGGCAGATATTCATATTTCAGCACAAAAGTGTCAGACTTTCAAAATTCAGGATATATTCTTGCAGAAGGTTGCCAAATAAAGCTTCTACGTATGGAGAAGCTTCTCAAGCCATATGATAAGGAGTACATGAGGATGGCCATTTTAAAGCACGAAGAAACTTTCAAAGAGCAGGTAAGAATTCCACAGTAGTGATTTTCCAGTTCCGCTTTCTCCTTTTGTACTCCTCCCCTTTGGTCCCTTCATTCTCCTTTGATTTGTTCAGTCTAAAGGCCGATCGACTTCCATAATTCTATTCTAGCCTATTCACTTCTTTCTTTTATTAGCTTGTTTCTAAACTTGAGTTAGTGCTGCAGGTATATGAACTTCATAGGCTATATCATTTGCAGAAGATATTGATGAAAAGCTCCATTGGAAAAAGAAGGCCCAATGGACAGAAACAAGAGAGTTGGGATTTAAATTATCATCACAACCAAGAGGCACAATTTAACCCACAAAGGAAACTAGATTTAGAACAGCCTGCAGCAGCAGCAGCAGCAGGAGAGTACGTTGCAGACACAGAAGGGGATGATGGGGTGCTAGAGATCATAGATGAGAGTGAGATTGAGTTGACTCTAGGCCCCACCAGATACAACAACAACAGCAACAACAGCAACAAAAGCAGCAGCAGCAACAGAAGGAAGAGAGGAGGAGAGGCAGCGGCACTAACACTATCAGATTCAGCAGGTCCAAGTAGTTTCTCATCTTCTTGTTCTACTGGATCAAGCCATACAATAAACAGGAGAAGTAGTTTCTCCAGGAGGACCAATCAAAGTACTATACATGAGCAGTTGCTGCCTGCTGACATGGCATCAGGAGGGTACAGAAGAAGTGGAGGGGATAAAATCAGCAGCAGCAATGTTAATGGTGGAGAAGAACAGTTGAGACAGGATGAGAGGCTAAAACTGCCTCCTTGGCTTTTCCAAGTTTTGAGTTTGAACATGACTTGATTTGATATGGATATGATATGATTTTTAGACCTCTTCTTCTTACTTATTGACTAATATGTGATTGATGATGTTTGGGTGGGATTCTAATTAGCTGGTTAATTTTGTAGTGTGATGGGTGGAGTTTGTATAAAGATCATCATTTGCCTCCTTTGCTTTATTTCCTTGTTCACTTTTATAAAGAAATGTAATGAATATGATGAAATGGAGATGTGTAGCCACCAAGGTATTCTACCGTGTAAAAGGGCGTTACGAGACAGATAAAGAAAGAGAGATATACTACTGATTCTACTACACTCAAGACTTTGCTCTAATCGCTTTGACCAAGAGAGAGTTTCTTGTCACTAATTTTCTGCATAGCAAGCATCTATTGAATGAGCATGCATGTTTTGAACACGTGATAAACATGTAGCTTACAGTTTGCTGACAAAAGTAGATTGTCTTGTCAAACCTTATCAATGTTTCCATGTGTAACCAAACATCCTGTAGAGTCTAGACGCAAGCTCAAATGTTTTCTAGTAACATTGTCGAAAGGGGAGTAACGGAACGTTTAGATACCTGAAATAAGTATTGGAATTATTCCGATTACTGATTTTCTCTAAGTTTATTAACATACGGAGTAACTGGTGATGGAAGGATTCTGAGGGGGGATGTACTTAAGCATACAGTTAACTGTTATCCATGATCAGGATAAGAAGCGACCAAATGTAGATTTTTTTTTTCTCTCCTGGTGACTTTTCACCTGGCCGGTTGCATTGCACCTGATCAGCATCACAATTTGTAAAGATAATGGTTATAATTGTGGGAGAAAGTGGAAATCTGAGGAGTCTAAAGTTCTATGCTACTGAGGTGATATTTAACAAACGATATTATCTACACTAAGAGTTATTGAGGGGGGCTAAACCTTACAATAGACTAGCTAATTCTCAATGACTCATATATTCCCGATATTATCTTATCATCAATTCACAAAAACTCAAAGTAAACAATAACGTCAAACTTTTGGGCTTGGTTAAGTTCATGAGTCCTTTTTATGGAGTCACATATAATAGAAAGCATCTCTTCACTTGGGGTTCCATGATAAATTTACCTCCGACATTATCAACATGCTGCACTGCTAGTCTGTCTGTCTAGCTATTCTTTAACTTTTTCAAAGGCTCTTTATCACGAAGGGTTTTAATAATTTGAGGACGGACCCCACAGACAGCAATGGTCTGGTACAGAAGGTCTAGTTTTTGGTTTGAGGACAGGGTCCTGGTTGGACCATTACTCATTGCTTAGGACTTGAACCAACCTGCATTACAAAGAGAAGAAACTGTTTGAAATATTTGAAACAGAAGGATGCATGTGGCTGTGGACTAAACTTTTTGGAGGTTAAGATATACTGTATGTTTACTTATTACGAACGAGTCAATCATAAACTGGGATGAGCAAGATTCTTGGTTTTTCATGTATTGGATTACAGATTGCATTGAATGCCTTATAAACCAAGGGAGTGATTCTCACACTTTTTTACTCATGATTCTCACACTTTTTTACTCATTTTGCACGCCCTATTGATTTTTGACCTTTAGATTGAACAAATCAAATAATAATTAAAGGATAAAAATAAACAAGAGTGAGCAGAAAAAGAAAAAAAATGTGTGAAAATCCCGAGTTCGTTACAAATTAGAGGATGTAAACAAATAAGATGTCCTTCTATACTAAAATTAGTTGGAACGATGTACGCTTAATCTTTTGCCTAGTTGACGCCCTCTTTAGTAATACGGTATGTAAGCTTAGAACAAGTTTTGCCAACACACCATTGCCATTTAATACTGATTCCAGATAAGTAAACACGTTATAAGAATCTACGCCTTTTCTATTTCTTTCTTTAATCTCTTTCTTGATGACGAAATGCACGAAACTAGTTGGAGATTACATGGATATAGCAATCAAATTTTACCACAAACATTCATACATACACACATATTGTCAATACTTCAAAGCAAGCGCATTAATACCAGTTTTTCCTAGAAAGTAAAACTGAAAAAGATTATACTCTGCCTCTCCAGTTTTATACTCAATGCGCCTTTGAATCATGTAATCTTATTCAAAGCAGTATGACATCACACAAAGCACAAGAAAGATACAACAATTAGAGATTCAAGCCACAAATTTTCTCAAGCCTCAGAAACAAAGCAAAGGCAAACAAAGCAAAGGCATTGGAATTTATGTTTCTCACAGAGCATTATAGAGCTCAGTAACACACCGATGCTTCAGGAAATCGAATGCCGCCGATCTTTCGCAGATTTGGTCCGGCCTTTGGTACCAGTGGGTGTCACTCCATCTGCACGCACAAAGGGAGAAATCTTCCCAAGCCTTTTCGACACCAAGTTCATAAATGATTTTCGAGGCAGAGGAGGTTTGTCAGCAGATATTGGAGTGTTTCCCATTGGACTGCTCATTGCTGTTCTCGCAGTAGACGTTTCGAGTTCTTTCAGTTTCATCCTCATCTTCCCCAACTCTATTTTTAGCTCCTCATTTTGTCTACGCAAGATGGTGAGCTCATCAGGAACCATGTGGACATCAGTGGAGTATACGCTCCCTTTGGAAGGAAGAACAGAGGATTCACCACCTATGTTGCCATTCATTACATCTCGAAGGCGCTGCTGCTCATAGTATAGCACTTGGACCACAGTGTGAACAGGAAGGCGGTCATTCTGTGCAGCGTGAGCGGAGGCCTCTCGTGAAAGCTTCTGGCAGTCCATCATACTGCACACTTTCTTTCTCTCCATATCACTTAGAGCAGGATGAGCCTGTGAAATATTTAAAGTTAAGTGGTGAACTAAAGAAATTTAATTAAGAAAATGACATATAAATTCAGCTGAGAGGTTTTGATCCCATGACAAATTTCGTGTGTGGCTTAAAACAGAAGGGTAGAGATTTTCACATGCGTTTTCTCATTCTTCACTCCTTTCACTTGTTTCTCTCCTTTCATTCTGCTTTGATTTATACAATTTAAAGGCTAGAAAAAATAGGGAGAGGTGCAGGCGGAGAAAAGGGAGCTACCAAAGTTACTACCCTGCATAAAAAGCCTATATAACCGTTGCAAATACATACGATTCAATGTTAAGAAAGTTATACACAAGAACGTGCACCTTTAGGTAGATATCAATGGCTCTATACATGCCATCTTCTGTTGCCCTTGATTGTTCTGGAATAAGTTCAGCAATGCCAATGAACTTAGAGACAGATATGTTGCGGTCAATGGCTATTTCAGCCAGGTAGTTCTCCATTAGCTTTCCAACGCGTTCCATGTCAGTTAGTTCAGGAGAAACAAAATCATCCTCTGAATTATATCCCAAACGGCTCCCCTCCGTTTCATATTCAAGGTAATTCGTCATGATCCTTCGCACAGTCTCCACATCGAGCAAAGTGTCCCCAGTAAAGGAATATGATGGAATCAAGAGATCATCTAAAACAGCCTGTGCCAACTGCAACCCCATTCTTTTCTCCAAATCTAGCTGGCAAGCAACCGTTGTTTCAAGGGTTTTCGCAGCACGAAGAAGCATGGAAAGAAAGCTGACTGACATTGCATTTTTCTCCCTTGGCAGAAGACTCACAATTGTTTCTAAGACAACCCTCTTCTCGTGTCGCAGCTCGATTTTCGTCCTCCCCTTTCCAAATATTTCCTATGCCAAAAGAGGATTTATATGTCAAGACATGAGCTATAAAACTGAAAAATATGACATTGTGGAGTGAGATCTCACCAAACCTCGTAGCGATTTTTGTGCATATAGCATGAGTACTGGTCCAAGAGCATACTGCTTAAACCCTCTTGCCAACATTGCAATCATAACGCGTTGGAAGATATCAATTCTAAGAACAGTTAAGTCTTCAGCCCACCAATCCACAACAGGCTTTGGATGAGACACAGCTGAAAAAACTGCACCCTCATTGCCACCATCAGTCCGACCGGACACACTGAACTGGCCCTCTTTGTAGGCCATAAAAGCAATTGCATCTATGCACCGGCTCACTAATTTTACCTTCTCCGCCATTGGGAGGAAATTTTCTGACATGTGCAAAACAGTAACTGCACCTGCTAGGCTTTTCAATGCCACTTCATTCAAGTATGCATCAGCTCTTTCCACAAGGTTTCCAACCGCGTAGTCCTCAGTCATCAGAAGATACTCAGCCACGCATCGCAGCATTGCGATGTTTCCTGTGCTTAACTCGAAATTTATTCCATAACAGAATTTTGCTGCAAACTCAAACGCTTCTGATCCACCCGGAACATCAAAGAGCTCAATGACAGATAGATCAGCAGCATAACTAGATTCTGATATCAGTTTCCTTATGTGTCCACACTTGGAAATTAAAGGGAACTGCAATTTTAATAAGTATTGTTTCAATCCAATAATTTGTTAGCCTCTCCATGTTTGTTTAGTTCAGCCGTATATTAAAAAACCAAAACTTAGTCACAATAATTTTAATATGAACCAAATAATTGTTGTTAGTGCTATTGGTCGCATAATTTGATATGTGAATCAACACCAATGTATTAAAAGCGTGAGGCGTGGGCGAGACGTCCGAGGGATAACCCGGCCCAAGCATCAGGCGAAGCTTCACGGGACCTAAATTTTTTAATATATACAGTGAGCGTACACATATATTATATTAAAAGGAAAACTAATGAAAAGAGCTTGAAAACTTTGAATTTTAATGATAAGAACAAAATAAAGGGTAAAGTGAATAGCACCAGGATTGACTTTAGTGTAAAAATGTGGTTTTTCGTTAAAGTGAACAGTACCATGGGTTTTTCGTTAAAACTCCCATTATTAAATTAAAAAAAGAAGAAGATTATTAATCAATAATCACCCTAAGCATACACATATATTATAAATATATACAGACATATATATACATATATTATATATATATATATATATAATAGAGGATGAAAAACATAATGAGCACACATGTAACAATGCACGCAGACAACACACACATCCATTATATAAAAAAATAAAAATCAGAAAAAAAAAGGCACAGTGACAATAGTGCAAGGAAGAGGTATGAGGCAATTAAAACCCTACCCAAAATTTGGGTTTGGGAGTTTGAAAAAAAAAAAAAATAAATAAATAAATAAACACCCTGAGGCGCACCTAGGCGGCTCTGGCAAAGCCTTCCACCCACTCCTTCAAAACAAAGGCGGCAACCCTCATGCCTAGTCTCAAAGGACGCCTAGACGCGCCTTGAGACGAGCCTTTTAAAACATTGATCAAAACTACAAATTACCTTGTGCAATGAGAAGGAAACTCCTCCAACATTAATACTAATATCGCTCGGAATCTCCTGCGAAAAAATCCTGCAAGTTTCAAGATACATCCATTATTGTTTATACCTATATTTTAGGAGAAATCATCTACGAGAGAGAGAAAACTATCTCATTCGCAGAGAGCGTTTATCTGTGGATCCTGGCTAGGTTCTACGTTGGAATTCCTCTCCCGAAACACTGCTTGTACCAAAAACAGAAACAATTAAAGAGAGAAAGAAAAAGATGGGACCAAACCATTCACTAGTTCTCTTCAAGGCAGAAGAAAGAAGCTCCTTCTTCTTGGAGGACATGCTGGCAGTGGTGGTGGTGGTGGGTGCAGTACTCTCCCCGCCAGATTCGATATCCGCCATGGCAGTACGTTACAGTGGAAGCTTTATCATGTTCAGTCCTCCACCTCCATCTTATAGTAAAGCAAATGATAGGAGGGAGAGAGGGTGCGGGAGGGAGGGAGGGAGGGAGTGAGGGAAGGAGAGGGGGGGAGAGAGAGAGAGAGAGAGAGAGAGAGAGAGAGAGCTGCTGCAATTTTACTGTGGTGAAGCAAAAACCCTATAGGCTCATAGCACACTAGCACGTACGGTATTTTCAGTACATTTTTGTTTCCCTCTGACCTATTATTCAAACTTTCTTTTTATACATAAGGAAAAAGGAAACCATGATTCCGCAATAATGAGAGCACAAAATTTTGAAGCTCTAATAATAAACCTGCCTTATCCAGCTTCAACCCTCACAAGTAATCATCAGACTTAATGAATTACCCAAAACGGCCTTCCTTTTTGGGGGAGAAAATAGAGTGAATACAAATCGAGGGGTAGGAGGAGGGAACTGAACCAGTGGCATTTGTGATATTATTAGGAGGATGATGGGTAAAAGGAAAACATAAAGATGTAGGGTTATGGTGTGTGTTGTGCATGGGCACATGGGGAAGGGGAAGTTGGGTCGAGAGGATGGCTTTTGCATGTTTTTAGTGGCGGCTAACGGTACGAAAACCCACTTGGGACGTGGGAGAAGAAACACTAATCCCATCCACAAAAAGTTACCCCATCTGCCTAAACCCTTTCTTTTTATATGCTTTTATTATTTATTTCTACTTCAAAATTCATGAGGCCAATAGTAACATTCCTTTCGTATTGGATGAATTAGTAGGGTGATTTGCCTAACATATTGGCTTTTGTTGGGGCTTCTTCTTGATAAAACCTAGATTGCCACCTCTAAACTAGATAGAAATAGAAGAAGAATAATTATTAATGATTATTTGGAGAATTTATGTGGCGTATCAATTCAATCATGCAATAACGGGTAATCAACTAATCTGTGGATTTCGAACAGCTTCCGCAAATTTCCTCTTGTAATATCGTTTCATAATTCTACATGTATCAATCAAACAAAAGAAAAACGCAACTAATTAATATCAAACAAACAAAAGAAAAACGCAACTAATTAATCTCTTTATCAATTAATAAACTCATATTAATTTTAAGCATGTAATCAAATTAGCACAAGATATCAACTAATTATCACTAAGAAAGTTTTATCCACCCAGACGACTACGGGTTCTCTCGAGGCTCTCCAGCCAATTTTCAGTGTCCATGGGATCAACTGACCCAGTTTGAAGAGAAATTTTTCAGTGTGATTGAAACACGGGATGGTACACCATGTATCGTTGTACAAATTGTGGGATATGTGTGTTAAAAAGTTAATAACTCAAATCATGGGATGGTACATGTGTCGTTGTACAAATTGTGGGATATATGTGTTAAAAAGTTAATAACTTAAAAAATACAATTTCCCACCATTTATATAAAAACATGTAGTGTACCACCCGTGTTCCGGTCACAATATAAAAATTCTCCAGTTTGACCCCTTTGGATCCTCCCCTGGTCCAACTAAAATCCTTTTTTCCATTTTCTTTCTTTTCTTTTACACGCTGATAAAAGAAGATAACCTTTACAATCTGAAACCTCACCGTCAAAAACCTGGAATTCCTAAACAAAAACATCTAAGAGAGATTAACGGAGCCTCTTTATTTTTCCTTTCCTGGTAAATTTTAGCAGGCATATCAGGAAGAAAGTGTAGACATCAAAATTTCGGTGAAATAAATGTTGACCAAAAATTAAAATTTCAACGCTCACATATCACATAAATTTTACATGTAGCGTGTGACTCAACGAAAAATCGAAATAAATTGGAAAAGTCATCAAATAGGACACGTGTCAATACCTGGCAGAAATGATTTATTTCATCTGATTATTTAAATCCAAAAATCAAGTTTTGGAATTCTATAAATAGGAGGCCAAGACATTCATTTTGGAGGAGGAAGGAAGAAAGAAAGAAGCCTTGAAACTCTAAAGCTCTCAAGCAAACCCCGAAGAATCAAGAAAGCACTTTTCGTTCATCGTTCATCATTCATCAACCTTCAAGATCAAGCCCCAACGCCCTTGAAGAACTTCCACCAACTCAAGATCAAGCCCCGACGGCCCTTGAAGATCCGTTCATCCTAAGATCAAGCCCCAACGGCCCCTTTGGATCAACAACCTCAACAAATCCACACATCCGTTCATCCTTCAAGATTAAGCCCAGAAGCCCTTGAAGATCCGTTCATCCTAAGATCAAGCCCCAACGGCCCCTTTGGATCAACAACCTCAACAAATCCACACATCCGTTCATCCTTCAAGATTAAGCCCAGAAGCCCTTGAAGATCCGTTCATCCTAAGATCAAGCCCCAACGGCCCCTTTGGATCAACAACCTCAACAAATCCACACATCCGTTCATCCTTCAAGATTAAGCCCAAAAGCCCTTGAAGATCCGTTCATCCATCAACCTTCAAGATCAAGCCCAACGCCCCTTGAAGATCCATTCATCAGCTGTGCATCCTTAGATCAAGCCCCGACGGCCCTTTGGATCAACAACTCATCCACAAACCCACACCCTACGAAGATAGAATCAGAGGACCAAATTACAAAGAGATTGTAACCCCAAAATCATTAATACAAAAAAAAAATCATTAAACACAAAAAATATTATTTTGTACACGTATTCTTGTCGCTTGTTTCAGGAATTTCTCGTGTTTACAAATTTGGCACGCCCGGTGGGATTATCTCTACCTCTCATCTCTATCCTCAAATCATCAAAAAACGCAAATGGCATCAAGAAAGGATCAAGCTGTTCCTGCAATCAAAGCAAAGAACAAGAACATCATCGCCGCAAGTGGTGATATTTCGGGCATCATAACCCGAAGTAAGGCAAGAGATCTTTTTGCCGCGGCTTCCGCCCCTGCATTAACTCTGTCAAAGGAACAAGAGCACCTGAGGTACGAGCCTGTGATCACCCTAGCCTCGCTAAGGGCATCAAAAGGGGAGAGCCCAAGGAAATACTCAGAGTCCCTACTCTCCGACGCTGATTCAAGCGGCAGTACAACCATGCAAGTCATGACCACTGGAGCAACTTCAATCGAGGAGCAGCTAGCTCAGATGAATGAAGCAATTGCAAAGCTCACACGGACTGTGGAAGAGAAGGACTTGCAGATTGCCGCACTCGTCAACCAACTAGATGCGCAGCTCGACGTGAAAGTCGACCCAATTGTTGGCCTATTAAAGAAAGAAGGCGACGAAGAAGAGGAGCCTCCAGCAGAGAAAGTCGAAGAGAAGCTGAAACTAGACCAAGCAACGGCGTCCATGGGATCTCTCTCTATCCAGCAACTACAGGAGATGATTGCAAGCACTATCAAGACACAGTACGAAGGAAGCTCGCATGACTCCGTACTGTACTCAAAGCCTTACTCCAAGAAGATTGATGCTTTGAAGATGCCAAGGGGTTATCAGCCCCCAAAATTCATGCAGTTCGATGGAAAAGGCAACCCGAAGCAACATGTCGCCCATTTCATTGAAACTTGCAACAATGCTGGGACAGAGGGAGACTACCTCGTCAAACAGTTCGTGCGTTCGCTGAAAAGTAACGCTTTTGACTGGTACACTGACCTCGAACCTGAGTCTATCAACAGTTGGGACCAGCTAGAAAGGGAATTCCTCAACCGTTTCTACAGCACTCGTCGTACTGTAAGCATGCTAGAGCTGACCAGTACGAAACAGTGGAGAGATGAACCTGTCGTCAACTACATAAATAGATGGCGCTCCTTAAGTCTGGATTGCAAAGATCGGCTTTCTGAAACCTCTGCCATTGAGATGTGCGTTCAAGGCATGCACTGGGGGTTACATTATATCCTCCAAGGCATAAAACCCAGAACATTCGAAGAGCTAGCAACTCGTTCCCACGACATGGAGCTGAGTATCGCTAATCACGGGAAAAAGGAGCCGATTACTAACTTCAATAAGGATAAAGTATTCGCCCCAAATGTAGACAAGACCGGGAAGAAGCCCGCTAAGGAAGCTTTCACCGTCAACACTACCCCCATCAAGACCTCCTCAGCGCCCATCAAGACCTCCTCAAT